>NC_060143.1:310119952-310738389 GCF_021461385.2 Schistocerca piceifrons | reverse complement strand
TGTTCATGCGAGCGGTCTTACTGAACAACTGCACGTCTATTCGCCCGAATACATCTCAGCAGCTGTCGTTCACCGCTGTAATCTATGGTGCTTGGCGCACCGCAGCTGCGTCGGCGTCGGCTCTGGATGACGCCATTTTGGCCATTCGCTGTATACTTGCACCAGGGCGGCACACAAATATTTTACAGATTTAACCGTTTCGGAAATGGTTCCACCCTTGGCCCGAAAGCCAACGACCATGCCCTTTTGGAAGTTAGATAAATCGCGCATTTTCCGCATTACGACTAGAATCGCACTGTTTTCCTTTTCCGCGTTCTCCCCTCCCCTGACACGCTTTATACAACTTCCACTTCTATTGCTGCCACCCGCCGTCTGTGAGTTGTTATTGCACGTCGACGTCAAATATAGGCGGCGGTCACATTAATGTTACTGGGCCGTGTAATTTCTCCGTGGGAAACCTATGATTGGCACGATTACATTAGGTGATGATTCGCTACAGGGTACTGGTAGTGCAGGTTCATGTTAATCATGATGATCACGCTTTGTGATCAGTGTCTACAGATCTTTGACACGCTCCGTTAGCAACTTTCTGAATACATCGTAAGTAACAGTTCTGCTTTCACATTAGACTCGTTGGGACTGTTACATTCCCCGCCACAATAACGTCTCAATTGAGTCCCGAGCGTCGTGCTATGCCGCTAGGAATCCGCCCAGTCACGGCATCTGCTCGTGGGGAACGTAGCCACACCGGAAGACGGGAAGGAAAGAAGCCCGCATGCCTTCACTGGCGACGCTATCTGATGTCGGCCCGCATGCTGCCCAGAAACGGGACTCTCACCTGGCATATTCTGATGAGTACGACGGGGTCAGTACCTGTCAAACAGATCGGGAGAAGGCTGCTGGAATAAGGATAGTTCTTCATTGGACGATTTCCAGCGGCATCTACTTTGTGGCAAACAGGTTTTATCTAGTTTATGTTGGAAAAAGAATGTCTGCTTCAGAAGGGCAGTATAACTAGGAAGAGCGTGAGTTTGGTAGAATATCGTTTCATATTTACTTGGGATGTAGAGTCAATCACTTGCTAAGACTCCACGCTTTCGTTGAAGTAGGTGAATGTACAGAATAAGACGGCAAACGTGCGTGTGGAACCCATAACTGTGTCATCTCTGTAACAGATATACGAATTTTAGATGAACTTTGAGAGGAGGAATGTAGCTTGATAGCCACTGGTTTTTCTTCGATCCCATTGGGCCTCCATGTATTTGACTCAGTGCCCCAGACGCTTTGTTATCCAGCGTCTAGGCGGCTCACGGGTGTTTAGAGCCGGCCACTGTGGCCGAGCGGTTCTGGGCGCTTCAACTGGAATCGCGCTGCTGCTGCGGTCGCAGGTTCGAATCCTGACTCGGGCGTGGATGTGTGTGATGTCCTTAGGTTAGTTAGGTTTAAGTAGTTCTAAGTGTAGGGGACTGACGACAGATGTTAAGCTCCATAGTGCTTAGAGCCATTTGAACCATTTTTGGTGTTTAGGAGGATGGTATTTGGCGCGAATAAATAGATTCAAATTGGAATCAAACTGCTCTGTCGTGGCTCTCTCAGCGTCAGGAATGGTGTCAAAAAGTTTTCCTTTGAGCACAGTTTTAATTTTTGGGAAGAGCCAGAAGTCACATGGTGCTACATTGGGTGAGTACGTTGGATGTAGACAGACAGGAACAACACTTGTTTCGGCCAAAACTTGCGAACTAAAAGCGAGGCGTGACGTGTCGGCTTGTTGTGATCAAGAAGGAAGCCGCTGTCCCAATTTTCTGCTCTCTTTCTTCGTACATCGTTTCGCAAACGTTGCAGTACACCCTCGTAAAATTCGTCTTTTTAGTTGTTGCCCTTGTAACGAACTTCAATCGGACCAAGCCCTCAATATCAGCAAACATGAATGGTATGACTTTGATATTCGATTTTGAGTAATGTGCCTTTTTCTTTTTACGGTGAGGAGATACGCTGGTTTGCAGTTGGGAACTCTGAATTTTCGTGTCAAGGTCATCTCCAGTTACAACTTAGGGCATAAGTTTGGATATGAATGTAGACGATCTTCCAACTTCGCGACAGCTAACATACGATTTCTTTCTGTTCAGCACTCAAACGTGTGAGAAAAAATTGCAAATTATCGGTTAAAAGGCTTTTCACGGACCCCTACAGAACGCTCAGTTCTTCGGTAAGCTCTTGAATAGTTATTTGCCTGTTTAAGCGAACAATTGTTGCCACTTTTTGCACGTTTTCTTCTGTTTTTGAGGATAATGGACGTCCTGAACGTTGTTCGCCTTCTACTGACTCGTTTCTGCTTTTAGATCGCTCTCACCACTTATAAACAGACTTCAAAGTTACAGCATTATCGTCATGTACTGATTTCAATATTTTGTGAGTTTACCTGGCAGTTTTTTCGCAATTTGAAACCTAACTTAACATTCACGCGTTCGAAATCCATGATGCGCGACAGACGCGGTAAATACAACCTCACCTTAGCGTATTCGATGAACTGTGGATGAAGCCCGACCAACAGGCATTACATGCATGGATCAAAAATGATAGTGTATTGAGAATGGCTAGTTTCTACCTGAAATCTGGATCTGCCAATAAAAAGAATTGAAAAGGACGACTGATAGCTGAAGTCTATTATTTACAAGTCAATATAACAGTCGCTGAGTGCAACAGCCTTCTGAATGGAAGGCAACCTGAAGTCAGGACGTGTTCCAACTTGACGCCGCCTGTCTCAACGGATCAGACTGTCGGAAAAATTACGTCATATGGCTGTAACGTGAGCATTTGCTGGTAAAAAAATCCATTCACCGTATTTTTTTGATTACACCTCGCGTGAACTACAGAGAAAACCTAAAGATAAACATTTAGGAAACGCTAGAGCTTTACGCAGATACTCATATACTCCCGCAGCAGACGCTACAAGAGAAGTGTTTTGCTGGACGGAGTTGATTACTCTAAAA
Source organism: Schistocerca piceifrons (assembly GCF_021461385.2). Taxonomy (NCBI): domain Eukaryota; kingdom Metazoa; phylum Arthropoda; class Insecta; order Orthoptera; family Acrididae; genus Schistocerca; species Schistocerca piceifrons. Next base: position 310,735,399 of record NC_060143.1, on the reverse strand, counting down.
TTCCAAGAGGAGACTTTCTAAGAAAACTCAACCAGCATATTACTTCTTCTGAATTTACATTACGAAGTGTACACGACAGTAAAATAAGAAAGTTTAGAGTTCATACGGAGGCTAACCGTCGTTCTTTCTTCACACCATTCGTTAACGGAACAGGAGAGACTGATGACACTGACGTCGGAAGTGAGTCTCGCCACACAACGTAAAGCGGTTCACCGAATGTAGATGTTGATGTAGATTGAAAATATCATAATTGTCCCTTTGTTTATGTTTTTATACGTTTGCACCTCCACACTGAAGAATAGCGCCGGCTGTTCGAGCAGCGTCCAGTTATGTTCAACAAACGCCAGGCAAGGTGGTAACAGGGCAGAGAGGTCGCATTTGGTAATATCGTAGAGTATTTCGAGTTCCGGCATTGCCCTTATAACCGAAGTAATTCTCCCTAAAAAGTTTGTCAGAACCGGAAGACTAGACACATTTTTAATTTAATTTTTGGAACATTAACTCCCAGAGACGAATATGAAGGCTTGTAGTTCGTACTGCCAAAGAAAACCGCGGACAGTGTTCATGGTCTTGGTGCAGTTTCTTCGCACGTCTACAACAGAGTTGAAAGGATATCTGTGAGAAGATTCACTGATGACATAGCCATTCTCAGGAAAAAAAGGAAGAGCTGCAGGGCCTGTTGAATTGAATGAACAGTTTACTGAGCACTCACTACGGTTTGACAGTAAACCAAAGAAAGACGAAAGTAGTGAGGAGTATCAGAAACGAGTTAAGCGATAAAATTGACAAAAGAAACTGAAGGGTCCAGGAAAAGAAACAGCTTGACCTTTTTTCCAGTTTTCACCGGAATACGAAAGTATGAAACAGACCCAAAACTTCTTACTATAGTAAGTGCAAAAAAAAACTTCATTCATACTGTAAATGAGCTTTGGAAAGAAGCTGTACAGGGAAAGGAAGAACTCAGTCCAAATGAAACAATGCTTAGTCCAAGAGGTGCTGGTCTGTAAAGTTGGGCACAAGCCATGATACAGGTCGCAACTCTGACAAACATTTGTTCTCAAACATTGTTGTAATTCTGTGCGTTGTTTGGCACGTTAAGCATTTACGTAGAGGTCTTTATATAATGGACCAAAGTATCCGCATTTTTGTGAAAATACTGATATGGAAGGTGATGCTTGTAGTGAAAGTGTCGCATATCTCAAGTAAACAAGAAGATTAATCACTGTTCGATGAGTTGGGACAAAACTTACATTGTACGTTACAAAGTTTTCGACAACGGGCCTGAAGATAACAGTCAACTTGTTTTAAAAGAATTCGGCTTAATGGAATCTGTAGAGTTGCAGAATGCTTATTTATATGATGTCGTTTATGTATTTAAGATACTCACACAAGGCCTAGGAAAGGTGAATGTGAAGTAAGATTTAACAATACACCTTACAAGCAGAGTTCGAGAACAAACAGGAAGTGACGTGAAAGAAGCTATAGTTTGCGTAACTTATGTATGATAAAGCAGAGAATATCAAAAAGGAAGCTTCACTATTTAGTTTCTAGTCTTCAAACTACTGGGAATGCCCCTAATATTAAAGGAAGGAAACACGGAAACAGGCCTTGGAAATTAAGTGATGAAGCAGTTAATACTATAAGCAACAGACTGCCTCCTTTTCGGACATAAATTGTCATTACGGGTAAAAACATAAAGCTAAAGTACATTATATAAAATATACATAATATATATTTGTATACTACATGGCACCCCAATAGATATATAAAATCATGCGCAGACTGAAATGCGAAGTTACGTCAAAATTCCAGAAAAATCGGAAATTTAATACATCGAACAAACAAGCGTGAGATTTTTTACTCACAACGTATCTCTATCGTCACCTTGCGTCTCCCAGCGGCACCTTGCGAGGAATGACCGCTGGTCATCAGTGAGCGTGCTGTCTGTGTGTAGAATGGAGAAGGCGCGCGATCTGTCTGAGTTTGACCAAGGTTAGATTGTGATGGCCCGGGGGCTCGGCACGAAAATTTCGGAAACAGCACGACTTGTCGAGTGTTCAACACGTGGCGAAACCAAGGTAAGACCGCTTCCAGGGGTCGTGGGGTTGGGCGGCCACCACTCATTACCGAAGTCTTACGTCGTAGGCTGCGCAGACTGTTAAGTCAGGACAGGCAGCGAACTGTGGCGAAACTAACATTAGACTTCAGCGCTGGGCAGAGTACAAGTGTGTCTGAACACACAGTGCACCAAACACTCCTAACGATGTGTGTGCGCAGCCTACGACCCTTGCATGTGCCAGTGTTATGACTTCTGCAGCTACAATGCACATCGGCACTGGACGTTGGCCCAGTGGCAGAACGTTTTATGGCCTGATGATTCCTGATACCTTCTTCACCATGCCGATGGGTGGGCGCAAATCCGTCACCTTCCAGGGTACAGCTCCTTGACACCTGTACTGTGGGACGGAGACAAGTTGGAGACAGCTCCATTATGCTCTCGGCAACATTCACGTGCGCATCCATGGGTACAGTGGAGTTCATAAAATGCACCTGACGGCCAAGGATTATTGTACAGCCCTTCATGACGGTAATGTTTCCCGACGGAAGCGACATTTTTCAGGAAGATAATGCGCTATGTTACAAGGACATGAATGTGATGGTTCGAGAAACACACTAACGGGTGATTGAACGTGGCTCCAGAGCTCATCGCCCCCTAATTTTTGGAAACCGGGTGACTTGCATGTGAAGGTGTGGTGGCAACTCCCTCCAGCGACCAACCAAGGCGTCATTGCTTCCGCGCCACATCACGTCGCCGTTGTTATCCGTGCCAAAGTCATACCGGCTGTTACGTAGGTGGTAATAATGTTCTGGATGATTAGTGTATATACACTTCTGGCCATTAAAATTGCTACACCACATAGATGACGTGCTACAGACGCGAAATTTAACCGACAGGAAGAAGATGCAGTGATATGAAAATGATTAGCTTTTCAGAGCATCCACACGAGGTTGGCGCCGGTGGCGACACCTACAACGTGCTGACATGAGGAAAGTTTCCAACCGATTTCTCATACACAAACAGCAGTTAACCGGCGTTGTCTGGTGAAACGTTGTTGTGATGCCTCGTGTAAGGAGGAGAAATGCGTACCATCACGTTTCCGACTTTGATAAATGTCGGATTGTAGCCTACCGCGATTGCGGTTTATCGTATAGCGACATTGCTGTTCGCGTTGGTCGAGATCCAAAGACTGTTAGCAGAATATGGGATTGGTGGGTAATACGGAACGCCGTGCTGGATTCCAACAGCCTCGTAACATTAGCGGTCGAGGTTAGAGGCATCTTATCCGCATGGCTGTAAAAGATTGTGCAGCCACATCTAGATCCCTGAGTCAACAGATGGGGACGTTACCAAGACAACAACCATCTGCACGAACAGTTCGACGACGTTTGCAGCAGCATGGACTATCAGCTCAGAGACCATGGTTCCGGTTACCCTTGACGCTGCATCACAGACAGGAACGCCTGCGATATTGTACTCAACGACAAACCTGGGTGCACGAATGGCAAAACCTATTTTTCTAGAAGAATCCAGGTTCTGTTTACAGCATCATGATGGTCGCATCCGTGTTTGGCGACATCGCGGTGAACGCACATTGGAAGCGTGTATTCGTCATCGCCATACTGGCGTATCACCCTGCGTGATGGTATGGGGTGCCATTGGTTACACGTCTCGGTCACCTCGTGTTCGCATTGACGGGACTTTGTACAGTGGACGTTAGATTTCAGATGTGTTACGACCCGTGGCTCTACCCTTCATTCGACTGCTGTGAAACCCTACATTTCAGCAGGATAATGCACGACCTCATGTTGCAGGTCCTTTACGGACCTTTCTGGATACAGAAAATGTTCGACTGCTGCCCTGGCCAGCACATTCTCCAGATCTCTCACCAATTGAAAACGTCTGGTCAATGGTGGCCGAACAACTGGCTCGTCACAATACGCCAGTCACTATGTTTGACTTAATTCCTAGGCCGGCCGAGGTGGCCGAGCGATTCTAGGTGCTACAGTCTTGAACCGCGGACCGCTACGGTCGCAGGTTCGAATCCTGCCTCGGGGCATGGACGTGTGTGATGTCCTTAGGTTAGTTAGGTTTAAACAGTTCTAAGTTCTAGGGAACTGATGACCTCAGAAGTTAAGTCCCATAGTGCTTAGAGCCATTTGAACCATTTGAACTTAATTTCTATGCTTATCAAGGCCGTTATTATGGCCAGAGGTGGTTGTTCTGGGTACTGATTTGTCAGGATGTATACACCCAAATTGCGTGAAAATGTGATCACATGTCAGTTCTAGTATAATGTATTTGTCCAATGAATACCCGTTTATCATCTGTGTTTCTTCTTGGTGTATTTATATACCACATAGCGGCCTAGTAGGTGTATAAAAACACGCATGTATTCGAATGTAGCGTTGTTCCAAAATTTCAAAGCAATCGGTGAAGAACTTCCAGAGATTTAGGGTTTTTGTACAAACGTACATCAATATTTTTATTTATATAGAAGATACGTGTACAGTATACTTACCCGCCGTCGTCAGCAAGTAGATGTATATAGCTAGCGTAAAATAGACTTGGTGGAGGAAGGTGTACAGCCTGTAGGCCTGCACGCAGCGCATTGTAATGAGAGACGGCCGGGGTCATGCGGGACCAACACCTGCCAGTTGTTACGAGCACGGAGGGTCGAGCTGAGCCGTGCCGACGCTCACAATGTATTAGCCACGTCTATCGCCGCCGGCCGCTTTAAGTAACGGCCTCTCATTGTTTGTTATTCTACCCGTCCGGGCGGACAATAACCGCTGCCCGTTGTTGTACTCGAGGCGAGATAACACCGTTGTCTAAACGTAAATGGGGAGTAAAAGGTTAATTCGTCGCCTTTCTTTTGGGACGGAGCGGTCCCGCAGGCTCCGCGAGCGGGATCGTTAATGCCAGCCAGCCAGCCCAGATTAAGTTGCTCCGGCGAGAGGTTGGGCCGAGGCGACGGAGCGGCGAAGGAGCGGAGGGAAGGCAGCGAGAGGAGGCGGAGCCGTGTCGTACCGCGTCTAGTGGGCGCCGGAGAGCCAGAGCGTCGTCTCGCTGTGCGAGGGCGCAGGTGCTGTTTCCCTGCTGCGGAAATGCCTCGCTGGAGACCCGCCACAGCTATACCTTCTCGAGCACTCCCTTTCCGAGCTGTTTCGTTTAAACCCCCGGCAGACACTCTGCAGGTGTAGTGGCGGTACTGTCGCACCAGCGATTCCTTGTCGAGATTTGCCACTGCTGTCTTTGCCACTGCTGCTGCTGTTGCAACGACTTTAGCGTGAAGTATCACTGGCAACGCGCCATGTTTGCATGTAACAGCAAGCTCTTGCTTATCCGGCTTGTGGTTTATGTGTGCATGGATCTACGAATTTGAAGTATTCCGTAATGTCATTAATTGAATTTTCTGTCAGTATTCGTCAGAACAGGCCAACGGCCTTGCCGCAGTTGTAACACCGGTTTCCGTCAGATCACCGAAGTTAAGCGCTGTCGATCTGGCCTAGCATGTTGATGGGTGACTATCCGGTCTGCCGGGCGCTGTTGGCAAGCGGTGTGCAGGCAGCCCTTGTGAGGCAAACTAAGGAGCTACTTGACTGAGAATTAGGGGCCCCGGTCACGAAAACTGACAACGGCTGGGAGAGCGGTGTGCTGACCACATGCACCTCCGTTTCCGCATCCAGGGACGCCCCTGGGCTGAGAGAATGGCACGGCGGCCGGTCGGTACCGTTGGGCCTTCCAAGGCCTGTTCGGACGCAGAATTCGTCAGAATACGACAATAGTATTAAATACGATACGCTTACTAATGATCTGAAAAACTGTATGTACCGAGTTCCTCAAAAGATACGGTACCACTCTAGAATGTTAAAGCATACAAACTAATTAAGTTACTCATACCATGTTTAGCTTATGTAACGTAGTATATCTCAAAGTTTTTACGCCATTTATCAATTGCAGCATATACGCATTTCATGATACGCATAACATCCAGTGTTTATTCATTCTCTATCCACAATCGGCGCAGAATGTCCCTATCAAATGCGGTAATGGCAGCAACAGTTCCGTTCGTTAAATTACTAATGTTGTCGACGAGCATTTGGTACACTCCATCCTTGATGTACCCTCATAGAAAGAAGTTGGTTCAAATGGCTCTGTGCACTATGGGACTTAACATCTGAGGTCATCAGTCCCCTAGAACTTAGAAATATTTAAACCTAACTAACCTAAGGACATCACACACATCCATGCCCGAGGTAGGATTCGAACCTGCGACCGTAGCGGTCGCGCGGTTCCAGACTGAAGCGCCTAGAACCGCTCGGCCACGCCGGCCGGCTTGAAAGAAGTCCATTAGTGTAATGTCAAGCCGATCTAGGAGGCCAGGGAATTGGACAACCCCTACCAATCCACCGATCTGGAAACATCTGATCTAGAACATCTCGCACAATCTTAGCCCAATATGGCGGTGCACTATCTTGTTGGAAAGCGACTGTGTCTTGGCGGTCAGCCAGTTGTGGTAACGCAAAACGAGGTAATTGTTAGAATTAACTGTTTTGTTCGAGAAAAAATTATTCTACAATGCGATCAGCCGTCAAACATCACCACATATTCACTTCCAGGCTGTCACGTATATCTTCCGTCACAGTATGCGGGTGTGTTGTGCCCCAGAGGCGAACATTGTGTTCGTATACCTTACCACACAAGTGAAATGTTGCTTCACCAGAAAATGCCAAGTTGTTTAGAAAATTTCTATCCTCCGCTATACGGCGAATGACGTCCACGGCGAACTGTATAAGCTGTGGCTTATCATCTGGTTTCAATGAGTGCAAATGTTGCCGTCGGTGTGAATACATCTGTAAACGCGTGCGAGGGAAACGGTGCACTGCCGCCTTAGGGATTCGCGGCTCTTGCGACGCCCTCCGAAGAGACTTCTGCGATGAACTTTGCAAGGCCAACCGTGAGGCTTCAATTGTTCCGCGTCGTCCAGTATAATGTTGTACATCAACGCTTCCTGTGTGCATAAAGATCCTGTACGACCGGCGTATCGAACGCCGCGACATTGGGTGCTTCCTATACCGTATCTGGAAGTTCCTTTGAACCTGCGGATTATACGTTTGTGAGTATTACAGCGCCATCTATCACAAAGCGAAAAAAGTGGTCCAACTAAAACATTCATATTTCTTTACTTACTACACGAATATGTAATAAAAATGGGGGTTCCTATTTTTAAAAAACGCAGTTGATATCCGTTTGACCTATGCCAGCGCCATCTAGCGGGCCAACCATAGCGCCATCTGGTTTTCCCATGTAAGCTAGACAAGTTTCGTACTTTGTAGTTTTTTCGTGTGACGCTTATTTCGTGAGATATTTTGCCCGGTCACGATCAATGGACCACCCTGTATATAGATATTATTTGCTCACGAACTATTTAAAAGACGCCGATGTTCAGCTTGGACCTTTAAGTTGTGTGGAGCTTGTACTTCGTTGGAACAACACGAGTTCGAAAACTGGAACGTCTGTGTGTTTTTCCTTTGCATTAAGAACTGATCTTTGTAAACGACGCCTTTGTTCATGTTTCAATTTTAATTTGCTGCCGATGTCTTTTCATTACGGAGCGGCCCAGATGGAAACCTGGATAGTAATTATATGTTTTTAATTTATATTAAAATCTTATCTTTGTACTTTACACTCTTATCATTGTTCTGTTATGAAAATTACGCTAATGTTAACTTGGATCTTTTGTAACTGCTGCTGGATGTATAGTGTTGGGCTTTTAGTGTTTCAATTTTTCATTAAGAACTTATGTTTGTACTTCGAACTCTCTTTGCTATTCTATTGCAGAAGCTGTAGTTATTTAACATGGCACTTTCGTAACTACTGTTGGCTGCATGAAGTACAGAGCGGTCCAGTATAGTCAGTATAGTGGACAGAATGACATAACATTACAGTTCTTGCACGGGGGGAAGATTATTTCATATGTTCAGAGTGACCCCCATTAGCAGCCAAACAACGTCGATTGCGCTGAACTGTTGACCGAACTATGTCTGTGAGTGTTACCGGTGTGAAAGCTGCACAGGACGCCTCCATGGTTTCTCCTAGCTCGAACAGTGTAGCTGGATTCTGTTGATAAACTTCATTTTTCAAGGTCGTCATAGACAGAAGTGAAGAGGTGTAAGGTCTGCAGACCGTGGTGGGTACTCAACAGCTAGTCTTCGACCTATCCATCATCCAGGTAGATTTTCATCCAAGAAGGCTCTGACATCTCTGGGGTAGTGAGGGGAAGGTACATCTTGTTGCAGGTAAAATTTTTCATTTCAAAACACCTCTCGGATAGTAGATAAAATCGATGCTTGCAGCGTATGAAGATACACCTCATCGGTTGCGGTACCTTCAAAGAAGAGTGGGCCAATCAAACTGCAGGATGACACATCACACCACGCATTAACACCCGGTAGATAACATGTTTGTCCATGTTTGTCCAGTGGGCTACGCTACTGCGCAAAAATTGCAACGATATGTTATTTTATTCCAAAGATGTTAAATATCAAAGGATGTCTATATTTTTCTGGACCACTCTGTATTTGATAACGTGAACATCCGCTACTGTGAAACATATTTCCACCGTAGAATAAAAATCCACTTCAGTTGCTAGTGATTTTCTGAATTTATTCCATGAGCGGTTTCGAATCTTAAAGCTTCATCTTCAGGTGCCACCACGTAAAACACATGTTGCCGCCGGACCAGTCAGTCACTGGGAATCACACCCCCGTCAAACGCATGGGAGCATGTCGTGCTGTCCAGACGACTGCTGTCGTTATTGGTCCTCCACATTTAAAAAATATATGAACCCTAATCTGTTGATTGTAGCGATTTGTGTCTTGTGTCCGCAGGAAGTTTACTGCGGCAAGGAGACGATATGCACGGTGGACGGTCTGCACTTCAACTCCATGTACAACGCGCGCGTCAAGGCCTTCAACAGCACCGGCGAGGGAGACTACAGCGAGCTTATCGGCCTCCAGACAGCGGAAGGTGAGTCCCACTCTTCACTGTCACTTCAGTCGCTTCCACCACACCTAGTATGGATCCGTGACCAGGTTATGGGTCTCCCGGCACAAACCACGAATAGACTGTGAGTCTGTTCGTAGTTTAAGGGGATATTGGAAACATATTTCCTGCGTCTCTGTGAGGGGAAAGTGGGATCAGGGTACGCAAACCTCCTCCAGCGAGATTTTATTGTTGTTCAGTTTGTGAACTACGTTGCCTGACAAAAAATGTGAAGTGGTCACAAGATACAGTCGATGACTGTGTAACGTTGAATACGCACACACTATCGGTGGGTAAGTCAGTGATTAGAGTTGCATTTCTCTGTGACTGGTAGAACGACACCAGAGTGTGTTAACTTTGTTCGTGTTTAGAGTTGTTGCATGACCTTGTAGTGTATATAAGGAGTTTGAACAGCGTCAGATGTTAAGTGACTACTGGGAAGGAAACGAATGAAAGGTAGCTTTATTATCAATTAGACTGATCGCGTTTTTTATTTTTTTTTTAAGTTGCAGTGGCTGCAGTTACAAACAAAAAAGAAACGAACACGCTTTTCGGATATTCAGTCTCAAGTTTCTGTTGTTTATACCGTTTTTTCTTCTCATTATTAATTCGTAGCCTTTTTTTTTACGGTAGGAGTTCCTTCAAACTACATGTGTAATTTATTACAAATATCACTTACACGTGAGGCATAGCGTTCTCAGTTCCCAAGCTGAAATAAATTTTCTTTCTACCGGGGCTACGGTTTATTTAAGATCTGATCGGTCGCGATATTAAAACCACAGTGAAAATCCGCTGAAGCTTTGGACAGATGTGTTGCACAGTGTCTCTAGCATGCCCATCCATCGCGTAACGTCGCTCTTCTCAGCCCTAAAAGCACAGTGAGCACATGAAGAGGCGCAGAACTATAGGTCTCGTGCCAAGTGGTATAACGACCGTGTGAGGGTGAGTATTGCCGTATATTCAATACTGATGCTGACAAAAATATTTTCAGGAACACCAAGACATAGAGAGCATGTTAATGAGAGTGACATCGGTTTTGCAATTCGCCATTTTGTTGTTAGTATTTTTCTAGGCTGTCTTCACATAATATAGCTGATATATACTATGTTCAAGTGAATCAGGCTTTTGAACTTTTTAAAATGAACGAATCTCTGGTGAATTAATTTATTTAATGTTACAGAAACAACCCATGCCAACATAAACAGTCACGAAAGGATTTTTGTACTTATTTAAAAAAGCTTGCTAATAGTGTTTGTGGATATTAACACGTTCGAATGACCTGCCCGTTGCCAAAAAGCACAGAGATCCTGTTAATTGCTTGTCGTCTGGATTGCCTATCTGGTCGCAGTATATTGTTTTTCTGTTCTTCCCTGTGTTAACATTACTAAATAATTCTTCTGCATTATGGATGCATAACAACTGTGCAGCTGTTGAAATTTAAGGCAATTTATAAAGAAGTAGGCGCAACCACTTCCTTTCATTGACATTAATTTCTCCGTGATCATATTTCAGTATAGCTCAAATCCCATCTTTAGATGTTTACATTTATTTACGTTTTGTGAACATTATTTACTTAACGGGTTTGCAGAATTTTGCAACTGAAGTTTTTAAGACAGTTGTTGTAAACCGTCATAAACAACAAACAGCGTTCACGACGCTTAAATAAATGTAAATAGTTGAAGATCGGGTGAAAATAAAATGAATCTACTCTCAAAATCGTGTGTTTTGAGGCATAATTTGTCAGCGTGACGTGTCGAGAAACGGGTGACATTCATTTAGATGGTTTACGATTTGCGTATACTATGTGATCAAAAGTATCCGGACACCTGGCTGAAAATGACTTACCAGTTCGTGGCACTCTCCATCGCTAATGCTGGAACCTTGATGACAGCTTCCACTCTCGCAGGCATACGTTCAATCAGGCGCTGGGAGGTTTCTTGGGGAATGGCAGCCCATTCTTCACGGCGCGCTGCACTGAGGAGAGGTATCGATGTCGGTCGGTTAGGCCTGGCACGAAATCGGAGTTCCAAAACATCCCAAAGTTGTTCTATAGGATTCAGATGTGGACTCTGTGCAGGCCAGTCCATTACAGGGATGTTATTGTCGTGTAACCACTCCGCCACAGGCCGTGCATTATGAACAGGTGCTCGATCATGTTGAAAGATGCAATCGCCATCCCTGAATTGCTCTTCAACACTGCTAAGGAAGAAGGTGCTTGAAACATCAACGTAGGCCTGTGCTGTGATAGGGCCACCCAAGTCAACAAGTGGTGCAAGCCCCCTCCATGAAAAACACGACCACACCATAACACCACCGTCTCCGATATTTACTGTTGGCACTACACGTGCTAGCAGACGACGTTCACCGAGAATTCGCCACAACCACACCCTGCCATCGGATCGCCCCATTGTGTACCGTGATTCGTCACTCCGCACAACGTTTTTCCACTGTTAAATCTTCCAATTTTTACGCTCCTTACACCAAGCGAGGCGTCATTTGCTATTTACCGGTGTGATGTGTGGCTTACGAGCAGCCACTCGACCGTGAAATCCAAGTTTTCTCACCTCCCACCTAACTGTCATTGTACTTGCAGTGGATCGTGATGGAATTTGGAATTCCTTTGTGATGATCTGGATAGATGTCTGCCTATCACACATTACGACCGAGATTTCGACACTCCTAAACATTCATAGATCCACTGTTTCCGATGTGATAGTGATATCACACATTACGACCGAGATTTCGACACTCCTAAACATTCATAGATCCACTGTTTCCGATGTGATAGTGATATCACATCGGAAACAATGGACCTAGGAATGTTTAGGAGTGTCGAAATCTCGCGTACAGACGTATGACACAAATGACACCCAATCACCTGACCACGTTCGAAGTCCGTAAGTTCCGCGGAGTGGCACATTCTGCTCTCTCACGATGTCTAATGACTACTGAGGTCGCTGATATGGAGTATCTGGCAGTAGGTGGCAGCATAATGCATCTAATATGAAAAAGTATGTTTTTGGGGGTGTCCGGATACTTTTGATCACATAGTGCACATAGTGCAGTAGGTACTGGGAGATGAAGAAGCTTGCACAGGATAGAGTAGCATGGACAGCTGCATCAAACCAGTCTCAGGACTGAAGACCACAACAACAACAACAACAGTGCATTAATGTCATGGACGCCACAGTCTTGAATTCATGCGCTAGGGGCGCTGCTGTCGCGTCTCGTGGCGAGATGACTCGCGAGCTTAATCAAGTATATGAATCGGCACCGCCGTCATCAAAGTTTGGCCATGCTTGAGTTAATGGATTTACCTGTTAATTCATGTGTTACAAAGGCTGTTCTGAAATTCCCGTTACAAAGTTTTCGGACTTACAGGGCAGTGAGTAGATAATATTTTGAACAGGAACTCATGTCCGAAAACGTACCGTTTCCGTGCTACAGCCTTTTGAAAACATGTTTGCTAGGTAGGTATGGAGCACGGTAGTCATTGTGGGGGTACGTACGTCGGATTGTCTCATGTCATCTGACGTTCAACCTACCTGTCTGACCTGGTTACAGCTTCATTGACGGTTCTGTGAGTCGTTTGACCAGCATGGTTGAGTACACGTTTGCAGAAGGCACCGACATGATTCTTCTGAATTGCGAAGCTCACGGTAATGGAAGAGCTTCACGTTTCAGTTATCAGGATCGTTCTCCACAAGGTCCGACTCCACCGCATACCCTTTTCGCCGCAATTATGGAAGAGCTTCGAGAAAGGGTACCTTCAACTTCAGCAGGCGTGACAGGAGACGCCGCGCACCCGAACTGGAAGAGGCCGCACTGTATCTCGGTGAACAGAAGACGTCAACGAGTACACGAGCTATTTCTTTGGCTATTAACGAGTGGTATTGTAAAACAAGTGATGTATCTGGTCACCCCTAAACAATTACTTGTTAAAGTGGTAGCTTTACGAACATGTTTTCAAATGGTTATAGCAGTTCAAAATATTACGCTACTGGCCATTAAAATTGCTACACCACGAAGATGACGTGCTGCAGACGCGAAATTTAACCGACAGGAAGAAGAAGCTGTGATATGCAAATGATTAGCTTTTTAGAGCATTCACACAAGGTTGGCGCCGGTGGCGACACCTACAACGTGCTGACATGAGGAAAGTTTCCAACCGATTTCTCATACACAAACAGCAGTTGACCGGCGTTTCCTGGTGAAACGTTGTTGTGATGCCTCATATCAGGAGGAGGAATGGGTACCATCACGTTTCGGACTTTGATAAAGGTCGGAATGTTGCCTATCGCGATTGCGGTTTATCGTATCGCGACATTGCTGCTCGCGTTGGTCGAGAGCCAATGACTGTTAGCAGAATATGGAATCGGTGGATTCAGGAGGGTAATACGGAACGCCGTGCTGGATCCCAACGGCCTCGTATCACTAGCAGTCGAGATGACAGGCATCTTATCCGCACGGCTGTAACTGATCGTGCAGCCACGTCTCAATCCGCGAGTCAACAGATGGGGATATTCGCAAGACCACTATCTGCACGAACAGTTCGACGACGTTTGCAGCAGCATGGACTATCAGGTCGAGACCACGGCTGCGGTTGCCCTTGACGCTGCATCACAGATAAGAGCGCCTGCGATGGTGTATTGAACGACGAACCTGGGTGCACGAATAGCAGAACGTCATTTTTTCGGATAAAACGAGGTTCTATTTACAGCATCGTGATGGTCGCACCCGTGTTTGGCGACATCGCGGTGAACGCACATTGGAAGCGCGTATTCGTCATCGCCATACTGGCGTATCACCCGGCGTGATGATATGGGGTGCCATTGGTTATACGTCTCGGTCACCTCTCGTTCGCATTGACGGCACTTGAACAGTGGACGTTACATTTCAGATGTGTTACACCCGTGGCTCTACACTTCATTCGATCCGTGCGAAACCCTACAATTCAGCAGGATAATGCACGACCGCATGTTGCAGGTCCTGTACGGGACTTTCTGGATACAGAAAATGTTCGACTGCTCCCCTGCCCAGCAGATTCTCGAGATCTCTTACCAATTGAAAAGTCTGGTCAATGGTGGCCGAGCAACTGGCTCGTCACAATACGCCAGTCACTACTCTTGATGAATTGTGGTATTGTGTTGAAGCTACACGGGCAGCTGTACCTGTATACGCCATCCAAGGTATGTTTGACTCAATGCCCGGGCGGCAGTTCTGGGTACTGATTCCTCAGGATCTATGCACCCAAACTGCGTGAAAATGTAATCACATGTCAGTTCTAGTATAATATATTTGTCCAATGAATACCCATTTATCATCTGCATTTCTTCTTGGTGTAGCAATTTTAATGTCCTGTAGAATATCTACTCACTCCCTTCCACAAGTTCTAGAAGTTTGTAAATGGGGATTTCCGAACATCCTGTATTTTTTTATTTTTTATCTGAAGTCTAGGTTTTGTTCTACACGTACGTCTGATCATTGAAGAAAAAAATCAACGTGATGAAACCGCTGCGTGATGCCAGTGGGCGATCTGCAGTTTCCGACCTCTGCGCTCGTCCACCTGTCGCGGCTGTGAACGTGGCGACACGGGCAGATTTGTCGGTCCCCCGCGGTGATTTCCAGCAGGGCAGTCACTGCGGCGAATTTACACGCGGCAGATAGGCGGCGTGACAAACTGCACGGCCGGACCGCTCGACTCCCCAGCGGCTGCCCGCCGGCAGATCGATGCACCTGGCGTGACGGCGCTGCCTCCCCTCCAGAACGGACCCACGCACGTGCCATTGCTCTTACATTAGCGCCCGCCGCACTCCCGCATTAGCTCTAACGGGAAACGGCAGACCTTTTCATCTGCGCTCGCACGTGCGCGAGCGGAAAGTGATGGTGCGTAAATGTCTAACAGTCGTAGCCTTATTATGTCTCATAAAAAGTAATAAGGAAGTGTTTTAAACACATGAAATGGCAGCTGACGCTGTAGAGAGAAACACTCGAACTTGTAGTGCGAGGAAAACAATTTGCAGTCGCGGCGAAACGGTAATGTCGGGGTTTGAGTCCCCGCCCATCCAGTGTAAAGTTGCAGTATAGTAAGTGACCTAGAAATCTAAGTTAAAACTGAAAAATAAGAGATGTTTATTTGCTTTAAATGACTGACATAATTCATTCAAAATTAACAACCAGAGAGCAAAGTTCTCAGAAATCTTAAAAAATGGTTCAAATGGCTCTGAGCACTATGGGACTTAACAGCTATGGTCATCAGTCCCCTAGAACTTAGAACTACTTAAACCTAACTAACCTAAAGACATCACACAACACCCAGCCATCACGAGGCAGAGAAAATCCCTGACCCCGCCGGGAATCGAACCCGGGAACCCGGGCGTGGGAAGCGAGAACGCTACCGCACGACCACGAGATGCGGGCTCAGAAATCTTAGATGAAATTACAAAATGAAGCTAACACTGTGGGATGGTACCAAATTATGTGGAAGACTATATAGAGAAAACATAACAAGATCTCCTTATCTGGGCAGCCTGTGAATTCAAAGTTATCGTCACCAGAGGTTGGCACATGTTATAACCAATTAAGCAGCACAAGTTGCGTGGGAAAGCAAGTAGTAGTGCGCCGCTCAGAATATGGATAGCGCTGCCGCAATTGTGAGACATTTTTCCAAAATCAGCTAGTTGGCGCAATCAGCACCAGAGAGTGACCGGGACATAAATCGCCAGGGTCTTCGTTCTAAATCCTCAACTTCTAACCCAAGAAAAAGCGTGTCCATGGAGTTGGCCACTCAGCGGTTGGTTGGTTGATTCGGGGGAGGGGACCAAACAGCGAGGTGATCGGTCCCATCGCATTAGGGGAGGATGGGAAGGAAATCAGCCGTGCCCTTTCAAAGGACCATCCCAGCATTTGTCTAAAGCGATTAGGGAAACCACGGAAAACCTAAATCTGGATGACCGGACGCGGGTTCCCCCCGAATGCGAGTCCAGTGTGCTAACCACTGCGCCGAGGGCGACTCAGTGCTGTTGCCCATGTGATGAACGAGAATATTACTTATTTTACAAAAAAAAGCGAGGGTGAAATGCAGCAACAACGCCCAGTCTTGGCATACAAATAGGACATTTACAAACAGCAGTTGGGTCCTGCCCTGGAGCAGTGAGTACCAGGTAGGGTGGCCTCTTCACACTAAGAACTGTGGAAAAATGGTTCAAATGGCTCTGAGCACTATGGGACTTAACTTCTGAGGTCATCAGTCCCATAGAACTTAGAACTACTTAAACCTAACTAACCTAAGGACATCACACACGTCCATGCCCGAGGCAGGATTCGAACCTGCGACCGTAGCGGTCGCGCGGTTCCAGACTGTAGCACCTAGAACCTCTCGGCCACTCCAGCCGGCAAGAACTGCGGAGGGGGAGGGGTGGGGACGACTCATTTGATTATAACACACCAAAATTTTGGAGTGAAAGAAACTGACTTTCTTACTCAGATCGGGCAGTACCACGGCGTCCCCTCCTTTGCTGTTCGTGTAGAAAAGGCCAACAAAAGTACAGAGCAGGCCATGCGTGTACTCCCGCGAAAACTGCTCAACTCCCAGTGGACTTTCGCCCCTCCTGACGAGATTCACTGACTACTGCCTTCTGCTGACAAACAGGAGCTTGAGGCCAAACCTTCTGAACGAGAACAAAACAAAACTTTACCCTCAGGTGCACAAGTCCATTGCTCACAATAAAATAACCACGAAATAAGCGGAGAAAAATGAAACAATAACAAGAAGCGAAATGTGGCAGTCACGTCACAATGTCTGTAATCTTGGTAGGAATTGAAAACACTGTGCGACAGTGCTGTAGCGTGCCCCTAGAGGGGTTAAAAGAGTATTGTGGAACCTGTTGATAAAGTGAAGTAAGACTGAGGCTTTTTTGTCTTGGTTCCTCGTCATTCATACATACTTTCCAAGAGATTAGCAGCATTATTATTTTCTTACTTTGCCTTCTTTTCTGTAGGGCCAAGGCAGCTGTGGCTACGTTGCCACTCTTTGGTCTTTCACTTACAAAAAATAAGGATTATGAAAGATAAACGAGTGACGATACACTCTAAGATATACATAAATAAATAACTCAAATAAAAAAGAACGCTCCATGAAAAAATTATCCAAACTGGACGGAAATCGGCAGATCTTATGTAGTTGTACGGACAAAAAAGATAGCAATTTTTAAAAAAGTGGATGAACTAGTCAAGAAAAAGAGGTTCACGAATTAAGCAAGTTGGTAATATGTTGGTCCACCTCTGGCCTCTTGCTAGCAATTATTCTGCTTTGCATTGATTGATGGAGCAATTGGACGTCCTCTTGAGGGATATTGTGCCAAATTATGTACAGCTAGGGCGTTAGATCGTCACAACCCCGAGCTGCTTGCAGGGCCCTGTCCATGATGCTCCCAACGTTCACAAATGGGAAGAGATCTGGCGACCTTGCAGGACAAGGTAGCGTTTGGAAAGCAGGATGATAAGCAGTAGAAACGCCTTCCGTGTGCGGGCGGGCGTTGTCTTGCTGAAATGTAAGCGCAGGAAGGGCAACAGAACGGGACGTTGAGTACCGTGGACGTACCTCTATGCTGTAAGGGTGCCGCGGATTACAACGGAAGGGGTCCTGGAATGAAAATATATGTCACCCCGTACCATCACTCGTAGTTGTCAGGCCGTATGGCGGGCGACAGTCAGGTTGGTGTCCCACAGCTGTCTGTGGCGTCTCCATACGCGTCTTCACTGATCTTCGGAGCTCTGTTCGAAGCGAGACTCATCACTGAAGACAATTATACTCCAGTTAAAGAGACTCCAGGCCGAAGACGGGTCTGGAGACGCTCTGGACAGCACTGGGATCCAACATAACTGTCGCCCGCCATACGGCCTGACAACCATGAGTCATGGCCAGGGGTGACAATTCTTCGTATTGCAGGACCACTTTGATCGTCATCTGCTGCGTCCTTACAACACGTCGGTACGTCGACAATATTCTACGCCCCGTCTTCTTGCCCTTCATGGTAAGGAAACCTGTGGTTACCTTTCAGCAAGGCACTGCCCGCCCGAACACGGCAAGAGTTTCTGCTACTTGTCTTCAAGCTTCCGACACCGTACGTTGGCCAGCAAGGTCACCGGATCTTTCCCCATTTGAAAACTTTTGGAATATTATGGGCAGGGACCTCCAACCATCTCGGCATGCTGACGATCTAACACGCTAGTGGACAGAATTAGACACCTTATCCCTCAGGAGGGCATTCAACAGATCTGTCAGTCAATGCCAAGCCGAATAACTGCTTGCGTAAGGGCCAGAGGTGGACCAATGCTCTATTGACTTGCTCAGTTTGTGAAGCTCCTTCTCTTGGCTCAATCATCAAATTTTTCTGAAACTGTAATCATTTGTTTGCCTTTATATGTACATAACATGCACCGAGTTCCTTCCCATTCGGATGGATCTTCCGTGGTGCGTCATTTTTCTTGTTAAGCTCTCTGAGGATAGGAACCGAGTGTGTCTTCTGAGAAATTGGGTGTTATGAGGTGTTGGAGAGTAGGTTCTGTGAAGACAGGTGAGCATGGGGGAGGTAATTGATAGATGAGCTGCAGGTGTTTGGAGATGAATTGCATCTCAACAAGGTTCGAAAACCGAACAGAGCATGTTTGATTTTAAAACAATTATGTGAGTTTTATAGCCGCTGATGATGCCTGCAGAATTAAGAACCGAAACGTTAGTTACAGAAATATGCCTTTGATCACAGCGTAATTTCCAGTAAACAAAAGTCACGAAGGGCGTAAATGCAGGCAGTGAGGACCTTCGCTGTTTGGTCTGTACGAGCAGATCTCGGCACAGGCGACCTCGTCTGTACATTAAAACACTGGAGAAACTTTGTTGGCAGAATTCGCTTCCAACCTCCAGAGAATACATTGTAGTTCGACTTCGTTCGCAGAAGTGACGCAATTCTTCGGTGTTCGGTGGTAACGAATGCAGATGACAGCAACAAGCACCCCGCCTCTAGCCGGCGTCAGAGGCCACCGCCGCGGGCACTAGCTGGTCGGGGAGCAGACGGCAGACAGCCCAGATTTCCAATTTAAATTCAATCTGCCGCGTGACATAATTGACACCAGTTATCGCTCCGTCTGGCCCGGGCTGGGGGTGGCGACACCAAACACCGCTGACTCACCCCTCCCCCCACCCCCGAATCCCGCATCCGAAACTTTCGAGCAGTAACCGCCCTCCCTGTTACTGCGCCCTCTCATCTGCATGTCGAGTTCTTTGTCTGGGTAATTTTGTTGCCTCACTTAAAGTAGCGAGGCTGCGGCAAGGCGTGAATACTATTGTGTATTTCAAACACTCCTGACACTCGTCGATAGAAGAGTGGGACGCCAGAAAAGACCGACGTAAACTACTACCAAGAAAAGTGCATTAGCTTTAAATTCTGCTTTGCGTATAGATGAGACACAGACTCTTCTCACCGTCTTTGAGGTTGAGGAGAGAGTTTCGACTTTAATGCATATTCACTTGACGCGAAGTTAACCTGTTAACTCTGAAGTTTTAAAAGGATTCTACAGATATGCCTGTATTGTTGGGAAAACAGCGGGTAGTTGAAACGTCCCCTTAGAAAATTAATGAATGACTGTACCTGAACAGCCTACTTACATAGTTACCCAGCGCTCAACAGGGCGCTAGTGCTTTCCGTTAGACGAACTTCACGAACTTCGTAGCGTGAAATGCAACGGTATTAACGTGTTTCGATAAGCATGTCCATCTTCGAGCACAATTCTCTTTTGATTCACAGGAGAGTGTGTATTTCTATATAAACATTGTACTGAAATTCCCGTTAAAACTTCTAGAACTTATACAGGGCCGGCCTGAGTGGCCGAGCGGTTCTAGGCGCTACAGTCTGGAACCGCGCGACCGCTACGGTCGCAGGTTCAAATCCTGCCTGGAGCATGGATGTGTGTGATGTCCTTAGGTTAGTTAGGTTTAAGTAGTTCTAAATTCTAGGGGACTGATGACCTCAGCAGTTAAGTCCCATAGTGCTCAGAGCCATTTGAACCATTTTGAACTTATACAGCAGAATGAGTACATAATATTCTGAATGGGAACCCATGTCCAGAAATGTACCGTTTCCGTTGTACAACAGTTTCAACTCAGATATGTAACCATCCAGGCCTGTTGACGGAAAGAGAAAAGTTTCAGAGTTGTTTGTCCTGGTATGCAATAGAGTAGACGGAATGACGTGTACTGCGTCAGACGGTCACCTACTGTCACTTAAAGTCTACCTTGCAGCGAGACTCCTGCAGAGACAGTGGAAGATCCGCTAGCACGATTTCTGGCCGCTGCACTAGAAACTGAAGACACACCAGGCGGGATGGAGAGTGCGCACCAGAACATGCTTCATAGGTACAATGTGTGTAACAAAGCTGGGGGTCGCCACATCGAGCCGCTGTTATAATGCATCAGTACTGTCCTGTACATAGGCCGGCCGGAGTGACCGAGCGGTTCTAGGCGCTACAGTCTGGAACTGCGCGACCGCTACGGTCCCAGGTTCGAATCCTGCCTCGGGCATGGATGTGTGTGATGTCCTTAGGTTAGTTAGGTTTAAGTAGTTCTAAGTCCTAGGGGACTGATGACCTCAGAAGTTAAGTCTCACAGTGCTCAGACCCATTTGAACCATTTTTTTTTTGTCCTGTACATACAGTGTGCTGGGTTCTCTTTTGTCTTGGAACAATGCAGACACGTAATGTTTAATTATTAATACAAAAAAATGTGCTTAAGTGATAAATGGATGTTTCGTTATGTTTCCTTTCAAATTGTTAGCTATTAACTGTACTGCGTCACGCCAAATTCAATTCCTCAGTCAGAAGTGGATGAGTTAAACATCTGAATTGAAACTGTCGTGGAACGGAATCGTTGAGTTTCCAGGCATTGGTCCCCATTCACCAATATTATGTACTCACTCCCCTCTACAAGTCCTGGAAATTTGTAACGGCAATTTCCGAACATTGTGTACAAAAATTCAAGCCACTTCCTCGCGTCCGTGTGTATATCTAGGCTAATCTCAGAAACTGCTCATCCGAGGTTGACTAACAGTTATACTGACTCACTAGGAAGGTTTTTGTATTTAATTTGTAAATATTTCGTAGAAATTATGTGAACTGTGAGGTGGATTAAAAGTTCAGATGTGGAAACGATGCTACTGCAACCTAGCGAACATTCACCATAACTCAAGAGAGCATCAGTCTCTTGGGGGATCAGAAAGAGTGAACTAATTCGCATCTGGTGTGATGGTCTAGTGGCAGAGCGTTTGGCTAGAAACTGTATCAGTAATGAAAAGATGAGCATCTCATCATCAGGTCGTGACATGAGACTTACAATTTGCAATAATCAAATATTTTAACCAACAGTTTCCCTGCAATAATTTGAGAACAGTTGCATGGTGAGAAACCATGCGAATCAAAAAAAAAAAAAAAAATGTGGTGTTTTACTTTTGTGCTTCTAGGAAAACGTTTTCGGAAATAGTATTTCAACGGCTTTGCTTTGTTTGCATATAATTCCTCAGCAACGCAGTAGATGACTCAGATTCCAGCTTTCTGTTTCCTTGAATCAAACCTAGATGTGGACACGATTTATTGCACGGCACGCCAAAGAAGTCTGCCATAAAAAGTCCACAACAAAGAATTGTGGACGTGATTCAACAATGCATCACTAAGGTTCACAAGAGAGGAGCACTGCAACAAGAGCTAATCATGTACATCACGTGAGTTTCTTCTTATTTTTTCTTTCATTTGTGCCACCTCAGCCAGACTACGGTATACAATGAGTCACTCACACACACAAATAAATTCCTGACTGGCATAGATTCGCATACAATATTTACATAGGTTCTTTACATATTACTTACATCACGATGTGCTTCCATCACTGGCATGAGATGTCACTCCAAATCCCAATTCCGTATGAAACACACCAACATTCATGCCTTCAGAAAATTTTCTTGGCGTGTGCTGGTCACATCGCATAAATTGTAACTGAAAGTGATGGTATTCACTTACTTAACGTTGCTTTCTGATTTTTATACTTGACCCCAAACAAAATACGCTAAGCCAGTCAAGTGATCTGGCCTTAGATACTGATTGCTACCCGTGCAAAGACACGCTTGGTCGCTAGCTTCTATAATATGTTTGAAACGATCAGTGAATCTATTAGTGAAATCCAGACCAAAATCCCTATTGCACTTCCTGAGATTGGCGACGTGAATTTACTTATATATCTGCCATCTGTCTCTCTCGAACGTACTATTTCATGCTTCACTGCGTATAAAGGGGGAGGATACGGGGCGAACTTTACTGAAAGAAAAGATCGTTTGGTAGGAGACATCATGATCCATCAGGGCATCACCAGTTTAGAATTGGAGGGAAACGTCTAGGGTAAAAGTCATTGTAGAGGGAGACAAGAGAGGGATGTAGTATGCAGATTTAAGAGGAAGTAGCTTGCAGTAGTTATTCGGAGATGTTTGCGCAGGATAGAGTAGCATGGAGAGCTGCATCAAACCAGGCTTCAGACTGTAGACCACAACACTAAAAATAACACATGTACGTAGACTGATCGACGACTTGGTAGATATATATTGGGATACATCTACCACAACCACAGTTTGGTTATGTAATTAACTAGACTTCTCCGATGTACGTAAACGGCAGAACACTTTAGTAACTGTGAACTGTTGCCATTATCTACGATGCTTGATACAAACCGTGATCCACCGTCTCCAGACTGAATAGTTGCATCACTGTATCGTGCAAAGTTTTGTTGCAGATTGTTGTCTCTTAAAACTATCCAAGTTTAGCCATTTCCCAGAATCGTATTCAACCGTTATTCACGGCTTTATTGTGCCCCAGTTTGTCGCTGCGTGCGTAAACGCGGAGTTTATGGCGGAATAATTCATATTGTCGGAAGGTTTGCGCCGCTGTAAAAACATTACGATCCCCCGCCAGCCGCGGCCGGGCGCCGTACACGCTGCAAGGCGACCACGCACGATCCCGTCGTAAAATGGCGAATCGCCTCCGTCCGTTCGCCGAGAAAATCTGGGACCGTTGGCGAGAAACGGCCGTTAAGCTGAAAGATCTTTATTGAAATCTACATTTTATGCGAGAGGAGAATGTATTAAAGAGGGACAATTGCGGAACTGACAAAACATAGCGTGCTTATATCCGAACAAAAACGTGGTCCGCGAAACAAGGAGCGAGGTATCTCATAAGAGGCACCAGAACGAGACAAATTTGAATGGCATAGAAATACGTACAGGCGTTTCGACATCTACATATACATGATTATCCAGCAATTCACAATTAAGTGCGTGGCAGAGGGTTCATCGGACCACCCTCAAGCCATGTCTGTACCGTCACACTCCCGAGCTTCCTGCGGGAAAAACGGACACGTAAATCTTTTTGCGATTTCTCATGTTTTATTACGTTCCTTTCTCGTTATGTATGTGTCCGTCAACAAAATATTTTTGCATTCGGAGAAGGCAGTTCGAGACTGAAATTTCGCGAAAGGATCTCTCCGCAACGAAAAACATCTTTCATTTTATGATTACCCGCCCACTCCGCGTATCATACGTGCAACACTGTCTCCCCCATACTCATATCGGTGAGACCCTCCCCCTATTTAGCAATTGTATCAAATGAGCTGCCCTCATCGGATTACTTTATAAGACGATAAATGACATCATCATCTATAGACAGTGCAAAAGGGCTGCTCGTATTGTCTCCTAAATCGTTTATCGGGAACAGAGAGCCTGCAACACCTCGTTGGGGAACCACTGATATTATTTCTGTTTTATTCGATGAATCTGTGTGTGCCGGCCGGAGTGGCCGAGCGGTTCTAGGCGCTACAGTCTGGAGCCTCGTGACCGCTGCGGTCGCAGGTTCGAATCCTGCCTTGGGCATGGACGTGTGTGATGTCCTTAGGTTAGTTAGGTTTAAGTAGTTCTAAGTTCTAGGGGACTGATGACCACAGAAGTTAAGTCCCATAGTGCTCAGAGCCATTTGAACCATTTTTTTGAATCTGCGTGTGTTATTACTTTTCAGACAGGAAATCACGAATCCAGTCGCACAACTGTTGCAATACTTTGTAGGCCCGTTGTTTGAGTACAAGTCGCTCTTGACGAACAGTGTCAAAGGCCTTCTGGAAACCTAAAAATTTGGAATCAATTTGACTTCCCCTGTCGGTAGCAATGATTACTTTGTGAGAATATAGAGTTATTTGTGTTGGACAAGAACGATATTTTCTGAAATCGTCATAGCTTTTTGTCAATAAATCGTTTTCTCCGAGATAATTCACAATGTTCGGACTCAGTATATGTTCCAAAATCTTAATGCAAATCGACATTAATTATAGGGATCTGTAATTCAGTTGATCACTCCTATTTATTTTCTTCCGTATTGGTGTGACTTGTGCAATTTTCCAGTCCTTAGGTGCGCATCTTTCGATTAACGAGTGGCTGTATACGATTGCCAAGTGAGGATGTTTTATATCAGCGTCCTCTGAAAGGAACCTATTTCGCATACAAACTGTTCCAGATACCTTGTTTTTGTTAAGTGATTAAGCTGCTTCGTTACACCGAGTTACCCACGTTGGCAGTTGTTCTCGATTCGAATCTGGAATATTAACTTCGTCCTCTTTGGTGAAGGAACTTCCTAAAATCGTATGTAGTAACTCTGCTTTAGTGGCACTGTCACCAGCAACATTACCATTACCATCGTGCAGTGATGGTGTTGTTTGCGTCTTGCTGCTAGTGTTCTTTACAAACAACCAGAATCTCTTTTGCCAGATTTAGAGACTAAATTTGGTTGTGTAAATTATTAAAAGTATCTCGCATTGAAGACTGTGCTAAATTCGAGCTTCTATATACCTTCGCCAGTCTTGGGGATTTTGTTTTATTTTAAATTAGACATTCTGGTTTCGTTGCTTCTGCAACAGCGTTCTGATTTGTTTTTGTATCACGGGAGACCAATACCAATTCTTATTAATTTATTTGATATATGTCTCTCAACTGCTGTCGATACTATTTCTTTGAATTGAAGCCACATCTGGTCTACGCTTACAAAGGCAGCTTAGAAGTTTTATCAACAAAGAATTACCGCCGAGAATCGGGCCTATGTCTCTACTTTTTTTCTTTCCGACTACGTCTTGCACCCAACGTTGTAAATTATTTGCTGGGTATATTCCAACCTCTGTCTCACCGTACAGTCTTTTGCGGTCTAGAGCTATCTCGAGTACCATGGAAGTTATTGCTTTGGTGTCCTAACACATGTTATATCGTCCTGTCCCTTCTTCTTATCAATGTTTTGCGAATGTTCCTCTTCTTGGCGATTCTACGAAGTACCTCCTTATTTCTTATCTTACCAGTCCACCTAATCTTCAGTATCTGATCAGGGCGGACG
Source organism: Schistocerca piceifrons (assembly GCF_021461385.2). Taxonomy (NCBI): domain Eukaryota; kingdom Metazoa; phylum Arthropoda; class Insecta; order Orthoptera; family Acrididae; genus Schistocerca; species Schistocerca piceifrons. Next base: position 310,709,835 of record NC_060143.1, on the reverse strand, counting down.
TCGCAAGACACCCTTTTAAGCTCGTTGTTGATCTATTAACTCAGTTTTTTTTTTATTACAGAGGGCAGCTATCCCTCTGACCGAACACGCTGAGCTACCGTGCCGGCGTTATCGGCGCTGTAGGCGACAGGCGTTAACCCTGTGGGCACAGACGCGGCAGTTGTAAAAGTTTCTTACCTCGATTTCTGGAAAAGTATGCGTTTTCGGACCCCATACCTCATGATGAAAAAGGCTCTATTTACAATTATCTATCGATCCCGCCAACTTTGAGTCGATCGCTCGTCATAACCTTTAGCGGCGATTTTCTCAAAAACGCGGGGGTGTTGACCCAAAATATCTTAGATTCCTTCGTTTTAGGTTGTATACAAGCGACCTGCCAAATCTGAATCGAATCGGTTGGCCGTCTCTGAGGCCTTCCCCTTGTCAGTGCCAGCAAGGAGGATCGCCGTCCTGTACATGAAGCACATCGTGACCCGTTCACATCTGCGCCTGCTGACTGAGGACAAGTAATGGAATACCTGTAACATTCTAAGTCCTTTGTGGAGGATGCCGATAACATCACAACACAAACGGACATGTTTGGAATGATGCCATCGAGTGAGGTAGCGCAATTGTTGGCACACTGGGCTCTCATTCGGCAGGAAAACGGTTCAAACCCACGTCCGCCCGTTCAGATGTAGGTTTTCCGTGATTTCCCTAAATCGCTTAAGGCAAATGTCGGGATAGTTCCTTCGAAAAAGCACGGTCGCTTTCCTTCTCCGTCCGTCTCTAATCCGAGCTTGTGCTCCGTCTCTAATGATGTCGATGTGAACGGGACGTCAGACAATAATCTCCTCCTCCTTCTGGAACGGTGCCATGTCCGGGAAGCATGGAATGCCGATGGGTGGCGCACATTGTGCTGAGCGGTGAATCTAGGTTCAGCAGTACACCTATGACAATCGCTGGAGGTCATGGGGGCTGGGGAGAGGTTCCATTCTTTTTAATGTTTTCGTGACGAACGGCAGAGTTACTTCTAGCATCATGGTACACGGAGGCATCACTCTGAGTTCAGGTCACAGGTGATTGTGACTGAGGGAACTCGGACAGCACAACGGTACGTCACTGACATCCGGCGTCCTCATATGTCAGGTATGGTGTGACAGTATCGTGGTTCCGTTATTCAACAGTATAACGCTCGTCCACACATCATACGTGTCTCTATGAACTGTCTGCGATGTTGTAATGCACCCTTCACCAATGAGATCCTCAGATACGCTCACGGTAGGACATTTGTGGCACCAGCTCGGATGTCGACCCTCTCCCAGAGACGGTATCCAGGACATCAGAAACCAGTTACGACAGTTGTAGACCAACGTGCCTCACGGAGAGGATACAAGGGTCTTATGGCTCCCCTTCTAACCTAACCAGTGCATACATCCTGGCCAGGAAAGGTGCAACATCATTGTGATAAGTCAGGTCGTACTGCCAAGTTCTTTGTAAATTTGACTCGATTTTGTAATCAAAGACGTAACATCACATATCCTATCAGCCCGTGGCGGGTTAGATGAAGTGGCGAATAAAGCAAGAGATTCGAAATGGGAGTTGTCGTTCCATGCGGTTGAAGGTGACTGTAGTGAAAATAATCTGTCATTCAATACTATTCTATGTCTGTCTACATCTACATCACATTCCGCAAGCCACCTAACAGTGTGTGCCGGAGGGTACTTCTTCCCCGTCCCACACACGAATGGCTCATGGGAAGAATGATTGCTGAGTAGCTCTAATTTCACTTTTTAATCGTGGTCATTTCGCTAGATATTTGTGGGAGGATGTAATATGTTGTCCGACTCTTCCCGGAAAGTGCTCTCTCGAAATTTCAATAGCAAACATCTTTGTGCTGCACAACGCTTTTCGTGTTGGATCTGCCACTGAAGTTTCTTGAGCATTTCGGTAATGCTCTCTCGCCTATTTAACTGTCCCGTGACGAAACGCGTCGCTATTCGTTGGATCGTCTCTGTATCTTCTATACGTCCTACCTTGTAAGGTTCCCAAATTGATCAACAACACTCAAGAACCGGTCGCACAAACGCTGTATAAGCCACTTTCTTCTTGAATAAGTTACATTTCCTTAAGATTCTTCCTGTGAATCTTAATGCGGCATTTGCTTTTCCTGCAATTCATTTTATGTGATCAGTCCACTTAAGGTCGCTCTGGATAGTTATTCCTAGATAATTTGCCGTAAATAATGGTCCCAGTAATTCGGCCGGCCGCTGTGGCCGAGCCGTTCAAGGTGCTTCAGTCCGGAAACGCGCTGCTGCTACGGTCGCAGGTTCGAATCCTGCCTTGGGCATGGATGTGTGTGATGTCCTTAGGTTAGTTAGGTTGAAGTAATTCTAAGTCTAGGGGACTGATGATCTCAGATGTTAAGTGCCATAGTGGTTAAAGCCATCTGAACCATTTGAATCAGTAATTTGTCAACGGTGTAGTTGTGCAGTAAAGGGTTGCTTTTCCTAGGTATGCACAATAAGTTACATTTATTTACGTCCAGGGTCAACTGCAAGAGCCTACACAATTCGTCAATCCTATGCGGGCTATTCTGCAGCTTTGCTACTTTCTTATAGACGACCGCATTATCTGTAGATAGTCTTGAAGAGCTTCCGACGCTTGCTACCAGATCATTTATATACGTTGAGAATAGTAACGGTCCTATCGTAGTTCGTTGTGGTACTGCAGAAATTATTTTTAAATCTGTCGATTTTGTTACGTTAAGCGTTGAGTTAACAGACTACAATTCAGCTGTCACACGAGGAACTCTTTATGCTGTTGGATGTACATTTCGAGTGACACCAGGAGAAATAGGAAAGAATTGAGAAAAGGTTGTAAGGGAAATCGTAGGGTCAGTAAGTATAGTGGAAGTGGAGTTTAGAAACGGAAACAATAATGGTCTATTATGAATGAAACATACACAACACTGGTATGATAATCTACAATATTTATTATTTGTTTTACGAGGCGATTCTTAGCTATTACGCAATCATAAGGTGCAATGATGTATCTGATGATGGTGTAACAGGTTTGTGAAGCAAGTAATACATATTGTAGAATGTGACATCAATATTGTATGTGTTTCGTTCATATTATGTAAAATATTGTACCAAGAACCGAAGGTATAGTCAATCGATGCAAATAGAGGTCTGTGCGGGGACCAAGAAATTGGGGAAAAAACTGCATCTGTAACAAAAAGGCGAGATTTTTTATATAGATACATGCGCCTTGAAGACAGTTAAATATCATTTCGTGCAGATGCAATCATCGTCGTCCGATATCGGCGTGATACCGCTAGCAGTGACGGTTTCGGACAAGAGACGCTATTCACGTAATTTGAGTTGGAAGCGAAGAGTGCTCGGATAGCCGATGCGATTAGAAACATACCGGTCGCGTAAAGCGGGAAATCCGGGTTAGAGCACGATCCAACAAAAATTTTCAATTGTCATCACTGAAATTATTTGGGAACGAAGTTTTTCGCGACGGTACTTATATATAAAACATTCGCGGTCTTCTTGCCTCGTCGGTTCTGGATAAAATCTCGAGCTTTCGGCGATTACCTTTATCGTCATCGTCAGGAGCTGACTGTCTTCACTGCTTTTTTTTCCCTTTTATTGTGATTTTGATCACCTTACACAAGGCGGGCTGTCAGCAGCAGAGGACGCCGCTCTTCAGCCTTTAGTTTTACAATAAGTAAAACATAGAGGTGGCACAGAGAAGACAAAAACAGCGGGCAAAAAATGTAGACACTAAAAAACAAAAAACATGGAGCCGTTCACGCTGGACGAGAAACATCACTAGCACTAGTTGACACGGCGCACATAACACGGATGATGGCGACGGTACATGTGAACAGTGGTGGCATGACGGCGAACAACACTAAACACAAACGAAGGCACACACACGAGACACTGATGGCGATGATCTCCGGCGCGCGAATGTTCACTGAGCGTGTGCGAGTCCGGGGACCTGCCAAGAGAGGAGGAGCAGGAAGGGGAGTGGGAGAGGGAGAGGGGAGAGCAGGGATGCCATGGGCAGGGGAGATGGGGTGAGGGAGGAAGGGGGAGGGTAAGCCCGGGGGAAGAGGGGTGGAGGGAGGGGATGGGGGAAAGGAAAGAGAAGGGAAGGGAAGAGAAGAGAAGGGAGGGAGGGTGCCTAAAGGAAAGGACACCGGAAGTGGGGGGGGGGGGGGCAGGATCAAAGTTGATAGGAGGGGTAGACGGAGGGGAGGAGGACATCATCAGGGAGAGGGAGCTGGCGTAAGCCACCTTGGGAGAGGGTAAGGAGGGTGGAGAGATGGAGACCGGGTGGGATGTGGGAATACAGGCGCGGCAGTGGGCGGGGGTGGGAGAGGATGGGTGAGACAAGCGGATGAGGAGGATCGAGTTTGCGGCAGGTGTACAGGATCCGTATCCTCTCAAGGAAAAGGAGGAGGTGGGGAAAGGGGATGAGATCATACAGGATCCGCGTGGGGGAGGGGAGACGGATGTGACAGGTGAGGCGGAGAGCATGGCGTTCAAGGATTTGTAGGGATTTATAAAAGGTAGGGGGGGCGGAGACACAGGCCAGATGGGCATAACAAAGGATAGGGCGGATGAGGGATTTATAGGTGTGGAGGATGGTGGAGGCGTCCAGACCCCACGTACGGCCGGAAAGGAGCTTGAGGAGACAGAATCGGGAGCGTGCCTTGGCTTGGTTTGTCCGGAGACGGGGGGGTCCAGGAGAGTCGACGGTCGAGGGTGACACCGAGGTACTTAAGGGTGGGAGTGAGGGCGATAGGACGGCCATAGATGGTGAGATAGAAATCAAGGAGGCGGAAGGAAGGGGTTGTTTTGCCTACAATGATCGCCTGGGTTTTGGAGGGATTGACCTTGAGTAACCACTGGTTGCACCAAGCGGTGAACCGGTCAAGATGGGATTGGAGAAGGTGTTGGGAGCGCTGCAGGGTGGAGGCAATGGCAAGGAAGGTGGTGTCATCGGCAAACTGGAGAAGGTGGACGGGGGGTGACGGCGGCGGCATGTCCGCTGTGTACGAAAGGTACAGAAGGGGGGAGAGGATGGAGCCTTGGGGCACATTGGCGGAGGGGAAAAAGGTGTAGGAATCCGTGTTATGGATGGTGACGTAGGAAGGACGGTGGGAGAGAAAGGAACCGATCAGACTGACGTAGTTAATGGGAAGGGTGAAGGTTTGGAGCTTGAAGAGGAGTCTTCACTGCTGCTGTGGTAGCCTCTTTATAGCCCATGGATGGCTTCTGATTGGTCGGCCTGTGATTGGTCGGCGATTACGTACTGCTGTCGCAGACGGTGTCACTGTGTGCGCTGGTGGCGCCACCGCTTCCGTTGGAACATAAACGTATAAACGTTGGAAGGAACGTCTCTGCTGCTTCTCTGCATCAAGCGCTCGTTTCCATGCACAGCTCAGATGGTATCCGCTATCGCGGTTAAAGTTCTTTTGGCTAATTGTTACTTCAACAGCCTCCTTAACAAAAGAATCGCAATACGTAGAGGCATGGGGACAGAACTTTAGTTTCATCGAACAATATTTTATGTTTGTTTGTGAGGCTGTGCTCCGAAATTGCCTATTTCTCCAGTTCTCTATTTTTAATATGGCGTTGGTGTTCTGCACAGCGGTCGGAAACGGTACGAATCGTCTGACCTATGTAGTTGCTTCCACACTCACAGGGTATATTATAAACTCCAGGGACCCTGAGGCCGAGATTGTCCTTAACAGGGCGCATCATATCTTCAATTTTCTTAGGAGGACGAAAAATCGGTTTTATACCTCGTCTACGAAGGGGTCTTCCTATTTTCCTGGAAATCCCGCCACAAAAAGGAAGAACTGCAATCGGTGTTTCGTCCTGTGAGTGTGGAACATCGGCAATTTCGGAGCACAGCCTCACAAACAAACATAAAATATTGTTCGATGAAACTAAAGTTCTGTCCCCATGCCTCTACGTATTGGGATTCTTTTGTTAAGGAGGCTGTTGAAGTAACAATTAGCCAAAAGAACTTTAACCGCGATAGCGGATACCATCTGAGCTGTGCATGGAAACGAGCGCTTGATGCAGAGAAGCAGCAGAGACGTTCCTTCCAACGTTTATACGTTTATGTTCCAACGGAAGCGGTGGCGCCACCAGCGCACACAGTGACACCGTCTGCGACAGCAGTACGTAATCGCCGACCAATCACAGGCCGACCAATCAGAAGCCATCCACGGACTATAAAGAGGTTACCACAGCAGCAGTGAAGACAGGCAGCTCCTGGCGATGACGATGGAGGTAATCGTCGGAAGCTCGAGATTTTATCCAGAACTGACGCGGCAAGAATACCGAGAATGTTTCATATACTGAAATTATTTCTCTGTCTGATTGCGGCTAATGTCGCAATTTCAATTTCGTCACAAAACGGCGAGTTGCGTTCCCTTGCCAAGCGATGATGACGGAGGACGGCGACCGCCGCTGGTCGTAGTTCACGCACTGTGACGCCGCACTCGCTCGCTGCTCCACCTGTGGAGACGGCTGCGGATGCGACGCCGGGCGCCCCTCGCCTGCCGCGGGTAGGCAACCCTTCTGGCGCGGCAGCAGCCACAGAGACGCGACGAGGGAGCGGGCGCGCGGGCGACACGGCCGTGCAGTGCGTAGTGCGTGCGGCGCGTGCACGGCCGGCCGCCTGTCATGATCAATAACGCCGGCTGCGGCGCGGCGCCGCTGCGACCCTCGTTCTCGTTCGTCCGCATTCCAGGCGCCCACTGCCGCGAGCGCGCCGCTGCCTGCGGGGGAGCCGCCCGCCAGCGACGCTTCTGTGGTCCGCCGCCTCCTCGCTCCTTCTGCGCTGCGTACGGGAGAGCAGCAAACTAAACTTCTCGCGTGCGGCTGAGGACTGTAGCGTACAGGAGAGCAGCAGACTAGACTCCTCGCTGGAAACTCAGCAGTCACACACTGAGGAGCAGAAGAATAAACTTTTCGCGTGCAACAAGCCTGCATCAGGTTGACAGTTGTTATCCTGTGATTCTTGAAGTTTTCCCAGCGTATTGAATGATCGATGAGATTTTCGGGTTTGCAGCCGGATCATGTTGACTTCTTGCCACGATATTTCGGCTGGCAATCGTCCAGCCATCTTCAGGTGAGTGTCCGTCACTGGAGACTGCAAGTTTTTTTTTTCTTTTTCTTTATTGTGATTTCATTCCCCTGCCCCATATGGGCAGGGGAGGCCTGTCAGCGGCACAATCCGCCGCTCTTCAGCCGAGTGACACGAAACTAAAACAAGAATAAAATCATACATACATAAGGCGATAAAAAAGGGGAACATAAAACAGAGTAAGGGGAGAAAATGGAGGTAAAAAATACACTGACATGGAGACGTTCATGGAGGACAGTTTAAAAAGTCACCAGAAATTTAAAAAACACAGTTGGCGATTCTTAAAACACAGAAAAGACACTGAATGCGCATGCACAGGTTAAAAGTCGGCCACAGTATTAAAAACACTCCGGAACAACACACTTAAAACCCAATTGGAGCACACACGACGAAGAATAAAACTGCCAGGTGGGACCTGGTGAGGGAAAGGTCAGGGATGATGGAAAAGGAGGGGAGAGCAAGGGGCAGCAGGGGAAGCGGCGGGATGAAGAGAGTAGGGGCATCAGCGGGTACACTAAGAGGCAGGAGACACGTGGGGCAGGAGATGAAGAGGGAAGACAAGGCAGGGGAAAGTGCAGAGGCACTGAAAGGGGGCACAAGAGCGGGTAGGGGGAGTAGGAGGGGAAGCTGCTCAGGAGGAGGGCGGGGGAGGAGAGGGAGCCCTGAGGAGGAGGCAGGAAGATGGGGTTAGAGTCGGTAGGAAGGGTAGATGTCAGGACGAAGCTCATCATCTGGGAGGGGTAAATGGAGGGTGCGGAGATGGAGAGAGGGTGGGACACAACGGTAAAGGCGTGGCAACTGGTTGGGGGTGGAGAGGAAGGGAGACACCAGGGGGTGAGGGGGATCAAGGCGGTGGACAATATATAGTGTGCGGATGTGTTCAAGGAAAAGGAGGAGGTGGGGGAAGGGGATGAGGTCGAGAGGATGCGCGTGAGGTACGGAAGGCTGATGCGGAAGGCGAGGCGGAGCGCATGGCGTTCAAGGATTTGGAGGGCTTTATAGAACCGGGGAGGGGCGGAAATCCAAGCCACGCTGGCATAACAGAGGATGGGGCGGATCAAGGACTTGTAGGTGAGAAGGATGGTGGAAGGATGCAGACCCCACGTCCGGCCGGACAGGAGTTTCAGGAGGAGGAGGCGGTTGTGAGCTTTGTGTTGGATGGTAAGGAGATGGGGAGTCCAGGTGAGGTGGCGGTCGAGTGTGAGGCCCAGCTATTTGAGGGTAGGAGTGAGGTGGATAGGACGGTCATAAATGGTGAGGTAGAAATCATGGAGGCGGAAGGAGCGGGTGGTGCGGCCTAAGATGATCGCCTGGAGACTGCAAGTTCCCGGAGTCAGCTTTATACCAAAAAATTGGCGCGAAAACTCATGCGCATTGGCCTCCGTCACAGGAGCGACCTCTATAGAAATCCGCGCCCTCTGGAGCTACTATTCTATCTGTGACGCGCAGGTGCATGCGTAAAGGTGAAAACTACATGTCCGCCCTCTGTCGGAATGCGCGCCCGCGTCGCTAAAAATAGACGTCAGATGTCGTCAGACGTGTCATTATGAATAAAATGTCTTCTCTCAGAGGAAATTCCTTGCCAGTGTGGTAAAGCTTACGTCGGTCAGACGACACGCACAGTACATGAAAGGTGCGTCGAACACGAACGCCACACTCGCCTTTCGCAGCCCAGTAAGTCACCCGTAGCTGAGCACTGTATTACCACAGGACACGCTATGGATTTTTCTACCACGAAAATCTTGGCCCCAGCGAATAATTTCTGGGATTCAGTAATTAAAGAGTCTGTGGAGATACGCCTAGCGAAAAACCTTATAAATCGTGATGGCGGTTTTCAACTGGACAAGGCTTGGGACCCGGTGATCTCTCTAATTTCCTCTGAGAGAAGACATTTTATTCATAATGACACGTCTGGCGACATCTGACGTCTGTTTTTAGGGACGCGGGCGCTCATTCCGACAGAGGGCGGACATGTAGTTTTCACCTTTACGCATGCGCCTGCGCGCCACAGATGGAACAGTAGCTCCAGTGGGCGCGGATTTCGATAGAGATCGCTCCTGTGACGGAGACCAATGCGCATGCCTTTTCGCACCAATTTTTTGCTATAAAGCTGACTCCGGGAACTTGCAGTCTCCAGTGACGGACACTCACCTGAAGATGGCTGGACGATTGCCAGCCGAAATATCGTGGCAAGAAGTCAACATGATCCGGATGCAATCCCGAAATCTCATCGATCAGTTGTTATCCTTCTTGGGTGCGTCAAGAGATTACCTCTCTATTCTAAATGATTTCTGTCTTTCCTTAGTTGCTTCTAACTTGTTATTACTATTATCTTCATGGAGATTTGATCCATCTGCGCAAGTAAATGTAAGACTGTTTGTTTTATGCCATATGCGTTTCGATTTTTATTTACGAAGCATCCTCAGTGGCCTGAAATACATATATGCCATGCGTAAATAATAAATATGACATACATAAGCGCCACGAAATTCCACAAGGAAAACAAACGTTACAATACACGCAGAAACAAACAGAACGGAAACAATCAAAGCAGGGCCGGGCACAGCCTGTCAAACCACACGCGTCCCAGGAGTGCCGGCCGCATGCTGCCTCAGCCTCGGCCTATCTCGGTCGTTCTCGGAAGTACTCGATGTAGCGCGAAATTTCACTAAGTATGGGGACATGTCATTTTTCTGTCGGAACAATTCTCTTCAGTTCGGCAGAATAGTGGCGTCAGTGCTGCTTAACCTTCCCTATTTGTTCGTGTCCTTCCCGATAGCTGAGTGGTCAGCGTGACGGACTGCCGTCCTACGGGCCCGGGTTCGATTCCCGGCTGGGTCGGACATTTTCTCCGCTCAGAGACTGGGTGTTGTGTTGTCTTCATCATCATTTCATCCCCATCTGGCGCGCAGGTCACCCAATGCGGCGTCGAATGTAATAAGACCTGCACCAAGGCGGCCGCACCTGCCCCGCAAGGGGCCTCCCGGCCAATGACACCAAACGCTCATTTCCATTTACTACTTGTTCGTGGTATGAAGTACTTTCACAGGTCCAGTGGCTGTTTACACAAAAAGAGGCAGTTAGCAATCTACCGTCACAAGCCTTTAAAACCGAATGAGAATGAAAGCAGAGAGAGATGAGAATTATCAGTATCTACTGTGCAATCGCGTAATAGACTTGTACAGAACGACATTACAATACTATGTAGAAAGAAGTTAAAGATTTAGTTGAGAATGAAAGAGTAAAAAATTACGACAATCGACAGTCGGAATTCACCGTTCTGTACATCAACAAACTCTTTACGCTAGAGTTGCGGGCATGTAAAAACATTCGTGGGAGGAATTACAAAATTTCTGAAGCCAGATGCGTTATTCCATTTCATTTGCAACAGTTTTCGACGGAGCTAAATGAACTATAGGGAGATTTTTACATATTATTGTAATGTATTTTGGTTGAGTCAGTGGGCATGCCAGGACGATATTTCTATTTAAAACCCACTGTTGTCAAATTTCTGAAGGAAAAAGGAGTGTAGGAACGAAAATTAGAACATCTGGGTGGAGTGCAGACGTTACAGTGTTAGTGCATTCGACTGTGCACTGCCCACAGTAAGATACTGCAAGATGTTAAACAACTTACTCCTGATTTGATTCGAACACATTTAAAAAGAAAATTCCGTTGTAGAAGGGAAAAATTCTGCCAAACACAGTCTAGTTCCCTAAGCTCACTTGTATTAAAGAAAATGCGAGGGTTCAGCTATTTGTCGTGGTCCTCAAAGTATTACAAGGATAGTCTTCTAAGAGTTCTGAGGACACTGCCCATCTCACATTCAGTTTCTAGCCGAATTTGATACCATTTGCCGTTTTAATTGAAATGCACAAGTCCAAGTGCAACTGATTGATCTGCAATGCAAGCCTCGGTTTACAGATAAATTATTTTAGGTTGAAATTGTCCAGGACGTCTACATTGTTCTTCTCAGAGTTTCCTCTTCTCCATAACGAAGTTTCAGAAGTGCTACAATACTTCGATCAATGTATGTGTGTGACATGCTTCTTTCGATTATGAAACTAAATAAGTCACCTGGGTGCGAAAAAATGTGAAACTATCTGTGTCTGTCCGCATGTCGACAGTTTGTCCCAGAAGAAACGAGACTGTGTCTTCAGCATGGCAAGAAGTATTAAATAGTACTCAGCATTTCTTTTGTGTCTGAACTATGTTGTCGAGAAATGTAGTTGTGAAATACCAAGTTGTATGCAGTGTGACTGCACTGCCATTTAAATGTGTCGGATTCACAGTTTCCTCCTCCTCACGCTCGGACAGCGTGCTGTGGCAGTGGGGGAAGTGTGCAGCTAGGCTGAGATCTGTGGTATTCATGCCAGAGCACGGCTCGCGAGCCGAATTCGCGGCCGCCACTGCTCGGCAGCAAATGCCACGACTGTTCTGAAGTAGCTGTTTTTACATTTCTTGGCACTATGGGATACCATAGAACCTCTGTAACCTGTTGATAGAAGGATGAGCTCCGCTAAACGCTATTTACAATCTCTTTGACGGCTAAATTGTTTCGAGATATTACACTTCCAAGTCAGGAAAAGTTTTCCACAGTTTCCAGGGTGTAATTATCTAGCTTGCAGTTTCTTGGTCACCCTTCGCTGTCCACTGCCGTTTATACTGGTATGGCTTTCACTGAGTTTAATAGTGTACTTCTGGAATTTTTGACTTTCTTCTTTTCTAGCCTTAATGGCACTACCAGCTCTGTTTCTCCTCAGATCACATTATCATCAGCAAAAATCTAGTTATTTTACGTTGTGCTTGCGACTTCTTGGTCTTCTTTTTATCGCAGCTGAGACTGTAATAAACAGCAGTTTTATTTTAAATACACGAATGAAATTTCCACACTTATACCACTTTAAGTGCTTCTGCAGCCTAACCACAACTGCAAAATATTTTTTAACATGGAATATAGAAAACATTACATACAGGGTGGTAATAAACAGTCTGAAAATTTGTATGAGTGTTGTAGGGTAGGTTGTGCCGAGAAATAATTGTGAAGGAAAAGTTTCCATACTTCGCACCGCTTCCGAGTTACTTAGCAGTGATATTAGCGAATCAGGTCGTTACGCGCGTAGATTCAAGCAGTTGAAGCCTAAAAAACGGTAATGCGCAGACGTTTGTGGGTTTGTAAGTAACCACTTGTCGTTATGTCCAATTCTTCGGAAGTGAAGATTCTAAGTTAGGTGAGCAAAACGTATGTTTGTTCAGTTTGAGGAAATTAAACGAAGAACTCGTCTGCTGACACCGCCTCTGACAGGCTGCTTGAATTTGCGCTTGTGACGACCTGATTGGCTAATGCGAAATAAGTCAGAAAAGGCGGAACCTATTGAATTTTTTTAACAATTATTTTTCAGCACAATCTCCGCTGCAATATTCACCTTACCTACACTCCAAACCAGTCCTCCGTTCCCGTCTCCCCAACTACTCCGTCTCCATCCCTACCACCCATTAATGCTCTATACTTGTAACGGTACCCTCCGACCGTCATAAACACCTAACATTTTCCCCTCCTACAACATACCATTTTTCTCAGGGCAGGTCCTTCTACTTTTAGTGGCAGTAAAGTGCTTCATTTTCATGATCACAAGTTTTGTACAGTGTTTTAATGTTTGAAAAGTTTTTTTAACGTTTTTGTTTTGCCTTCTAGTTTTCTTGTTTTAAATTTAGAGAACGGAGAAAAGCAAGTTTCTTAAGTATAAGACATTCACGAAATTCATACCTACACATTTGTAGTAGATATATCACCTTCGTTATAAACTACGACAGCTGATGTTATCTTAATTTTTTTAATTGTCTTGATCACAGTAATACGTTAGTTTACAATCTGTTGATTGCTAGTTTCGGGTGCGGGACAACTATCTTCAGATCTGCTAAAATAACAATAAACGGAAAATTTCCTCTAAGTTAAAATGAATTTAACGATATTTAAGAATATATATTACTTCAAAATAATTAAAAGTAAAATTGTGCTAATGTAACGGTCTCACTAGAGAATCAGTGTTTATATGCACGTAGGCTACAACACCATCATCAGTAAATATATCTCGGAGTCATGTAAAAAAATGAAAAATGCCTATCAGTTTAAGTGAACACCTAAAATACTTAAGACGTTCGTTGTTTAAAAGGTGTTAGAGCGTAAAAATAGTAAAAGACCACCATGTTCACTAAAGAGGCAAGCACTGAATACACCATTTGTCATATAAAGAAGGTTATTAAGTGCAATTCCGAACCTATGGAGCCAATCGGAAAATTACGTTTCCCTAAAAGTGAAAAATTTACCGGGATGAAAGACGTAGATTATTTATAAAAGCAATAAAACAGTAACAAATTGATGTACAGTAAAAACGTACCACATAAATTTGTGTATTATTGTGATCACGACAATTAAAAAAACTTTAACAAATGTGTTAGATTGCTTATTTCCGGCACGTGACGATATAAGTTCTTCCAAACAGCGGTTATGTTCGAGATGCACTTGACAATGGCCCATGTGCTGAAACTTGCAATTGTGCATTGAAAAATGAAGCATTTCCGTCAACGGCGTAAAAGATGGTGTCTTTCAAAATTTCATTTGACTGTGGACGCCAAGCACGAAGCGTCACTGGATGTGTGGTAGCGGGGTACCATCACAGCGGTAGCAGTAGTGTCAGAGCGCCAGTCGTGGCGTCGCGACGTACTGTAGCACGGTGGGCGTGACGCGGCCGGCGCGGCGGTAAGATAAGGGAGACTGGGGGGGGAGGGGGGGCGGGCGGTCGCCCGCTGCGGTTTAAAAACGGGCCGAGCCGCGGTGTGTGGCGCGGCGGCGGCCACGGCGAGGGCAGCGGCGCGTGCCGGCCGGCCGGCTGGCTGCCGCCGTATCGATCTGGCGCCACTCTGCCTCTGCGGCGCCTCCGCCTCGGCAGAGGTGCGAGGCCGCCAGCTTCCTGCGGGACCGTCTCGCTGGACGACCACCAGTAGGACTCTGGCGCACCGTATGTATTCGTTACTGAGTAACGAGTATCCCACGAGACACCAAGTACTGTTTTGTTACTGTGTTTTGTTACTGCCTATAACGTTTCGTTACTCGCATGTCTTCTAGTGTCATGCAGTTCGAGATCGACTCAGCATTTTTCGTATTCTACAAGTTCGTCATCCTCGACCGACTCGGAGTAACGCAAAATTTTCGTGACTCAGCTGTCTTCTTTCCTTGCATCTTCGCGCCGACTGTTTATTTATTTATTTATTTATTAGCTATTCCCCACCACACGTTGTTGTGCCTCAGTCTGGTTGAATGAAAAAGAAATAAAAGAGATAGCACATATTTCTAACATGTATGGGAATTGGTTGTAAGTTATAATCTCCTTCTTCCCCATCTCTCTGTCCACCTCCTCCCTTTGTCCATCTCCTCCTCCGTCCCCTCCCTCTGTCCTTCATCTCCACCCCTACTTTCTGTCAATCTTCTCTCTCCTCTCTGGCCATCTGCTCCTGGCACCTCCTTCTCTCTCCGTCCCTATCTCTCTCTCTCTCTCTCCTTCTCTCACTCCCCCCCCCCCCCTCTCTCTCTCTCTCTCTCTCTCACTCACTCACTCACTCTCCTTTCTGTTTCCATCACTTCCTCTCCCCTTTCTATGTCTGCCTTCTACTTTCCCTCTCTCTGCCCATCTCCTCCTTTCCTCTTTCTATTTCCTCGCCTCCCTCTGTCTGTATCCACTTACCTCCCTCTCTCTGACCTTGAGTCTTGTATATTTTTATTGCGTATTCAGAATCTGTAGTAGTATTCCAATCATAATATTCTTCTTTGCTAACGACGTTTCAAGTATCTGTCCGAATGTTTATTAGAGCATTATCTAACAATTGAAAGTAAATTGTTCAAGAACTGTTCGAGATGTTTGGTAATATCTCCACTGTATATACTACATACATATTTATGAATAATCTACATTAAAAATAATTGTATAGAAACACGCAGATATTCGAATGCAACGTTGTGTCATAATTTCGAAGCAATCGGACAAGAACTTTCAGAGATTTAAGATTTTGAATAAATGAACATTTACATTTTTATGGAGATTTCCCCGCTACTTATCACACATACATTTATGTATTATATGTGGCGCTCTAGTGGGTTATAAAAGCATGCACCTATTTGAATGAACGTTGTCTCAAACTTTCAAAGTCATCGGTGAAAAATTTATGGCGCTTTACTATTTTGCACAAACGAACTTTTATATTTTTGTGTGTGTAGATTGCTGTTATACCGGACCCCGTCGTCTTGTGAGTCTACGATGGGTAATTAAATTCTGTACATTTTGTATTTCTTTCAGTATGACACTGAATATACAAGGTGTCCTTGGGGAATGGTCAATTTTCAGGAATATGACTCGACCGAGAATTCTAACAAGAAAAGTATAGTAAACATGAGCTCTGAAATGCATATCTTAAGAACAAGCATTCGTTCATCTTTGCTACTGTGAAACACATCTCTTCTACTGAGCAAGTGTTCATAGCCCTTAAGGTATCCTGTTTAGAGAACATGTTTTCTAGACTTCTTTGTTTCGAAAAATCATTCCTGTCATATCCCTGAATACTGACTATTCCTTCTGGGACGCCCTGTATGATATTCAGCACCAACACCGAAATTCTACAACTTTACCAACAGAAAAATGTACAAATAAAAGGAAACAAGGAGAGGGAAGTAGAAGTGAAAGAAAAATCGATCACCACGGGACCGAATGTCCCTATAGCGTTATAATGGTAATTAGAAATATTGGGATTGCTCAACATTACCGACCATTCACTTCTCCACATCTAAGTTTATTCCATACATTAAACTATAGCAGAATGATCCTGCGTGGCTCGGCAGCACTAGAGTACTATCATTTGACATATTGTTTTGTAGGGCGGGCAACCACAGCCAAACTTCGACATTTTTCAAAGAAAATTCCCCACTGGCTGTATGAATGATTTTTATTAAATCTGCGACCGGTTTCGCACCACTTACTGGTGCATCCTCAGGAAATATACGCTGTTTATAACATAGTAACGTTGAAAATTGCCCTGTAGCCACTCCCCACCATTCATGTCCAATATACCGTCATCTGGTGAAAGCCGTAGTTAAAATTTAAAAATCTTTTTTAAAATTTTTTAAGTGATGGGAGCGGTAATGACCGTGCAAGTTGAGAGGCGTTGCGCGGCAGCGGACACGGCCTGACTGACTGGCAGGTGCAGCGACTGAAACCTAATGATCCGCAGCAACGTTCTGAAGTTGCTCTTAGGTTTCTGTCACGGATCGAAATTGATTACGTGCAGTAGGTCAATGTTCTATGGAGGCTCATTTTGCACTATAGGTTGCACTGAATACGCAGAACTGACGAATTTTGGGTAATTTTAAATCGCGTGTTGCGCACGAAGAGCTACTGCACTCGCCATATCTGACTGTGTGGTGTGGATTCACAAACACCTTTATTCTTGGTCCGTTCTTTGAAGAGAATACACCCAGAAGGCCTGTCAGGTATAACGTGATGTGTGCCCGATATCGAGACCACCTTGTAAAAATGGTTCAAAGGGCTCTGAGCACTATGGGACTGAACATCTAGAACTACTTAAACTTAACTAACCTAGAGACATCACACACATCCATGCCCGAGGCAGGATTCGAACCCGCGACCGTAGTGGTCGCTCTCTTCCAGACTGAAGCGCCTAGAACTGCTCGGCCACACCGGCTGGCAGACCACCTTGAACATCAAGTGTTTACAGCTTTGGAAGAGCGCAGTTGTGTGCAAATAACTGTTTTCATGCAACATCGGACAACATCTCATGTCATTCGGCCTGTCCCATTCGGACAGTGGGAGATTCACTTAAAGAAACCTTCCACAAATGTGTTATATCTTGAGGTTTTCCAGATGCATGGACTCCAAGATCACTTGATTTGAATCGATGTGACTTTTTGCTCTGGGGATTTCTAAAAGTAGGCTTTTGCCAAGGACATTTTCGGTTTCTACATAATCCGTAGGCCAGTGTACAGATACACGTTTCTGAGTGCCCAGATTCCAGCACAACTCCTGCGGGCCACTGTTGATCAGTTCGTTTTGCGAATACAGCATCTCGTCAACGTCTCCGGTGCTCATGTTGAACAAATCGTGTAGGTAGTAGTTAAGAATAAAACAAAACATTACGCCTCTCTCACTTATTTGACCTTTTCTGTTCACATCTTGTTTGTAATCAGTTACGTATGGAAGCACTACCTCGCGTCTCTCTTGCTTTCACAGCGCCAGATTTGCACCTGGTGGCCAAAATTGGAACTAATATTTTCCCAGCGTAAATCAGTTCGTCCTTACAGCTTTAGCATATCTAGCAACTAGCGGTACCATACGATAACTACAGCCCACAGTGGACATACGTGAGTAGCTGCCAACTGCTTACGAATAACACCGTACTGCACAGAGTACGCTACGGGAGCGTGTGTCGCCGGTGTTGGCGCTGTTGCTCTTACCGACGCTGTGGGGGTGGCTGTGGATGTGGCAGGCACGCAAATTGCGCGGTCCGTCCCTAATGGCGTGCTAATTGTGCCCACCAGCGCCGGCGACAGCGCTGAGTTACGGGCCACCACTCTGACAACCCTCCCCTCCCCTCCTTTCCTAACCTCACCTCTGGACACGTGGCGGCTGACGCTGCCACCTCCCGCGTCCCGTCTGCTTCCTCTCATTTCCCACACACTGAAGCTGGGTTCACACAAGCAAGTTAAGTGACGCCTTAGGTAGTGGCATGCTGTAGTGGCGCCACAGTTGCATATGGTTCAAATGGCTCTGAGCACTACGCGACTTAACTTCTGAGGTCTTCAGTCGCCTAGAACTTAGAACTAATTAAACCTAACTAACCTAAGGACATCACACACATCCATGCCCGAGGCAGGATTCGAACCTGCAACCGTAGCGGTCGCTCGGCTCCAGACTGTAGCGCCTAGAACTGCACGGCAGTTGGTTTCAGTGGCGTCACTCAAGAGATGCAACTTTTTTCGTGCCACAAAAGTTTCAATTTGGTTGTAGTTTGTGTCGCAACTAGACTTCCCCCATCACTAAAAAGCGTCGTTCAACTGCTCTGTGGTGGCTGTACTTCGAAAAACCGGCATTATTTGGTAGTTATCGTGAATAATTGCTGCTGTTCTCCATTCGATTTCAGTGTGTTGTCATTCACTCACAGTAAAAAAATCTCGAAACTGTAGTCTGCAGGTACACTCTTGCAGCTTCAGAGCTACAAGAACGACAACCTATAGCAGCAATTGTGTGTGTACGAGTGTGCGTGTGTACAAGCACGCAGCTCTTAACAACACAGGCACTGCAATATCGTATTTATGCGCGGATACCAGGCAGTGACTTTCAATTAAAATGTCCTCCCCTCCCCCATACCGGAATTACATATCATGTATAATTGCACGTCGTAAAGCATGAACGACGACATAGGAAAGTTTGGCTCTGGCCTTCATTCGTGCACGGATAGCCAAAGCGGTTATGGCGACTGCTCGCGTAAAGCGGGAAATCCGGATTCCAGTCACCGTAGGGGACGAATTTTCATTGTCGTCAGTCCGTTATACATGTGATGGCTCCCCTTATTCGCAACTGCGAATGCATTTCATGTAATTGTACAAACTTCGTACTTTGAGAGGCCAAGCAGTATATAAATTGTGGATTAAATGCGCGAAACAGTCCGCGAGTGTGTGAAACAAAAAAAAAAAAAAAAAAAAAAATGGAGGTATCGTACGCGAAATGCCTACATTAACGAATATAAAAAATTCTGAAATCTTATTTATATGCCTGCTGTTGGTTGGTTTGCCTTAGCAGACAGCATTCTCACCTTCAATTCTATTTATTTTAAAAATGTGTTTGTTACCTATTTTATTGCTGCCTGACCTTTATTTTCGGATCAAACATACACGTTCTTTTTTCCTTGTATTTAAGTCTTGTCGCAGATCTAATGCCATAACCTGCATTAAAACATTAATATCCGTTTATATGATTTCAGCTGCCGCCACGCTGAAAACTGTGCAAACACATAGAATTTGTCGCGTCCTGTGGGAAGGGTAGCTCGCAGTGCCTCTACTGAATGCCACGAGCTGTGGCGGCACTTCAACTGCATGTGTGAACCCGGCGTTACACTCGAGTTTATCCAAATTATTCCACCCCAAATAGAATTCGCCGTCATCGGTTACGCCAAGAACGCACCTTTTTCACTCGTTAGGCAGCCGTAGGCACCTCTTCGCAACATTATTAAATGTCTAATGATAATAATTTCACGTAGCTCAATGGCCGGTTGCAGGTCTTTCAATTGGACGCCAATTCGACGACCTCCGTTTCACTGACCTACCCCAGTTATGCAACCAGGGAAAGGGGAGTTATTGTTTAACAAGGAATCCGAACCACGCGTCGTTCTTGCCGACTCCTCACATTTTTTAAAGGTGAAGGCTTGATTAAAGGCATACGGAAAATTTCAGCAATCCGACGGGGATTCAATCTCGCTACATCTTGTATTTAGTCACGCACTTCACTACTATATCATCAGGCCCGACGCTGAATAAGGCTATCTTTAACGACGATAATAACTTGCGAAACCAAGTTTCGAAAGTGCGCTATCGCGTTTTGCACATGCGCTGAGCTTTGTTGCTGAAGTCGCTGATGAAACTAAAGACTTCCGGCTTATTCCAAATCTGGCGACACGGAAATAGTATTTACGAGTGGTTTGCGATTAAGTGAGATACAAAGTTGCAAACGGAGCAAACTATTCGCTTCTTGGATATCGTTGCTCTGCGTAAGTGTTCACGGGATTTCAATGATACTGGCTACAGAGAGAAACAGCGACTTATTAATGCACTTCAGGCAGTCCTACACGGCCTGGACATCGATGGATTGACGATAAGTGAGCTGGTGAGCAAAATTAATTACATTGGAAAAACATAAATGAATTACTAAAAATACAAGAAAGTTAAACATCTACGTGTAGAACGGACATTATCTACTGTAGAGATGCATTTGAACCTCCACTTGCCAAAATTCGCAATGTGATCTATAGCTTCACTTCTGGTGACAATACTTCTTACAAGATCTTTCTTACTTGTCGCATCGCTAATTATTAAGAACAAACCTGAACTGTTCTGGTAACGTTCTCAGATGTTTAAAATTACCTCTCGGGTGTTCAACAATAATTTCTTTCAGCAAAGTCGCCTAAAAAAAAAAAAGAGCTCTGTTACATGGCCCCTTGTGGCCAATCCAGCGGTCGGTTACAACGTCGTTTAACCAATAGCGCACTGTGTTATGCTAGTCAAGCGGCGCACCATCTTGCTGCCAAACGAAGTTCTGCGGTTCAGCTTCTTCTAGTTGAGGATAGAGTCATAGTTTCAGTGCATGAAGATAAAAACACCAGTTACAGTTGCTTCACCGAAAAAAGGTGGCCATAAACTTTTCGCCGGGACATGGCTCAGACATTTTATTTAGGGAAGCCTCGTTACAACGGTACCATCTCGTGGGGCACTGCTGACCATCATATGCAAACATTATGAGTGGCCACATTTCCCGTCATGTGAAATATCGATTCATTACTGAACACGACAGGATTCAGGAAATCTTCAACGGCATGCAGAAACGTTTCGTTTGCTAAGCCGCCATGTAAACCGTAGTCTGTAGGCATTAGAGCTTGTAAGAACAGCAAACGATAAGGATGTAGTTATGTTTCCTTAAAAATCTCCACAAAGACGTGGCTGGAACTTTTAACTCACGACTAGCCTTCCGAACCGATTTCTTAGTGCAACGCGTGAATGACTCTCACTCGCTCAACACGTCCTCTAGTAACTCTTGGTCGTTCCATACACTTCCCTTTGCGCACTGCTATACAAATCAAACTGATTGAGTTGCTCTTTCATTTTTTGTATTATCTGCATTTGTAAGTTGAATGCAATAAATGCTACAGAACCTTAAATCCGTAAACCCTGTGCATAGCTGAAACGCTTGAAAATTTTAGCGAAATTCAGGAAGACCTGCAGTTGATAGACGCTGGGTGCAGGGATTGGTAGCTGTTGTTCAACATAAAAATGCGTAATGTATTCCCCATAAATAGGCGTAAAGATCCGTTACTATATGATTACACACCAGGGACGGCCACGGTTTCAAAACGTCACGTGTGCACAATGTGCTTCCCGCGCGGTCTGAGGCTCCAACCGCTTCGCCACCACTCGGTACATCTCGGTTTTGCTCGGTCCCTCGGTATGGAGCGACAGTTCATTTACCAGTGCGATGCGACTCTGTTCCTAGATTCACTGACCATTTCCGCAAAAAGGAGCAACCTCGCTATCTACCGTCGCAGACCTTTAAAAAGCAATCGGAATTACAGAGGAGAAAAATGAGAACTCTTAATAACTATTATGTATTCGCATAATCGATGAGTACCGCAAATTTGCTGTGAAACGGCATTACATCACCACGCAGAGATAATTTAAAAATTTAGTTGACGATGAAAGAGCTGAGGATCGACAGACGATTTGTACGGGCTTCATTGTTCTCTATGTCAAGGAGCACTTCGTGTTAAATATGTAGGCGTAGAACACGTGATGGAACTGGTGGTGCAAACAGCAAATTTTCTGAAGTCGTACGCATTATTATTTTGTCATCTGCAACAGTTTTTGATGGAACTGAATTAAGAGTATGGAGGCTGTATCTTACTGAAAAAGCGTAAGTTAAGTCAGAGAACATACATGGAACGAAATTCCGATTTAAGAACCGCTGCTGTTGAATTCTTGAAGCAAAAAGGAACATTCCATGGTGAAAGTGAATGCTTTTAAAAAGAAAATCGCATTGTGGAAGGGGCAACTTCTGACAAGGAACATCGTCAATTTCCTAAGCTTACTGGCGTGAAAGGGAAAGCGTATTTTGAACAATGCATTCTATAATTGAAAGAATTATGCGAACAGCTTTCTAAAATATTGAGGACACAGCCAATTTTGAATCTGTTTTTAAACTGTTTTTGAGACTATTCGCCAGTTCAGCTGAAAGCGCCCTGTACATCTTCAGATGGAACTACTCGTTCTAGAATGTAATTCCCCTTTTTAAAGACAAATTCTGTTACGTTAAAGCTGTCCAGGAGTTCTACGTTGTTTCCCTTGTGAAGAGTTCCCACATCTCCATAATGAGGTTGCGAAAGTAATATCAATGTTTTGATCAACATATCTGAGTGAAAGACTTTTTTCTGTTATGAAACAAGATAATAAACTTCTGCATGGCCACCTGAGTAAGGAAAATCTGTGAAACTCTGTCTGTCTGAATGCCTACAGTTTGCGCCAGATATAATTTTTATTATGTCTTCAGGGTGCTAAAAATTGTTCAGTAATACTAGTAATTTGTTTTCTTGTGATCTATGTTGTTGATAAATATGAATCATAGCCTCATGCCACCTCCATAACCTTCGCAGTGTCCTCCTACCGCCGCTTCCTCCTCTTCCCCCCCCCCCCCCCTCCAACCCCCACCCTGTCATACGGGATGGCGTGGTAGGGGGGAAGTGTGCACTCGGGGGAGAGAGACTCACACACATGCAAGAGCACTGCACACGAGCCAAGTTCTTGGCCATTACACGATTGCCAGACAGTCATTCAAAGTAGTCACGTCAATTATATCTAGGTATAGACGAACGGAGCGAGTTAAAGTGGAATGACCGGGCAAGTGTAATTGTGGGAAATCCAATATTGGGATAGTTGTGAAACTGGAATGAGATTTTCACTCTGCAGCGGAGTGTGCGCTGATATGAAACTTCCTGGCAGATTAAAACTGTGTGCCGGACCGAGACTCGAACTCGGGACCTTTCGAGTCCCGGTCCGGCACACAGTTTTAATCCGCCAGGAAGTTTCACTTGTGAAACTGATTGACAGTGTAGTCCACCATGGAACGAGGTAGCTTTTAAATCTCCCGTTAGACAGAGCATTGATAGAGGAAACAGAGGATACAAAGCAGAACAGTGCATTCTGTCCAAGACTCGTTTAGAATGAGCAAAAGACACTGTGGTAAGGTAGGTAAGGTTCTACGGGAACAAACTGCTGCGGTCGTCGGTCAGACACTGTGGCTTCATGATTATATTTAATATGTTTTATATTGTTTCTTTTCAGACGCAATGAGAGTTTGAGATTCTGTTTGCCCAGGGATCGTTTTTACGTATAACACTACTCTCATATTGACGATATTTCTGTAAGTAGTGTGGTCGAGGAATTACCTGACAGCTATCAACCTCTCATCTGATCTTGGGTTGTGGCTGGTTATTCAGTATTTCTTGTAACAGCGGCCCTACTTAGGATGGCAGGAAACCAGTATATGAGTCGCCGAGATAATATACAGAATTCATTGTGTCCCTGTCGTGGGATCTTAAACGAAAACAATAAACGACGATAGTAAATAAAGACAATTAATAGTGCCGTTGGTGGCGAGGTTCCTGCGCGGCTGTGGAATATCTCTGCAGCATTATGAGAGATTACATGCCACTCCGTCTCAGCTTGACGCATTTCAAGTCCGGCAGAGACACGTGGCGCGCCATACGAGATCTCGTGTAAAAACACACCTCTCCGGCGCAGCGCAACGCAAGTTTGTATCCAGGTGCGGGATGTGACGTCGCGCCGTGATGGATAGGCCGAGCGCCAATTAGCGGCGGGTAATCTCCCCGGCATATCCATCATGGCGCTGACGCGGCGCCGTCTCCGGGACCGGGAGGCCTCCGCTTCGTACAGGTTTCCTCCCGGCCGTCAAAGTGATTACCTAACCAGACGGGAGGGCGTGCAGCGCCAGCTTAAAACTGTCTTTCCTGTTGGTACCGCGCTCCTTGTTAATCATGAAGCTAACAGCTTCACTTCCTATAGTTTCCCTCCTGGTTGCCATAGTGATTACTTAACGTAATTGGAAAATGTTCGGCGCTCACTCAAATTATCTTCTTTGCCGAAATGCCGAAATGTAATGCTACAAATTTTATAATGGACAATAACGTATTGTGAGCGTTTGCTATTACAAATAATAATACAAGGTTAACCCGAACTCCACAGACAAAATTTCGAATCTTGTTCAGGGATGAAACTTCCTGGCAGATTAAAACTGTGTGCCGGACCGAGACTCGAACTCGGGACTTTTGCCTTCCGCGGGCAAGTGCTCTACCATCTGATCTACCCAAGCACGACTCACGCCCCTTCCTCACAACCTTAGTTCTGCCAGTACCTCGTCTCCTACCTTCCAAATTTTACAGAACTCGGGACCTTTGCCCGCGAAAGGCAAAGGTCCCGAGTTCGAGTCTCGGTCCGGTACACAGTTTTAATCTGCCAGGAAGTTTCATATCAGCGCACACTCCGCTGCAGAATGAAAATATCATTCTGGAAACATCCCCCAGGATGTGGCTAAGCCATGTCTCCGCAATATCATTTCTTTCAGGAGTGCTAGTCCTGCAAGGTTCGCAGGAGAGCTTCTGTAAAGTTTGGAAGGAACTAGACGAGGTACTGGCAGAAGTAAGGCTCTGAGGACGGGACGTGAGTCCTACTTGGGTGGCTCAGATGGTAGAGAGCACTTTCCCACGAAAGGCAAAGGTCCCGAGTTCGAGTCTCGGTCCGGCACACAGTTTTAATCTGCCAGGAAGTTTCATATCAGCTTAGTATTTTGGTGTCAGACACGCGTGGTATCTGGTGGCTCGTTGCAGAGTAATCCCATTTCATTTGACTTCTTACTTCCATTTGTCGTTATATTTGTACTGAACTGAAAATACGAGGGCATTTCAATAAGTAAGGCAACACATATTTTTCTGAAAGCGGGTTGGTATTATTCAGGATTTCAATACACCATATCATTTCCCACTCCTCTGGCTGAAAAACCCTGGTTTTCAACTAAATCTCCGTTCAATGCGACGGCCTTAACGTCACCTTACTGAGAGGCCCTGTATACCCTTATGGTACGACTCTGCTGGTCGACGTTGGAGCCAACGTCTTGCTGTATCAATAACCTCCACATCATACACTTACTGCTGCCTGTGGAATGCATCCTTCAGTGGACCAAACCGATGGAAGTCAGAAGGCGTGAGATCCCGGCTGTACAGTGGATGAGAAACAACTGCACAATGACATTTTGTGAACTCCTCTCAGGTGTGGAGACATGAGTGAAGCCTTACGTTGTCATGGAGAAGAAGTTCTCTTGCCTGCGTTGATCACATCGAATGAGACTGTCCGCACGTTCCGACATGGCAAGAATTACAGGCGTGTGCCGCCGGCCGGTGCGCGGCGGATCAGACAATTTTCGCGACCTTGTTGCGATGATGACAGAAGCGTTGCTCTACTCACCATGATTTTGTTCGCTGCCAGATATCCGTAGACATTCTACAAGTGCCTTTGAATATCTGTGTTGCTCAATGAACGCTGTCTGCTTGGAACGTACCTCCACATCAGATGCCATTTTGAAGTATATGCACAGCACCGCTACCTATCGTATCTTCATAAACTTATAGGAGCTTAAGCAGGAATATTCTACGAAGTGCCACAATAAATTCCGCATTTTCTCAAACGAAAGTGAGCGAGAAAAAAAATGTGTTGCATTAGTTACTGAACATTGTACATACTGTGTCCCTTGTATGAAAAGAAATTTGTTCTGTTCACTCACACTTGTTGCTGTTGACAATAATAATACCAAAAGGTTCAAATGGCTCTAAGCACTATGGGACTTAACAAATGGTTCAAATGGCTCTGAGCACTATGGGACTCAACTTCTGAGGTCATTAGTCCCCTAGAACTTAGAACTAGTTAAACCTGACTAACCTAGGGACATCACGCACATCCATGCCAGAGGCAGGATTCGAACCTGCGACCGTAGCGGTCTCGCGGTTCCAGACTGCATGGGACTTAACATCTGAGGTCATCAGTCCCCTAGACTTAGAACTACTTTAACCTAACTAACCTAAGGACAACGCACACATCCATGCCCGGGGCAGGATTCGAACCTGCGACCGTAGCAGCAGCGCGGTTCCGGACTGAAGGGCCTAGAACCGCTCGGCCACAGCGGCCGGCAGTAGTAATAGTCACATTACTCTCCACCCTCAAGCTTGAGTTGAGTACTGCCGGATTCTGTCTCGGAATTGTTTTCCCGGCAGTATTGGGCATACGTTAACTGTGATATACTGTGGTATAGACAGGCTTTCTGATAAAGAGATGTCCGATATGCTATTCGTGTATGATTTCACTGAACTCTGTGGAAGAGCGGCAGGACAGCACTACGGTAGCTGTTTCCGGAGCAGCAGCAACCACGTGTCGTTGCATTACTCTGTGTTCTCAAGTAAGACAATTGGGTAAGAAAGCGAAAAAATCATATTTAATTGTCACTCCGTATGGAACTAACGGCGACCGTGGGTATCTCATATCAAAATACTCTAAAATCTTCCTGAACAATATCCGAGATTTTTTGGTCGATTTCGGGTTCTCCCTGTTTCGTTTATACAGTATTTGATGTAATGTGCTTCATTTTGGAACATATGGCAAATACTTTAATGTTTTCAGATTATTTAAGACTTTGTATAGATTCTTCACGGCGCTCCTGACGTATTAGATTTGTCAGTGTCAAGCCATCGACGACTTCCTGCAGTGTTATAGACAGGAGATTAGATTTCAGTAAGCTGTTACAAATTTTAGTTGGCTGAATTCAGCCACGGAGACGTCACGAAGTCACGGAACTTCCATATGCTACCAGAGACTGTTTAGATGTCTGTAACTGAAGGACATTGGTAGGGATGTTGATTTCGTCAGATGGTTGAAGACATAGTAGACTTCTCTCCTGCCTTTCAGCATAAAGCGCCCGTTTCCATGCACCGCTAAAGATGTAGCCACGGTCTCGGTTAAAGCTGTTGTTACACACTCCGATTTGAACGTCTTTTTTGATGGCAGACCTCACTAGGTGGATGCATGGGATAATATTTTCGTTTTATCAAACAAGTTGTTCAGTACCTGGCGTTGCGAGCGTATGCATTTATTACAATCTTCTATTAATCCATTGTCTCCTTCTCTCCACTCTCTATCCATCTCCTGCCCTCCTCCTTCCCGACTCACTGTCCAAGTTCTCCTGCCCCTCTCTCCGCCCATCTGCTCCTTCCCCCTCTCAGTATGTCATGTCCTCCTTCACCCTCTCTCTCCACGTTATCACTCCCACCATAATAGGTGGTTGCTGGTTCTTACCTTCACAGTATTTCATTCCAGATAGTAAGTAGTATACGTACCAAGTTTGGTTGAAGTCTATCCAGAGGTTTAGGAGGAGCCTTTTACCAGTTACTTTGCCCAAGTACGCACATGTCACACTTAGTTTAGCAGCTCAATGTTTATGACGTCATATTGTCTAAACTACGTATTGTTAAGTCATTTGAAAGTACATCCAGTCGTATATGTGATATTGTCTCCGAAATGTGTTGCGAATAGAGTCAGCACCAAAGAAGTTGTAAATTAAAACGTCTTGTGACTGAGAATGATAAATTTTTCTCAGTAGATTCAACGACATATGTGGATACTGTCTGCAAAATATGTTTCGAACAGAGGTACTAGTAAAGAGGTAATAAATTTAAACGTCTTGCACGATGCGGGAATTTTTCACGTATCTTAGTACTTATGACGTCGTATCTCCTTAATTAACTGGCATTCAATGATGTGGGTCTGCAGGTACATTCAGCGATATATGTTTTGTAAAACTTTGAAATTATGTGTAGAGTTTGTTGCAAGTCACAAAGTGCTCTTGATTCTCAAATACTGAATAATTAAAGTAAGTCATTTGCGCGTCTTGGGCTACACATCTTTTTCACTCCAGCCGCACCACTTTGACACTCACAGTGATTGTTTCAAGAAAGTGATATGTGTGCGAACTTCGGTTAGAAATTGGCCCATTTGTTTAGGAGGCGGCGTGGATCATTCATACATACGTACACAGGGTGGACAGTAACAGCCTGCAGAGATAGGAAGTGTGTTGAGGGTAGTTTGCTCTGAGAAATAATTGTTAAGAAAAAAATGGTTCAAATGGCTCTGAGCACTATGGGACTTAACATCTGTGGTCATCAGTCCCCTAGAACTTAGAACTACTTAAACCTAACTAACCTAAGGACATCACACACATCCATGCCCGAGGCAGGATTCGAACCTGCAACCGTAGCAGTCGCGCGGTTCCGGACTGCGCGCCTAGAACCGCTAGACCACCGCGGCCGGCTAAGAAAAAAAATCGATGTGTTGTGCAGTTTCTGAGTTAATTACTATTAAAGTTAGCCTATAAGGCAGGTGATCGCGCAAATTCAAGGGACCTGTCAGAGATGGTATCACCAAAGGTATTCTTCGTCTGGTTTCCTAAAACTGAACAAGGGAGTGTAGTGTTGGCAGAAGCCAACACTGTTTTTCTAGAGGAGGCCGAAATGCACGCGTTTAATTACACGCTGACTGGCGTGAGGTCTGGAACAGGACAATATCTTGAGAATCGCAAATAAAGTAAGTAGTTGATATAATACTTAACTTTAATCCACAATTGTAGAACATCGCTCTTGATGGTACATGCTTCACATAATAAATATCAATTGAATACGGCGCCTTGCTAGGTCGTAGCAAATGTAGCTGAAGGCTATGCTAACTATCGTCTCGGCAAATGAGAGCGTATTTGTCAGTGAACCATTGCTATGAACGTCGGCTGTGCAACTGGGGCGAGTGCCAGTACGTCTCTCTAGACCTGCCGTGTGGTGGCGCTCGGTCTGCAATTACTGACAGTGGCGACACGCGGGTCCGACGTATAGTAATGGACCGCGGCCGATTTAAAGGCTACCACCTAGCAAGTGTGGTGTCTGGCGGTGACACCACAGGGAGCGATACAAAAATAAGACATGGGGCGGCAGTAAGGATCGAACGCGAGCCATAGGCTGAGTATTCTCGTACGCTGTCACCTACGCTACTATACGATGGCTATTCGGAAATTAAGGTCCGATAGGTCGCGAAATGGAAACTAAAATGGCAATCCGATGAAGCTTTGCACAGAATAATTGTTGGAGCTCATCAAAGATCATCCTGCAGACACTTATTTAAAGAGCTAGGGATCTTCACTGTAGTCTCACAATATATATATATATATATATATATATATATATATATATATATATATATATATATATATATATTCACTTATGAAATTTGCTATTAACAATCCGAACGAATTCAAAAGTAATAGCAGTGTACATGGCTACAACACTAGGAGAAAGGATGATCTTCACTACTCAAGGTTAAATCTAACTTTGGCTCAGAAGTGGGTAAATTATGCTGCCACAAAAGTCTTTGGTCACTTACCTAATAGCATCAAAAGTCTGACAGATAGCCATATAGCATTTAAAAGGAAATTAAAAGAATTTCTGAATGACAGCTCTTTCCACTCATTAGATGAATTTTTGGATACAGTAAGTGGGTAATTTACCCACCCCCACCCAAAAAAATTAAAAATATTCAGTGTCATTGTGTAATGTAATCTCTCGGATATACACCTTTTATTAACCTGACACGTTCCTCATCATTACGAAGTGTCGTATTCATGATCTATGGAACAAGTACTAACCTAATCTAATCTAAACAGATGTGATGAACAGTGTCTCTAGTATGCACATCGATCGCGTCACGTCGCCCTTTTCAGTTCTGAGCACACATTGAGCAAGTAAAAATACCTAAGTCCATAATCTCTTCCGCCAAGTATGGGTGCGCAATGCGAGGTTTCCTCTGCTTTCATGCACGCCACATAACGTACCTGTCATGCCTTTCACTCTTCATGACAATTCTCGGCTGCAGATTGAAAGAGCAATGAGGACGCTCTTACGACGTTTTCGGTGGGAAGTGTTTGATGGTATGCCATACAGCCAAAATTTGACTCCTTCTGATGTTCATCTCTGCTCACATGGACAGCATACAACATTTTGGCACAGACAAAGAACTGCAGACCAGCGTAAAGAAGTGTCGGAAAGCACAGGCGGCTCCCTTCTGTGACGAGGTATTGGAAAGTTGGTACAACGCTACGACAGATGTCGGAGTCGGAGTAACAACTATGTAGAGAAGTAGCTGGAAGGTCCAGCTGACTGTCGCAAATAAAGCATTTTTTATTTTCACTGTGCTTTGCATTTCGGGACCGATCGGACCTTTACTTTCCGAATAACCCTCGTTACAACTGAAATTAATTCTATCTGGCGCGCCTCTTGAATATGCGTGCTCAAACACCTGATTGGGTAACTTCAATGATAATCGACTCGGAAATTGTGCAACGTATCGAATTTTTTTTTCTAGACAATTGTTTCTCAGCACAACCTACCCTGCAACACTCTTACGAGCTTTTCAGACAGTTTCTGACCACACTGTATACGAGTACGTTGGTCCATTTATATAATATGTATGGATGCATAAATCTGGCTATGAGAGTAAGCTTAAGTAATAGATAGTGGAAGTTAGTTTTGTTCCTGCTGTTATGTTTATGATTACATATGAAGTCTTCACGGGTTGTCAGCTGAGTAACATCGTCGTTTCGTAGCAACGTTTCGATGGAATGCGTCTCCATCATCTTCAGGCGAAGTGTCGGGATATCGCTGCTGCTTTCATCTGATACTTTCCCCTCTTTGTGGAAGTGTGAGGGGGAGTTTGTAGCCTTTCGGCTTTTACTCCCCTGTCTACTTGTGTGTGTGATTATTTCTGTACTTTTTTGGTGTCTGTGAAATGTGATGATTGTTCTGTGTGAGTCTGGTACTTGCCTGGGGTTTGGCGAGATAATTGTAGTAATTTGGGTAGGAGCAGGATTTGGGAATGGATATTGGGATTTTTCTCTTCGACTTAGTCGTCGAAGATCGTCATGGGCCGATTGTGTTTATCGCGGGACATGTCATATCGACCTAGGGAGTGAATGAGGGCGTTTCCCGACCTGGAAGTACCTTCATAGAAGGCCCTTGCCAGGTCTTGAAAACGCTCTCTCAGGAGTGGGATTTCCGCAGCGGCATGCAAATCGTCAATGGGGAATCCAAGAGGTAAACGCAGTGCCCTCCTGAGGGCGCGGTTCTTTAGCCTCTGGAGTTTGTCCAGGTGCTGCTTCGCCCCGTATCCCCAGACAGGACACGCGTATTCCATGACTGGCCGGATCAGGGCCTGGTATACGTTCACTCCTACTGAGCAGGAAAGGGAGCTGGATGAGTTGAGGATTGGGTACAGGATGGACATTCTGGCGCAGACCTTCCTATGGACCTCGTCTATGTGGGGTTTCCACGTAAGACGAGAGTTCAAGGTTACGCCAAGATACTTGGCGGTTCTGCGCCAGGGGAGTTGGGTTCCGTTTAGGTGAAGGTGGAGGGGGGGGGGGGGAGCGTTGAGGAGGTTCGCGCCTTCCGAGCCTACGGGTAATCAGCATCGCCTGCGTCTTTTCGGAATTCATGGTGATTCGTCAGCGACGGGCCCAAGTTTCTGTGTCATCTAAAACCCTTTGTAGCCTACGGATGACCAGGTCCTTGTTCGCATTTCTTGTGTAGAAGGCTGTATCGTCAGCGTACTGAGCGGTGTGCACCAGGGGGGCCGTTGGTGTGTCCGCAGTGTACAGACTGTACAAAACGGGCCCCAGGACCGATCCCTGTGGCACCCCAGCACGAACACGCCTCTTGGTGGAGGTGGCTGTTTCTACTTTGACAGAGAAAGTTCTGTTCGAGAGATAGCTTTTGATCTGCTTAACTATCCTCCCGGGGAACCCTTGAGTGTACAACTTGTAGAGTAGCCCTCTATGCCATACTGAGTCAAAGGCTTTGGCTACGTCTAGTAGCACTACCCCGCAGTAGCCTCTGTGGTTGAAGCCCTCTGTGGCTGCTTCAACCACTCTCGTGATCTGTTGTGGGGCAGAGTGATTCTGCCGGGATCCGAATTGGAAATCCGGCAGAATTTGCTCTCTGGTAATATGTTCTTGTATGGGTCTTAGCAGGAGGCACTCATAGATCTTGCTGAGAGTTGGCAAGAGGCTAATTGGCCTGTAGTGCTGCGGGAATAGAGGGTCTTTCCCTGGTTTGTGTATTGCGACCACTTCCGCGTGTTTCCAGCAAGCTGGGAACTCGCGGGTATGAGTAATCTCGTTGAAGACGTTCGCGAGGTGTTCGATCGCCGTGGGTGGGAGGTTTTTGACCAACTGGTTGGTGACATTGTCATGTCCTGGCGCCTTTTTGGAGGGGAGGGACCTAATTACTTTTGCCACGTCTTCAGGGGCAAAAACTGTGGGTTCGTCTTCTGGGTCCTCCTCAGCATTGAGGAAGACAGCCAGTTGACGACGGACCACTCTTTCATGCTCATCATCCTGGGGTTCAGCCGCTTGGAATTGCTTCTCGAAAGTGTCGGCGAGGGCGTTGGCCTTTTCAGCATGGCTGTAGGCCATACCCCGCTCGCCGTGCAGTGGCGGCATCCTAGCACGTCTTTTTGTGAATTGTTTGGTTGCTTGCCAAAGTGTGTGATCGTCTACTTTGAGGGTTGTGTGGCGGTTTTGCCATTGCTGGTTTCTGTGCTCATTGAGCGCTACCTTCAATTCTCTCTGTAGACGATTGAGCAGCCTCCTTGTGGCCTGGTTTCTGGTTATCTTCCACTCTTTTGCCACTCTGTTCTTATGTCGAATTTGAGCTAGCAAGTGTTCCGGGAGCTGTATTTGCGGCGGCGGGCCATCGCTTTGTGGAGGGATGGCCTCTTCTGCTGCCTGCAGGATGGTACCTGTTAGGTCTTGTAGCGCTTGTTCTACTGTTTCGGCAGTAGGTGGCGGAGCGCGAGCGATATCAGAGGCGACAGTTTCTCGGTATCGCTCCCAGTTTGTACGTTTGTAAGACGTCTGGTACCGTGGGAGTGCTACCCGTTCTCCCACGTCGGCCTCTAGGATCACTGGGTTGTGGTCGGAGGACATTCTGTTGATTGTCCTCGCGGTCACAAACCCCGTAATCCTCCTAGTGAGAGCTATGTCTAACACGTCGGGCCTGCCTCAATTTTTTGGAAAATGTGTGGGCTCGACTGGACCCCATGTTTCGAAATGGTGGTTGCGCCCTAGTTGTTGCAATCTGGCGCCTGCTCTGGTGGTTACTCTAGAATTCCAATCAGGATGTTTGGCATTGAAGTCGCCCCCTATTATGAGTTTGCCTTCAATTTGCCCTAGAGTAGCTATGTCTCCCTCATCTATCTGGTCTTGTGGGGGTCGGTAGATTGCAACGATTGTTAGGGGTCCAGTGGCAGTGGCTACTTCCACCGCCACTGCTTCGATTTTATTGGTAGCTGGTAAGAATACCTGGTGGTGGGGGATCCCTCTTTTTATGTATATGGCCACTCCTCCACCTTGGGTTGGCCTGTCTTTGCGATAGCTAACATAGTTGGGGGCTGTCGCTTTTATTCCCGGTTTTAAGTGGGTTTCCCCCATCATGCATATGTCGATGGAGAACTCCTTCATGAGTTCTCTGAACTCGACCTCTTGGTTAACAATGCCGTCTGCGTTAAAGACGCACATTGTCAGGCCATGGATGTTTGGTCGTCTATCCATGATGGGGTTTTGAAACTACTGAGGAAGTCGCAGAGGGGAGCGACTGCTGGACTGTTGCCTGAAGGGCAACGAGGATCTGTGTGTTCTGCTTCTGGGCTTCCCTGAATTCCTTCATCATTTCCATGACGAGGTTCATGGTCTGCACCATTACGCCTAACAACTGATCCATGGGGGGGGGGGGGGGGGGGAGAGTGTGTGTGGGGTTCCCTAGAGCTTCCTCCATCATGGTGGACCTGGTCGTTGATGCTGTGTATTTCCCAGTGTTGTTCTCGTGATAGTGTCTGGTGTTGTGATGATTGGGCCACACTTTCATGGTTCCTCGGAGGAGAAACCACTTCCGCCTACGTCGCCCTCGGTGTGTCCGGCCTTGGTTTTACCCAGGCCTTGTCTGTGTGTGTTGTTGTATTTTGTTTTCTTGTGTGACTGGTTGGGTTTGTCGTGTTTTGTTTACGTGTGTGGGGGGTGGCCTTTGCGACCTTTGCCTGCTGTGAGTGTCTTTTGTGGACCTCACAACCTTGGTAACCCGCTGTGTGGTTTTTGCCACACAGCGCGCACCTTATTTGTGGGTCCGTGTGCGTGAGTGTGCATGTCCTGGTGTCGTGGGCCTCGGCGCACTTCCTGCATCTCACTGGCATGGTGCAGTGCGCAGTGATGTGGTTCAGGCCCTGACACCTGAAGCACTGCACCGTCTTGTTTTTATGGCGCAGCAGCTCCGTGGTGACAGGCACAGCCAGGACCGTCTTCATCTCCCTCTTGTTTTGCAGTATGTCAGGGAGTGTTACCTGGCACAGCGGCCACTTGCTCTCTAGGCTGCCC
Source organism: Schistocerca piceifrons (assembly GCF_021461385.2). Lineage (NCBI taxonomy): Eukaryota > Metazoa > Arthropoda > Insecta > Orthoptera > Acrididae > Schistocerca > Schistocerca piceifrons. The sequence continues at coordinate 310,675,270 of NC_060143.1, read as the reverse complement.
ATTTGCTGGACCACCTTGACGACGTACCCCCGGGCAGTCAAGTCTGTTTTGATTGCCTCGGGGGACACTCGTCTTGGAAGGTCTCTAATAACTATGTTTCTGTTTCGTGTCTTTGTTGTTGGAAATGTGTAGTGAGGTATGTTTCTTGTGTTGAATAGTGTTTTGACTGTGTTGTAGTGTTCGAGTGTGTGTACTGTGACTTTTATTTTGTCTCCACCGGCGGGTTTTGCCTGGAAACTGCCTCCCCCGATTTCTGTCTTGAGCAACTCGAAGAGCTCCTCGTAGTTTTGAGGAAACTCTGCGACAATCGGGGGAGGTGGTGGGCGACTTGGTTCTGTGTTTGTGTTGTGTTTTCTGTTGTCTCTGGCTCAGCAACCGCCTGAAATCTGTTTGGGGTGGGTTCCACTCCCCGGGCTGGCGGAAGCCTCGGCTGGCGAAACGTTTTCTTCGCAGGCACGAAACCAACCGAATCCTGCCCGGTTACACGGTTCCCTTCCAGTGCCGGTGTTTCCTGGTCCCCTCCCAGAGCGACGACAGGTGCTGTCGGGGGCGCAGGCTCCTCAGAGGGTGTGGAAGTGGTTGGGGTGGGGGTGGTGGATTGCTTCTTCCCCTTGGAGTGCTTCTCCTTCCTGTCCTTCTTTACACGCCGCTGCTTGGATGTGGTGGACTTGTGTGGGGGGGATTTAAGGTATTTGGAACAGGTGGAGGACTGAGTCGAGGGGGTGGGTTTGGGGAGGATTTTGGACGGCAGACGGATCGTCTGCTTGCCATTTTTCATGGATTCAATGTATTCCGGTAGTGTGCCGGTGGCGCTGGCAAGCAGGAGCGGAGTTAGGACGAGGTTAGGAGGGGCGGGATTGCAAGTACTGACAATGTATGATGTTGTTGGTGTTCTGTGTAGGGTGGCATTATTTGCTGTGTTATTTGCCATGTCTGGAGCGGAGAAGGGGGGCGCTGCCAGGGGGGTGCCAGTTACAGCCTTCGTTGGCACCGTTAGGTTTCCCGGCTGCATTGCTGGCCCTACTGTATTCGTGGACGCGGAGGTCTGGACGGCGGCGGCGGAAACCTTTTCTGTGGTTCCGCGGCCGGCTTCCAGGTCCTGGCCCACAATTTCCCTACTCTTGGGGGGAGCAGAGCCTGGCTCTGCGGCAGCTGGGGCGCTCGAGACGGCCGACGACGCGGCCCGCGGCAAATACAAGACGCGCTTTTTGTCAACAGCGGTTGACCGCTTTGACCCCAAAGCACCACTGGAGCTCGACATCCGCAGAACGAAAAGAAACACGACAATTCTGCTGCCGGGCGTCGCAAAGTAATGAATCCTGCCAGCCGTTGCTTGCTGTAGACCTGTGAGCGAGTTACCGCCAATGCTTTAATAAAAGCAGAGCCGAATAATCTCCTGTTTTGTCACCCGTGCAAGCGGGGGCCTATGGCTGACAGTACGCGAGTGAGAGGAGCGGTGCTCAACCTTCGACTGCTACTCAGCGAGTGTCGGGATATCGCTGCTGCTCTCATCTATTACTTTCCCCTATTTGGGGAAGTGTGAGGGGGAGTTTGTAGCCTTTCGGCTTTTACTCCCCTGTGCACTTGTGTGTGTGTGATTATTTCTGTACTTTTTGGTGTCTGTGAGATGTGATGATTGTTCTGTGTGTGTCTGGTACTTGCCTGAGGTTTGGCGAGATAGTTGTGGTAATTTGGGTAGGAGTAGAATTTGGGAATGGATATTGGGATTTTCTCTTCAACTTAGTCGTTGAAGATCGTCATGGGGCGATTGTGTTTATCGCGGGTCATGTCGTACCGACATAGGGAGTGGATGAGGGCGTTTCCCGACCTGGAAGAACCTTCATAAAAGGCCCTTGCCAGGTCTTGAAAACGCTCTTTCAGGAGTGGGATTTCAGCAGCGGTATGCAAATCGTCGATGGGGAATCCAAGAGGTAAACGCAGTGCCCTCCTGAGGGCGCGGTTCTTCAGCCTCTGGAGTTTGTCCAGGTGCTGCTTCGCCGCGTATCCCCAGACAGGACACGCGTATTCCATGACTGGCCGGATCAGGGCCTGGTAAACGTTCACTCCTACTGAGTAGGGAAGGGAGCTGGATGAGTTGAGGATTGGGTACAGGATGGACATTCTGGCGCAGACCTTCCTATGGACCTCGTCTATGTGGGGTTTACACGTAAGACGAGAGTCCAAGGTTACGCCAAGATACTTGGCGGTTCTGCGCCAGGGGAGTTGGGTTCCGTTTAGGTGAAGGTGGAGGGTGGGGGGGCGTTGAGGAGGTTCGCGCCTTCCGAGCCTACGGGATATCCTCGGTCGCGGGATTATATCTCTGCTGGACCGCTCTCCGCTTCCCGCGGCCGGCCAATCACGCGCCCGCGGAATCGCCCGATTAGCCTGGGTCGTCGGTGGTGGTGGTGGGGTGGGGTGGGGGGGGGGGGAGGAGGTTGGGGCCGCGTGCGCGGGGTTCGAGTCCCGGCGTCCGTCTCTGTCTGCTCCGTCCGCGGCCCTTGGTGGAACGGAACGTTCTTCTTTGATTTTCCTGATTGCGGGCTCCCAGGCTGTGCTGAGATGGTAGCCACTGTCGTGGTTGATTAGGTTGTCGTGTAACCGTATTCCTATGGATTCTTTGATTACTGAGTCGCAAAATCCGTTTGTACTGCATATTTTCTTTGTGTCCTCGAAATCGAAGGTGTGCTTCTCGTCAATACTATGTTCCGCCACAGCAGATTTGTTGGTCTGACCCAAGCGTACATGCCTGTGTTCACTGCGGCGCTGTGAGATGCAGCGCTGCGTCTGTCCTATATATTGCATCCCACATTCGCATCCGATCTTGTACACACCTGGTGCTGTCAGACCTAGTGAATCCTTGATTCAACCGAAAAGGTCTTTGATTTTTCCTGCTGCGCGGAAAACGGTCTTCACTTAATGTTTCTTGAGAATTCTCGCGATCTTGGACGTCGGAGGACCCGCGTATGGCAAGAACACAGAGGCCATAGCTTCGTCTTCAACTGGTCTCCCTTCTTGTGGTCGATCTTCAGAGCTTTCCTTATTTGTGTCTCACTGTATCCATTTTGTGATTGGCCGGCCGTGGGAAGCGGAGAGCGGTCCAGCTGAGATATAAGCCCGCGACCGACGATATCCCGACATTTCGCCTGAAGATGACGGAGATGCATTCCATCGAAACGTTGCTACGAGACGACGATGCTACTCGGCTGACAACCCGTGAAGACTTCATATATGACCGAGCGAGGTGGCGCAGTGGTTAGCACACTGGACTCGTATTCGGGAGGACGACGGTTCAAACCCGAGTCCGGTCATCTTGATTTAGGTTTTCCGTGCTTTCCCTAACTCGCTCCAGGCAAATGCCGGGATGGTTCCTCTGAAAGTGCACGGCCGACTTCCTTCCCCGTCCTTCCCTAATACGATGAGGCCGATGACCTCGATGTTTGGTCTCTTCCTCCAAAACAACCCAACCCAACTTCATATATGAAATTCGCCGAGAAAGCCTGCACTCGCATGTTTATGATTGCTATAATAATTTTAAAATTGTGCCTGGTTCTTTACAAAGGACTTCATTATGTTCTCTATCACATGCATGTCTTTCGCTCCGACCGTAGTAACGTTGTTCTGCCTCCACTGCCATGCTGGCTGACGTGTTACCGTCATGTTGTGTTGTGCAGTTGCGTGGTTCACGCTGGACGCGTGCGCGCTGCCGCCGGAGCTGCGGCTGTCGGAGGACAACTGCACCGTCACCTGCGACGGCTACGAGCACCGCGTCGCGCTGGCGGGCGTCGGCTTCTCGCGCGGCGTCCACTACTGGGAGTTCACCGTCGACCGCTACGACTCCGACACAGACCCCAGCTTCGGCGTCGCCCGCATCGACGTCTGCAGGGACCAGATGCTCGGTGAGTCTCACTCACTCACTACCTCACTGAGTATCATGAAGTGAGGAACCAAAACAAGAATCCGGACACACGGACAACCAACAACAAATCGTCAGGGAATTACAGTGTTAGAACTTTAGGGTCGCTGAGGATGAGCAGTCTAAATCAGAGAATAGGCGACACGAAGTGCTCCGAATGGTGCCGATTTTTAACGACCAGTTCTTGGGATCCAGCGGCCAACTAATTACGCCCTTACTGCTGCTAATGTATTGAGTGCTCATATCAAACGAATTTATGTAGGTTACCAATTAACAGTAAGATCGATACATTGGTCGACCGACGTGCAACTCTACAGTGTCAGTATCTGTTCTTGAGCAAGTGAGTTATACGAGTGCCGTTGCATGCGTATTGGGGGTTCGACACATGTTGCCGCTGATGTAGACGACATCAAACGCGCCAGTTCGGTCCAAGATGCAGAGGTCAAGCAGAGGCTGTACTTCGGCCTCCAACATCCCCTGACCTCAACACATAAAAGTTAATAAACCCGCTAACAAACCTTACGTGGGAATTATGTCGTCCCAGCATCTTCTGCAATTATAAAAACTTACCTGATTCATCCTCACCTCTGTCCAGTCACGACACACAGTCTAAATCTACCAAGAAGTGTAAATCAGCACTTACTCCGGCGCGAAGCGAAAATTTGCTCTAGTAACGATCAATAAATACACTACTGGCCATTAAAATTGCTACACCAAGAAGAAATGCAGATGATGAACGGGTATACATTGGACAAATATATTATACTAGAACTGACATGAGATTACATTTTCACGCAATTTGGATGCATAGATCCTGAGAAATCAGTACCCAGAGAAACCACCTCTGGCCGTAATAACGACCTTGATAGTCCTGGGCATTGAGTCAAACAGAGCTTGGATGGCGTGTACAGATACAGCTGCCCCTGCAGCTTCAACACGATACCACAGTTCATCAAGAGTAGTGACTGGCGTATTGTGACGATCTAGTTGCTCGGCCACCATTGACCAGACGTTTTCAATTGGTGAGAGATCAGGAGAACGTGCTGGCCAGGGCAGCAGTCGAACATTTTCTGTATCTAGAAAGGCCCGTACAGGACCTGCAACGTGCGGTCGTGCATTCTCCTGCTGAAATGTAGGGTTTCGCAGGGATAGAATAAAGGGTAGAGCCACGGGTCGTAACACATCTGAAATGTAACGTCCACTGTTCAAAGTGCCGTCAATGCGAACAAGAGGTGACCGAGACGTGTAACCAATGGCACCCCACACCATCACGCCGGGTGATACGCCAGTATGGCGATGACGAATGCACGCTTCCAACGTGCGTTCACCACGATGTCGCCAAACACGGTTGCGACCATCATGATGCTGTAAACAGAACCTGGATTCATCCGAAAAAATAACGTTTTGCCTTTTGTGCACCCAGGTTCGTCGTTGAGCACACCATCGCAGGCGCTCCTGATTGTCTTGCAAACGTCCCCATCTCTTGACTCAGGGATCGAGACGTGGCTGTACGATCCGTTACAGCCATGCGGATAAGATGCCTGTCGTCTCTACTGCTAGTGATACGAGGCCGTTGGGATCCGGCACGGCGTTCCGTATACCCTCCTGAACCCAGCGATTCCATATTCTGCTAACAGTCATTGGATCTCTACCAACGCGAGCAGCAATGTCGCGATACGATAAACCGCAATCGCAATAGGCTACAATTCGACCTTTATCAAAGTCGGAAACGTGATGGTACTCATTTCTCCTCCTTACACGAGGCATCACAACAATGTTTCACTAGGCAACGCCAGTCAACTGCTGTTTACGTATGAGAAACTTTCTTCATGTCAGCACGTTGTAGGTGTTGCCACCGGCGCCAACCTTGTGTGAATGCTCTGAAAAGCTAATCATTTGTATATCATAGCATCTTCTTGCTGTCGGTTAAATTTCGCGTCTGTAGCACGTCATCTTCGTGGTGTAGCAGCTTTAATGGCCAGTAGTGCATAAAACACTTGTCAGTATCCCGTATAGTTGACTCTGAAGATGGCACGACGATTCACAACCGAAATACCAAAGAGGAGAAGGAGCGGCTTGCTTGCATTCTCAGATCTTCATGGATCAATAAATAACAATAGTGTACAAATTACGCTTTGAGTAAAACGCATTCGAATGCGCTCAAAACGTGTGTACCACTTTCCACGAGTATCAGTAATGATTAATGACGGTGTGGCAACAATACGAGTAATACGAGCGACAATAACTCGAAGAATGAATAAGAAAATGGAACTGCGGTTGGTCTACTGCGAGCAGTATAATAAACTGGTTATCGTAGCCAAAACAGACACGAATGTAACCCCACAATTTGAAAAAATGTGATGTTTTGTCGCCAAGAGCTGCTGTTATTATTTATTAAACAACCAGTTTCAGTCCGAGGATCTCATTCGCTTCATAAGAAATTTACATCATACTGGGAGACATAAAACGAGTGGCATCAAAATAATAAAGTCCTTGAATTCGTAGCGGTTGTTAAGCGGTAATATAAATTACACAGTCATAAAAATGTGCCTTTCAGCGCACTGATTCATATTATATAAACAGTCAGCATTAACGTTAGGTAGGCATTATACATACTGCAATACTAATTCATGGCTTTTATTATTTGATGCAATTGATCGTGAGGACGAACGAATTTCGTGAGTTTTGTATAGCTTCCAACACGAAGTTGTAACAGCGAACAGGTTATTGAAGAGGAGCCTGGTGGAGGCAAAAGAAAGTAACCTGGTGTTTCAGTATGAACCGGCATGAATATAATTCAACGAGTAACTCCAAACACAGTAAATACACTTGACTTTGACGTTCCGTCGATAAGTCCGTTCATTATTTCTGGCAACTCTTCTCATTAATGGTTTTGAAAACCAAAGCACTCACGCAATGAAGTACAGACTCATATTGGACCCTTTACTTTGAAAGTGTTGTTAATCCATTTGTAGTCTATAGTTGTGCCGTCCCTAAAATGGTTCTCCACGAACGGCAAATGAGATTGAGCGGCAGGTAGTTCAGCCTTCATTGCATCCCAATTATGCTACTAGCGAAATATTAATGTATAATGTACGTATTACCTATCAGCCAGGCGCAGCGAACAGTGGTGAACAAAATAATTTTCTGTGACGCTTCAACGAGAGAGCTTTCTGAACAAATGTGATATCGAATAATTTGTGGTTATTTTTGTAAAGGTCAATGCAGCCTCTGGCGTCAGAATACAATCGCCACGCTACGACGAGAAATACGAAAAGCAGCGCCGTTAGATGGAAAAAAGTCTTAATACGTGCTGCCACAATGCGAGAAAAACATTTGTCAGCGCCCTCGTGAAGCTGTTAAACATAATTGTAATAACTAATATTAATCAATTAGCCGTCCTCTCACACAGACAACACAACAACACTTCGTCAGGCTACTACAGTGTCACATCTACTTCTCACTAATTGTGGCAGCAATCTGAAACACTTAACACACTCACGAAGTGTTACGAATGCTGCAAACTGTTAACAAGTAGTATCTGGGGGCCGCCGGCCTATATATTCCAGTCTTACTATAGTTAGTCTTTTGGGGGCTCGTAACATACTGATTCATGTAACGTACCAATTAGTAACAATAAGATCGCTACACTTGCGGCCCGACGTGCCTCCTCGCAACCGTGACCAAACAAGTTTGACGACCACTGCCCGTAACCCTCCCCCCTATTACTGTGCAAAAATTGTGATTACTCGAATTGCCTCTAGTCGATATTTTTTGATCTTTGTTGACTGAGCTAAAAGTAAAAGAATGATTGTAGTCTATGTAAGGTGATTTTCTAGAATGTTTGTTTTCTAATGCTTGATATGAATAATAAGAAATAACACGAATCAAATGTATAAAAATTCCACAGCCTGGCGTTAGTAGTGCTCCTGAAGACAGACCCATTTTAAAAAGGCACATCATTGCAATTTATTACTAATTACAACAAGACACTGCAATTATTAACTTTGAACGTATTAGTATCCGTGAGTAGATTATTTTCTTATTTGATTGTTTAGCTGCATTGGGTACATCGAACAGCGTCGCTGAGATGTGGCGAGTTATGTTTATATTACTTGCACTTATATTTTAAAATCTTTTGGGTTTAAATTAAAATGTGATTGCCATACTACTCTTCAAACGTAACTCGCACTTTTTTTAATTTAAAACCAGAAAACTTCCCTATCTCAGTGGAAGTAGCGGACATGTAACTTACCATTTCCTTTTCTTTCACACTCATGTGGCAATCATCCAAGCAATTAGTCTGCGTCATACGTAAATGTTTGCGTCAAGTAACCTTGCAGTTTCAATTCTTTGTACGCCAGGTTCCACTGCATTCGCGTAACGTGACCCTGTTATATAGCTAGTCCAACTTTTGTTTAACTAATGACCCATAGCACTGCTCGGAATCAGGTGACAGAATTCGAAAGTTTTCGTCACGCTTTCCACAGTACTTGCACGTCTGTACCATCTGCCACTGCGCTACCCATTACGTGGTTAACAGTTTGACCTTGAGCTGTGACATTAATTTACTTTCACTTCGTATTCACAGTTACAAATAAATAACATATGAGAATATGGACGTCATTATAACGCCCTTTCACGGAACTTTGTTACTTCCTTGCCTAATTTCTATCACATCAAGTGGTCAGATTTTAGTACGAGCTACAAATGTTGTCAGCACTGCGGGAGATTTCCCTCGCAACATTCCACTGAACAAGCTACAATGATATTGGCTTATAGCGGAAAAGCTAGAACCGTAATACTGGATTTACGTGATTTCGCCTTATTCAACAGTTTACTTCACCATGGTCTCAACTTTTACTGTTTTTCAGATGAAAATAATGTTGAAAATGCTCTCAAAACTGTTTTAAGGCATAATTTGTATGTGTCCTGAATCAGGGAAAGGATTGGTAGCGCTTTTGGACTGTTACCTGTATGTTTAGGTATACCAAACTACAGAATGATTGGTGGCCTTCCCCTCCGTGCCCGCAGGCACTGTGGGAGTGGTAATTACGTCCCTGTAATTAAATGAGCAATTAAACATTTCACGTTTGTTTACGACTCATTAATTACACTACATATAAAATCACATTTCCATTGTACAGTCTTTTTCTCCAAGGTGTCTGTGTTCTGGGGCATTATTCTCATTTCTAATGCATTTAAGAGGTCACTAGGAACAGAAAACTTATGATTTATTTCAGTGGTAACCCTCGAACCTTAATATTGAATGGATGGTACCACAGTTACATTCATTGTTATATGAGATTAGCATTATGAAACTAACGCAATTATTTAATAACGCTCCACTATTCCAGTATATAAATAAAAAACGTAACGTGAAATGTTACGTCAGTCAAACTGCACAAAGAGCTGAATGTCAGTCGAGTTAAGTACTGTAACTCTTTCCTTGCAATAAGTACTACGAAACGGTTTGAAACGTACGCAGACTCTATTCGTCGTTTAACTCTAAGTGACCCTGTGGAATAGTCACCAGGTGTTGTTACGCCATTTTAAGCACGCCCAACTGAAGTATTGATATACTCATGGGCGTGCACAGAAACTGTATCGGTGGGACAGGAGAGGGTGGCAGGGTGCGGGGGGGGGGGGGGGGGAGTGGGAGGGGGTAAGGGGCAAGACTTCAAAATGAAAATTTTTCATATAGATGAGTTGGTCAGTATCGAGACATGAAATGCCATAAGAACTAAAATAAGTAGGTGACACAAAAACTAATTATGTCACAGAGACTTAATGGGTATTCACTCAGTATACAAATAAAAACTCTGCACTCCTGATTCCAAAGGTGGTTCACGCCCTCTCTTGGCTCGCCTGGCGTACGCGGAGTATACTATTGTTAAACCAGTACGAATAATACTCTCAGACACTGAAAGTTTTTGGTAATTACTATGTTGTTTAACCCATGCTTCTTTTATGTCAAATTTTATTGATTTCAGATGCCGTAGTTCCTCTCCATAGATATCGAGACAAGTCGATATAGGCTACCGGTGCTAAGTTTACCTTCGAGCTGAATTGAGTGTGAGGTGGGGAGAAAGTGGGAAGGAGAGTTTTGTGCCCATGTTGAGGAGAGACGCAACATGGGGAACGTTATCTGCCTGATATACCATGAAGCTACTTAAAGCAAGTGTGCACAGATAATTAGTAACTATGATACCAATTGCATATGGAAGTAACAAGATTATGTGAAAGCATGTCGTACAGTTGTTCATTTTCAAACGCAATCGTTGTGCCATTTATTTTTCCGCCGACTCACAAAACACGAGTTCGTCGTGTCACTATAGTGCTACAACAGCTAGATCACTAGAGGTGGCAGCGGTAGTAAACATAAGACTGTCGACAAGAAGCAGCAGTTAGATCACTAGAGGAGGCAGCAGTCGTAAACATAAGACAGTCGACAAGAAGTGTACCGAGATGTACTACTGGTAACATGTAGGGAACGGGAGCTCAACTTAGCATCGACAACTTATACATATTGTGCTACTTCTTGCTGCTGCAAAACTTTGGGATCTAACAGTATTGTAAGTGTACAACTGATAATATTTAATCTCATATATGATGATGGAAAACGGACATCTCAATTTCTCTTAGCTACTGTAGGTTCTCTGACGCGCCAAGTTAGCCGAGAGCGTTAATGCGCTGCTTCCTGGACTTGGGTAGGCGCACCGAACCCGGATCTAATCCGCCTAGCGGATTAACGACAAGGGCAGGTGTGCGCGCCGGCCTGGATGTGGTTTTTAGGCGGTTTTCCACATCCCGCTATGTGAATACCGGGCTGGTCCCCACGTCCCGCCTCAGTTACACGACTCGAAGACATTTGAAACACGTTCGCACTCTTTCATGATTTACTCTACACGCAGACAGCTGGGGTGCACTGATTCCGTCCCAGGAGTACGGGGTGGCGACAGGAAGTTCAATCGGCCACCCCTTAAAATTAAGCATGCTAAATCCTATCGTTACCGTGCCGACTCTGCGAACAGCAGGACAAAGGCGCAAGTGAATGAAAGACTGCAGGTTCTTAAGTTTTCATCATGACATATAAATATATATACAGGGTGGAGAAAACTTGTGTCACAAAATTTTAACCCTGGATCGGCGATGTCAGTAGGAACCAAAATTACTAATGTCGTGTAGGTCGACAGCACAATTTTTAAACTACGGAAACTTGGCGCCATGAGCTACGATTGACCGCGGAATTGCCCTGTTGCCGGATGTTCTGGACAACGCATGACCGCAAATGCTTTGGCTGCCGGAGATCGCGATACATCCAAGGCCACGCTCGGTAAACCGACAACCATAGCGCTGCCCATCAACCGACGAACCGCAACAGGGCAATCCCACGGCCAATAGCAGCGCGTGGCGCCAAGTTTCCGTGGTTTATAAATGGTGCGTTGTCGACCTACACAACATTAGTAATTTTGGTCCCTACTGTCATCAGGTATCCAGGGTTAAAATTTCGCAACACAATTTTTCTCCATGCTGTGTAGATGTATCTGCTTGTACTGATTCATATCATTTTATCTTATCTTGTATCAGTCGAACTGCAGTACTTGAAACATATAATTCTGTGAACCACACGCTAAATTTAATGCAAAAGTGAATTTCGCAGTTTCTGATTGAACTTATTCAAAACTGCACTTAATGATTTATTTCTGTAGTTTATATTGAAGTGTGCTATTTTTAGATTAAACCTACTTTGTGACATTTAGCACCACAAAACGAAATTAAATTGTAAGAGCAACCACACAGGTGTGCAAAACTTGCAGACGAAAAAAAACTTATGTGTCACTGCCAAACAACATAACTCAATGAAACTTGGACCATACATAGAAAACATTGCCACAGTACAGTACAGAAGGTAACTGAAAGAAATGGGCAAGGAGATCATTACAAATGACACTTTTATTCATGAACAATAATTACACTGAAATCATCACGACGTATCACGAGCCCCTGGAGATTGCATAACCCGGGACATGGTTCTCATTGTGATCGCCACAGAATGCAGTGCGTGCCGTGCGACTTGCTCCCATGCCAGCCATATTGTTGGAAGAGAGCTCTTGTGGCAGGGCGTTCCACTGCTCCACCAGCGCGGCTGACAACTGCCGGATGATCGATGGTGCATGTGGAAGTGGTGGAGTATGGTCCCATAATGTGTCCCACAGATGCTCAGTGGAATCTAAGTCGGGGGAACGGGCAGGGCAGTCCATTCGCTAAATATGCGCTCGTTCCTAGAGTTCATCCTTCTGCAGTGTAGTCACGCTTTAACATTTATAAAAATGAAGTCACGGCCGAATGCACCCCTGAAATGGCGCAAATGGGGAAGGACTACAGTGACAGCTGAGTCTACCGTGTTCAAAGATTTGGTGGTCAGCACGCCCATGCGACACTATGCCTCCCCACACCATAACACCTGGACCACCAAAACGATGATCTTCGACAAGGCTCTTGGATGCTTTAAGAGTTCCCACCTCTCGCCATGTAAGAGTACTTCCATAATCATCATTCAGACTGAAACTGCTCTCATCCAAGAAGAGTACGTGCCCCTTTTCCTCGTTGGTCCATTCTGTATGGTCTTTACACCATTGCAGATGGTACTACCAGCGTGTGGGTGTCAACAGAACACAATGCACTGGGCAAAGTGACCTCTCCCATATAGTCGCCATGCCATTATGGAGCGTGATACTGCATGGATTGCAGTCCTGTTAAGTGTGGTTGCAACTCCACCTGCTGTTTGACATGGGTCCCGTCTTGCCTTTTGTACACTGTAGTGGTCATCCGCTGCGTTAGTTGATAATGGTCGACCTCTCCTCTCCTTCTGGCAGCAGCGCCTATGGATCAGAACGCTCGCAATGCACGTGAAACAATGCTATGAGAAATATCAAACGCCTGGGCTACACTCGTCACATTCTTTCTTCCAGTTTCTCGATGACTTTTCCCGATGTGAAGTCATCCAGTTGTTGTCTTCAGGCTATGTTATAATCAAGAAGACTACCACAGTGCTCGTTGATTGAGACATACTTCTCTTCCCATTCCTTTGACCACTTCGTGTTGCCGGACCAGACCCATTTGGCAATGTAGTGACGATGACTTCACAGCATGTGACGTTCAGCTCTCCGTGCAAGATTGGAAGACCTCTGGGTTCCGCACTTTTACTCCTTTCCATCGAATTGTTAATATTTTATGCTACTTCATCTGCCTCGTCCTTCAGTTTTGCAGCGCACACAGTAGAAATTTAAACATCTCACAACGCGTTATGTAAATGTACTTGATGCGTTATTTTTCATGCCGAGTTTGAGTAGAAGGACACAATAAAAAAATTATGCTAGCTATGGTTTCATACAAAAGTAAATCATCCCATAGTCTTATTATATTAGCATTGACTCAGGAACACAGGGGTGAAAGTTTAGGAATGATTTTAAGATAGCGTGCTCATTTAATTTTTATTAAAAAAACGGAACATTTTAAATAGTTTAGAAAAAATCTGGGACATTGAAGCAAGAAACGGGACACAAATTATGTTGACAAAATTTAATGAACATTCAAATTTAGCTTTGTGCCCACGCACGCAGATGATACCAAATAGTTTTTTACAATTATTCTGATCCAATGTCACCGTACTTTTAACTATACGTATTTTATCAAAAGTGCTTTTTCCTTTGAACACTCGAGCGATATTTATTCGTCTTAACGATTCACAATACCAGACCGTCCTCCATGTCCAACAGCAAAGTCTGACTTGCATAATGCACCTGTACATTCTACAGTTTCTCTTCTGCTAATGGGAAATTGAAATGAAGTCCCATGCCTCTTGACAGAGCGTAGGGGAACAATGCAGGAGGCCCGCACCGCCGTACTAGGCAAGGTCCTAATGGAAGTGGTTTGCCGTTGCCTTCCTCCGACCGTAATGGGAATGAATGATGATGATGAAGACGACACAACAACACCCAGTCATCTCGGGGCAGGTGAAAATCCTTGACCCCGCCGGGAATCGAATCCAGGACCCCGTGCTCGGGGAAGCGAGAACGCTACTGTGAGACCATGAGCTGCGCACCCTCTGCTAATAGTAAAAGTAATTTCATTTTCATATTGCTGTTAAAATTACTTCTTCGTTTTGGCATGACGAAACAGTGAACGTAGATCGGTACTACCAAAAGTGCAAAATATTAACATGAATGCGGCCCTGTAACATGGCGCACTATCATCCATAAAAATTCCATCGCTGTTTGGGAACATAAATTCCACGAATAGCTACCAGTGCTCTCCAAGTAGCAGAACATAACCGTTTCCAGTCAGTGACCCGTTCAGTTGGACCAGAGGATCCAGTCCATTCCATGTAAACATTGCTCACACCATTGTGAAGCCATCACTAGTGACTTGGCAGCTTGGGTACATGACTTCGTTGGGCTTGCATAACACTCGAACCCTACCATCAGCTCTTACCAACTGAAATCGGTATTCATCTGATCAGGTCACACGCCGGCCGGAGTGGCTGTGCGGTTCTAGGCGCTACAGTCTGGAGCAGAGTGACCGCTACGTTTGCAGGTTCGAATCCTACCTCGGGCATGGATGTGTGTGATGTCCTTAGGTTAGTTAGGTTTAATTAGTTCTAAGTTCTAGGCGACTGATGACCCCAGAAGTTAAGTCGCATAGTGCTCAGAGCCATTTTAACCATTTTTGATCAGGTCACGGTTTTCGAGTCGCCTAAGGTCCAATCGATATGATCACGAGACCAGTAGAGGCGCTGCAGACGATGTCGTGATGTTAGCAAAGGCTCTTGCGTCGGTCGTCTGCTGCTGTAGTCCATTAACGCCAAATTTCGCTATACTATCCTAACTGATATGTTCGTCGTACGTCCCGCTTGATTTCGTTATTTCACGGAGTGTTGCTTGTCTGTTAGCACTGACAACTCTATGCAAACGCCGCTGCTCTCGTTCGTCCGTTAAGCGTAGGCCGTCGTCCACTGTGGTGTCCATGATGAGAGGTAATGCCTGAAGGATTATATTCTCGGCACACTCTTTAACTGTGAATCTCGGAATTCTGAATCTCCTAGCGATTTCCCAAATGGAATATCCCATGCGTGTCACGCCAACTACCATTCCGCGCTGAAAATCTGTTGATTCCTGTCGTGTTGTGTAATTACGCGACGGAAACCTTCCCACATGAATAACCAGAGAAAACGTACACGCAAAATGCCGTGGCCGCTAGATGAACAGTCGTCTGGGGAAGTGTGGCGAGACCGGCAGTGGTGGGGGGATGCTCAGAGCGCTGGAGGGTAAATGCCGTTCTAAACTGAAGCCAACACTCACATTTTTCGTAAATGTTAGGTTGAGCCCTTCCACGTCCACACTTGCATGGTGACCATTCAGAAAGATCTGTCACCTCTTCTTTGGTTAGTACGTAAAAAGAATGCCGCCGAAAGTGCAGCGATTTATTTACGCCTGGTTTGCTAACGATTTGTAACTTTCAGGGACGAGTCACGATTGAGGAATTTTGAATAAAACCTACACCTTCCTCTTGTTGCCATATTAAAATTTGATTTTTTGGTAAAATACAGCGGACTTTACAGAGTCTCACCTTACTATCACGTTGTGCAGACGCTACTGCAAGAGAATTCTGAAACTGTAATTTATTAACTTTATTAAGTTAGGAACTGAGGAAAAGTAAGGTCAGCATCTTATGAGAAGGCACATCCCAGATACGAAACAAACGTGTATTGACTTCAGTAATGTTGTTCCAAAGCCGACAGCATTTCTCGTTTCACCAGCTATCGATGGCCCTTAAAAATAATATTCTTCCATTGGAAAATTCTCCAGTTAGTGGAATAACACGGTATACAATGAAGTTTCACATAATAACCACATGGCAAAATACTTTCACTTTGTGTGATATCATTTGCTAAAATCTTATTTCGATATCTCGAACCGTTTAAGAAATATTCGGAATTTCACTCTGGGTTTATCGCTGGAGTGGTGCGATCGCAAATGAGTGCGCTATGTCAGATCAATTTTCTCAAGATTGGTGACAGATAGAGACCTCCAACCAACTCTAAAGAAAAAATTCAATATGTTAGCTAAATTTCATTCGCAGCAACATGTTATATAATATGCACCAGAGCAAAATCATAACTACTCCTATTTCTCATTGCAATTTTTTTCGATTTTCTGTAAAATTTTTTGACAAAAACTGAAGGGCATGCGCGTCGATTCTGTGATGGCTGACCGGACGAAAGGTGAAAGCACTTGTCGGCTTCCCCTTCTGAACACCCGAAGGAACTCACCCAGCTCTTTGGATGAAAACGGGAAACTGTGCATCGGCCACCCTATCCTGCTCGACCTAACAAATGACAGCTCCACCAAAGCACCGACTTTTCATACCTTGTGTACACGATACTACCACCATGTTTATATGTGCATACTATCCAGGGGCTTTTGTCCCCTCAGTGTATTTGCACAGTGCTCAGCGTATTGATAATCTAAGTAGCATAAAATACCTTAACCAAGCGGAATCGCAAAAAAGTGGGACACTGAAGCGTCCCCAAAAACGCTTTTGGGACAACGAGACATTTCCGAAAAAAAGGGGCTGTCCTGGGAAAATTGGAACAAATGGTCACCATATTTTAAGAAATCAGTCATACGATTAATAATAAAACTCCCTGAGTTGACATAAAATGCCCAACTCCTGACATTATAAGTTGTTTATATGAAATTAAATTAATACTGTATTCAAGTTATATCTGATTATTACACTCCTGATCTCCAATGCACACTGGTATCAGCAGACTTAAAGGCTGCATTGAGAGTGTCAGAGCTGAAATGCTCCAATCATCTGCAGTGTGTGTCACTGCTTCCCTGCCAGCAAATATTCCTAAGTTACATTATCTAATCCTCTGTAATATCAAATAAATATTGATGTAATAATCATTACTGCTATCTAGTAACAGTTTGTTGCACGTGTTTTGCAGGTAAGGACGACAAGGGATGGAGCATGTATATCGACCGCCAGCGGTCGTGGTTCATGCACGACAGCGTTCACGAACAGAGGTGCGAGGGTGGGATTCAAGTTGGCTCCACCGTGGGTGTGCTGCTAGACCTGGAGCGGCACACCCTCAGCTTCTACGTCAATGAGGAACCACAGGTACATACTGGGGAACTCAGCTCTGATTGTGAGACACACTAGTAAATTTTGTTGCCCTCAAAGTGGAATTTCCAGAGTCTCAATATACCATTGGTAAATGATTACCACTTTTGGGGAAGGTTACTGTATAAATTAATTCACTCACTTCCTTGCTAAACATCTACATCTACATTCATACTCCGCAAGCCACCTGACAGTGTGTGGCGGAGGGTACTTTGAGTACCTCTATCGGTCCTCCCTTCTATTCCAGTGTCGTATTGTTCGTGGAAAGAAACATTGTCGGTATGCCTCTGTGTGGGCTCTAATCTCTCTGATTGTATCCTCATGGTCTCTTCGCGAGATATACGTAGGAGGGAGCAATATACCGCTTGACTCCTCGGAGAAGGTATGTTCTCGAAACTTCAACAAAAGCCCGTATCGAGCTACTGAGCGTCTCTCTTGCAGGGTCTTCCACTGGAGTTTATCTATCATCTCCGTAACGCTTTCGCGGTTACTAAATGATCCTGTAACGAAGCGCGCTGCTCTCCGTTGGATCTTCTCTATCTCTTCTATCAACCCTATCTGGTACGGATCCCACACCAGTGAGCAGTATTCAAGCAGTGGGCGAACAAGCGTACTGTAACCTACTTCCTTTGTTTTCGGATTGCATTTCCGATGTTATCCACAAGGTCATTTATATATATTATTAATATCAACGGTCCTTCGACACTCCCCTGCAGCACACCTGAAATCACTCTTACTTCGGAAGACTTCTCTCCATTGAGAATGACATGCTGCGTTCTGTTATCTAGGAACTCTTCAATCCAGTCACACAATTGGTCTGATAGTCCATATGCTCTTACTTTGTTCATTAAACGACTGTGGGGAATTGTATCGAACGCCTTGCGGAAGTCAAGAAACACGGCATCTACCTGGGAACCCGTGTCTATGACCCTCTGAGTCTCGTGGACGAAGAGCGCGAGCTGGGTTTTATACGATCGTCTTTTTCGAAACCCACGCTGATTCCTACAGAGTAGTTTTCTCAAACTGACAGCATTCATGACCAAAGTTGGTAAACTTGTAAAACGTGACAGCCAGACAGAGCTTTGATTTATTACTTATTTCTTCATTCACAGATTGTTTTACAATGATATTGGACTTGTCGTTTTAGTACAACATTAAAACATAGCTATCAGTTACCAAAATATGCAACTGCATAGTTACTCATCGTTCTGGATAATTCTGGTAGGTTCATTCCACCCACCTACTCTATGTTTCCTATTATATTTTAGCCAGCATGTGCCCATTTTTGATAATACGAAGGTATTAAGACCAGTTTGCTGTTGTGTTGCAGGGGCCCATAGCGTTCCATGGCCTCTATGGTGTCTTCTACCCAGCCGTGAGCCTCAACCGTGGAGTGGCAGTCACCCTCCACACGGCCCTGGATCCACCATCTGACTCGGACGAGAGCTGAGGACAGCTGTTCCCGGGTCCCCCGGAGGCACCAGCAGCAGAGGCGGCCAGCAGTGCAGTTCTTTCTCCTGAGGACACCGAAGTGCCGGAACGCCACCCATCCACTGACACTGACCTCTGAACAGTGGTTCCTTTCTAGATTATAACAGACACTCTCTGATGATGCGACAAGTTTCACTTCCTCACTACCGAGAGCATTCCAGATATCACTGTAGACTCTTTAGATCCAAGCAAACTGCTTGGTTCCATTTTAGATGCTTCGAGATTTCATATTCCAACCCATCTTTATTTGAAACTCTTATAATGAGTCGACATATCAACAAAGACGTGTTTCACTGTTACATTCTTCAAAGAATATTCAGTCAAGCAGACCTTAATCCTATTTTTCTTTACCCTTATGTAGATTCATGAAAGACATATGAATGATTAAACGAATGGATAAGATAAAACATTATGTGCACAGGATTAATATGTGTACACACAATTTTTCCTGCCCAAAGTTATCATCACATTGAATGTTTTAAACATTCAGAAATGACTACACGACTGACAGAGCAATGATGTCTGTAGTTAACACACTGAGATACTGTTGAGCATTTCCACAATAAATACTGTCTATTTTAGCAACCAGGTTCTGCAGCAATGAAAACAGGTAACTAATGATAACAGAACCTTGCTGGTCTGAGACTATGAAGGACTACCACACATGTTCTCTGAATCAAGTGGAGATGAAGGTTACATAAACGATGAAATTATATTCATCCACACAGAAAGAGATGGACCTTAATGAAGGATCTCCCACTGCCCCTTATCCTGCCCTTTCTTCCTGTCTTTAGGAGGGAAATCCAGTCTAGCGAACAAGTGGGTGATACATTCTATGAAAGGTAGTTGAGAAATATTAGCTCAGAACTGGGGCCTGATAATTAGATTTTCCTGTTATAAAATTACCTACACTTTGTAATTATTGTAATAGAATTTATGGATGTTGCACTATCGTCCAAAAGAAATAATATCCAGATGCCATAATTATGTTATTGTATGTAAATATTTATCAAATGGTACTTAAAACAGATACATAATTTTCATTATATGTAAAATCCACACCTGTCATAAGTTATTGGTAGTGATAAACAAGAGCAATCATATTGATGTATTTGTCATAGTTCCAATGTGTGGATTATTTCATTTGTATTTACTAGTGGGTGAAATATGTAGTTTATTTTATGGGAGAAAATAGACTTGAAATTAACTTTTTCAAGGATGATATTTGTTTATGGGACAAGACACAAACATTCTTAAAATTAAAAGTAATTTTTTAAAGTATATCAGCTCAGAATTGTTTTTTTAGAGAACATAATGGTCCGACATGCTTCAAAGATTGAATTTGGTGGTTGGGTATCACCTACTGCTATATACTAAAATGGTTCATTGTCAGGCATACTTTAAACCCCTTTTTCCTATTTGTATTTCAAGGCAACATGAAGCAATGACTGCTGTTAGATAATACATAAATGTGATGACTGATTTATTTGACTGAATTCAATTTACATTTTTAAATTCATAAGCAAAAGCTACATAGACTCTTGATGTTATAAATAACTTATATGCTCACTAAAGCCATCACCAAAGACTGATATTCAGAAGAAAGCTAAAACTGCCTAGACTAAGAAAATGCTAACACCACTGGTTTTATAAGTTTTATGACTAGTAATAAAATACCATCCACTTCAAAACTTCCAGAAATTGTCCATAAATGTTTTAAAGAAATATAAGTGTCATTTATATTTGGTGGATTTTTTATTCTTAAAAAAACTTCTATTTGGTATTGTCACTGCCAGAAAAATAGTTTTTAAAATGATCATTATGATGAAAATTATTGTACATCATAGCTGTATATAGAACTGCATTATAGCCTATACAGATGCAACTGCATTGCTGTGGCTATTAAAAGTTTTTGATACTTTTATTCTATTGAATTTGAATTGTATTTGGTGTTAAGGGATGAGTAAGTATCCCAGTTTCCATGATACTTCAAGATGAATTGCATTACTCGCAATGAGATTCACAGAGGTAGAATAAAACTGGAAACTTTTATGAGATTCAGATATGTTTGTAAGGTGAAATTTTGTCAATACCCAGAAATTTACAATTCTGCCATTGCAAAGTTCATGACTAACTCTTGGATGTGCTAGTATAAAGTTACATTAGATGTATCCATGTCTTTAGAAAACAGTTTGTCTGTACAGTAAAATGTAACTATATGCTTGATATACTTGCAGAACATGCTGCCAAAGATTATTCCTTCACAAATTAACTTATAATATTTTTCTCCCACTGAATAAACTATAATGTAATTTAGCGACTACCACACAATTTGTTCACACTTCATTGTTTAGTATATATATCTGTTTGAACAACATGTTTCCACAGTAAATTTAGTGACTGTTTCTTGTTATAATTGCAGTTCTTGTCTGTTACAGTGAATCAGTTAATATTAATTTTATGTGGTACATAACCTGCCATGATATACATTCTTTTACATAGTCTTCAGTCTATAGAGTTGAAGAAACAGTGGTCCTCATGTTTAAATTACTTGAAGTGTTACTAATATTTTATAAGCACAAAATTTGTATCCCTTGTAAATTTGTATATTGAAAGTTATTGCTAATAAAATAGTTAAAATGCAACTGAATATTGTTTTGCAAGTCCCAGAAATCATATAAGTTGTGAACTTCAAATATTTGTAAAAATATTGACTTCTTTTTATATATTACATGAATGAAGTGTAGAGGATAATGAAAGATAAGCTATTCCACACCATTGCAAAATAGTGTAACTATTTACTTCAGATGGTCCTAAACAAATATAGTGACAGGTACTCTGAAAATATAAACTTCATAATGTGAGTGGTTTACCTCAGTATGGTCTACTTAATGGTAATCGATACAAATAGAGAATCAGATTTTATTATGTGATCACCTTTGATTAACTGTATTATTATAACATGTATAGCTTGGTTATTCATCCTGTTTCCTCATCCAGAAATAAGATTAGCTGATTTATTTACCTTTCACAGAAAGATTACCCTGATACAAATTTCTTGATGTATAGAGACCAAAGTTCATTCTACATTGCAGCAGGTAAATTAGGTAGAATGATTCTTTCAGCAAGGTCGTGGGTGACACTCTTCCACCAATGAGACAAATGCTGGTTCTACAGGTCTAGTGATCCTTGGTGGGATACTAGATCTCTCTTGTCATAACTAGAGAGAAGAAATGTATCCAACTGAGGTGTACTGTATGCTGCAGGAAGTTTCATATTTATGCATAATCCATGCCCATTCTTAGAAATTCATAGGAACTGAATAATATGCATATTTTGCAATAGAATCTACTATAAGGAAATGAAGTAAATACTATCTTTGTGTCTATTCATTACAGAAAATATTCTGCTACACTGATATTTCTCAAAGTGTTTATGAAGATGGTTTTTGAGAGGACTTTCATTCTCCAAACTGTCACTCAAGTAAACACATTATAATAATTTGTGGTAGGGATCTAGAATGATTGTTTCTTGGTCAGTGTCATTATACAGCCTTATGTTACACTGTATCTAAGGTCCGTCATCACTTTGTTATTGCAGAAATCTGTGGAAATCTGCATACTTACATTAATAGAGTATGAGATCACTGCAAGCACTGGACATTTTATTAGATATATTCAGTTTCATACATATTGGTTATTTGGATCTTTTTTTGGTCTGCAGTCAATTTTTACATGAAAACGTAAGAAGGTATTAAGAGGACCTGGTTGTAAATAATAATGTACCAGAAGACAGGCAGATGAGTTTAACATAGAAGATCTAGAAATTTTAAAAGTTTTGATTGATAAACGAGCATATGCCTGATCTGAAACTCAAAAAGCGGATTTTTTCAGAGTCTCTTGCTGACCCAAGGAGACAGTAGAATTACCACAATATGGTACTGCTCCAGGTGATTTTCTGTAGCAAGTGTTTGCCATAAATAAGGCCAGTATCTCTTTTAATGTTAATGTAGACGAAACAGGAAACTGAGACTGTTTCGAGGACTGACATATATGAAAACAATCTGTTGGTATTAGTGATGTTATCTGCTTATGTGGAGACTCATACAACTGAGTCCAATATCATTAGGTATGGATCTTAACGACAGGGACAAATAGAGCATGGCTGCATGCTTGTTTAAATATGTGAGTCATTAAGTCACAAATATTCATTATTATCCATTCATAATAATTAAATTATGATATAATACCAACTTTACAGTCTGTATTTTCTTTCCTCTGAACTGACTGCTAGTTCTGTGTTGCACAAGGGATGGTGCACCTGCATGGGCAATTCCTTGTGATAGTTCTTGAAATGTATAAGCAAGGCAATATAGTTGTCTCAACTCCCATTTGGCCATTTGTGACATCACACAAAGCTCACGTGTAACACTGGTAGATGATGCAACAGGAAAGTTGGATTTCACATGTTTTCTCTTCTGCTACCCCCAAATGCAGCAAGAAGTAGTGAGTTTAGCAACAGATGAATGATTCGTGCTTAATGTGTCTGAATGATATTTTTTCCAGCCATTTCACTAAATGAGTGATTGTAATAATTAGGTTACAGTAAGTGTTTAAAAATGGCTGTGCTTCAATGGATTTCAAATAAACTTATATGTTGCAACTGATTGGCTGTTATTTCTAATCCTTTGAAGTGGTTGTCATAAGCATTTCTAATAAATCTTTGCACTCATGCATTAAGTGATGTAAGTGATACAATGGGTTTAAAAAGAAATATGGTGCAAAGCTGAAATCATACATGATACTCCAAGGAAGAGAAGAAAGGGAAACTTCACAGAAAAATGTGTAAAGGATGACTACAGAAGGATCTACCTTGAGATATTACATACTAGAATCATGCAGTGAAATGTCGCTGTGTGACCGAAAGCTTATTAAAATGTTTGACTCAAAGAAGTTCTCAGTTCTTGCAGAGGTGTTTCCTGAGAAGGTATCTGAAGACTTAAGGAGAATATAGGGTCCATAGGAAGTTTTTTGATATTTTTAGAATAGAGTTTGAAGTGAGTGCTATGTCCACTTCACAACATATTGGAGCTATGTCTGTGAAGAGAATTCAGAGTTTCATGTATCAAAATGAACTTCACACTAGACTTCCAGAACTCTATAAGCTCTGTGAACTTATATTAACCGTACTGGTGACTTCATCATCAGTAGAATGACCACCGTTCACAATGAAAAGACTGAAGACATGCTTTAGGAATGTACAAGTACATAGTCATCTGTCTCCACTCTCCGTCATGTACATAGAATTAGTTGGCACAGGTGAAAGTTTGAAACTCCAAATGAGTTTCAAACATACTACAGCATTGCTGAAGAATTCTGCAAGGAGGACTGCAGTGCAGAGCTCCACTACAGAGAAAACCAAGGTGAGTGTGCAATTAAGACATACATGCAACTGATAATATGGATACTGTATGCCTTACCAACATATCCAGGATAGCCACTGCTTAGTGAGAGTATCAAAGATAGATGATCTTCTCAACTGAGCATGTACTCAAGCATCACAGGTATACAGTGTAGGTAGGAGAAGTCACAAGGAATTCACTTCAGTGATTTGTAAGAAGAACTGCTTCAGATCAGGCTTGTGCTTGCCTAGTTCAAACTAATTGGCTGTCTTTGAACCATTTGTTTCCACTGGCAAGTTTCTTAATGTCTCAAAGTAAGATTGAAGTGTGTCAAGGGTAGTACTCCTGTGAATTGCTTAGATATTTTAGTTCAGCAGACTCCATGAAGATACCAAGCATCTTGACAATACTAAAAAAATCCGGTTAGTATATAAATTTCCTTTACAGATGAGCTTCACTTTCCAATTATCAAATTATCCCTTCTGACACATGATTTGACCCAATAATCGTTCCTGCATGAACGAATTCCTAGACACTTAAGACATATAGTGCATAACTGTCCAATGATTTACTTCTTTGGCAATAACATGTTTACCCACCATTTATGGCCTAGTGCACCAGTCTCAAACAGAAAGCCAGGTACCCAAAGTTCCGTGATCTCAGTCAAAAGTAAATCGCATTTAAACTGTCTGTGTGGTGCACAGACGTCAGTCGCCAGTCAGCAAAACGTCTTAAGCCACCCGTGTATTTGACGCAGTTAACTATGTATACTGCAATGTAAAGCGACCTGGAGATGCAAAGATGTTAGTAGAGATATGAATTTTCACACAAACGCCTATATACATTAGTTTTCTAGACAACCGCTGGTGAGTAGTGTCATTATCACGAGCTGCCACTTCAGTTCGTTTTTGTTGGACGAAATAGAAAACAAAAGAACAACACAAAATATTTAAAAGTTTGAAACAGATATGCTTGTCGAATTGGTCAGTGTAAATGCAATAGTTTTTGAAAATAAAAGGGCTGATGGCTGCAGTATAAAAGATAAAATATACAGTACTCGTTTCAGATATTATTTTTTCGTTTTTTTTCCCTCACAGTTCGAATACTTACGTTATTTAAATAATATAAAATTCATGACATGTATGCTAATTTACATATCTGTCATTTTTACCAAAAATGCTTGTCATTTTCTTTCTAACCGTATACTGCAAATAAAAATCCTTATTACTGATCTTTTATAAAAGATTGTGAATCAAGGTTAGATAATTGAAAAAACTACAAAATAAAAATGTTTCCATCTCTCTGTTTTTTACACTTCACGTAAATGTTCATAGAACTAACACCTTTGTTTAAAAATTTGAATCAACTACGAGGCGAACCCAGGCCCTCCACGCAGCTAGCAAGCAAGCTGCCACAGTACCATCCTCCTTGCCGAAAAGGATCTACCTTATTTTAGTACATTATACGTGGTCGAAAATCACAGAAAACGATTTTCTTGAGAATTTTCGAGAGTTGCAACGAACTGCCAGGGGAGATGTATATTAAAAAATTCGATTGTTGCGTGGTTCCCTTGCTACAGAAAAACAAGCAATACGTGGAGGCACAATTTAGTTTTTCTCCTGGTAAGCGTGATTCAGAATTTAATAAACTTTCTGGCTTCGTATTACATAAAGGGTATGGGATATGAAACCATGAGTGTCTCAATACATTGAAACACGTTGATATCTTAAAACTGCGTGCTTATAAAACCCTGGCCATCTTTAGAAAATCAGGCGTGAGCCATGGTCAAATTTAACCGCCGTGAACTCCCTCACTTACGTTTGATCGGGGTCGGTGCACCATAGTTTTTTGTTGAACGTGATTAAATGCCGACTTTGACACAATTAGCTTTTAATCGAGATTGTTGCACTCAGCTGTTAGTGTGAGTTTACCACGAATAGTGGTTCCGAATTTCCTTACAGTTGCGAAACGATGGTATCGCTTGTCCAGAACAGCTCACTGGGTGAAATATTAGTTACCCCTTCTTAAGAGAGCATACTGGAAAGCTAGGTGTGCCTTATATGGTACAGAACTTGTGTCACGTAGTCACATGACCCTCCACCACTGACTGGTTCAAATGGTTCAAATGGCTCTGAGCACTATGGGACTTAACTTCTCAGGTCATCAGTCCCCCAGAACTTAGAACTACTTAAACCTAACTAACCTAAGGACATCACACACATCCATGCCCGAGGCAGGATTCGAACTTGCGACCGTAGCGGTCGCGCGGTTCCAGACTGTAGCGCCTAGAACCCCTCGGCCAATCCGGCCGGCCACTGACTAGTCATGTGTGTCTGAGTCAGCCGGTTGTATGGACTCAATACAGTGAGAGAGTTCAATGCCGGGACGCGACAAAATAGAAGAGGGATCTATCGTGTTTGGAAATGCCCATGATCAGACTGTGAATCGAGTTGTCCAATTTTTGTTGCGTCAACAAATCGTGTCTACAAGAAATGGTGTACCACTTGTACCTATGTAACATGGCGTATCAACAGCGGCAATTAACAAATCTTAGCTGATAGGGACTAGGGACGAATGTAAAGCTTTGTCAGTGACATTCAGTTTCACAAATAACAGGAAGTGCTGTTGTCACTGAAAGCAGCTCCATCTACAGCATTTTACAAGCGAACATTGTAGAGGAAACTGTATGAAATTCACAAATAGAGTAGGTTACTTTACAAAAGGTCGTTGGTCACAGCGGTGCATAAAACACCACGTCTTCAGTCGTCCAGGAATCAAAGAAACTGGACAATAGCTGACTGGAATTGAGTATTGTGGCCCGAGGAATAGCAATTTTATCACTTTTCAAAATACGTAAGACATCCAACAGTGTAGTGATGATCGTTTGGAGTGTTTTTCATATCATGAGGTGAGCCCACTTGGAAATGAACCAGGATGTTTACTTCAGTTATCTCGGTGACTAAGTATTATCCTTTCTTCTACACCTTCATGATGAGCATACTGCAGACATTTCCGTCATCTTATATGACACCAACGGTTTGACGAGCAGTAAGGTGTCCTATCACATTTCAGATAATTAGCTAAATCACAGTCTTCATCGTAAAGAGAATGATTGGTATATTTGGGACAGCGGGTAGTAGTCGACATCCCCACAATCTGGTAGCTTTACTGGCTATCATCGTCAATGACACTTAAGCTGGCTATGGCAGGACTGCATGCGGTAACATCCGAAGCACCAAAAATAAGCGCAAAAATGTCCATTTAAAAAAGCGGAGTAGAAGATGCCCGGAGTATACCTAAGTGATAGTCTCCTTCTTCCAAACTACAATGGTGGCAAAACGTAGGAACGAAAATAACTTTCGCACGATTTGCCACTGTCGAGTAAAAATCTCGATGAAAATTGGACAACACATGCTACATTGTGGTACATAAGGTAATCGAAAGAAATATGTAATGAGACGAACAGAAATGATACTTTATTCAAAGACAAGTAATACACTGATGTCATCGCGATTGACGATGGTCCCCTGGACACTACAAAAAGGTGGACCGTGGTTCGATATAGGGTAAATGATCACCACAGACGGCAACGAAGCTATCCAACATGTTCCTCTGCTAGCCACAAGACTGATAAAGGGATGTGGAAGGGCGTTCCATTCCTCCACCAACGCGGTTAATAACTGTTGGATGGTCGTTGGAGCATGTGGACGTGCTGCAGTAAAGCTCAAAATCATCCCATCAAAACCCGAGGAAAGGACAGGCCAATCAAAATGGTTCAAATGGCTCTAAGCACTATGGGACGTAACATCTGAGATCATCAGTCCCCTAGACTTAGTACTTAAATCTAACTAACCTAAGGATATCACACACATCATGCCTGAGGCAGGATTCGAACCTGCGATAGTAGCAGAAGCGCGGTTCCGGACTGAAGCCCCTAGAATCACTCGGCCACAGCGACCGACACAGGCCAATCCATTCGCCGAATATCCTCTTCTTCCAAGAGCTCCTCCACCTGCGAAATTAGATGAGGTAGTGCATTTTCATCCATAAAAGTGAAGTCATGGCAGAAAGAACGCCGGAAAAGACACACACGGGGAAGGAGTTCAGTTTCACGACCACGCTGACCGGTAAGTGTATTGTGTTCAAAGATCTGGGTTCAATACGCCCATGCAACGTTTCGCCACTGCACCACCACTGGACCACCAAAACGGTTACGATAGACCCTCGTATGGCGAGAACTGGGAATACATATTGCAGCCAGGAACTTTGTCAAACAGTTGGTGTAAGATCAGACGTTCCTTGAATTCAAAGAACTAGTACTGATGGCAGTTGAGAGATTTATACCACATAAATTAATAAGAGATGGAGAAGACCCACACACCCCATATTTAAAAGAGCTTGAAATATCCAAAATTGGCAGTGTTTTACAGAAGTTCGAAATATAGCGCAGACGTAAATGCGAGATGTTTTTAATAGTCTCCAAAGTGAAACTCTGTCTGGAAATCTGGCAGACAAACCGAAGAGATTCTGGTTGTTCATAAATTTTACCAGCGGCAACAGACTCTTATCGTTGACATCGGTTTGCAGTAATATTTTTGGAACATATACTGTGTTCCATAATTATGAAATATCTCAAAGAAGGCGATCTGTTGACGCACAGTAACCACGGATGCAGAAAATGTCGTTCTTGTGAAACACAATTGGCCCTTTATACACACGAAGTTATGAGTTCTATCGACAGGGGATCTCATTGATTTAGTATTTTTTGTAGATTTCCGAAAGGATTTGGACACCGTTCCTCGCAAGTGGCTTCTAATCAGATGGGGTTCCTATGGAGTATCGTCTTAGTTTTGCGATTGCATTCGTTATTTACTATGAGAAAGAGAATAGTTCGCAGTAACTGACGGGAAATCGTCCAGTGATGGAGAATATCTAGTGCTCCCCAAGGACGACGCTAGGCAATTAAATGGGGTGTCAAGAAGTTCATCCTTTCAAGGCGTGGCTGTTTCCTTAAAAAAAGGTTGCGTTGGAGTGCTAATTTTTTTAAAATGGCTTTCTTCGAATCAAGTACAAAATTTAGAACGTTTCAACAACAGGTGATACTACGAAGACAAATGAGGTGTTACAAAATTTATCTTATCAGGGTCTAGCTATTTTGCGCATAAGAAGTTACGATGGTGCGATGTTTAACTCCCACAATGGTTTCCTTCGAACCAAGTACTAAATTCGGGACATTTCGGGAACAGAAGACGCTAGGAAAGCAAATAAGGCGTCAACATCATCATGGTTTTCGACCATAAGTTAAAAGTAAAAAAAAAGGAAGTAGCAAAACTCAATCAGTTGTGTCATGA
Organism: Schistocerca piceifrons; assembly: GCF_021461385.2. Classification (NCBI taxonomy): domain Eukaryota; kingdom Metazoa; phylum Arthropoda; class Insecta; order Orthoptera; family Acrididae; genus Schistocerca; species Schistocerca piceifrons. Next base: position 310,645,920 of record NC_060143.1, on the reverse strand, counting down.
AATAATTTGTCTAAACATAAAGACACAAAATAGATTAGAGAAACATTTGACGTAATTAGAATGATGTTCGAAATTATGTTCAGCAAATGTCAAATGTTTCTCCAATCTACTTTATTACTTGCTGACAACCGACACAAAACGATGAAAGGAAAAAAGTTTCCCACTTACTACATTTTCGTTGTTCATGCCGTGAAATTGCCGCATCAGGCATGACATTTTGAATTACTACTTCTTTACTACTAACTGTACTTTGCGACACTTTTACTTAGAGTTTTCACATATACCACTGAATGTGCCTGCAAAATTATACCATTTTAAGAAATATAGTTCAAGAGACATGACGTCAAATAGTACAAAACACACTTCAGGGGATATGACGTCATATACTTTGAGATGACTGAAAAATGCCGCATCATGCATTACGTCTTCACTATAGATTTTATTCGCAACACATTTCGAAGACAATAACAGCATATACCTCTGGGTGTACCTGCAAAATTGTATCATTGTACAGCACACAGATAAGGAGATACGACGTCGTAAATATTGTGGCGCGTGAAAATGAAACTGCAAGGTGAAATTCGCCAGAGATGCAGGGTATACAAATAGGTGAGAAATATGTTTAATATATTTGAAATATATCTGACATGTGTGTATGAGGGCAAACACGAAAAGGGGGTCATCCTAAACTCCTTGGACGATTTCAACTAAATTTGGTACACTTATTAGTTACGATGTGGAGAGAAATACTGTTGGGGTAAGAACGACCAGTCTCCTACTGGAGCGAGAGTGATAATGTGGAGAGAGAAGGGGAGGAGGAGGAGATGGACAGACAACGAGGAGATTGAGACAAATACCGAGAAAGAGGAGAGGGCAGAGAGAGGGGAGGGTGAAATTGAAAGAGACAGGGAAGAGGATGAGATAGAGAAAGGAAAGAGGAGAAGATGGGCAGGAAGGGGGGGATGGAAGGGTGGGCAGAGAAGAGGGGAGGAGGACATGGACAGTGAAGGGGGAGGTGGAGATGGACGAAAAGGGGGGGAGGGAGGCGATGGAATTTTAGGTGAGAGCAGGTGGTGGACAGATGTTGTAGGAGCAGATGGAAATTGGGGGAGTAGCAGATGGACAGAGAGAGGGAGGAGGAGGAGGAGACGAAAAAGAAAGAGGCAGTAGGAGATGAGCAGAGAGTGGGAGAGGAGGGTATGACGGAGATGGGCAGAGAGAGATATAGAGGAGATCGATAGAGAGGGTTTGAAAGAGGAGAGGGACAGAGAGGGGAAGTAGTTGGAGATGGACTGGAATAAATATATACAACGCCAGGCACTCAGCTAGTAGGTCATGTTGTTGTTGTTGTGATCTTCAGTCTTGAGACTGGTTTGATGCAGCTCTCCATGCTACTCTATCCTGGCAAGCTTCTTCATCTCCCAGTACCTACTGCAACCTACATCATTGTGAATGTGCTTAGTGTATTCATCTCTTGGTTTCCCTCTACGATTTCTACCCGCCACGCTGCCCTACAATACTAAATTGGTGATCCCTTGATGCCCCAGAACATGTCCTACGAACCGATCCCTTCTTCTAGTCAAGTTGTGCCACAAACTCCTCTTCTTCCCAATTCTATTCAGTACCTCCTCATTAGTTATGTGATCTACCCATCTAATCTTCAGCATTCTTCTGTAGCACCACATTTCGAAAACTTCGATTCTCTTCTTGTCCAAACTATTTATCGTCCATGTTTCACTTCCATACATGGCTACACTCGACACAAATACTTTCAGAAACGACTTCCTGACACTTAAATCTATACTCGATGTTAACAAATTTCTCTTTTTCAGAAACGCTTTCCTTGCCATTGCCAGTCTACATTTTATATCTTCTCTACTTCGACCATCAGTTGTTTTGCTCCCCAGATAGAAAAACTACTTTACTACTTTAAGTGTCTCATTTCCCTCCGCATCACCCGAATTATTCGACTACATTCCATTATCCTCGTTTTGATTTTGTTGATGTTCGTCTAATATCCTCGTTTCAAGACATCGTCCATTCCGTTCAACTGCTTTTCCAAGTCCCTTGCTGTCTCTGACAGAATTACAATGTCATCGGTGAACCTCAAAGTTTTTATTTCTTCTCCATGGATTTTAATACCTACTCCTAATACTTCTTTTTTTTCCTTTACAGCTTGCTCAATATACAGATTGAATAACATCGGGGATAGGCTACAACCCTGTCTCACTCCCGTCCCAACAACTGCTTCCCTTTCACGCCCCTCGACTCTTATAACTGCCATCGGGTTTCTGTGCAAATTGTAGATAGCCTTTCGCTCCCTGTATTTGACCCCTGCCACCTTCAGAATTTGAAAGAGAGTATTCCAGTCAACATTGTCAAAAGCTTTCTCTAAATCTACAAATGCTAGAAATGTAGGTTTGCCTTTCCTTAATCTATTTTCTAAGATAAGTCGTAGGGTCAGTATTGCCTCACGTGTTCCAATATTTCTACGGAATCCAAACTGATCTTCCCCGAGGTCGGCTTCTACCAGTTTTACCATTCGTCTGTAAAGAATTCGTGTTAGTATTTTGCAGCCGTGACTTATTAAACTGACATTTCGGTAATTTTCTCATTTTCCAAAACCTGTTTTCTTTGAGATTGGAATTATTATATTCTTCTTGAAGTCTGAGGGTATTTCGGTTGTCTCATATATCTTGCTCACCAGATGGTAGAGTTTTGTCAGGGCTGGCTCTCACAAGGCTATCAGTAGTTCTAATGGAATGTTGTCTACTCACAGGGCCTTGTTTCAACTTAAGTCTTTCAATGCCCTGTCAAACTCTTGACGCAGTATCATATCTCCCATTTCATCTTCATCTACATCTTCTTCCATTTCCATAATATTGCCCTCAGGTACATCACCCTCGTATAGACCCTCTATATACTCCTTCCACTTTTCTGCTTTCCCTTCTTTGCTTAGAACTGGGTTTCCATCTGGGCTCTTGATATTCATGCAAATTGTTCTCTTTTCTCCAAAGGCCTCCTTAATTTTTCTGTGGTCAGTATCTATCTTACCCCTAGTGAGATAAGCCTCTACGTCCTTACATTTATTCTCTAGCCATCCTTGCTTAGCCATTTTGCATTTCCTGTGCACATCATTTTTGAGACGTTTGTATTCGTTTTTGCCTGCTTCATTTACTGCATTTTTTGTATTTTCTCCTTTCATCAATTAAATTAAACATTTCTTCTGTTACCCAAGGATTTCTAGTAGCCCTCGTCTTTTTACCTACTTGATCCTCTGCTGCCTTCACTACTTCATCCCTCAAAGCTACCCATTCTTCTTCTACTGTATTTCTTTCCCCCATTCCTGTCAATTGATCTCTTATGCTGTCCCTGAAACTCTGTAGAACTTCTGGTTTAGTCAGTTTATCCATGTCCCAAATCCGTAAATTTCCACCTTTTTGCAGTTTCTTCTGTTTTAATCTACCAACAGATTGTGGTCAGAGTCCACATCTGCCCCTGGAAATGTCTTACAATGTAAAACCTGATTCCTAAATCTCTGTGTTACCATTATATAATCTATCTGAAACCTTCCAGTATCTCCAGGCTTCTTCCAGGTATACAACCTTCTTTCATGATTCTTGAACCAAGAGTTAGCTATGATTATGTTATGCTCTGTGCAAAATTCTACCATGTGACTTCCTCTTTCATTTCTTACCCCCAACCCATATTCACCTACTACGTTTCCTTCTCTTCCTTTTCCTACTATCGAATTCCAGTCACCGATGACTATTAAATTTTCGTCTCCCTTCACTAAAGGAATAATTTTTTTTATCTCATCACTTTTCATCAATTTCTTCACCATTGCAGAGCTAGTTGGCATATAAACTTGTACTGCTGTAGTAGGCGTGGGCTTCGTATCTGTCTTGGCCACAATAATGCGTTCACTATGCTGTTTGTAGTAGCTTACCCGCACTCCTATTTTTTATTCATTATTAAACCTACTCCTGCATTACCAGTATTTGGTTTTATTTTTATAACCCTGTATTCACCTGACCAGTAGTCTTGTTCCTCCTGCCATCGAACTTCACTAATTCCCACTATATCCAACTTTTAACATATCGCCGGCCGAAGTGACCGTGCGGTTAAAGGCGCTGCAGTCTGGAACCGCAAGACCGCTACGGTCGCAGGTTCGAATCCTGCCTCGGGCATGGATGTTTGTGATGTCCTTAGGTTAGTTAGGTTTAACTAGTTCTAAGTTCTAGGGGACTAATGACCTCAGCAGTTGAGTCCCATAGTGCTCAGAGCCATTTGAACCATTTTTTTTTTAACATATCCATTTCCCTTTTTAACTATTCTAACCTATCTGCCCAATTAAGGGATCTGACATTCCACGCTCCGATCCGTAGAACGCCAGTTTTCTTTCTCCTGATAACGACGTCCTCTTGAGTAGTCCCCACTCGGAGATACGAGTGGGGACTATTTTACCTCCGGAATATTTTACCCAAGAGGACACCATCATCATTTAACCATATAGTAAAGCTGCATGCCCTCGGGAAAAATTACGGCTATAGTTTCCCCTTGCTTTCATCCGTTCGCAGTACCAGCACAGCAAGGCCGTTTTGGTTAGTGTTACAAGGCCAGATCAGTCAATCATCCAGACTGTTGCTCCTGCAACTACTGAAAAGGCTGTTGCCCCTCTGCAGGAAGCACACGTTTGTCTGGCCTCTCAACAGATACCCCTCTGTTGTGGTTGCACCTACGGTACGGCTCTCTGTATCGCTGAGGCACGCAAGCCTCCCCACCAACGGCAAGGTCCATGGTTCATGGCGGGTAGTTCATAAAATTATCAAACGGCGAGCAATTCACAAGTGTTAATTGGCTTCATGTCTATCTTGACCAAGATAATGGATTCACTATATTCTTCATGTGACCATGGTGGTATAGCGGGTAGAGCACTAGACTCCAGGCCTGGGCATCCTGGGATTGACCTCAGATGGGGTAGGGTGATGTTTCGTCGTTCCAGTGCTTTAACGACGGCCCCACTTCCACTTAGCATGCTATCATATGTTTACCTGAGACCTTCTCCAGGGTTAATAGGCTCGCCATCTGCACTCTCCTAGTGCCATGTGAAATGAAGACTGTAACTTATTTTACCTATGGTCAGGCCAATAGAGCGATCGTAGGCTTGTGCCACAGACTCTACCTTTACTTTTCGCTTACGCTGTTCACAGCAGTCTACTCATATCCCTATTTACTAATTTATTACTAGGCCTACTCCTGCTTGATTCCTGTTTTATATATATAGATAACGCTGTAGCGACCTGTACAATAGTCCTATTCTTTCTGGTATCGCACTTGACATTAGTACCAGTTTAAATGACAAGTAGATCCACAGATGATAAAGAAGTGAAAGAATGTGTGACGAGACAAAGGGAATTATTCAGATAGTTAAGAGAAACGAAAATTTAATTGTGATGGGTGACTGGAATCAGATTGCAGGAAAAGGAAGATGAGGTAAATTACGTGGAGAACATGGATGGGGGGAAAAAGGAATGAAAGTGGGAGACACCTGATACAGTTTTGCGCAGAGCACAATTTAATTATCTTGGTTTAAGAATCACGAAAGAATGTTGTGTACGTGGAAGAGACCCGAGGACAGTGGAAGTTTTCGTATTGACTTTATAATGGTGAAACCGATATTTAGAAACTAGATTTTAAACTGTATGTGGTTTCGAGGGGCAGCTGTGGACTCTGTTCATTATTTATTGTTTACAAACTCCACATTAAAACTAAATAAAAATTGCAGAAAGGTTGGAATTTAAAGAGATGGGACCCAGATAAACTGAAAGAACCAGAGTTTGTTGAGAGTTTAAGAGAGAGAGAGCATTGCAAATGTTGGACTGAAAAAGGGAAAGCAATACAACAGATCGCGAATGAGTAGCTTTGATGGAAACAGCAGAGAATCAAAAAGGCAAAAAGGTAAGGTCCAGTAGAACACCTCTGATAGCACACAAAATATTGAGTATAACTGACGATAGCAGAAAATATAAAAATGCTGTAAAATGTAGTTCTCGAAAAAGCGTACAAGCGTCTAAAACATGAGATTGAGAAAGAATGCAAAATGGTAAACCAAGAATGACAAGACGAGAGACAGCAGCCTGTAGAGGTATGTATGAGTAAAGGAAAGATAGATACAGCTGCAGGAAAATCAGAGAGGTGTTTGGAGAAAAGAGAAAGAAGCATACAAACATTAAGAACTCAAATGGCCAACCCATGCTAAGTCAAAAGTGAAAGCTTCATGTTGGAAGCATTATGAAATGTACCAAGGTAAACGAACTTGAAGACAATGTTATGAAGAGACATGTAGATGAGGATGAGATCGAACACTGGATAGTGGTATTTGAAAGAGTACTGAAAGGCTTAAGTAGAAACAAGGCCCTGGGGCCGGCGACATTCCCTCAGAATTAGTGATCCTTGGGACGTCTATGTATTCATTGCTGGTGGTGCTGGCAGGCAGTCTTGTGAGGTAGTTTTAAGCACGTTTTTTGAATTCTGTCTTGAACAGCTTGTGCAACAACTCACAACCACCGAAAATGTTTTAGACCTTGTACCTACAAACAGGCCTGAACTTATCGAAGATGTCAGTGTAGAGACAGGTATTAGTGATCATGATGTCATCATACAGATGATGGTTAATAAATCTGACAGACAGAGTAGGAGAATATTTTTGCTAGAAAGAGCGGTTGTTAGCATACCACTTAGACAATGAATGGACATTATTTAGTTCCAGTATGATGGGTATATAGGAATTACGGGTAAAGTTTAAACTGATTGTGGATCACGCTCTGGAGCAGTATGTGCCGAGTAAGTGGATTAAGATTGGACAAGACCCATTATGGTTTAATAACAAAAATTCGGAAAATGCTGAGGAGGCGGTGACTATGTCACTCTCGGTTTAAAAAAGAACGTGCAAATGACGACAGGCAAATTTAGCAGAACTCTATGCGTCTGTAAAGAGATCACGAAGCATACAGCAACTTCTACCGTCATATTATCAAAATATCTTGCCAAAGATCCAAATAAATTCAGGTCCTACGTACAGTCTACCCCTTTATTCGCTGACCAGCCTATTGTGGCAGCAGCAGACAGCAAAAGGAAAGCTGAAGCCAATAACATACTTATAAATACAATTATAGTATATTTTGCCAAAAATTAAAGTGAAACCATTGTGCATAAGAAATCATTCACGCAAGAGGATCGTACAAGCATACCTTCGTTGGACGTCTCACAGAATCCCACAAGGAGACAGAGCTGTAGATATATCTGACATAGAAAAGGCCGCGCGGAGTAGCCGCGCGGTTTGAGGCATCATGTCACGGACTGCGAGGTCCGTCCCGCCGGATGTACGAGTCCTCCCTCGGGCATGGGTGTATGTGTCGTTATTAGCATAAGTTAGTTCAAGTAGTGTGTAAGACTAGGGACCAATGACCTCAGCAGTTTGGTCCCTTAGGAATTCACACACATTTGACATTTTTGACATAGAGAGGCAGCTCAAAGAACTGAAAAGAAAATAAGTCGTCAGGTCGCATGGAATCTCAATTCGATTTTACTTAGTTTGCATTTATTGCTAATCTCTCGCCCAATGCAAAGTCCCAAGCGACTGGAAAAAGTGCAGGTGAATCCTGTATATCAGAAGGGCAAAAGAGCGGAACCTCAAAATTACAAACCAATATCCTTAAGATCCGTTTGCCCCAGAATTCTTGCACATATTCTGATTTCGAATACATTTCCTTGAGAAGGAAAAGCTTGTCCCGAAATCAGCACCGATTTAGAAAGCATCGTTCGGGCGAAACTCAGTTTGCTCTTTTCTCATGTGATATCCTGCGAACCACGAATTAAGGGTAACAGGCAGTAAGATGTTATTAGGCTTCCGAAAAGCGTTCAACACGGTGCCTATCTGCTGAAGCGCCAGTGAAACTGGTACAGCCATCCGTATTCAAATTCAGAAACATGTAAAAAGTTAGAATACGGCGCTGTGGTCGGCAACACCTATATTAAGACAAGTGTCGGACGCATTTGTTAGATCGGTTACTGATGCTATAATGGCAGGTTATCAAGAGTTAAGTGAGTTTGAACGTGGTGGTATAGTCGGCACTCGAGTGATAGGACACAGCATCTCTGTAGTAGCGATGAAGTGGGGGATTTTCCCATAAGACCATTTTATAAGTGTTTTGTGAATATCAAGTACCCGATGAAACACCAAATCTCCGACATCGCTGTGACCGGAAAAAGATCCTGCAAGAACGGAATCAACGACGACTGAAGAGAATCGTTCAGCATGACAGAAGTGCAATCCTTCCACAAATTGCAGCAGATTTCAATGCTGGGCCATTAACAAGTGTCAGCGTGCGAACCATTTAACGAAACAACATCGATATGAGCTTTCGGAGCCGAAGGCCTATTCGTTTACCCTTGATGACTGCACGACACAAAGTTTTTCGCCTCACCTGGCCCGTCAGCACGGACATTGGACTGTTGATGGCGGGAATCATGTTGCCTGGTCGGACGAGTCACGTTTCAAATTGTATCGGGTGGATGGACGTGTACGATGTGGAGACAACGACATGAATCCATGGACCCTGCTTGAAAACAGGAGACTATTGTAGCTGGTGGAGGCTCTGTAATAGTGTGGGGGCGTGTGAATTTGGAGTGATATGGGATCTCTGATACGTCTCCAGCTAGACAATGCGACACCCCACGCATCCAGAATTCCTACAAAGTGGCTCGTACTCTTATAGGATTCATGGTGTCAATTTCTTCCAGCACAATTTCAGACATTAGTGAAGTTCATGCCACTTCGTGTTGCTCGCGGGGACACTGCACAATATTAGGCAGGTGTGAAAGTTTCTTTGGATCTTCAGTGTATGTGAGTCACTCGAAGACTTCTTAACTAGTGGAATCCATTACGTTGTCCTTGACGACGAGTTTTCATCAGAAACAGGGATACTGTGAGGAGTGCCCGAGGGGTACAGGCCACTGAGAGGCCGGCAAACACGAGGATGACACCGGCTGCTGACGCTACCACCGTCGTCTCCACCACAGCGGGCACAAGCCCGAGAGGGCACAGCTGACGAGCAACGCGTCTATTCCCCCTGAAGGAAAACGCGCCTCGAAGAAGACGAAACGGCGGGAGCGGTAACACCCAAGCCGCCGCCCGCTACCCAGCTGCACCCAGGCGCCACACAGCAACCGCTGTGCACCCCAGAGAGCTGGCTGCAGTCGTCTCTACATTCTCTGCAGTGCTCGAAAAGGTCTCGCACCTTGCCGAGACACTGCAGAGAGTAGCAAAGGCAGTGCTGAGCGCCGGGCCGCGGCTGCCACGCAGTCAGACTAAAAGCGGCGCTCCCTACATCGTCCGCGCCGGGAACAGCGTAGTCAGGCCTGCTACAGGCAGCCACAGCTGTCCGCGCTGCAGGCAGCCACGAAGCCTTACTAGCTGAGAAGAGCAACGTGATGACAACAGCACTATAAGGAGAAACACACACTGCGCACAACTGCAGAAGATATGGAGGCAAAGTAGGTTAAGCCTACTATAACTCCGGCGGCCGCTGTGGCCGAGCGGTTCTAGGCGCTACAGCCCGGAACCGCTGCTGCTACGGTCACAGGTTCGAATCCTGCCTCGGGCATGGATGCGTGTGATGTCTTTACGTTAGTTAGGTTTAAGTAGTTCTAAGTCTGCGGGACTGATGACCTCAGATGTTAAGTCCCATAGTGCTTAGAATCATTTTTTACTAGAACTCCGCCAATCCAGGCGTCGAAGGGAGCCCTTGATGAAGCCCTATTCATCTCTCTGACTGGCTGCTCATATTATCAATGTACGTAAATCTTGATACGTGATCTGACGAACTGGGTGAGTAGCAATTTACGGCTGTTTGCTGATGATGCTGTGGTGAACGAGGAGATGTTGTTCTTGAGTAACTGTAGGAGATACAAAATAACTTAGACAAAATTTCTAGTTGGTGTTACGAATGGAAGTTTGCTCTAAATGTCGAAAAACGCAAGTTAATGCAAATGAACAGGAAAAACCGTCCCATAATGTTCGAATACAGCATTAGTAGTTAGGAAACGAGCATGTAAGGACGGTTGTAGGGAAGGCGAATGGTCGACATCGGTTTAATGGGACAATTTTAGAAAAATATAGCTCATTATGTAGTTTTTGGCATCACCCACCAAGAAAGACATCGAAGCAACTCAGAGGTGTGCTGCTGGATTTGTTACCAGCAGTGGCAAGTATTACGAAGGTACGTCGTGAACTTAAAAGGGATTCCCTGAAAGGAAGATCTCGTTCGTTTCACGAAACACTATTGAGAAAATTTAGAGAATTGGTATTTAAAGCAGACTGCAAACGATTCCAAGTACGTTTTGCATAAGGACCATGAAAATAAGACCAATTACGGCTTGAACGAAGGCATATACACAGTCGTCTTTCCCTCTCTCTATTTGTGAATTGTACGGGAAAGGAAATGAGTAGCAGTCGTATCGAGTATCCTCCACTCTACGCCTTCTAGTGGCTTGCAGGATGTTTATAAAGATATAGAGCCAGCCATGACAGGACTATTCAACCTGGTATGCGAGATACGTCAGTCAGGCAAAATACCTCACACTCCAAGATGAATGAAATAAGGCCGGTTCCAAAGAAGGCTTGGGCTGCCAGGTGCGAATTTTACCGAACATCAGTTTAAGCAGCAATGTTTGCAAAATACTGACACAAAATAGCTAGAAAAGAGTGGAAAAAAACTGGTAGCAGCCGACTTTGTGGAAAATCAGTTTTGGTTCCGGAGAAATGTAGCAATACACAAAGAAAAACTGATCCTACGACTTATCTTAGGAGATATAGGGGGCGGTCAGATGGTTTTCCTTCGACGGCCGTACAGTTGAGAATCGTTATGAGCATTAAGCATTGAGAAATAATCCAACCAACGCATCAGTTTGAAGAAATCCGCTTGGTAAAACAATGAGATTGTGGTGTGAAGGAGTCTGTAGCTGCCTGCTGTACATCCTTCCGCGACGGGAATCGTCGATCATTCAAGGCCTTTTTTATGGAACCGAAGTCATGATAATCGCATGAGGAAAGATCAGGACTATAGGACTGTAGCTCAAATGTCTCCTACTTAACTTGGCGTATTCTATTCGCTACGACGTTTGCGATCTGGGGACGTGGGTTATCGTGAAGCAGCATCGCCCCTTGTCGCAGCTTTCCCAGGTGGCGGCAGTAGACAGCCATACTGCCCCATACACATTCTCCATTCTCTCATGAATGTCTCCCGGTGTTTGTTCTACGGCAACCAAGAAAAAAATAACAGCATGTTGGTTCTGTTTAGAAGCATTTGATAATAACGTCACTATAGTTCACATTTCTGTAATTACCGCGCGCACGTAAGAAATACACGAATACCGCACTAATTCTTCGTCTACACGTCGGTGCTTCTAACTCCCCCATCGGAGTCGCACTACATTACATATACGCTGCAGCAACGTCCTCAAACGGAAATTTTTTGATCACTCCTTATATGTTGAAGTACGACAAACCTACGTTTATATCATTTCGAAATTTAGCTAAAGTTGTTGGTAATGTCGACTGAAACACGTAGGCAATATGAAGGTAGTAGGACCAAAATACAGAGAGTGAAAATTTACTTGCAGAGAAACCAGATTACAGTTATAGCAGTCAAAGGACATGAAATGGAAGTAGTTGCTGAGAAAGGAGTGACACAGGGGTTTAGCGTCTCGCCGATTTTATTTAACCTGTCCATTGAATAACCAGTAAAGGAGGAGGAGAAATTTTGTAAGGTAATTAAAGTTCAGGGAGAAGAATTAAAAAATTAGGAATTTGCTGATGATTGTAATTCTGTCAGAGACGGCAAAGGACATGAAAGAACTGCAGAATGGAAATAAGTACGATTAATAGAAGGGAGAGAGAGAATAGAACAAGGAGTGGGTGGTTTCTTCAGGGGTTCATTAGTAAACACAAGCGCGCTACGGTAATGTTCGCCAAATGCCACTCACAGACTCTATATGAGAGGTGTTGTGTTTCATGGAGAAGAAGTCTGTTGAAATTACGATGGCGTATGTTCCAAGAAGTATCAGAAACGGATTCCTTACTCCGACATACACCTATGAGCCGAGCATTATGACCACTGCCCGTCTTAAGGCACCTGGTCATGTTACAGGAACGTAACGTAGTAAGGAAAGTACATAAGCGGAGCAGAGACGAATGGGGAATCACTCTAGCGACGATAGGGGCTACAAATGGGGAAATCCACTGACATGATGGGCGCCCGCGAATGAGCATTTAGGAAACAGTGAAGGTATTTGGCTGTTCGCTTGCTATTATCGTGAGCATATATGGAAAGTAGTTGAAGGACGGTGAAACCACGTTTCTCTTTGCAAGGGGTCCTTTGAAGAAGTTAGGACGGAGGGTGGGGAGGGGGAGCGGTAAGGGGGGGGCAAGGCCATAGTTAAAATAAAAACAATTCCTGGTTTAATGGAAAAAGTGGATGTATTCAAAGATGATATGTTCATAATATTCAGCCGAGATATTCCTTCACTAACTTTTAGCATCATTAAAGAAAAGGACATTAGTAAAGAGCTTAGCTAAAGTGCACAGAAACTGCACAACTCGATGCAGATTTACTGCAACTATACAAACGGCGGTGCTGTACTGGATGGAGAAAGGGCAGACACACACAGCAATTAGCCTCAATCCCATTACTTGGTATTACTCTTGCATATCTAGATTTCTGCTATAAATAATCATATGAGTGCATTTGAGTTACAGCCCAACAAACTCGCGGCATTACATGTCTCCACACGATCTTACTGGTGTATAGCTATGTCTACACCATTAAGATCATATGGTGACATGTACTACCTCTAATTTGTTGGATAGTAACTCAAATTCACTGAAGATGGCTATTTATAGCCGTAATCTAGATATGCAAGAGTAATGAAAACTAAAGGGATTGCGACATATTGCTATGTGTCTCTCCTTCCTTACAGTCTACGGTCACTGTGCACAACAGTTCCTTATGGATTCAAAGTTGGTCTAGATGGAGAATGTTGAAGGGAATTCGCTTAAGCGAGACAGAGAGAGAGGGGGGGGGGCGGGAGGGAGGGAGGCGGAGGTAGGGGCTTTTTATTATAGCTTATGTCCTATGAATACACGCTGTTCCTTAAAATCAGCACATTAACACTTTGCCGACCGGCGACACCACAATGGTGTCATGAGCATAGTACCGCACAGTGGCCGGTGACAGCACTTTAGTATCTTATTCATTCTGTTGGTGTTTTGTGTGGGTAACAATAAGTTACACACTTCAACAAGTTTTTTGTTTTTATAAGTACTTGTGCACTTTCATCATGGCAGACGAAACAAACGATACGATTGTTTACATGAATGCGCGATCGTCTTGTCTGACGTTCCGGAGGACTTGCTCGATTGGGAAGAAGACATTGGATATAAAAAAAAGTTGAAAGTGAAGCAGAATCATCGGAATATAGTGAAATACGTCCAAGAAGAATTCGACGAACGCTACGGATGAATCAGACGAAGAAGACAGACTATGATTTACTGAGAACCAATAATAAATTTCAAGGATCTCCAGGTCCACAGATATTTCCCAAAGATACACAGAGCGTCGTGGTTATCGTCGAATTATATATTGGAAACGATCTGTTTGAATATACACTCCTGGAAATGGAAAAAAGAACACATTGACACCGGTGTGTCAGACCCACCATACTTGCTCCGGACACTGCGAGAGGGCTGTACAAGCAATGATCACACGCACGGCACAGCGGACACACCAGGAACCGCGGTGTTGGCCGTCGAATGGCGCTTGCTGCGCAGCATTTGTGCACCGCCGCCGTCAGTGTCAGCCAGTTTGCCGTGGCATACGGAGCTCCATCGCAGTCTTTAACACTGGTAGCATGCAGCGACAGCGTGGACGTGAACCGTATGTGCAGTTGACGGACTTTGAGCGAGGGCGTGTAGTGGGCATGCGGGAGGCCGGGTGGACGTACCGCCGAATTGCTCAACACGTGGGGCGTGAGGTCTCCACAGTACATCGATGTTGTCGCCAGTGGTCGGCGGAAGGTGCACGTGCCCATCGACCTGGGACCGGACCGCAGCGACGCACGGATGCACGCCAAGACCGTAGGATCCTACGCAGTGCCGTAGGGGACCGCACCGCCACTTCCCAGCAAATTAGGGACACTGTTGCTCCTGGGGTATCGGCGAGGACCATTCGCAAACGTCTCCATGAAGCTGGGCTACGGCCGTCTTCCGCTCACGCCCCAACATCGTGCAGCCCGCCTCCAGTGGTGTCGCGACAGGCGTGAATGGAGGGACGAATGGAGACGTGTCGTCTTCAGCGAAGAGAGTCGCTTCTGCCTTGGTGCCAATGATGGTGGTATGCGTGTTTGGCGCCGTGCAGGTGAGCGCCACAATCAGGACTGCATACGACCGAGGCACACAGGGCCAACACCCGGCATCATGGTGTGGGGAGCGATCTCCTACACTGGCCGTACACCACTGGTGATCGTCGAGGGGACACTGAATAGTGCACGGTACATCCAAACCGTCATCGAACCCATCGTTCTACCATTCCTAGACCGGCAAGGGAACTTGCTGTTCCAACAGCTCTAGAAGGTGTAAGTCAACTACCCTGGCCAGCAAGATCTCCGGATCTGTCCCCCATTGAGCATGTTTGGGACTGGATGAAGCGTCGTCTCACGCGGTCTGCACGTCCAGCACGAACGCTGGTCCAACTGAGGCGCCAGGTGGAAATGTCATGGCAAGCCTTTCCACAGGACTACATCCAGCATCTCTACGATCGTCTCCATGGGAGAATAGCAGCCTGCATTGCTGCGAAAGGTGGATATACACTGTACTAGTGCCGACATTGTGTATGCTCTGTTGCCTGTGTCTATGTGCCTGTGGTTCTGTCAGTGTGATCATGTGATGTATCTGACCCCAGGAATGTGTCAATAAAGTTTCCCCTTCCTGGGACAATGAATTCACGGTGTTCTTATTTCAATTTCCAGGAGTGTATTAGCAACGAAACCAACAAGTATTACAGTCAAAATTGCAACAGAAGGAAACTAGATAAAAAATGCCAAATTTGTTTATGTTACGGGACCCGAACTTAGAAAACGGTTTGGACTTGCTGTCCTTATGGAAACTGTAAAAAAAAAGCAAGGAATGATTATTACTGCTCAACGAATCCATTGACAGACACACCGATATTTCGCAAAACGATGTCCCGCAACCGATTCAGACAAATATTATCATTTTTACATTTTTCCAACAACAACAAAAAACCGCATAATGCCGACCGGCTTTTCAAAGTGCAATTCGTAACTGATTATTTTTCCAAAAAGTTTAAAGAAACATTTAATCTAAGTCAAAACATCTCAACCGATGAAGGAATGATACCGTGGCGTGGACAGTCAAATTTTTAAGTTTACAATCCGTCGAAAATTACGAAATATGGCATACTCATTCGGACGCTATGTGATTCGAGTACGGGATGCATTTCCTCATGCAAGATATATTCCGGTGCTTGCTAACGTTTAGCAAAAACAGTGATGGAACCATTGACACCTGTAAGTACGCTGTTTAGGTTTTTATGTTGGTAACGCACGTAGCGCTCTATATGAAAATCACTGACTGTGCTGTGTGAAGGCTGTGGTTGGTTTGCATTGTTGGAGTATATGCTATTGTAGTGTTGGGCAGTTGGCTGTTAACAGCGCATAGTGTTGCGCAGTTGGAGGTCAGCCGCCAGCAGTGGTGGATGTGGGGGGAGAAATGGCGGAATTTTGAGAGCGGATGATCTGGACGTGTGTCCATCAGAGACAGTAAATTTGTAAGACTGGATGTCATGAACTGCTATATATATATATATATATAGACTTTTGAACACTATTAAGGTAAATACATTGTTTGTTCTCTATCAAAATCTTTCATTTGCTAACTATGCCTATCAGTAGTTAGTGCCTTCAGTAGTTTGAATCTTTTATTTAGCTGGCAGTAGTGGCGCTCGCTGTATTGTAGTAGTTCGAGTAAAGAAGATTTTTGTGGGTTAAGTGATTTGTGAAAGGTATAGGTTTATGTTAATCAAGGCCATTCTTTTGTAGGGATTATTGAAAGTCAGATTGAGTTGCGCTAAAAATATTGTGTCGATCAGAATAGGTAAAGAGCGAAATGTGTGAGTACGTTCAGTTCCGCTCAGCTGTTTGAAATCAAATAATATAAGAGGTTTATCAGCACAGTAATTCATTAATTTTTCTAATGGGACGTTTCACACCTTCTTATGGAAAGAGGCATCACCTCTACATGGATAATTATTATAACAATGTAGAACTTGCAGAGAAGTTACCTGAAAAGAAAATTCGAATTTGTGGAACGATACGGAAAAATAGAGGATTTCTGGAAAAATGAAAGCGCGCAAAATTCATCGGATTTGAAGCTTGTTGTCAACGGAAAGGTGATAAGCGGCCGGCGACAAGCCAAGTAATCCGAATTAGCGCTGCTGGCGCCAAGCGAATAAATTTGTACGAGACGTTCAGACGGCAAAGCGTTAAGGCACTCTCGAAAAGTGTCAGTTTTGTTAAGATATTTAAAAATTAAATATAAGATAGTGACAGATGGACAGTTAAAAACTTCATCTGACGTTATTTAAAGAAGACAATCATGAGTTGATGTATTTATGGTGGTGTAGTGGGAAGAGTTATGAAGTGAGCTTTAGCTGGTGCGCTGCCTCGTGTTTTTCTACTTTCAGTTTTCTTTATTCTTCACTTTTCTAAAAGATTCTGGGACTTTCTCCTTAATTTAGTTAACGTATGTTTCTTAATATATGATGTTATGTAACTATGAGTGTGCTCTCTCGCAAGAATGAGTTGCAATTGTCCATAATTTACAAACGAAGCATAAAACACGCTAATAGGAATAAATATTCAAAACACGTTGATCAGCCAATAAAACAAGCTGCCATTCGAATAACAAGATAGTAAGCCGCTGACACGTCTGAAAAATAATTAAGTAGAAACTTAGTCTCAGCCATCTAGAAAGAATAAAAGGAATTTACGAGCTATTTATTTTAGGAGATTTATTTTCTAAACAAGAAAATCTTCTATTAGGGTACCCATGCAGGCGAAATGCATTCTGGTACCAGTACAGCAATGTTCCTTGTGTTGTTTTTTTCGTTGTTCCAGTTACTTTCAAATGCAAAGGAGAAGTTTATTTTCCTCGCAGTGGCGGGTGTCACTCACTTGAGTTGATTAACTTCTGCTTTACGATATATAACATATTTTACACAACCAGCACACTTTTACCATTGGAGGAGATTGCTGTTAAGTACTTTTCGTAATAAATATGGGTACTTTTTAAAGTACAGATGTGAATAAAGATTGTGAAGTTGACAGATTCTCACTATCAAAGAAAGAAAACGCAGGAATAGTTTCCGAAATTCCAGTGAAGTTTTTAGTTGAATATATAATGAATTGTTGCTTTAACTCGTGTGAAAGAACGGCCACCACTGCCATAACGATGCTCCGTATTTACAGTGCCAGAAGAGTGTTACGGTAACACCACATTTGTTATTCTGGTGTACAAAGCACTTAAGTAGACAATATTATGTTATGCATGTGGTCAACAAATGAATAAACAGGTCAAATGAAACGAAACCAACAAATAGGTCCGTTGAAGATGCAGGAGGACGGCATAGGGTATCTACAGTTAGAAAGATTCCAACAATTAGTAATAAAATTATATTTATTAAATGTGAAGAAATACTCGTCTTAAATGATGCTTCTTCGTGTGTAACGTCCAGCACAATTAGACATTTGAAATTCGGTCCCTTAAAAAAGACCTTGAAGGGTCAATGGTTCCTGCCGGACGAGGATATGCAGCAGGCAGTTACAGATTTCTTTAGGTAGCAAGAACACGGTGTTTAATCAAACGGGTATCTTCAATCTTGTGCGTCGGTGGGACGATTGCATCGATGCTCACGACAGTTTCGCCTGATTAGCAGACGGATTCTGGATTGTACGGCCTTCGGGAGGAAACTCTTTGATAGTCCCTTATACGTTTCCATTTATTAACACTAAGAGGTACACAATGATTGAGCATTTGAAAACAAAATTTTTAAAACGAACATAATCTGATAAGCCGCACGTTACTTTCATGTTCGTAAATAATTCGATCACGAAAACAGTAACCACACTCACCATTTCTAAGAATCATGAAGTCACGATAGCAAACATACCAGAACATCCATGTTCGAAGGAACACTGCATCGTTCTTCTTACGAACATAAGCACTAACATCGTATGATTTTAAATGATAGAAAGACACAACGGTATTGTTGTTGTTGTCGTGGTCTTCAGTTCTCAGACTGGTTTGATGCAGCTCTCCATGATCCTCTATCCTGTGCAAGCTTCTTCATCTCCCAGTACTTACTGCAACCTACATCCTTCTGAATCTGCTTATTGTATTGATCTCTTTGTCTCCCTCTACGATTTTTACCCTCCACGCTGCCCTCCAATGCTAAATTTGTGATGCCTTGATGCCTCAGAACATGTCCTACCAACCGGTCCCTTCTTCTTGTCAAGTTGTGCCACAAACTCCTCTGCTCCCCAGTTCTATCCAATAACTCCTCATTAGTTAAGTGATCTACCGATCTAATCTTCAGCATTATTCTGTAGCACCACATTTCGAAAACTTCGATTCTCTTCTTGTCTAGTTTATTTATCGTCCATGTTTCACTTCCATAGACGGCTAAACTCCATATTAATACTTTCAGATACGACTTTCTGACACTTAAATCTATAATCAATGTTAACAAATTTCTCTTCTTCAGAAACGCTTTCGTTGCTATTGCCAGTCTACATTTTATATCCTCTCTACTTCGACCATCATCACTTATTTTGCTCCCAAAATAGCTACTACTTTAAGTGTCTCATTTCCTTATCTAATTCCCTCAGCATCACCCGACTTAATTCGACTACATTGCATTATTCTCGTTTTGCTTTTGTTGATGTTCATCTTATATCCTCCTTTCAAGACACTGTCCATTCCGTTCAATTGATCTTCCAAGTCCTTTGCTGTCTCTGACAGAATTACAATGTCATCGGCGAACCTCGAAGTTTTTATTTCTTCTCCATGGATTTTAATACCTACTCCGAATTTATCTTTTGTTTCCTTTACTGCTTGCTCAATATACAGATTGAATAACATCAGGGAGAGGCTACAACCCTGTCTCACTCCCTTCTCAACCACTGCTTCCCTTTCGTGTCCCTCGACTCTAACAACTGCCATCTGGTTTCTATACAAATTGTAAATAGCCTTTCGCTCCCTGTATTTTACCCCTGCCACCTTTACAATTTGGAAGAGAGTATTCCAGTCAACATTGTCAAAAGCTTTCTCTAAGTCTATAAATGCTAGAAACGTAGGTTTGCCTTTCCTTAATCTTTCTTCTAAGATAAGTCGTAAAGTCAGTATTGCCATAAACTTGTAAATTGCTATTACTAAAACGTTCCCTAGGTGACACATTTCTGCCAGCACCATGGGAGATGTTCATATGGTTCTAACATCCCAGAACTCGACAGGACCACGAAAGTCGATTGACAACACCGTCACTGCGGTGAGCCTCTTTTCCTAAAACTGACTGGAGCTGGGGTGGCGACAGCACGGCCTTTTATGGCTCCGGACGTGCCACCCTCTACTGAGCTCCCGCTGCCAGCTTACGTGGATGGGCAAGGGTCAGAGCCTGCCTGCTGTGACGTAGCAAACTGACCACGTTTCTTGCCGATATAACTTTCACATTCTGGTTCAGTCCTAACCGTCAGAAAAGCGATACTCGCTGTGTTCCTACATCCCCACATGGAAGAATAATGACCTGTTAAAAGTGTTCCGGCATATGGAGTACACTAACACCATTCCAAATCTCTCTACAGTGTTCCGTCGAGTGAAGACATATGAAACTATTAATTGTGACCTGTCTGTCGGAGGGGACATTTAGTCCGGCGCTGCTCACTGTTTTGTTCGAGGCGAGTAGGCTATGTGCCTACACCCTGACATTCATATACAGCAACACAGATACACACTAAACTGTACAAGCACTCATAAAAACTCGGAGGGTGGCATCGGCAAATCACCTCCACCAGGACATTGACCGGGAAAGCAATGTAATGTATAATTAATTTAGCTTTCTTTGACCCATGGAGAGCTTTTGCGCCAGCCTATAGTATACATGTGACGTATCAGTCTTATAATTAGCTATTTCTTAATCTTTGCCTTATAGATCGAATAATCAGAAGTGCAATGTAATAATGTCACTCACACCTGGCGTTTTACCAGCAGTGTGTCATATCTGGCCCATAAAGTCACAATGGAGGGTGCAACAGACGATCATCAGTTTTGTCCTACCGCAAATACCACATGAATTCTGATGATCTCCAGTTGTATCTAAGTACAAAACCAATTAACCGGAAGACAGCTATCGAGAGTTTTAATACCGACATGTGTGAAATACCAAAATGCACGCAGTCTATAGACTTAAAGCTAAGCCCATCCAAAATCAAAGAGGTATTTATTGGTAATTCTCGAAATATGCGGTGTGCCTACCTCTTTAACTCTAAATGGGACAAATATCAATTTCTCTCCCTCAGAAAAGAGTCTAGGAGTAGTAATAGATGAAAACACTGCCGTGTGCAAGGAGACATCGGAGTCCCTCCATGTGTCACAAAAATATACACTCCTGGAAATGGAAAAAAGAACACATTGACACCGGTGTGTCAGACCCACCATACTTGCTCCGGACACTGCGAGAGGGCTGTACAAGCAATGATCACACTCACGGCACAGCGGACACACCAGGAACCGGGGTGTTGGCCGTCGAATGGCGCTTGCTGCGCAGCATTTGTGCACCGCCGCCGTCAGTGTCAGCCAGTTTGCCGTGGCATACGGAGCTCCATCGCAGTCTTTAACACTGGTAGCATGCCGCGACAGCGTGGACGTGAACCGTATGTGCAGTTGACGGACTTTGAGCGAGGGCGTATAGTGGGCATGCGGGAGGCCGGGTGGACGTACCGCCGAATTGCTCAACACGTGGGGCGTGAGGTCTCCACAGTACATCGATGTTGTCGCCAGTGGTCGGCGGAAGGTGCACGTGCCCGTCGACCTGGGACCGGACCGCAGCGACGCACGGATGCACGCCAAGACCATAGGATCCTACGCAGTGCCGTAGGGGACCACACCGCCACTTCCCAGCAAATTAGGGACACTGTTGCTCCTGGGGTATCGGCGAGGACCATTCGCAACCGTCTCCATGAAGCTGGGCTACGGTCCCGCACACCGTTAGGCCGTCTTCCGCTCACGCCCCAACATCGTGCAGCCCGCCTCCAGTGGTGTCGCGACAGGCGTGAATGGAGGGACGAATGGAGACGTGTCGTCTTCAGCGATGAGAGTCGCTTCTGCCTTGGTGCCAATGATGGTGGTATGCGTGTTTGGCGCCGTGCAGGTGAGCGCCACAATCAGGACTGCATACGACCGAGGCACACAGGGCCAACACCCGGCATCATGGTGTGGGGAGCGATCTCCTACACTGGCCGTGCACCACTGGTGATCGTCGAGGGTACACTGAATAGTGCACGGTACATCCAAACCGTCATCGAACCCATCGTTCTACCATTCCTAGACCGGCAAGGGAACTTGCTGTTCCAACAGGACAATGCACGTCCGCATGTATCCCGTGCAACCCAACGTGCTCTAGAAGGTGTAAGTCAACTACCCTGGCCAGCAAGATCTCCGGATCTGTCCCCCATTGAGCATGTTTGGGACTGGATGAAGCGTCGTCTCACGCGATCTGCACGTCCAGCACGAACGCTGGTCCAACTGAGGCGCCAGGTGGAAATGGCATGGCAAGCTGTTCCACAGGACTACATCCAGCATCTCTACGATCGTCTCCATGGGAGAGTAGCAGCCTGCATTGCTGCGAAAGGTGGATATACACTGTACTAGTGCCGACATTGTGCATGCTCTGTTGCCTGTGTCTATGTGCCTGTGGTTCTGTCAGTGTGATCATGTGATGTATCTGACCCCAGGAATGTGTCAATAAAGTTTCCCCTTCCTGGGACAATGATTTCACGGTGTTCTTATTTCATTTTCCAGGAGTGTAAAAAGTTCTTCCCACTTCACCTGAAAAAGAAACTTTTACAAACTTTTATAGTTCCGGTTACTGATTACAGCGATGTTATCCATACTCAGGAAAGATCTCGACACCTTCGTATGCACAGGTAATCTGGTTGCGAGAATCGAGCACAGAGATTTCGATGACCTCTCTCATCTCTACTGTCTTATCAATGACCCTAAGATTACATTGCATTTACACTCAAATAATCCTTCTTGTTTTATTCCTAATCTTAACATTAACATTTTTGATCTCTGGAAATGGAGATACTCTGTAGGTGGGTTAGTTTAAGATCTTTGGTCCAAAAAAATTACACTCCACCACATACTTATACTTTTACCTGATGATGGCATAACAGCCGAAAACCGTTTCTCGAAAATAAATAATAAATATTGTACAATAATACACGAGTGTTCTCTCTGTCATTCATAATGTATGATATTTTCTATCAAAATCGGAAGAAATGTCAATCACTGTATTAAAATTGTAAACTAACCGAAATGTTGCACAACATGGGGAGAGATCGAAGTTATGCTGCGTGGAACATTATCACATTTAACCAACTAGATGCTATTTGCTATTCATATCCTCATGCAACTATTTTTAATAATCATGTGTGAGAGGTGGCATGAGCCCCCTCTCATATTTCTATCTCACGATTTTCCTCTCCAATTGCATGCGGTGTAAAGCTGCTATTCCTTCACACGCGGACTTCCCACGCAGCGTCTCTCGTCACCCAGATGGTCCGGTGACAGGTGGGCACTGCTGATCTTGAAAGGGTAAGCCGACGGGTGTGAGGGAGTTCAGTGAATGCTTTCCAGACGTCGACATGGTAGAATAGCGGAGGAGACACGCTCGGAGGGGCCTGAAGTAGCGGCTGGGCTAGAGGTCCCGTTACTTCGCAGAAACTTAGCGAAAACACTTTCTGGCGGACTACCAGCGAGGCGTTGGAATCACTTGTGTACCCAGGCAGTTTTGGCGGGCCAATTCCCGCGCTTTCTGCAAAATCGTAACTGTGATTGGCTTGCTCAGGGCATAGCTCCGTGACGTAGAAAAATCGGCGCAGAAATTGTCACCAACAATCTCCATTGGTGGAATGGTAGTGCTCCGGCAGTAGAGTGGAATTTTCCGCCGGTTTTCGAGTTGCTGATTGGAACAGTTAACCACGGCCACTGTCGTGGGGGCAGGAATTTTCTGTGTTCGGTTTGTACGGGTGCTCTTGTGGGTAGTCGGCTCTCGCCTTTCGGTCGAAGTAGGTTACAAGACTGAGCTCTCGCTACGTGGATCAGCCTGCCTTCCGTTGGCTGTCTAATATACTTTTATGTAATTGTAACTGTTTGACGAAGTTGCTGAAGTTTCGACTTCAACGTAACTTTCCGAGTACAGTTGGCAATTCAGCGTTCTGTGTACAAGAGGCCTATGTTGTTTGTCTTGAGCAGTTTTGGCTAATGTTGACTGTATCGGAGTTACTGGGTGACTTCGCTTGTTAAAATCAATCACTGTACCATCAGTGATTGTGTGGCGAGCCTTCTTCGTCTCCCTCAGAGGCGCATTTGTATTGCTAGGAAGTCTTTAGTCTGGAACAACCAGGCCAGGATAATTTGTTTCGGGCTATACTCGCGACATTATCATCACCACGACGGGACGTCGAAGCAACCAGCCATCGCTTCCAGTACCCCAGATCGTGTCCTTGCAGCTAAGAAGACAGCTTGGTAATGTACGTCCGCAGCACCGGCAAAGCAGGCATTTTTGCTAGGCGATAATCAGAGCTCAGCAGAGCACGCCTGTTCGTCTTTTCCAACTTTGTTCTATCTTGGGTGTTCATTGTCTGAGTTCTCACTAATGTAGCAGCAATTAATGTTGGGTTAGCGGTGTGTCTCTCTTAAGATTTGAGTGGCAAGGAATTGGCTCCACATACCACTTCGTCATAAACGTCACAATCTAGTTTAGGGACAACTTCACCTTCACAGCGTTTGTTTCAGAATCCAATTTGAGCCAATTTGATGTATTGTAAATGTTTCATGTGTTTTTGTTTATTATTTTGTGTTTAGTCTTAATAAATCATATTGTTATTTTGCACAGAACTTTCATTCTGTTAATTGGTAGAGCAACCCTATCATTTCTCACTACGTTAATGCAACCTTCTTTTATTTAACTTATTTATCAAATTAAATTATTGCAGGTGCCAAACTCTTTTCTACTCCACTTGCAGGGTTGATTACAGTCAGTTTGCGTATCTTTTTAATCCATGTGCAGCAGCAAAAGTCGGAGTTAGAATAGGGGGGGCTTAGAGCATCATTTACATATGTAGATTCTAGAAGAATTTAGTGTTAGCCTCGGCACCTCGCATAAAATGGCGACCCTTAGCCTCGGATCTTTCCTGTGAATCGCTGATAAGCAAGCAGTAATATTAGTAGGGACACTCAGAATTTTTTTTGCTTAATTTTTTATTGATTAATACCCAAGTTCTTTTTCTGGTAGTTCCGCGTTTAGTTTTAAGTAGCGGCACATGATTACAGTTTTTGTTTTCAGTGTATATATTTTTTTGTTCATTGTTTTTTTTGTGTTCCTTTGAGGATGTGTCCGTATCACATCACACTTTGTCGGGTTTGTGTGCGGTTTCTGTACCACAACAAACGGTGCGTATAATTACAGCGTTGGAGCGGCGTTGTTGAAATTTTTTGTCTATGTGTAAAAATATATGGAGTAGATTAATTTTATTGTGCATTTTAGATAAATTTGTTTTTCATGACTGATATCGAGAAGTAAGGCACGACTATTATGGAGCGAAGCTAAAACAAAAGAGGATAGCATAATGGATAAAGGGCAGTTTACTGACGGGAATAGGTTCGGAGATGAGATGGGCACATTTTTAGCAGGACAGGACGCCAGGGTCATTGATGAGAAAGGTGATTTGAACGCGATCTTAGAGCAGCGTTGCGGCCGTGATTGTGATAGTGAAGTAGAGGATGAAACAGAGACAGGCACACAGGTCGAGACGGTAGCAGAAGTTTATAATCAAACGAACGAGAGCAGACAGGGGCTAGCTCGGCCACGTCAGAGCTCTAGCGCCCAGGTGTCCAGAGTTACATCTCCCACGTTTGAAGAGGATCAAAAAGATGATGTAAACCCATTACTGAGCTTCCTACGATCAATGAAAGAAGAAGCTGACGAACAACGCAAGAAGGAGAAGGAAGAAGATGAGAAACAACGTAAGAAGGAGAAGGAAGAAGCTGACGAACAGCATAAGAAGGAGAAGGAAGAAGATGAGAAACAACGTAAGAGGGAGAAGGAAGAAGAGGAGAAACAACGTAAGAAGGAGAAGGAAGAAGCTGACGAACAGCGTAAGAAGGAAACTGAGGCAATAATTTCGCATATAGGGGAAATTCGTGGGGAATTACTAACAATAAAGAAAGAATGTGGAGAAGTAAAACAAATGTCAATGGCTGCACAAAAAGTAGCAGGCCTGGCCAAAACGGCAGCAATAGGGGCAATGAAAGTCGCGGAAGCAACTTCTAAACTCGCAGGGCGCTTGCGACGTACAACACAATCCCACTCAAAATCTCTAGCGTTCTTAAAAACTCAGGGTAATATCGCGGTTGCGAACACCACGAGACGAATGGAAGAAGTAGAGAGTCGGATAGCAAAACTAGAGCAAAACGGGCACACGAGCACTGCGCGTTCGGATACCAATGATGGAATACACATAATTGTGTCTCTGAGGAAGAGCCCGCCGTGCTCTAGCCCAATGACCGAGTGCGGAACTAACAATGCACACGCAGAAACAGTGAGTAATAGCTCCAATAATTATAGCCCACTTAGTAGAGTGAATTCTGATTGCCACTTCCACTGTGATACAGAGGTAGCACATCACAGTTATCAGCAAGCTAGAACAGGACACTCAGCAGACGTGCAAGTATCGGAAACGAGTGACAACACCAGTGCGAGGATCAGACAGGATTTTGATGACAATCACTTCCTGTCGATACTAAAATTCCAGAAGTTCAAAGAAAATGGAGGGTCGATGCATCCGAAGAGCTGCGTGATGCAGTTTACAAATTCATTACCGGCATCATGGCCAACCCAGGCAAAATTAGAATTCATGTGTGGACACATCGAAGGCCAAGCCGCGGAAAAGATGCGGGGTGTGGCAGTGACGTGTCGGACTTATCAGGAATTTGTTGGCGCATTCCTGCGGACCTACTGGTCAAAGGAAACGCAAGACAGGATTAAAGAGGAAATAAATTTTGTCCTGAACTGGAAGTGTCCGGGCATAGAAGCGCAACCAAATTTCTTGATGATTTACTCAAGAAGAATCCATTTTTAGGTAGTCCATATAGCAACGGAGAAATCATTAAATTTTGCTTTTCCAAATTGCCTGTTAGGTACCAACAGACACTTGTCGGGAAGTGTGGATCTGACATAGAAGCATTCAAGAGTCTATTGCGCGAACTCGAAGTGGTCTTTGATAAACAAGACGCAAAGGACAGGAAGAAGGGGCAAAGTAACAAATACAACGGGCCAGGGAAACAAGACGACAACAGATCGCATAATCGCACTGGTCAGTTAGGAAACCAGGGTTACGGAAGTCAAGGTTACGCTATTCAAGGTTATGGAAACCAAAGACACGGAAACCAGAACGTCAGGGAGCAGGGTCAATCTAGACAAGGAATCTGGGATAGGAGGGATAACGAACGGCAAAGCGACCGTAATTGGAGAGAGCGAAACCAAGGGCAACAGTGGAGCCAGGAGATTGAAACTAGACCCGCAAATCCTAATGCACGTCAGAGGAGGGGGAGCTTAACAAGGGATTGACGCCAGACTAGTGCGAACACAGGCCGCCGGAATTTCGCACGTAATCTCGGACCTGGCCAACTACGGATGATAAATTACGAAGATTTATCAGAAATCCTGCTCGAAGAACATAAAACAACTCCTCGACAGGATCGGCAGCCTCTTATCACAGTAGCAATAGCTGAAAAGAGTATGAATGCGATAATAGATAGTGGAAGCTACATAACAGCAATATCTGAGGCAGCATACAAGAGGTGCTCTCAGGAGATGGACTGGCCTGTCCTATCGGTTAAGAAAAAAAAATAAAAGGGGCATTAGCTGGTAAATGTACGGAGGTCACTCAACAAACAAGACTGGAATTTTCCTGCCAAGGACACAAAATGGAGTCTAACTTCTCGATCGTGCCAAATCTGGCGATCGACATGATAATAGGAACGGACTTCCTAAATGAACATGAAGCGATAGTTGATCTAGGACGAGGTGAAGTGGTTTTGAGGAAAGGGAATCCCGTCCACATTAAGTTCGACGACCAGCTGATCCCAGCTCAACTACCGTCTAACTGTGTACGGATAAACTATGCGTGTCTGAAAGACAGAAAGGAAGAACAGGGCGACGTTGCGGGTAGAGGAGAGGACACGGATGAGAATGAAGTCGGAATAATGGGAGAAATAAAGGAGAAAATAGGAGAAAAGTGGAAGCAATAAAGAATATAAGGTGCGACCGCCGCAAAGAACTTCATAAATTACTAGTAGAACATGCTGAGGTCGTCATTCCCAAGACAGGATCAATAAAGAACTTCCAATACGAATTCCGTGTACGTCCGCACAACCAGTTTCGTGTGCCACCCTACCCAATCCCCTTGGCATATCGACAGAAAGTAGCAGCTGAGATTACGCGAATGCTGAGTGAAGGAATAATGGAACCTACGGCTTCAGCCTATAATAACCCGTTAAGAGTAGTCGAGAAGGCAGATGGTAGTATTCGTTTAGTCTTGGACTCGCAACAAATTAATACCATAATAGAACCCAAAACAGACAGACCTGAACGATTAGAGGAACTCTTACAAAACTTCCATGGAATATCAATCTTCTCATCAGTTGATCTAAAATCGAGTTTCTGGCAGATCGAGCTCCATCCAAATTGCAGACTGTACACAGCCTTTTTAGCATTTGGAAGATGTTACCGGTTTCGTCGTCTACCATTTGGTTTGAACATTTCGTCTGCCGCATTCATTCGGCGGCTGGACGGCATACTAAGCGATAATTTGAAACGTCATGTCACCTGCTATGTGGACGATTTGCTGATCGCGGAGAAATCTTGGGGAGAGCACAATGCGGTCCTCGGTGAACTCCTTGCGACATTCAAGGAATACGGAGTGACTATCAATATCGAAAAATCGAATTGTGGGGCGTCCTCTGTCAAATTTCTAGGACATATCATCACGAGTGAGAGCATTGCGCCAAATCCCTAAAAGATCGAAGCGATTGAAAAGTTTCCCATTCCTACGACAAAGAAGCAGTTAAGGGGGTTCTTGGGGATCATAAATTCTTACAACCGCTTTATACATGTCAAAACTCAGAGCAGTCCTAGGTTGCATCAACTCACAGGAAAGAAGATTCCTTGGGAATGGGATGAGGCGGCCGAATCCGAATGGAAAGCATTAAAATTCGCATTATTACAAGCACCCATCCTCTCACACCCTAATTTAGCAGAAGAGCTTTGCATAGTAACAGACAGTTCATACTCAGGTCTGGGTGTCATGGTGTTCCAAGACTATGTACATGAAGGAAACAGGGTGTGGAAGACAATTGCGTTTGGTAGCAGAGTACTAGTCAAAAGTGAGAGGAATTACTCAGTAACCGAGTTAGAGACGCTGGCTATTGTATGGGCGTTTGAAAAATTCAGATACCTTCTGTTTGGCCGCAAGACGAGGGTCTACACAGACCACAAGGCACTCGAGTTCCTGATGACTGCAAAGCTTAATCACAGGCGGCTCATTAGGTGGGCATCATATCTGCAGCAGTACAACTTTTCGATAGAATATATCCCCGACAGTCAGAACATTATTGCAGACGCCTTATCACGGTCACCGATCGGATTTGAGCACAACATGGAAGAAGATCTGGAGGAAAATCACTACTGCCTTTTCTATATGCAGAAAGTAGCCTTTGAAAATTTTATTACCTGTAGTATGCAGGACATCAAGAAGGAGCAAGACAAGGACCCTGCCCTAGTGTTATTGAAACACACGCCACCATCAGGCAGTTCTATCTCTTGCGGAAAGGCATAATTTTCCACCGAAATTATGCCAATGACACTGAATGGGGGGTATGCATCCCTGAACACCAAATAAACAAGGTTATATGGCATACTCACCTCAGCTATGGACACTTCGGACCACGCAAGTGCAATCTCAAGCTAAGGACCATGTGTTACTTTCGAAACATGGAGCGTCGAATTCGGAGGGTACTGTCGGTGTGTAAAGACTGCAAAAAGGCTAAACCCACCACTGTGAGCATGCAGGCACCATTGTACCCAATTGTACCGACCAAATTAAGACAATTAGCGGCAACAGATTTGATGGGGCCTTTGCCAAGAACAACAAGAGGATATACTTACGTATTAGTGTTTGTTGAACTAACGTCCAAACACGTTACCTTTACGCCACTGAAGAGGGCGACAGGACGAACTGTATCACGAGCCCTAATCCGGGATTTCCTACCACAGGTTGGTCATGTGAGTAGAATTATTTCTGATAACGGGCCACAGTTTAAGTCAAAAACATGGAAGGAGACGTTGCGTGGATGTAAAATTGATCCCATTTTTATATCTTCACACCATCCGAGCTCGAATGCTGCAGAACGGGTTATTAAGGAACTCGGAAACTTGTGCCGGTTGTACTGTAACAAACAGCACACGACATGGGACGTTTTCCTTAAAGACTTCCAGGAGGTGATCAATGAGGCACCCCATGGGATAACGAAATTGGCACCCATTACAGTACTGAAAAACCGGATTCCTAAGGACTTGATAACCGAGGTCGTAAACTTCCCACCAAGGGCGTGAACGCAGCACCAAGCCATAGTGGATTTGGCTCTCAAGAGGATACGGGCTGCAGCAGAGGTCAGGAAGAGACGTGCCGACAGGGGAGCTCGTCTACGACACTTCCAAATTGGACAAAGGGTGCTCGTGAAGTCTTTCCGACTTTCGAACAAACAAAAAATGAAATGCCAAAAATTCTGTTCTGTTTACAATGGCCCATACCATATAAGGAGAGCAGCTCACCACAATGCTTATGAATTGGAGACGCTGAAAGGAAAGAAGTCCATAGGACTCCACCACATCTCTCACATAAAGGAGTTCGTGGAATAGTAGTAGTGTAAGTGGTGTACATAGTAGAATGGGCAAATACATGAACCTTGCTATAGTAGTAGTGTAAGTGGTGTACATAGTAGAATAGGCAAATATATGAACCTTTCTTCGGGGAACAATAATCGTTGCATTAATAGATTAAGATTGCTAAAGTATTAACACGCTGCGTTGTCTCGCATAAGAATTTACTGCTGCTATCCTTTTTTTTGTTTCCGTTCGCGACTTCCAATGTCGGTGGAGTAGGAGACACTATCTTTCCATGAGCAATGTTTTAGTCCTTTCCTGTCTGGTGTCCATGTTGAGGGATAATGATGAGTGAGGAGATGTCGCACAAACGGGCTCATACAAGAACGTGCTCTTAGAAGCGATCTGAGAAGTCGTGATACGCTCCATAGCGGCCACAACCAGTTCGTGAGACGTTCATACCAATGCTTGCAGGCACGCGTCAGTGCACTGCAAGATTGTGGTATATTGCGTGATTTCGAGGATGAACATGGGCAGTATAGTTTTTACAGTGATGCGCCAGCATCGTTGTCTTGCAAGTCGGGGTGAACCTGTGAGCGTTTGACTCCAATGGTGCCTTAGGGCCTAGACGGTAGAAATGCGGGCATAAAGCCTACCATGCCAATGTGCTGGTTGGGATTTAGCGTGCTGCTTGTGACTGTCACAGATGAATAACCAAGGAATTATACTTGGAGATTCGTGACATACTCTGTAGCTGGTGTGTGGTGGGCGACGGAATCCTCAACAGGAACCAGTCCTGGCTTGGTCATATTACATTGCCTCTGCAAAGGTGTGTTTTGATCGCGAATACCGCATAACATAGAAAAAGAAGTTGCAACTATAAATTTATTGTCTTGTATAGCCATGGCTAACCCAGTCTCTGGAGTTTCAGTGAGGTGTAGTGAGAACTCGGAGGCCATGTCGTACGGCGCGCATCACTGTCGTCAATAGTGGCGAGTAGCGGCACATCTCAGCATAACAGGAATTATGTAAGAGTGTCGTATAAAAAAAAAATAAAAAAAAGAGAAAGAGAGAGAGAGAGAGAGAGAGAGAGTGCCATATACTAGTATAAGTTAAACTTCAGGATTTAACAATAACTAGATCCTTAATATTGTGGTGGTTTTCTACCACAAGTGTTTGGCGCGCGCCTGTTGGGATGCTATTTTTCAGGTCACCAAACCACAGACCCGAGATGGAGGGACGACGGGCGAGCGAAAGTAGAATAGTTGCATGTTCTTTATAGCACAGTAAAACTTAGACCTGCATAACAACATAATTTAATTAAAAGACATAGAATGTAGATCGTTGGCAAATGATAGTTAATTCTTGAGCATGTCTACTGTCGATCTATATAATTAATAGTAATATTAGTGCGGGCCCGCACATTTAGTTGTTCATCCAATACATAGCATCAGTTGTCACACACCATATACAATAGTGAGATCGGTCTCTGCACAAATATCAAGATAAATTATTTCCATGTCTAGATTAGATACACCAAGATTTTGTTATAATGATAGCCATAGATTAATAGCTATAAAAGTAAAATAAGAGTGTCTGAAATGACAGACCATCAGTGTGTCATTATGTAAATAATTATAACATAGAAAGTCATGGGAAGAAGTTAGGCATAAGATTCTTGTCAGAATTGTGCAGATGACGGGTATCGAGGCAATGCAGAGGCCAGCCGGAGCAAAAACAAGAGGTCTTTGGCTACCTGCAAGAAGGGGAGCATCAGCGCACCACCTAACGAGAAGGGCGCGCGAACGTCCGGTCCTGCAAGCTGACAGTCACCGGGCCGTATACCTGAGGGATTAGGCGGGATCCTCGCCGGGCCACAAGCGAAAGTGAGGCTGGCTGTTGACACTGACACGCGACCCACACGCGACAGCCAGCTAGCTCTCCGGATGCGGCAGCCGTTTGGAGGGATTTCCTGCGGCAGACCACGTTGTCGTGAGTACATGAAGAAGATCACATATGGTGGCAGAACCTGCGCCTCATGTGCCTCAGGACAGAAAGGGACGCTATATACTCACCTGTTTTGGTTTTTACAACTCACTAGCATTGGCCGATCTGCATACACAAAGCAGTATCGTGCCACAAACTATAACAAATGAATTGTCTCGTTTCTAACTTCTCCTCTCTATTAGAGAGCAGTTGTAGCAATCATCGCTCCTAGTTCGATCCTGTCTGGATGACCTCACACACTTGTGGTGTCACTCCACGTGCCATCATCCCCCGTGGAACTTCAATATTGGGAAACGTAAAGTACTGTCCAGGGAGAGAAGAGATCTGGACTAGTGATGCATCCCAACTAGCAGGCCTCAGAGACATTTAATCGACATGAGGAGAGCCTATCACTATGTCGTCCTACCGTACTGCCGTTATCATATGCGTGGGTCTGACTGCAATCTCAACAGCGTACTGCAGATGCTCCAGCACTCCCTATTGCTGTTGCAACAACGTAGCAACAACGCCCGACGTTTAGCCCTATGTGATGTCAGTACTGTGGCCCCATCCCAAAAGCCACCCTCCGATGCTCAAGACATGGAACCACGTGCATCAATGCGTATGACTCAACATACCAACCCCCTCAGAGAAACTAAGGAATTTGTGAAGTGCTTCGAATATTTCTAACAATGTGATTTAGTGCCTCATTCTCAGCACAGTCGTGAACATTGTGCAATGTGCACGCACAACTTGACGCCCCATGAACCATGTTTTCTTCCTTAAAATTTCTTTCTCTAGTGTTGTTTTTGTAATGTATGTTATACCTTGTATGTGTTTGTGTTTTACACTGTAATCCTTATGTAAGTGATAGAGTAGGGCGCAAAAATTACAAATTACTGTATTGTTCTCCACACCATGTTGTTTTTTTTTGTATTTTGTATTTATTGTTGTGTGTATGCAAACAGTGTGCCTGAAGTCCCCATTAACTGAAGCAGATACCACCAGTGTCATTGTGAATGGACCATCAGTTCAGGGAACATTTTGTAAAGGTTTTTCTTGCTGCAGGGAGACAGAATGAATCGGAGGTTGTAATTAGATTGTGAAAGCTCATAAAGAGATTGTTAACTTAAATAGTATCATGTGTGAGGGAGTTCAGGTTAGTTTAATGATTCAAATTGTTGTAACATCTTGGGCATTTAATTGCGGAGCACTCCAACTCTGATTGTAAAGAATAAACTGCTCCATATTTGGCTCACATGCCCGGGCCATATTTAGTGCGTGAATGTCTGTGTGAATCGGTGTTTGGAAGGGGCTCCCTGGGTATGGATGTGTGATGTGAGTGTTAGAGTTCCATATTAAGAAGGTGAAGTTGGCTACATCATAAATAATCCTCCCTCTATGAGCTGCATTTTTCAGTTGCAGTGATTTTGTTTATAGAGTGCGGCATGTGGAGTCAGTTTGCAAGATTGTTCTTGGGCGATTGACTCACTACCTTGCTCCTAAGTGAGCCAACCGCTCACCAATTACAATCTAAAATGGCGTAGGGGCTATGAGAGGTGGCATCAGGTGACGTAGCAAAATCGGCGCAGAAACTGGCGCCAAGAATCTCCATTGGTGGAATGGTAGTGCTCCGGCAGTAGAGTGGAATTTTCCGCCGGTTTTCGAGTTGCTGATTGGAACGATTAACCACGGCCACTGTCGTGGGGGCGGGAATGTTCTGTGTTCGGTTTGTACGGGTGCTCTTGTGGGTAGTCGGCTCTCGCCTTTCGGTCGAAGTAGGTTACAAGACTGAGCTCTCGCTGCGCGGGTCAGCCTGCCTTCCGTTGGCTGTCTAATATACTTTTATTTAATTGTAACTGTTTGACGAAGTTGCTGAAGTTTCGACTTCAACGTAACTTTCCGAGTACAGTTGGCAATTCAGCGTTCTGTGTACAAGAGGCCTATGTTGTCTGTCTTGAGCAGTTTTGGCTAATGTTGACTGTATCGGAGTTACTGGGTGACTTCGCTTGTTAAAATCAATCACTGTACCGTCAGTGATTGTGTGGCGAGCCTTCTTCGTCTCCCTCAGAGGCGCATTTGTATTGCTAGGTAGTCTTTAGTCTGGAACAACCAGGCCAGGATAATTTGTTTCGGGCTATACTCGCGACATTATCATCACCACGACGGGACGTCGAAGCAACCAGCCATCGCTTCCAGTACCCCAGATCGTGTCCTTGCAGCTAAGAAGACAGCTTGGTAATGTACGTCCGCAGCACCGGCAAAGCAGACATTTTTGCTAGGCGATAATCAGAGCTCAGCAGAGCGCGCCTGTTCGTCTTTTCTAACTTTGTTCTATCTTGGGTGTTCATTGTCTGAGTTCTCACTAATGTAGCAGCAATTAATGTTGGGTTAGCTGTGTGTCTCTCTTAAGATTTGAGTGGCAAGGAATTGGCTCCACATACCACTTCGTCATAAACGTCACAATCTAGTTTAGGGACAACTTCACCTTCACAGCGTTGTTTTGAGTATCCAATTTGAGCCAATTTGATGTATTGTAAATGTGTCATGTGTTTTTGTTTATTATTTTGTGTTTAGTCTTATAAAATCATATTGTTATTTTGGACAGAACTTTCATTCTGTTAATTGGTAGAGCAACCCTATCATTTCCCACTACGTTAATGAAACCTTCCTTTATTTAACTTATTTAACAAATTAAATTATTGCAGGTGCCAAACTCGTTTCTACTCCACTTGCAGGGTTGATTACAGTCAGTTTGCGTATCTTTTTAATCCATGTGCAGCAGCAAAAGTCGGAGTAAGAATAGGGGGGCTTAGAGCATCATTTACATATGTAGATTCTAGAAGAATTTAGTGTTAAATACACTGCTAGCCCCGGCACCTCGCATGTGTACGATTTATGTGATAAGGTGTTGGCAGCGTGGAATCTACATTTGAAACTTCTTTATTTAAATGTGTGCCTCTGTACTTAAATTGCTGAATGACTGGGAAGATAAAACTTCTACGTTATTTGATTCTGCCTACTTTCTTTTTACTTTTTCTTATGCTGTCAACACTGACCCACAATATTCTAGAGCAACGTAATCTGACTGCTCAAAAAAATTACAACCTCATTTCAAGTAATTAATTCAAAAGAATAGCCCTGACTAAAAAGAAATCTTAACAATAACCTATACATTTCATTAAACACTTACTCACAAAAAACTCCATTACGCGAACTACTGAAATACAGCGATCGTCAACACTGCCAGCCAAATAAAAGATTCTAACTACTAAAGCCTTAACTACTGATGGGCATGTGGTTATTAAAGTAAAGATTTTGTTGCAAACCAAATAATGTATTTTTTACCTTAATAATGTGACATCCAGTTCAGACACGAATATAAATCGTCATTGACATTCAGTACAAAGATATACAGTCATGAATAATTTTCAATCTCCAACTCGGATACTTCCAGATCGTTAGCCTACGCTAACACTTAAGACCTCTACCCTCCATCACTGCTAACTTCTCACATTCAACATCCATCACTGCTGTCTGTTCACCTCCAACTGCGCAACAGTAGTTCCTTCACTGCTGGCGACTAACTTCCAGCTGCCCAACACTACTGGCGATTAACTTCCAACAACGAGTATAACCAGTTACAGAGTCTGTTACAAAGAAAGCGCAGTCAGAGGTCCCACGCAAAGCGCTACACACCGCTGCCAACACAGAAGCAGCCCATTTACACATTAAACGTCAATAAAAGGTAAATAAATGAGTAAATAAAATGCAAGTAAAGCGTTGCAGGCAAGATATAATTTTTCTAATTGTTAGAGCAGTATTCGACACCGTGTGGCGTGAAGTCTACTTCTGGACATGGGCAGCAAGTTGTATTTGGTAAGGCTATACACTTGTTCTGCCACAGGCTTGTTTCAGAAGCCGAGACTATAATCCAGTTACCCCTCCGTAATCAAAAAAGGCCACAGCCTAATTTTTATGCAAACAACACTGTTGCGGGAAGGACTCCCAAGTTTTTAGCAAACATTCTCGCTAATCGATACTGAAGGAGACGGATTTTTTGACAGCATCCTCCTTTCATTTCCAAGTCGATTAGGCGGAGGGCGCTCCGGTCCTCCCTACAGAGGAGAGCTGTCTTATTATTACCAAAAGAGCGAGGAACTTTTTAATAAGAGTACACGGCGAGTAAACCAGAAGGAAAAGTTGGTCCTTTATTAAATTCCAGAGGCGGGCTGGGCAGGGCACGGCCACACCTGGACAGGGAAGTCTGGAGAAATGCCGCAGAGCCCCTGGGCCGCCCCTTTGTGCCTCCTGACCAGGTCGGCGCACCCTGGATACCGGAAATTGTTCTCAATTATTCAGGGCCCAAAATGGCGGCGGCGGCCAAGATAAACTCCGCGGAAGAGGCCCGTAGCGGTAACGCTTCCGGTCGGCTTGGAGTGCTCTTAAGATTTCAGATGCCCCTCAACCAGCGCTGCCTCGTTGCGTCTCATGGACACACGCTA
This sequence comes from Schistocerca piceifrons, assembly GCF_021461385.2. Classification (NCBI taxonomy): domain Eukaryota; kingdom Metazoa; phylum Arthropoda; class Insecta; order Orthoptera; family Acrididae; genus Schistocerca; species Schistocerca piceifrons. The sequence goes on along the minus strand of NC_060143.1, from coordinate 310,609,067 downwards.
CGGCTGCTGCTCACGGTCGAGGCAGCGTGAATGCTGCGCCGCCAGCACGAGACGGCATCAGCCGTCTACGTGTTGCAGCTCACCCCGTAGTTGGTAGAAAGTTGAATTTACACCTCGAAAGTGAACTGTTGTCTTTTTTATTAAGTGGGCAACTTTGCTTCCGCCGTTTTTCCTCAAAGATCGAGGCTTTTCTGTGAAAAACTTACAAAAAATTTACGATTGAAAGTATTGGTCATCGCTCATAATACGAGGGTGAGTCAAATGAAAACCTTAAATATTTTTTAAAATATTATTTATTGTGCGGAAGTGGTACAAAGCTGTATCACTTTTCAACATAATCTCCCCCACGCTCAATGCAAGTCCTCCAGCGCTTACAAAGTGCATAAATTCCTTCAGAAAAATATTATTTTGGTAGTCTGCGCAACCACTCATGCACCGCGTGGCGTACCTCTTCATCAGAATGGAACTTCTTTCCTCCCATTGCGTCTTTGAGTGGTCCGAACATATGGAAATCACCTGGAGTGAGTATGGTGGGTGAGGAAGATAACTCAAAATGCAGGTCTCTGATTGTTGCAACTGTTGCACGGGCAGTGTGGGGTCTTGCATTGTCATGTTGCAAAAGGACACCTGCTGACAGCAATCCACGTCGCTTTGATTTGATTGCAGGCCGCAGATGATTTTTTAGGAGATCTGGTGACAGTGGTCCCTCTAGGCATGTAATGCTCCAAAATGACGCCTTTTTCGTCCCAAAAGAGAGTCAGCGTAACCTTTCCTGCTAATGGTTCTGTTCGAAACTTCTTTGGTTTTGGTAATGAGGAATGGCGGCATTCCTTGCTCGCTCCTTCGTTTCCGATTGGTGGAAGTGAATCCAGGTTTCGTCCCCAGTAACGATTCTTGCAAGGAAGCCATCACCTTCTCGTTCACAGTGCCGAAGAAGTTCTTCACAAGCATAAACACGTCGTTCTCTCATTTCAGGAGTCAGCTGCCGGGGCACCCATCTTGCAGACACTTTGTGAAACTGGAGCACATCATGCACAATGTGGTGTGCTGACCCATGACTAATCTGTAAACAAGCTGCAATGTCATTCAGTGTCACTTGGCGGTTTTACTTTACTATGGCTTCAACTGCTGCAATGTTCTGTGGAGTCACAACTCGTTGTGCCTGACCTGTACTAGGAGCATCTCCCGCTGAATTCACACCATTTGCGAACTTCCTACTCCATTCGTAGACTTGCTGCTCGGACAAACATGCATCATCGTACTGAACCTTCGTTCGTCGAAGAATTTCGAAAGGTTTCACACCTTCACTACTCAAAAACCGAATAACAGAACGCTGTTCTTCCATGGTGCAAGTCGCAAGTGGGGCGGCCATCTTTATACTGATACTGCGACGGTATGTGTGCATCTGCACTATGCTGCCACCTACAGGCCACTCTGCATGCTGTTTGTAGCACGCTTACCAACTTACAGGATAACGGTGCGAAATTTTGATTTGTTATTACAAATTTAAGGCTTTCATTTGACTCGCCCTCTTAGTTTCTCTTGTCTTTCGGACAGCATACGAATCCCACGGCGGAAGAACTGGATGTCTTTTGAGGAGATCCATGAATCTATCCACTTTTTCACTTGTTCACATGCCCGGAGGTGCTGGTCAGCTGAGCCGTGTGTCAGAGGGAACAGTGTCTGAAGAATACAGCTGGTGGGGTAGAACTTCCCATTTCAACGTTTCCAAGAGCGTTTTGACGTGCAACATGTGTCGAGCAATGTCATGCTGCGAAATAACCTCCCTATCACTGTATTGCGGCCGTCTGTCTTTCCAGAGCTCGGCTCAACCGCATCAACTGCTTTTCATAAGGAACTCACTTGATTGTTTCCGTCGGTTTCAGTAGCTTCGAAAATCTCTCTATCACCGTCATGTCGGTCTTGACCTGGAAATCGACTTCTTCAAGCGCTGAAACACGTTCTTTCACTAAAAGATGCCTCACCGTAGGTCTTAACCAGCATTTTATCAGCATCAGGTACAGATTTCCTCATGGTAAAGCAGAAAATTAAAACGTCTCGCTCATGACGGAAATTGGCCTCGTAAACTGACATGTTCAATGGAAAATGACAATCACAAAAAGACCAATCTTTTGATGCCGTTATGTTTACAAATGCCTAAGGTTATTGTACGACATTTACGACCTCTACCTGCACCGCCACTTGCCGCTACTGCTATCTATTTCAAAACGATGGAAGCAAAGTTATAGACCTAATAATTAACTACGGAATAAAAAAATCTAAAAGCAGAGTGATTGATGCATCAGATTATTCAAGAAACTTAGTAAAAAATCCACCTGACTATAAATTATCTGTCGACAACAGCTAACCTTCGCAAGTGCAACGGAAAACAGACTCATTTCTGCCAGACAGGAATAATTACCCAGTGCTGCTAGGATAATGAATTAAGTGCGGGGTGGGGGAAGGAAGGCAAAGATTATGAAACTCTGAGTGCGATGTAATTCGTCTTGTAGAACGGCCTACCAGGCAATGTGGGTGTTTGTTTAGCCAGACAAAACTCTGAACATTACTTAAATGCAAAAATCTTGTCGCCTGAACACACGAAACACTGGTTTCCTCTGAGCATTCGGTGAACGTTGATCTGAAGTGTGTGCTAGAGCCGCTGATACGTTTGTCGTCAGTCTGCTGTGCAAATACTTAACCTGAAATGCTGAAAAAATCGCTTAATACAAAACAATGCTGGCGATGTAGTGAGTTCCATTGCATGTAATAGAGGAATGCAATCATTGTTTGGCCTGTTGGAGACCCTGAACTCATACGAGGGCTATTCGGAAAGTAAGTTCCACTCGGTCACGAAATGGAAACCATTACGAAAACTAAAAATGTTTTATTTGCATTAGTAAGCTACACCTTACAGCTATTTCTCTACATAACCGCCTCTCCGGATTAGACATTTGTCGTAGCGTTGTACCAACTTTCCATAACCTTCGTCATAGAAGGCAGCCGCCTGTCTTTTCCGTCAATTCTCTACGCTCATCTACAGCTCGTTGTCTGTGCCGAAATGTTGTCTTTATAGCCAGCGGTTCATGTGGGCGGACATGTAACTCAGGACGAGACAATTACGGGCTGTGCCATGGCTGATCAAGCATTTCCCATCCAGAATGCTGCAGGAGCATCTTCATTGCCCTTTCAAAGTACGGCCGAGAACTTTGTGACCGTTATGTTATGTGGGCTGCACGACATTAAGCGAAATCTCTCATCTGGTCCTCATACTTAGCGGGAGACACTATTTTCTAGGTGCCTTTACGTATTCTCTTGTCATTCAGAATTGAAAAGAGGAACGTCCGCGATTGACGGGCATACTAGAGACACTATCCAACTCATCCATTTCACGACCGATCGCGAATAGCCTTCATATAACCACGTGCTTGCAAAGGGAAGAAGGAAGATTTGAAGAAAAAAATAAAGCAAATTAGCGTTTTGACGTCTCATCGACATCGTTGTCATAAGAGATGGAACACAGGCATGGATTGTTTTGTTAACAAAGGGGAAGGACATCAGCCATGCCCTCCAAAGAAACCATCTTAGTATTTGCCTGGAACGATTTAGTAATATCACAAAAAACCTGAATCTGGATGGCCGGTGTAGCGTGAAATAATAAAAAAATAAATGCTCTTTACACTGGTGTAGTTTGTTATGAATCTCAGCAAAGCATGAAAAGTACTTGGTGAATATTATTTTTGCTTTAAACACGTTGAAGTTTAAAATGCAAATAGTAACTTTAATGACTTCACTTTCAAATAAACTTTGAGAAGAATTACTTTCAATATTCCTGTTAAATGTCCTTGGTGAGCTGTGGTATTATTACGTTATACGCAATCGTATTTTCACACCAGCGGCTACAAATTCTTTGAAACGTGAGCTCTGTTATTCATCTCAGGTATCTGGTTCGATGTATATGAAGAAAATACATATTTTACTTGGTTAAGCTCATTGGATATCGTGTAAGATTTCCCCGTTCTAGCTGTTTCTACATAACGTACTCTGCAGACGCAGTCCGGTATGAGTGAAACTTGAAGCAAAATCTGAAATTTCTTACGGCTGTTATTCAGTACTTCATTTCTCTTTAGCAAAACTTGGCTCTCTGGGTCGTATTTCACAAAATTGATTCAATTAGCAATGGGAATAAATCACTAATCTTAATATCGTACCCTCACAAGTCGCTACTTTTACACAAACAAAAGAATATTAATTTAAATTTTACAGTAATAAGTGTATTTTAAAACACAAACTAAGAAATTATTAATTGTTACACACCTTGAGAGATATACATCGAGCAAAATGTTAGTGTGTCCGTTCAGTTCAGCGGTCCTAGAAAGAGATATGAAACATTTCATGAAACAAAAGATTTGCCATCTGCTTTTTGTAATTCCTGTGTCTTTATCTGCGACGTTGCACACTGACGCTACTCAGTATTACACTACTGGCCATTAAAATTGCCACACCAACAAGAAATGCAGATGATAAACGGGTATTCATTGGACAAATATCTTATACTAGAACTGATGTGATTACATTTTCACGCAATTTGGGTTCACAGACCTGAGAAATCAGTATCCAGAAAACCACCTCTGGCCGTAATAACGGCCTTGATACGTCTGGGCACTGAGTCAAACAGAGCTTGGATGGCGTGTACAGGTACAGCTGTCCATGCAGCTTCAACACGATACCACACTTCATCAAGAGTAGTGACTGGCGTATTGTGACGAGCCAGTTGCTCGGCCACCATTGACCAGACGTTTTCAGTTGGTGAGAGATCTGGAGAATGTGCTGGCCAGGGCAGCAGTCGAATATTTCCTGTATCCAGAAAGGCCCGTACAGGGCCTGCAACATGCGGTCGTCCATTATCCTGTTGAAATGTAGGGTTTCGCAGGGATCGAATGAAGGGTAGAGCCACGGGTCGTAACACATCTGAAATGCAACGTTCACTGTTCAAAGTGCCGCCAATGCGAACGAGAGGTGACAGAGACGTGTAACCAATGGCACCCCATACCATCACGCCGGGTCATACGCCAGTATGGCGATGACGAATACACGCTTCCAATGTGCGTTCACCGCGATGTCGCCAAACACGTATGCGACCATCATGATGCTGTAAACAGAACCAGGATTCATCCGAAAAAAATTACGTTTTCCCTTTCGTGCACCCAGGTGAGTACACCACCGCAGGCTTTCCTGTCTGTGATACAGCGTCAAAGGTAACGGCAGCCATGGTCTCCAAGCTGATAGTCCATGCTGCTGCAAACGTCGTCGACCTGTTCGTGCAGATGGTTGTCTTGCAAACGTCCCCATCTGTTGACTCAGGGATCGAGACGTGGCTGCACGATCCGTTACAACCATGCATATAAGATGCCTGTCATCCCGACTGCTAGTGATACGAGGCCGTTGGGATCCAGCACGGCGTTCCGTATTACCCTCCTGAACACACCGATTCCATATTCTGCTAACAGTCATTGGATCTCGTCAAACGCGAGCAGCAATGTCGCGATACGATAAACCTCAATCGCGACAGGCTAGAATCCGACCTTTATCAAAGTCGGAAACGTGATGGTACGCATTTCTTCTCCTTACACGAGGCATCACAACAACGTTTCACCAGGCAACAACAGTCAACTGCTGTTTGTGTATGAGAAATCGGTTGGAAACTTGCCTCATGTCAGCACGTTGTAGGTGTCGCCACCGGCGCCAACCTTGTGTGAATGTTCTGAAAAGCTAATCATTTGCATATCACAGCATCCTGTCAGTTAAATTTGGCGTCTGTAGCACGTCATCTTCGCGGTGTAGCAATTTTAATGGCCAGTAGTGTTCATCTTTGGTTCAGTTCACCTTGTGAATTAGACATGAGTGTTTTTACCGTATATCTAACGTTTTTACTAAAGTCAGTTCTAGGATACGGTACAATGCCGCCTGGAGGATTAAAGCCGTGAAAATAACTTGTTGTGGCTTAAACGTTCCACGTATCGTCGAGTTTGTTACACATAGTTACGTAACTGAGATTTGCTCAGTTTTGAACATTTGACAATAGACAATTCGTTTATATTGATACCATAAATAGATAAGTAATTGCCCTCAGGCATGTGTGGTACATAATTTGCTACTGTAGTTGCGATTTTGTCCCTGAAATGTGGTGTAAACTACTATGTAGTGTGTGTCAGAATGGACATAGTCCTGAAAAGACTTTGGGTACTCCTAGGGAAATATGTAAATTAGTGTTCCCCCATTCTGTCTACGAATCATGGGAAAACCAGAGATGGAAAACCCTCCTGGAGCCGTCAGACTACAGCATCTGACTTATTTAACGTGTTGCGACTTGTATTACGCAGATGTTTCGAAAATACATGTAAAGTTTCAGTGTTCTTCAACGATTTAGAAAGACTGCGTGTAATAGAAAAATGTCCAGCTTTCGTACTGTTCTTGGGACTCTTTTTTTAAGTTAATATAATTTTTTTGTCCTTCATTAATGACGACATTGTCAGACCGCGCGACGCTTACCTGGCCGGTACACACTGTCCGCCGGTCCAGTCAGGGATCCTGCTGCGAGACGGAAGGATGGAAACTTGCGTCGCACTCCCGGCCACGAAGTCCAGGCCACAAGACATCTCGCCTCGCCGAGTGGCCATGAAAAGTTAAGGCTAGTATCAGCTCACAAAATAGGTCTTAATCACACCTGTGAAGAAGTGATAGGTGTTTGTCATTCACACTAGTTTCACATATTTCATGATAAACTTATATCCCTTTTTGAACACTGTTTCCCAAAGAAAATTACTAAACGTAACACCACACACTTTTCAAATAAATTTTGGATTACTACAGGTATTAAAGTGTCGTCAGAAAGGAAAAGATAACTGTATGAGACAACAAGAATTACTAAAGATCCAGAAGTTGTTTTACACTATAAAAATTATCGTAACATACTGAGAAAAGTTACAAGAAAATCAAGAAAAATTTGTGTTAGAGAAGAAATTAACGACTCCGGCAATAAAATCAAATCAATATGGAATGTTATGAGGAGGGAGACAGGAAAAGTAACCACTGGGGTTAATAGTAAGAGAACGAGACCATCCTAACAAACAGTACTCAAGTAGCTAATGTATTTAACAACCATTTCTTAAGTGTAGGAGAAAAAATTGATGAGAGCAGTTCAAAAGAAAAGGCAGGCAGTAAATGGAAGAGTCTGTTTTGAAAAAATTTTGTCAGATTAACTTTCACCTAACAACCTCTTGTGAAATAAGTAAAATTATCAAATCTTTGAAAAATAAATGTTCTCTTGGAGTAGATGACATCTCTAATAAGATATTAAAACAATGTGGAGCAATTACAGCTGATTTTCTGAGTCACATATGTAATGCGTCACAAATTCAAGGTATTTTCCCAGACAGGTTAAAATATGCTATTGTCAAGCCTCTCTACAAAAAGGGGGACACCACGGATGTCAATCATTATCGGCCAGTATTCTTGCTTACAGCATTTTCAAAAATATTCGATAAAGTAGTGTACTCAAGAGTGATTAAACATCTCAACAGTAATGGGATAATTGGTAAATCACAGTTCGGATTTCAAAAATGCTGTTCCACTGAGACAGCAATATACAATTTCACTGTCCACATACAAGTCTTTGAATAGTAATATTTCACCAATAGAAATTTTCTATGACTTGTCCAAAACATTTGATTGTGTGAACCATGACATTATGTAACAGAAATTACAATTCTTTGGTATACATGGAATAGCATATGAGTGGTTTAAGTCATACCTGCAGAACAGGAAGCAAAACGTTTCCTTATATGGGCCAAGTGATTTAAATAAGTTTGACACTTCATCTAACTCGGGTGAAATTACATTAGGTGTTCCACAGAGTTCAGTCATGGGTCCTGTTCTGTTCTTGATATATGTCAACGACCTCCCTTCCTATCTGAAACAGGAAGCTGAACTGACACTGTTTGCTGATGATACAAACATCATTATTAATCCAGTGAAAGAAACTCCAAATGAAAATGATACAAATAAGGTGTTTCGAAAAATCATTAATTGGTTTTTTGCAAATGGGCTTGCTCTAAACTTTGAAAAAACACAGTACATCCAATTTTCTGCTGCAAAAAGTACAGTTCCTTCAATAAATATAACACATCAACAGAAGTCAGTAGACAGGGTAGAGCATACTAAGTTTCTGCGTGTGCATATAGATGAGAATCTTAACTGGAAAATTCATATTTTGGATGTTCTAAAGCGACTAGGTTCAGCAACTTTTGCAATCAGAATAATTGCCAATTCTGAGTATATAGAAATTAGTAAGCTAACATACTTCGCGTACTCTCACTCTCTGATGTCATACGGAATAATATTTTAGGGTAACTCAACATTTAGGCAAAAAGTATTCACTGCTCAAAAGAAACTGGTTAGAATAATGTGTAGGGTTCATAGTCACACATCTTTTAGGTATCTTTTTAAAAGATTGGGAAATCTTACAACAGCCTCACAGTACATTTACTCACTAACGAAATTTGTTCCCAACAACATGGACCAGTTTAAAAACAACAGTGACATTCGTGATTATAATACCAGATAAGAGAAAGTCTTACACTATCCTCCACTCGACCTATCTTTGGCACAGAAAGGGGTAAAATATGCTGCTATAAAAATTTTCGCCAAATTACCAGATGAAATAAAATGTCTGACAGACAGCAGTAATATCTTCAAAAATAAATTGAAATCATACCTCCCTGACAACTTCTTCTATGCCATATATGAGTTCTTGAATAGGAATAAATAAATATATAAATATAGTGTATGGATTTTGTGTCATTTAAGGGAATGGGGTAAATAACAGAAATCTTAATCTTTAACTCCGTATTGTAACATATATATATATTATTATTATTGGTGTTTTGCCCTTAAAGAGCGCATTTGGACTAAACTACATGGCCAGTTCCTTTTGCTGCCTTCCTTGCTGCCCAAACTTCCCTCATTCGCTCGCTGTGTTTCTGTTTCCGGTCCTCTGTCCAAGCTTCTTGTCGGCTTCGTGTCTTCGGCTTCATCTTGATTGCCTTTTTGGTTGCCCATATTTCTTTCATCTTCTGGCTGTGATCTTGCTTGCGTTCTTCGGTCCATTTTATGCCTGTTCGTTTGTCGCATTGTATCTCATGTAGTTTACTTTTCTTAATGATGTTTCTGAACTTTATTCTGTCGTTTATTGTGTCTGCTGTTATGTTGAGCTGGTTCAGGTCGTTTTCTACCCCTGCCACCCATTTGTTGTTTCTAGTGGTTACCCAGTCAAAGATCTGTTTGGTCAGCCTGTGTGATGGCATTCTGTATAGGTGTCCATAGAATTGTAGTCTGCGTTTTCTAATCTTTTCTGTGATTGTCTCCGTATGTTTGTACAGTTCCTCTGTAGGTTTCTTGATCCATATTCCATTGTTGTTAGTTGCGCCAAATATTTTCCTAAGTATTTTCCGTTCTACTTTTTCTAATTGTCTGATACGTGTATGCCCTCGGATTAGTGTGGTCTCTGCTGCATATAGTGCCTCGGGGAGCACCACCGTGTCGTAATGGCGTAATTTGGCTTTTTGTGAGATAGACTTCTTGTTGTAATGATTCCACACTACTTTGTATGCCTTGTCCAGTTTAGTCTTTCTTTCTTAATTTGAGTCTCTGTTATGTCCACTCATTTGTAGTGTTTCACCGAGGTATTTGAAGTTTGCTGTTTTGTAAATCGTGCCATACTTTGTGTTCAGAGATGAGAGTTTCTTTGTGCTCATAAACTGTGTCTTTTCGTAAGAGATCTGTAGTACAGTTTTGGAAGCGATTTCGTGCAGTTTTTCAATAGCGTATTTTGTTTCCTTTATAATTTTCGTGACAATCGCCAAATCGTCTGCAAAAGCCAGGCATTTAATCTGTAGGTTTCCTAAGGTTATCCCCTGTTGTGATGTTTCCCATTCTTTTATGACCTTATCTAACACCAGATTGAAAAGGAGAGGTGAGAGGCCATCGCCTTGTCGGACACCTGTGCGAATTTCAAAGGGCTCTGATAGTTCCCCACAGAACTTTACTTTGGAGGTCGTGTTGGTTAAAGTTTGCTCTATGATAGCCCGTGTTTTGTTGTCTACTTTGTATTCTGCTAGAATTTTGAAGAGAGTTTTCCGGTCGATAGAGTCGTACGCCGTTTTGAAGTCAACAAAGGTAATGATCAGGTTCTGTTTGTGTTGTAAAATCATTTTCAGGTTCCAAATTTGTTCCGCACAAGACCGCCCTTTACAGAAGCCTGCTTGGTATTCCCCAATCAAGTGGTCGGTTTGGCATTCTAGTCTGTTCAGTAAAGCTTTAGAGAGGATCTTGTATGTGACCGGTAGTAGGGATATTCCTCTGTAGTTGTTCGGGTTAGTCTTGTCACCTTTTTTGTGTAGTGGGTGTATCAGGGCAGTTTTCCAGTCGTCAGGAATTTTCATGGTCTTCCAGATGTTTTCCAAGATCCTGTGGATGTCTTTGGTGATTTCTGGGTCTTGTAACTTCCAGATTTCCGCGATGATGCCATCTTCTCCTGGTGCTCTACGATTCTTTCTTCCATGGAGGGGGGGGGGGGGGGGGGGGGGTCCGTGTTGAGCTGTTTTTCAAAGTACTTTGCCAGAATGTCACAATTGTTTTTGGTATTGGTTTCTAGGGTTCCATCTGGTCTTCTGAAGCACAAGTTGGGTGGTTGATATTCAGTCATATTTTCTCTGAACGTTCTGTAGAAGTTTCTTGTATTGTTCTTCATGAAGTCCGATTCGATCTCTGTCAGTCGCCGTTTGTCATACTGTCGTTTTTCACTGCGAATGATTTTGCTTGATTGCTTCTGTGTTTCCAAGAAGATCATTCAATTCTCTTGGGATTTATGGCAACTAAATTTTTTCCATGCACTGATTCGTTGGTCAATAGCTTGGTCACATGTGTGGTTCCACCAACGGTGTTTCCGTGTTCGTGGTGCTTGTGCTAGTTTCATGGCCTCTCGGATTCTTCGTGAAAGTTGTGTCCAGTCTGTCGTTTCCTCCATTTTAATGTTGTGTAATATTTGTGTCTGGTTTAAAGTAACGTATTCTGGATCTGGTCTAACAATTTTGTTCTTCTGGAGCTTTTTCTTGGGCAAAAGACGAATCCTGATCTGTAGTAGGTGGTGGTCTGAGTCGAAGTAGCCTTTACGGGTGTCTATGTTCAAAATTTCTTTTTGTGAGTCTTTCTGCACTATTACGTGGTCGATTTGTAGTTCTTGCTTTCCGTTGGGGAATTTCCATGTGGTAAGTTTTCGTGTTGGTTTCTTGAATTTTGTTGACATAATGGCGAGGTCGTGGCTTTTGCAAAAGTCTATCAGATGTTTTCCGTTTTTGTTGGTGTCCTTGTGTGGAGTATGTTTTCCTGTGATATGTCTGTATATCTTTTCTTTTCCGAGTTTGGCGTTGAAGTCTCCCAGTATTATTTTGACTCTATGTGCAGGAATTTTTCTGATAGTTTCTTCCATTGTCGTCCAGAAGTCATCAATTTCGTCCGGGTTTTTCCTGTTGTAGTCATTAGTTGGTGCATGTGCGTTGATTATTGTGTAGGATTTATTGGCTGATTTCACTGTGATGGTGCTGATTCTTTCGTTTGGTGACGAAAAGTCGATTATGCTGTCCGTGATGGACCTGTGTACTGCAAATCCTGTGCCAAAAAGCCTTAGGTTTTTCAGTTGTCTCGATGGTTTTCCTTTGTATATTCTGAAATTCTCCGTGTTGAAACGGTCTTCGTCTGTGAATCGTGTTTCTTGCAGTGCACATATTTTGATTTGAAATTTTTCGAGAGTGTCTGTCAGTTGTTTCATCTTTCCTGTCTTCATCAGTGCGTTCACGTTGAGTGTTCCGATGTAGTGTTAGCGTTTGGTCTTGAGGGAGTTTGAGAAGCTCCGATTCTTCTCATGATGTCCGTGAGCCCCCGGAATCCGATGCTCACGACAATCCCAGTCTATTGACTGGGGCCCGGGGTAATGAGATTTTTCTCGTTGTACCATCATGATGTTTAGTAGTTGGATGTATGGCATGCTGCCGAGTACAACCTGACTTTCCAGGTCAGGAGGTTGGTTGAGGCCGCCACTGACATGTGGAGCAGACGCCTTTTGTAGCCGCCCACTGTGGGAACAGACGCTACTAGTAGTTTTGGTCCGCCCCGAGTATTTCATTTCCTCGGTACCACCTATATCCAGGAGGCATTCCCCTATCCGCCACCTGGGGAGGCGCTCGGTTGCGGGTCTACTAACCGCCCCGATATATATATATATATATATATATATATATATATATATATATACCACGAACCTACTACGGTGTCGTAGCAGGCGGAGAGGTGATACTCCGACGTGGCGCGTCCCAGGTGGCGGATAGGGGGGTCCTCACCGGCTTGCCGGCGGACTTGAGCGAAATAAAATAGCTCTCGCGGACCAAACACACAACATCAAGAAATCCATTAGTGTCTGTTCTGGTATCCAGCGACTAGTGGTCTGCGTCTGTTTACCTAGTTGGTGCGGCAGTGAAATATGGCTTGATCTCAACAATCAAGTCTGCAATTACCGTGATCTTGTTAAAGGTCACCACAACCAACTTCAACTTGAAGTAATCATGATGGAACAAATGGAAAGAAATCCGCTACCCCAGGCCCCAGTCAACGGACTGGACTTTCCTGGTCATCGGATTCTGGGGGACCAGGAACATCATGAGGAGAAGAGTCGGAGCTTCTCAAAACCTCTTCGCAAGCACTACCTTGGCACTCTCAATGCAAACACTCTGTTCAAACTTGGAAAACTAAAACAACTGACAGACATGCTAGATAAATTTCACATCAAAATTCTTGCCATTCAAGTGACGCGCTTCGTAGATGAAAACCATTTCGACACAGAACATTACAGGATTTACAAAGGTAAACCTGCTGTCAGAAGAGGAACACCATTATTGTTTGGTACAGGGTTTGCAGTACACAAATCAGTCATGCATAACATCATAGACTTCAATTCAATATCAGAACGTATCTCGACACTGTCCTTCAAATCAGGTAATAAAGCATACACAATTATCAACGCACATGCACCTACAAATGACCATAACAGAAATAAGCCACAAGAAATTGAAGACTTCTGGGAAGACATGGAGGAAGTAACTAACAAAGTACCAGAAAGACATGTGAAAATTCTAATGGGTGATTTCAATGCGCAGCTTGGTAAGGAGAGAAAATTCAGAGAAATAACAGGTCCATACTCAGCACATATTCGCACGAACAGAAATGGGGAACACCTCATAAAATATTGTCAAAACTTTAACCTCAAAATCATGTCAACACAATTTCAAAAACCAAGACGAAAACTTACAACATGGAAAGCACCCAACACAGTGTGGGGAGAATTTCAGATTGATCATGTGGCCATATCCAAGAAAAATTCGCGGGTAATTCTAAATGTCAGAACACGTAAAGGAGTCTTCGAGTCTGATCATTATTTGCTACAAGTTAAGATTAGGCCAATCCCAAGACTGAAACAGATAGCACAAAACAAAATAGTCAAACCTGATCCGGAATACTTGAAGATAAACAGGGATAAAATCGTTGAAGAAATTAATAGGCATTCAATAGACACATGGACAGATCTGGCGAAGGCAGTTCAGAAGACTATGTGCTGGGGACAACCACCTAGAAAACGCAAACATAGGTGGTGGAACACAAATTGTGATGAAGCCATTGAGAGAAGAAAGCAAGCATGGGACAAGTTCAGTAGCTACAGAAATTCAGAAACATGGAAAGAATTTCACGAAGTTCAGAAACTAGCATCGAAGGAAATCAGAAGGGAAAAACGAGCATATGACAATAACAGACTAAAAGAAATTGAGGAAGATTTCAAAAGAAATAACACAAGAAATTTTTACAGAACTTTCAAAGAAAATATTAAGGGCTATCAACCCCCTAGCCTCTGCTTCCGAAGAACAGATGGATCCCTGGAAACAAACACAAAAGAAAACTGTAAAATTCTCAAACATTACTTTGATAAACTTCTTAATTGCAAAAAACCTACAGGAAAATTAACATTCCAAAAGACCACACCTAATGCCGATTCTGATCCACCCACAATAAAAGAGGTAGAGGAAATCATAAAACAAATGAAAAATAACAGAGCTGCCGGAGAAGATGGTATTATCGCCGAGATCTGGAAACTCCAAGATGAAAACATCACCAAAAAAATCCATAAGATTATCTCCGAAATTTGGATCACAGAGAAAGTGCCAGAGGAATGGAAATGTGCATTGATCCATCCATTACATAAAAAGGGTGATAAGTCAGATCCAAACAATTACAGAGGCATTTCGCTAGTACCAGTTACATACAAAATTTTCTCTAAGGTGTTATCAAACAGACTAGAACCACAAGCAGATCTGCAAATTGGGGAATACCAGGCAGGCTTCAGAAAAGGGAGATCATGCATCGAACAGATCTGGAACTTGAGAACACTTTTGAAAGTCAGACAGGCAAGAAACACTGTAGTTACCTTTGTGGACTTTAAAAAAGCATATGATTCCATAGACAGACAGACACTCTTTGACGTACTGGAAGAATATGGTATCGACAGAAAAACCAGGGCACTTATACAACAGACGCTTACAGACACTACCTCCAAGATTAAGTTCATGGGAGAAATTTCGGAACCCTTCCACATACACACAGGTGTCCGACAAGGAGACGGGCTCTCACCAGTCCTGTTCAACATGGTGTTAGACAAAATTATCAAGCAGTGGGAGGAACAAGTTAAAGGAATACAGCTGGGAAGAACACGTGAAACCAAAACAATCATAAAATGTCTGGCATTTGCAGATGATATAGCCATACTCAGCAATAATACACAGGAGGCAAAGGAAGCACTGGAATGCTTGCATGAAATAGCTGCCAAAACAGGTCTGCAGGTATCTTACGAGAAGACACAATATATGGAACGACAGACCAACAATGTACGCACCATGCATACTGTATATGGATCCGTAGAAAGAGTCGAAAAATTTAAGTATTTAGGGGAGTACATACAAATGGGAGGATCAAACAAGGCGGCTAACATGGAACGAACGAAGAAACTCCAGAAGGCATACAAACTCACATGGTCACATTATAATAAGAAAAGCATATCGAGGCAGGCCAAACTTAGGCACTACAAAACAGTTGTATTACCAGAAGCATTGTACGCGTCAGAAACAACCACAATTGGAGCATCAGGCATCATAGACACAGAAAAAATAGAACGCAAAATTCTCAGAAAAATATTTGGACCAATTCACAGAGATGGCATATGGATGAAGCGACCTACCAAAGAGCTGTACCAGCACACTGACAGACTAACAGACGCGATCAGAAAACGCAGATTAACTTTCCTTGGGCACATACAGAGAATGGACAACAACCGACTTACAAAGAAAATTTTTGATGTAGTAAACAGCTCAAGCAAGAAAACAAATTGGTATCATGAAATAGACGAAGACTTAAGGCAGATAGGGATCAACACGCAAATGATAGGAGACAGGAAATACTTCAGAAACAAAGTTAGGAGTGCAAAATTTATTGTAAAGGAGAGAAAGAAGACAGGAACATTATGGACAGAGCAAAGGAAACAAGAGCACAGCCAAAGGATGAAGAGATTTTGGGAAGAGAAGAGGAAGAAAGGAAAGAAGTGAAAATTGTGTCATCATGTGATTTTCGAGTTCAAACACTGTCCATAAGGGCAACAATGAAATGAATGAATATATATATATATATATATATATATATATATATATATATATATATATATACAGGGTGAGTCACCTAACGTTACCGCTGGATATATTTCGTAAACCACATCAAATACTGACGAACCGATTGAATAGACCGAACGTGAGGAGAACGCTTGAGTACCACTCCTCCGCTGTTCGATCGTGTGTATCGGAGAGCACCGAATTACGTAGGGATCCAAAGGGAACGGTGATGGACGTTAGGTACAGAAGAGACTGGAACAGCACATTACGTCCACACACACACACACACATATATATATATATATATATATATATATAAATATATATATATATATATATATATATATACGGCCAAACTTTCAGGAAACATTCCTCATACACAAATAAAGAAAAGATGTTATGTGGACATGTGTCCGGAAACGCTTAATTTCCATCTTAGAGCTCATTTTAGTTTCGTCAGTATGTACTGTACTTCCTCGATTCACCGCCAGTTGGCCCAGTTGAAGGAAGGTAATGTTGACTTCGGTGCTTGTGTTGACATGCGACTCATTGCTCTACAGTACTAGCATCAAGCACATCAGTACGTAGCAGCAACAGGTTAGTGTTCATCACGAACGTGGTTTTGCAGTCAGTGCAATTTTGGCAGATGCCCCTTTGATGTATGGATTAGCACGGGGCAATAGCCGTGGCGCGGTACGTTTGTATCGAGACAGATTTCCAGAACGACGGTGTCCCGAGCGGAAGACGTTCGAAGCAGTTGATCGGCATCTTAGGGAGCACGGAACATTCCAGCCTATGACTCGCGACTAGGGAAGACCTAGAACGACGAGGACACCTGCAATGGACGAGGCAATTCTTCCTGCAGTTGACGATAACCCTAATGCCAGCGTCAGAGAAGTTGCTGCTGTACAAGGTAACGTTGACCACTTCACTGTATGGAGAGTGCTACGGGAGAACCAGTTGTTTCCGTACCATGTACAGCGTGTGCAGGCACTACCAGCAGCTGATTGGCCTCCACGGGTACACTTCTGCGAATGGTTCATCTAACAATGTGTCAATCCTCATTTCAGTGCAAATGTTCTATTGCTGTGTGTTTCCATTCCATGATTAATGTGATTTGAAGAGAAGTAATAAAATGAGCTCTAACATGGAATGTAAGCGTTTCCGGACACATGCCCACATAACACATTTTCTTTCTTTGTGTGTGAGGAATGTTTCCTGAAAGTTTGGCCGTACCTTTCTGTAACACTCTCCTGTTTCATATGTGCATTGCTTGTGCACTTGACACGTTCCACATCATAACGGCTACCGTACCGTGCGGTTGATCAATGGAACACGCAACCAACTAACTAACACGTGTTTTGTAGCATCACTACTTATGTGCGTGCTGTGCTTAAGTACTGCATAGTCCACGTTCCATTCGGAATTTTGCTGTTCATTTCCGGCTGATCATAGTCTAGACACACTTTCCACAACGATTTTTCTCTTGAATCAATATTCCTGGCGATGCACGTCCCTGTCTGTTTGCTTACATTTTGCTTCGTCGGCTTGCGTGGGGCTCGCTGTTTCCGAGAGACCGTTTGGAATGTCAATTAAGCGCTGCACAGACACAGTGTGTTCCAAGATTTCCGACACCGCATATACTTTTCCACACGCAAATCCTCACCTCTCAGATCTGAAACATCTTATTACTTGTTTAAACAGTTATTATCTGGGCGCCTTTCCATTGAAAAGAAAGAAAAGCAGCAACTTCCCAAATTATTACTTCTTCATGACAAATTGACTTATTGCTTAATAAAGGCACGTTATTTACTTCATTTTTCCTTAAGTAAAATCGTTATCATTTCACAGATCGTTATGGGAGGGTGATGTGTCGGTTCAGTGACCCTGAGACGCTAGATAGTGGCCAGACGGAGTGGAATCATTCCTTCTTTGGAATCGCCCGTTCTCAAGGCGCAACCCACCCCGTCTTATTTATCTTCACTAAGAAGGGAAGACAGTAGTCATAGACAATGTAAGATCTACAGTTCGTTCACAACATATAATTTCTTTCCTGGAGTACTACTCGCAGGGAAATAACTCGAAGCAAACTCGATCTGTCAAACAAACTTTTACGGTTTTCATTCACCACTTGCAGTATTTAATTTCACTGGGAGGGAGAGTCTCACCCTAGCTGTCCGAAAAGTGAAGATATGTTGTGTAAAAGCACGGCACCGATGCAGGAGCTGACGAACTAGGAGCATATCAAAATGTGTATAAGAAAAGGAGGTCACTGCAAAAATAAGCTGGAAGTTTAAAATTAACTACGATCATTTTTTGTGAGGAACTATCTTGTTTTCTGTTCGCTATCCATCACCCAGTGTGAATGTTCATGTTTCCTAATAAGTTTGAATTACTACAACAAGAAGCGAATACAATTTGTGATGCTTGTATTTTCCTTGAAACGTAGTCTGAGTCTCTTATGCAGCCAAAGTATCCTATTTAGTTATCACTTTTCTTTCAAAATTTGTTAAATATCATGTTTCCGATAGTGATACTTCCAGTGAAGAATTAAAAAACTGAAAAATTATTTATCGAACCTGCCTCTTCAAGCTGTAACCTTTGAATACTTTGGTTCTAATATGTCTTCTGGATCAAAAATTAAAATATCGAATGCTTTTAAGACAGAATCATCAGACGCAAGCGTAAATATAGTCTTGGGAGCCCAGGTGTAAGTACCTAAAATGATGTCACCTTCCCATACTGCATGCGTCCTGTGTGCGTTCACGGTACACAACTCGACGAATCATCGCCCACCTACCGTGTCTCACTCAGCACTTCAACATACTGAATGAAAAAAAAGGAAAAAGAAAAAAAAACACTGTAAATATTCTCATTTGGTTACAAACATGAGTTTTCGTTTTGATAAGCCTCTTGCCTCTGCTGCACTATACGTAAATTACCACTCGATTTTTCTTTTCTGACAAATTGCCTGATCAATGCTCCGTCATATCCTCGCCCAAAACTGTTCACATATTGTTCCTCTCGTTCTAAAGATTCAATCAGGTACTGTTCGAGATTGTTATTTGACCTTTACAATTCGTAATGAATATCAAATCATAATATCAGAATGGTTTCGGTAGATTTATTTATTACTGTTTATTTTAAATAGCGTAAGACTTGTCTTGCCTAACCAATTTTGCTGGTTTTTCCACTTTTGCTTCCGATTTTAGTTTTTCGTTACTTATCTCCTGTCTTATTCTCGGGCATTACCCCCGACGCCACAGCTCTGTTACGATCCTGCTGTTGTCGCTAGATAGTTACCTTAATTGTGTGGTGACTACACTAAGATGGCAAAATTCGTGGGATAGCCATATACACGCATATAGATGGCAGTAGTACGGCGTACACAATGTATGAAAGTGCAGTGCATTGGCGGTGTTGTAATTTGTTCTCCGATGATTCATGTGAAAATGTTTCCGACGTGATTATGGCCACAAGACGAGAATTAACGGATTTCGATAACGGATTGACATTTCGAGCCAGACGAATGGGACATTCAGTTTCGGAAATCGTTAGAGAATTCAATATTCCGAGTTCCACAGTGTCAAGAGTGTGCCGAGAACACCAAATTTCAGGCATTACCTCTCACACAGGCAACGCAGTGGCCGATGGCATACACTTAACGACCGGGAGCAGCCGCGTTTGCGTAGAGTTGACAGTGCTAACAGACACGCAGTACTGCATGAAATAATCGCGGAAATCAATGTGGGCGTACGACTAACGTATCCGTTAGCACACTGTGGCGAAATTTGGCATTAATAGGCTATGGCGGCAGACGACCGACGCGAGTGCCTTTGCTAGCAGCAGGAAATCGCTTGCAGCGCTTCTCCTGGGCTCGTGACAATACCGGTGGGACCACAGACAACCGGAAAACCGTGACCCGGTCATACGAGTCCCAATTTCAGTTGGTAAGAGCTGATGCTAGAGCTCGAGTTTTTGCAGACCCCATGAAGCCACCGACCCAATGCATTTTGCAAGTTCGTGGTGGCTCTGTAATGGTGTGGACTGTGTTTACAAGAAATGGACTGTGCCGTCTGGTCCAACTGAACCTAACATTGATTGAAAATGGTTCTGTCCGGCTACTTGGAGACCATTTCCAGCCATTCACTGACTTCATGGTCCCAAGAAAGATGGAAATTTTATGGATGACAGTGCGCCATGTCACCTGGTTACAACTGTACGCAATTGGTTTGAAGAACGTTCTGGACATTTCGAGCGAATGATTTGGTGACCCAGATCGTCCAACATGAATCCTATCGAAAGTTTGTGTGACCGCACACAGTTTCGCAATCACAGCCGGCTGTAGAGGCAGCATGGCCCAATATTTCTGGAGGTGACTTTCATGACATGTTGATTCAATTCCACGTCGAGTCGCTGCAGTACGCTGGGCAAAAGGAGGTTCGATTAAATATTAGGAGATACCCCATGACATTTGACACCACGGTGTATTTCCAACATATCCTCTTGGAGGAAGCAATATTTCGTGCAGTTCTCAACAATAAAGAAGTCTCTGCAGCGGCTGTCACCGTTGCTCAGCGACAACTTGAGGGGAGGCGACAAGCGAGAAAATGAACGTGTCCGTTCCCAGTCAAAGGAATACCGTGAAATTCAGCAAGAGCACGGAGTAACTATAGCAGTCAGAACATAAGGCATAAGGCATCAACTAACATCTGAGTTCTGCCAATCTATGACATCCAAAACACAGGCGTTAAACTGATTACATCTTCCTACGGACTAATTACAAATAAATAGGTTGTACATGTTCATACGGAACGATCTGTCATTGATGCGGGGTCCAAACTACTCATATCGAACGTGCGATTGTAAATCGATCATGCGAGTCTCGTGGCGGGCGTTATGATCAGTTATTTGTGATTGCCATGTTTATCTGTTTTCCGTCGTTAATTTACTTGCTCTGTTCTCCGCGAATTATTTGCGACTTGCTTGGGAAACTCTGGCGATATCTGTGGATGGAGAGTGTGAAGTCCAGTGTTCCTGACGTTTCTTCGGCGAATTCACTCACATGGAAAAATCTCCATGCATATCCACCGTAGAAAATTGTTTGACTTTTTACAGCAAATATGGAGTTCTACCGGACGACGAACGGAGGGACTGTGTTGACTGTGGAGCTGCAAAGTGTGTAAAATTTCGCAAGAGAAGTTTCGATGCTGGCAATACCGTTTCAATTCCATTGCAGACAGTGCGGAAAACGAACGAGTATCAGGAAGAATACGTGGTTCGACTCTTCCATGTTATCCATCCAGATCAGCGTAATTCTTCTATCGTGCTGGATTCGAGACTACACGTTGCAAGCAACAGCATCAGAAACTGAGTTATCTGCAATACCAAAAAGTGAAATCGATCGCATTTGGGTATTCAGTGGAAAAGAAAGAGACTAACGGAAGTGTTTCGTTGTCAGAGTATTGTCCAGAGACAAGGCCACTTTAGTGGGTCTGATAAAGCACTTCATACTCCCTAGTACTTTAGTACCAGGGAGTCGTTACATACGGGTTTCAGTCGCACAAGACTCTGAAAGCTGAAGGAATCGATCACGAATTCGTGAACCACTCTGTGGAGTTTGTGTCTTCGGATGACCCCAGTCTCCACACACAGGATATTGAGCGGTTGGTGATTTGTGAAGTCTTCCATTAAAAGAGAAGGGCGTCCAGGACAAAGAGACGACCTGTACTTGTTTCAGTACCTCTACTTCCACAACTAGCGTTTGCAGGGAAAAGTTAAAGCATGTGACACTCTGCCGATATTCTTGCGTGATTTTGGCAGAGTTTTCCCAGGCTATGGGAAAAAGGAAATCGTCCCTCTAGCATACACATCACATGGACTTTCACATGACGATAACACTGACGACGAATAAGGTAAGTCGTGTCCTTTGTAATTGCAAGTGGTTTTTTAACGCTCTTCTTTTGCCGTTGCTGTAGTGACCACCGTAAACATACTCATAACACCCGCCACGAGACTCGCATGATCGATTTACAATCGCACGTTCGATATGTGTCGTTTGGACCCCGCGACTTCAATAGGCACTCATTCTTGGAAATTACCGATCAATAGGAAAATCTTGTGTAGCCAAGTTTGACTGGTATGTTTACTTTATTTCACAATGACTGGTTTCAACAGAATCTTGCTGTCATCATCGGACCGTCGAAAAATTCTTATTAACGTATGTACATGTGTGTATGAACGTTAATAAGAATTTTACGAAGATCCTATGATGACAGCAAGGCTCTGTCGAAACCGGTCACTGTGAAATATAATAAAAATACCGAACCCTCTCTGCTGCAGAAGATTTTTCTGTCCGGAATAACGTACAGTCTCATAGGCACATATACTTAATAAATATGGAGATCTTAGACATTGAATTTATATTCAGAATAACTGACTGCAAAAGCACTCCTTCAGACTGTTTATTAAGGATTTCCTGAGGCAGTTTGTGTTGGAGAAATATGAATTTTTAAAATCTTGTCATTACAGGAAAATCGGAATACGAAAATTGTACATTTCCGTGAAAAGTGATCTCTATACAGGGTGAGATCGGAGGAAAGGTGCATACTTTGAGGGGTGATAGTTTGGTGATTCTGAACAAAAAACTTAAATGAACGTATGACCTTTTGTCAACTGTATCCGACATTCAGCTGTTTGAAAATCACGCCCGTCAGTCGCATGTCCTTCTTCACCAGCACTTACATGCAAATACAACCAAAACGGAATTACGCTACGTGGTGGTGTCCTTACTGCTCATAGGTCATTTTTTTGAAACCACACTTTTATTTACGCACATATACATTGACTTAGTCGCCTAGCTGGTTCCAGCAGTAGATTCTGATACGTATTTGCAACAATTGACCTGTGCACCAGTTGAGCTGATGCTGCTCCAGTTACGGATATGTCGACGGAAACAACAGCCAAGGCATTTCTTACTGCACGGAACTTGTCACTCGTATTTTACATGCATGTGCTCAAGTAAAGGACTGTACAAATGGGCTCAGATCAGTAACACAAGAGGTGCAAAATGCATTGTAGTTGACGGTGGACTTTTTGAACATCCTTTGTGAGGAAATGTACACAATTAAAGAAAACATCACATCACTATGTTTCATTTACTGCTGCCTACATTTGTCTTGTTCTCTATTATTTTTACTAGTTTTCTTAGATACTAACGAAGTGCAACAGTGTAAAACATATGTCCGTATGATGCCTTTCATTCAGAATCACCCAAACTGTCACCCCTCAAAGCGTGTAACTTTCCCCTCACCCATCTTGTATTGATCATATAGAGACTGTTCAATATATCGAGTGCGTCAACGTGGTGTCTTGAAACATGTATTTCCAAGTACATAAAATGAGAAATAACACATTTTCTAACGATAATAGACGAATTAGAATGTAAAGCCGTATTTTTCCCAGAAAAACAACTTGCTTTCGGAATCATAGGTGGCTTATCAACAAAATGAAATGCGGCTTGAAATTATGGTTTCTCCATGCGTATGATTACATAAGGTGGGACAACTTTCATGTCTGTACCAGGGCCATTGTTATTCTTAATCCTAGTACAGTGCGTCCAGATTTTTTTTAGTTACCGTCTTCCTAATACTGAATCGGTGGAGGACGCTGGACTTCAGGCTACTACTATTTTGAGACTTTTTGTTGCCAACTTTGACGATCAATTGGTACTGTACGCAATAGACCCGACTCTACAGCAGTCTTTGTTTAATGCTGCTTTTCATTTCTGTGTTAAGTAATTTAGAGGTAGCTGTGAGTATCACTTTGACATGACCTCGTACGCCATTGTGTGCCCCTCGGATTTCACACAACAGGTATTTCTGTTGGTGAATTATTTATTAAATACCCAGCAGACGAACGATGTATTGCTGGTAATATCGCGAGCAATTATCGTCTGTAAGCGATTTGAAACAATATTTCGAACGCCACTGTGTCAGGAACTTCTGCTATCGAAAATTATTTGCTATGTTTAACAAAACAACTAATACACTTGAAAGGGGGTTGAAATGTGTTAACATTGTTTTGAAAGGCTTTTAGTTGAAGACTGTATCCTACTCACTAAGAAAAGACTTAAATTATCTACTAGTTCCACAATTCTGAGAATATCTTCGATCGGTTCAAAACTAGCCTAAAAAATTCACACATTCGTGTCTCACTTTTTGCTATGTTCCAAAGAGTTTTGTTGTTGTTGCTGAAATAATTTATTTTGTCTTGAAAATACATGTATTGGTAAAACACTGTACATGTTTTAGGAAGAACAGTGGTTCAAATTCCCAAATCCGGCCCCCAAATTTAGGTTTTCCGTGAATTATCAAAACAGTTTGAGGAGAATGCAGGGATTTGAGAGAGCACAGCCTATTCCCCTCGCTGTCCTTCCCCAATTACAGTTTGTGCTCCTTCTGTAATAACCTCGCCGTCGGCGTGGAAATACATACATTCGGATTTATGATGACTTTGGTTAGAATTGTTCAATATAATTTGAAATGTGATTTAAGTACCTTGGGTCTTAAAAATGAATTAAACATGGGTCTGCCTTTTTGAAAGTAGGGAATTAAGGTTTTGAATTAATACCCAAATGTTTCATCACAGTTGTGGCATCCTCTATACGGTTTTCCTTTTATTTCTGATAAATACATACAAACAGATTTTATTTAGGGTAAGAAATATGTTACATCGAATTCTTTCGATCTTTAAATAAAATATGCACCGTACCTTTTATTTGCGTCCTGTGTGTCCTGCGACCGCAAACAGAAATCAAACACAGGTCATGTCGTCTGCAAACATAAACGATGTAAGGGCAACAACTGCACTGAATTTTCGTTGAGAAACACTTCCTTTAAAATACATATTCCTGTAAAATTGTTGAACATACCCATTTCTATCTTTATCATTGGTGTTGCTGGTTTTTATTTGTTTGTCACAGCTGTTATTTGTTGTTATATCTTTAGACTGTACTGTGGACGTCAGTAAAAATTGTTACGCGGCTTTTGTATGGAGACCTATTCAGTGTGGTTTGTTAGTCATTGATTATGTTTCGTACTGTAAAATCGTTTACTCGCGTTTTCTTGTGTTCACTGGTGGATTCTGCGTCTCGTTATGTAGCTGTGGCTTGGACACTCCTTTCAGTGCACAATTTAAGTTTTTCATATCTTTGACAGTCGTTTGTTTCACTGTTTTGTTTTCGATTGACGGCCACGTAATTTGAATTTGTTCGAGAGAGAGACATAGAAACGGAGATAAAGAGACGGGAAAAGAGAGAGCGAGCGAGCGAGCGAGCGAGCGAGAGAGAGAGAGAGAGAGAGAGAGGAGAGAAAGGTCTTATTGTGTGATGTTTGATAGTTCGTTAGAGTGCTGAATAATGTCTTTTTGCAGAGTACTGTTTGGCCATTAAAGAAGTTCTTTCCCCGTATAGTACGTTTTTGGATGTGGTTCTTTCTTCTATTGTCAAGAATGGTGCAGATGGTTACTGTGTTTTAGGATCTGTAGGTCTGTTTCTGTGCCACTGGAATGGTTGTAGTTTTTAATGGTGGATTGCAAATGTGGAGTATTTGCTGTCCCTTTTCAGTGCTGATAAATGTTCTGAGTGTCATATAATGAAATCGTACAGGCTGTTCCGTGTATAACGACTGAAGCGAAGTCTTCCCAGATTACATGGCGTATACCTGCTCTTTTGTGTCTGTGGTGATGTTGAGTATTTTTAATCTTTTCTGCAATGTAAGTGGCCTACTGTTTGCTCTGTGTGCCACATTTACCTTGTCTTCGTATCCTGTTCCTATTCAGTTCGTTGTTTTACTCTCAAATGTTAGTGTGAGCCTGTCACACCAGTGTGGTGGTAGTGACACAGTAATTTTTCACTGCAGCCGCTCCAGCAGTGGCAATGTTTATTTCAAAACATAGCACATTCTCCCACCAGTTTGTGAAAAAAGTAGGCCATGTGTGAAAAATGGTGACTTTTATGAAATAAATTGGTCATGGGCTACAAGCAGGCTATCCCAGGAAATATGTAGTTCGGGGGTGGGGAGGGGGGAGGAGGGAGGGTGGTTTGTTGTACCAGGACCGGAAGGTGTGCACTACTAATGTGATACAGCACATTAAACGAAGTAAAACAGTACAGACTTTAGGCATCAATGAAGGTTTTTAAAAACAAAAGAAAATCTTCGTGTTTTCGGTACTTCCGAGGTCATTAAGACGTCTAAGAGAAATGGTGCACTAAGAGAAATGGTGCACGGCAGTGAGGATGTTTAAATACCAACAGCAAGTTTTTGACAGATTCGATTCACCAATCGTATGGTATCTTAAAGCAGTCAATAACTTCTCGAAAGCTGTAAGTGCTTTTCATGTTACAGTGTGTTCTTAGTCAATTCCTGTTGCACAACGAGCAGTAGGAGTTGATAGTTCTTCTCGTTCATCCTCAAATGATTTCATCCCTTTTTTTCACCCAAAACGACCGTTTTCCTCTTTCTGTGTTGATCACTGCCACGACACACAATGCAGCGGTTGCAGCGTCAGCAAGAAATGTAGTTTTCCTTTGGCACTCGACTGCATGATAGCTTGTTCTTTGTGCGTGTAGTGCTGGTGTGCACTTTGTGACGTCTCTAACCACAAGCGATTCTATCCATTCGCTGTAGCACACGCTTTGCTGCGAGCTTTATGTTGCGTGTAAACGTGCAGTTAAAGGGAATACCACCGAGGCAACACTAGGCGACACGTTGCCTCAAGTCGCGTACTATATTTCGCATAGTGTCAGTGTGCGACATTGAGATCTAGCTTCAAAGTTGCTATTGCCCAGAAAATGTGTTGCCTTGTGTCGATTGCAGCAAGTTGCCTTTGTTCGTAGCGTGTGCCTCACTCAGTTACACAGAACAATCTAGGAAATTTCTACCAATTGACTGTTAATTGTTCATGTAATGTACACAACCGTGATTTACATTTTTCTGGGCTTACGAGTTGTGGTACTACAAGATAAGAGTACATATCCAAGATATAAAGCATAGCTGATGTTGTGCGCCATGCGATATCGTTAACATAGAGTGAGGTGTATTTAACAGCTAAAGAAAACGTAGGGAGCACGTTATTAACATATCATTAGTTTTTAAACTACTGACCTCACCGAAAAAGCTGACATGCTGTAGGCCGAAATACACACGATACGATAATGAAACAATAGTAGATAATAATACGAGGCTTCAGGGGGAAGAACCCTCACCTGAAACATGTCTGGGAAACAATAATGTGTCACCGCTTTTATTAGTGGTGGATGATGCATTTCCATTACAGAATCACATTGTGAAACCCTTTTGTGGCCATTACGAAAGAGGTTCTTGTAGGAAACAAAACAATTACAGGACCCTCAAGCACTCGTTGAGTAGTGGGGAGCAGTTATGGATTGTTGGCATCAGTGTTTCGTGTATATATAAAACCGCTGTTACGATCTGCAGAAAACGCAGAAATTGTTGTTAGAACATGAATTTTTTTCACAACTTCTTGAGAAAAAAATCCACCTCAGAACCACTTTACTCCCCTAAAGGAGCATCTGACACAGACACAAGAGATGGAAATGTTCGGGAATCTTGGAGCCCCGTAATCCAGAGAATTTGCAACGAAGACCACGGAGGTCAGCTTCAGAACCAAAAGAAGTACTGGATGAGTTTTCGAGGTACTTTACGACAAATGAAGGGCATGTGGCTTGGCAAGATCACTACTGACATGTGCATAGCAACAGGGAACGCGAATTCTTATAATACAAGTAAACGGAAACTCTAAACTGAGCTACAAATGTCTTTATTTGTATCTATGAATAAAAAATATGGTGTTTTTGAGGATCACAAAAGTGCACTAAATTTCCCTAATGCCAACAACGTGGTGATATCAAGATCAGCAATTCAATATATTTGTAATTTATTTAAAAAGGTTTCTGTCAGAATTGCAAATAATATTTTTACTAGTGACTAGTTTCGAACTTTACGTTGATTATCAAACCATTAGCAATATTAACGATGCGTGAAGTACAAACATTTTGTGTGCACAGATTAAAGCAGTGCTAAAACCTTTGTGACACATATATATGCATTTGCAATGTTTCACTGTACGTAATAAATTTGCTTTTACGTCAGATCATTATAAGAAATGTTGATATAGTCAAGATTAGATAGATGTCTTTTGTTGTTTAGACATAAAAATTTGACAGGTGCTTTCATTTGTTTATTGTGTGTCCATAAGCTCTGTCCCTCAGACGTCATAATGCTACAACTGAATGTATAGATGTTGTGTTGGCAAAGGTATCAGGCGTTATCACACTATTTTATAAATTATTGATATGTCTTAAGCTAACTGTTTTACTGAATCATGAATAATTTTTAATAAGAGCAAAAAAAATGATTGTTTTTTAAAATTCTGACTATTCGTTCATCAATGTGTCCGGTTTCTTAAATTTCCTTTGATATATTTTCCGTTCTGTAAGTGTGCCTAACTCCATTCCTTTAGGTGCCATGTGTAAAATTTTCGTAGTACTGTCATACCACCCATGGTATGTTTCCTACTTCTCGAATAATGTCCAAAAGCAGTCTTGTGGCTTGTGCTGATAAGCTCCTTCAATCTAGTTACAAAATTCCGACAAGTTTGGCCTATATAAAAGGATCACATGTTGCACATTGTACCGTATACACGCCAGATGCAAAATACAATTTTTTCTTGGTTTAAGCTTTAATTGATCTGCAGTTTGAAGCTCTATTTGTACTGTTTAGGGAAAACTTGTGCTAATTATTCGGTAATACGGCCATAATATTTCAATGTAATAAACTTTTATTACGTTTTTTTTCCGATTTTGTGTTTTTAGGATTTGTATAACTAAACTTTTCTTAGTTGTATCTTCTATTATAGGTAATGGTTTGAGAAAAAATGCAAAGTTCGAAACAACACACGGAAACCTTAACTAAAAAATCACAAATGTAGTTTCGTTTTAAGTTTCCACAACCCACTTGAATTATGAGAATCTGTGATAAAAAAAAAGTTGGCCTATCGTCCACTCCATGCTGCACGCAGCAGGCCCCACAAATCCGCTGGCTGTCGCATAGCTGACGATAAGCGGCAACACGTCTTCTCTCATAGACAGGCGGCGCAACGAATTACATACAGTTGCGGTCACGAATGATGGCAAATTGCGTGTACTGTAATTGAAGACACGAATGATGGCAGTCGAGTTTAGACCTGTTCTGCGCATCGACGTCACGCATTCTCCGTTAACCAACGAGCTTACAGTAGTGTTCTTGGCACTCTGCTGTGAATGTTGTAGCCAGTGCGAGCATTAAATGTGACCCTAGCGAGTTATTCAATGAATTTTTATTCCATTTGTTGCGAGTTGTCACGCATGATGATGGTGGTAAACTACAAATTCTGCACAATCAAGCAAGAAACATAATTTGCTGCATACATGCTTCTTTCAAGCGCAGATGGCGTGTATGCGCTTTTTGCATCCGTCGCTTGGAAGCGGCAACATGCAATTCCCGTCCATGTCTCCAGCTGTGCGAACTGCCTTCGTTCGTGGACCGGTCTATAGCGCCGCATTCTACCAAACCGGTGTGTTAACCCGCATCGTCCTGGTGGAATTGCTCCTTGCAGTATGCGATATAGCCGCATGCAAAGGTATTGCCCATCTGCAACATAGGTGGAATTTCGTCTTTTAAGTTCCAGCATCAAGGTTATCGTTAGCGAGTTTAATCAATTTGCTCAACACAGTCTAATTGTGAGCGAAAATGCCCTTGTAAATAGGTACTTAGACTACTGGACGGTTGTGACTTCTGTACTGGCGTTCACCCACAAAATTATCTCAAAGTAAAATTATCAAATCACGAAACAGCAAATCCTCTACGACTACATTAATTTTATTTATTTGTTTGTTTATTTATTTATTTAACTTGATATGATTAAAGCCATCTGCCCTATCCTCTTTCACCGGACCAGTGTTTTACAAATTCAGTACCTTGTTACATAAAAGTTACCTAAGAAATAACAATGTTAGTATGACAAATACACCACTGGCCATTAAAATTGCTACACCGAGAAGAAATGCAGATGATAAACGGGTATTCATGGGACAGATATATTATACTAGAACTGACATGTGCTTACATTTTCACGCAGTTTGGGTGCATAGATCCTGAGGAATCAGTACCCAGAACAACCACGTCTGGCCGTAATGACGGCCTTGATTCGCCTGGGCATTGAGTCCAACAGAGCTTGGATACCGTGTACAGGTACAGCTGCCCATGCAGCTTCAACACGATACCACACTTCATCAAGAGTAGTGAAGGGCGTATTGTGACGAGCCAGTTGCTCGGCCACCATTGACCAGACATTTTAAATTGGTGAGAGATCTGCAGAATGTGCTGGCCAGGGCAGCAGTGGGACATTTTCTCTATCCAGAAAGGCCCGTAAATGACCTGCAACATGCGGTCGTGCATTATTGTGCTGAAATGTAGGGTTTCGCAGGGATCGAATGAAGGTTAGAGCCACGGGTCGTAACACATTTGAAATGTAACGTCCACTGTTCAAAGTGCCGTCAATGCGAACAAGAGGTGACCGAGGTGTGTAAACAATGACAC
This sequence comes from Schistocerca piceifrons, assembly GCF_021461385.2. Lineage (NCBI taxonomy): Eukaryota > Metazoa > Arthropoda > Insecta > Orthoptera > Acrididae > Schistocerca > Schistocerca piceifrons. Next base: position 310,578,589 of record NC_060143.1, on the reverse strand, counting down.
CCCATACCATCACGCCGGCTGATACGCCAGTATGGCGATGACGAATACATGCTTCCAACGTGCATTCACCGCGATGACGCCAAACACGGATGCGACCATCATGATGCTGTAAACAGAACCTGGATTCATCCGAAAAAACGACGTTTTGTCATTCGTGCACTCAGGTTCGTCGTTGAGTACACCATCGCAGGCGCTCCTGTCTGTGATGCAGCGTCAAGGGTAACCGCAGCCATGGTCTCCGAGCTGATAGTCCATGTTGCTGCAAACGTCGTCCAACTGTTCGTGCAGATGGTTGTTGTCTTGCGAACGTCCCCATCTGTTGACTCAGGGATCGAGACGTGGCTGCACGATCCGTTACAGCCATGCGGATAAGATGCCTCTCATCTCAACTGCTAGTGATACGAGGCCGTCAGGATCCAGCATGGCATTCCGTATTACCGTCCTCAAACCACCGATTCCATAATCTGCTAACAGTCATTGGATTTCGACCAACGCGAGCAGCAATGTCGCTATACGATAAAACTCAATCGCGACAGGCTAGAATCCGACCTTTATCAAAGTCGGAAACGTGATGGTACGCATTTCTTCTCCTTACACGAGGCATCACAACAACGTTTCACCAGGCAACAACGGTCAACTGCTGTTTGTGTATAAGAAATCGATTGGAACCTTTCCTCATGTCAGCACGTTGTAGGTGTCGCCACCGGCGCCAAACTTGTGTGAATGCTCTGAAAAGCTAATCATTTGCATGTCACAGCATCCTGTCAGTTAAATATGGCATCTGTAGCACTTCATGTTCGTGGTGTAGCAATTTTATGGCCAGTAGTGTAGTATTCTTCAGAATGTCTGAAGTAGCATTGTGAGTCAATGATATTATGAACTAGCAAATTTACAGCTGGCAGTAGTTCCACTACTGTAGCTGCTGCCACTTATAGTGGTAATAGTAATAGTAATAATAATAATAATAATAAACCCTGTGGAGGCCCGGGTAAAGAATAGGCCTCCGGTATGTTTTGCCAGTCGTAAAAGGCGACGAAACGATCAAACCACTAATAGGGCTAATCCCCCTTTTAGTGTGATTAGTTGGTTCAGGACAGAACTAATGAAGCCTCGTACAAGCGCCGTCATGTTCGGTGACGGCGCTTGAACCCTATGCCCGTCCACAATGGTAACGACACTGCCAGCCACAAGGAAAATGATTTAAATCCAAATAGAGGTGTTTTGCAGGATATTCTTCCTCCAACCACTCTAGAAGGAAAACAAAGACAGAGGATGAGATGGTCAGATGAAGTTAACCGACGCCTCATGTTCTGTTATTATCAAGCTACAAACATAGGAACCAACACAACTGGATACAGATCACAAGTATACACAACATTTATTACCAGATACCCAGAACTAAAATTTTTAACAGAACAACGACTAGCTGATCAGATTCGTGTAATAATCAAAAGTAACAGGATACCCCAGTCAGAATTAGAAAACATCAAACAACAAGTACAACAAATACTAGAACAAAATAAGGTGCAATCAGAAGAAGAAGAAAATACAGTAATGGACTCAAACATCCCAGAGCAAACAAACAAAGAACAACACACATCAATTAAACAATCAGAGGAAAACGAAATCTTAAGACAGCCACCAGAACAGGCACAAACAGAACACGAAGTGACGCACATGTTAGATATAGAAGAAAAATTTCAGCTGACATATATAGAATACAAAGACACAAATACAGACATTAGACCATTCTTGCATAGACCACCAAATAACCCACAAGTCGAAACAACAATAACAACTATAAACACAATCATACACAACAAAATAAATGATAATACAACTATTGAAGAGTTACAGCTACTGGTTTATATAGGCGCACTCACTACACTAAATATACACACTAGGCAGAGATCAGAACCAACCAACACATAGAAGAAACCCACAAAACCAGCATGGCAACACAGGCTGCTGATCAGAATAGAAAAACTGAGAAAAGACATCGGACAGCTAACACAATTTATAAGAAATGAAATGTCAAAAAAAAAACGAAAAAGGTTAGGTAAAATCTCACAACAAGAAGCGATAGAGCAATTAGATGAAAAGAAGCAGAAATTACAAGCATTGGCCAAACGACTTAGAAGATACAAAAAAAGTGAAAATAGAAGGAAACAAAACCAAGCATTCAACACAAACCAAAAGAAATTTTACCAGACAATAGATAACACACACATTAAAATAGAAAATCCAACAAACATAACAGACATGGAAACTTCTGGAGCAACATATGGTCAAACCCGGTACAACATAACAGGCATGTACGGTGGATAGAAGCAGAAACAAACACATACAAGATGATACCACAAATGCCTGAAGTGATAATTTTGCAACATGAAGTCACCCAAGCAATTAATTCTACTCACAATTGGAAAGCCCCTGGAAAAGATAAAATAGCAAATTTCTGGCTAAAAAAGTTCACCTCAACACATTCACATCTAACTAAATTATTTAACAGTTACAATGCAGACCCATACACATTCCCAGATACACTTACACATGGAATAACTTATCTGAAACCTAAAGATCAAGCAGACACAGCAAACCCAGCTAAATATCGCCCCGTAACATGCCTACCAACAATATACAAAATATTAACTTCAGTCATTACACAGAAATTAATGACACATACAACACAGAACAAAATTATAAATGAAGAACAAAAAGGCTGTTGCAAAGGAGCACGAGGATGTAAAGAGCAACTGATAATAGATGCAGAGGTGACATATCAAGCTAAAACTAAACAAAGGTCGCTACACTACGCATAAATTGATTACCGAAAAGCTTTCGATAGTGTACCCCACTCATGGTTACTACAAATATTGGAAATATACAAAGTAGATCCTAAATTGATACAGTTCCTAAACATAGTAATGAAAAATTGGAAAACCACAAACAAATTCAAATTATATCACATCACAGCCAATACAGATTAAGCGTGGAATATACCAAGGAGACTCATTAAGTCTTTCTGGTTCTGCCTTGCTCTGAACCCACTATCCAACATGCTCAACAATACAAATTATGGATACAATATTACTGAAAGATACCAACACAAAATCACACACTTGCTATACATAGATGATCTAAAACTACTGGCAGCAACAAATCAACAACTCAACCAATTACTAAAGATAACAGAAGTGTTCAGCAATAATATAAATATGGCTTTTGGAACAGACAAATGTAAGAAAAATAGCATAGTCAAGGGAAAACACACTAAACAAAAAGATTACATATTGGATAACCACAGCGACTGCATAGAAGCGATGGAAAAAACAGATGCCTATAAATGTCTAGGATACAGACAAAAAATAGGAATAGATAATGCAAATATTGAAGAAGAACTAAAAGAAAAATATAGACAAAGACTAACAAAAATACTGAAAACAGAATTGACAGCAAGAAACAAGACAAAAGCTATAAATACTTATGCTATACCAATATTGACCTACTCATTTGGAGTAGTGAAATGGAGTAACACATTCCTGAAAGCACTCAATACACTTACACGATCACAATGCCACAAATATAGAATACATCACATACATTCAGCAACAGAAAGATTCACATTAAGCAGAAAGGAAGGAGGAAGGGATTTACCGACATAAAAAACCTACACTATGGACAGGTAGACAATTTAAGAAAATTCTTTCTAGAACGAGCAGAAACTAGCAAAATACACAGAGCAATCACTCATATAAATACATCGGCTACACCACTGCCATTTCATAACCACTTCTACAACCCTTTAGGTCACATAACATCAACAGATACAAAGAAAGTAAATTGGTAAAAGAAAACACTACATGGCAAGCACCCGCATCATCTAACACAGCCACACATCGATCAAGACGCAGCCAACACATGGCTAAGAAAAGGCAATATATACAGTGAGATGGAAGGATTCATGATTGCAATACAGGATCAAACAATAAACACCAGACATTACAGCAAGCATATTATTAAAGATCCCAATACCACAACAGATAAATGCAGACTTTGCAAACAACAAATAGAAACAGTAGATCACATCACAAGCGGATGTACAATACTAGGAAATAGAGAATACCGTGGAAGGCATGACAATGTAGCAAAAATAATACATCAACAGCTTGCCTTACAACATAAACTTCCGTTCCCACAAACAAGTATGCACCACAAAATGTACTGGAGAATAATGAAAACAAATTATACTGGAACAGAACCATTACAACAGATAAAAGAACACCACATAACAAACATGACATCATACTCACCAATAAAAAGAAGAAATTAACACAACTAATCGAAATATCCATACCCAACACAACAAATATACAAAAAGAAACAGGAGAAAAAATTGAAAAATACATCCAACTGGCTGAGGTAGTTAAGGACATGTGACATCAGGATAAAGTTGACATACCAATTGCACTATCAGCTACAGGAGTCATACCACACAATATCCACCAGTACATCAACGCAATACAGCTACATCCAAACTTATATATACAACTATAGAAATCTGTAATTATTGATACATGTTCAATTACCCGAAAGTTCCTAAATGCAATGTAACGTATACTGTACAGTTAAAAGGATGTCACGCTTGATCAAGGTCTGCGTCACTTTCCATTTTTGACCAGACATAACGTCTGAGAAAAGAAAGAATAATAATAATATAACGTAATATAAAAATGCAGCAAAGGAAACAGGAGAAAGGAAAGGCAAACCTTTACAAAATCAGGTTGACAGAAATTGCAAAATGGCTTAGCAGGAATGGCTGGAGAACAAATGCAAGGCTTTAGAAGGGGAAGATAGATACCACCTACAAGAAAATTTAGAGAGGCCTTTAGGGAAAAGAGAGCTAGCCATATGACTATCAATAGCTCAGATGGAAAACCAGATCCAAGCAAAGAAGAGCAAGCTGAAAGGTGGAAGGAGTACATACAGGGTCTATACAAGGAAAATGAACTTGAAGGTTGTATTATTGATATGAAAGTGGACGTGGATGAAGGTGAGAGATATCATACTGCAAGAAGAATTTGACAGAGCGTTGAAATAGGCAAGTCGAAACGAGGGCTGGGCAGTAGACGATATTCCGTCAGAACTACTGAAAGCCTTACGTTACCCAATATGGCAAAACCCTTCCATCTGGTACGCAAGATATATGAGACGGGTAAAATACCTTCAGACCTCAAGAAGAATGTAACAATCCCAGTTCCAAAGACAGCCGTTGTTGACAGGTGTGGAAAATTACCGAACTATCAGTTTAATAAGTTATGGTTGCAAAATAATAACACAAATTCTTTACAGAAGAATGGCAAAAGTGGCAGAAGGCGACCTCGGGGGATATCAGTTTGGATTCTGGGGAAATGTAGGAACACGCGAGGCAATACTGACTCTACTACACTCCTGGAAATGGAAAAAAGAACACATTGACACCGGTGTGTCAGACCCACCATACTTGCTCCGGACACTGCGAGAGTGCTGTACAAGCAATGATCACACGCACGGCACAGCGGACACACCAGGAACCGCGGTGTTGGCCGTCGAATGGCACTAGCTGCGCAGCATTTGTGCACCGCCGCCGTCAGTGTCAGCCAGTTTGCCGTGGCATACGGAGCTCCATCGCAGTCTTTAACACAGGTAGCATGCCGCGACAGCGTGGACGTGAACCGTATGTGCAGTTGACGGACTTTGAGCGAGGGCGTATAGTGGGCATGCGGGAGGCCGGGTGGACGTACCGCCGAATTGCTCAACACGTGGGGCGTGAGGTCTCCACAGTACATCGATGTTGTCGCCAGTGGTCGGCGGAAGGTGCACGTGCCCGTCGACCTGGGACCGGACCGCAGCGACGCATGGATGCACGCCAAGACCGTAGGATCCTACGCAGTGCCGTAGGGGACTGCACCGCCACTTCCCAGCAAATTAGGGACACTGTTGCTCCCGGGGTATCGGCGAGGACCATTTGCAACCGTCTCCATGAAGCTGGGCTACGGTGCCGCACACCATTAGGCCGTCTTCCGCTCACGCCCCAACATCGTGCAGCCCGCCTCCAGAGGTGTCGCGACAGGCGTGAATGGAGGGACGAATGGAGACGTGTCGTCTTCAGCGATGAGAGTCGCTTCTGCCTTGGTGCCAATGATGGTCGTATGCGTGTTTGGCGCCGTGCAGGTGAGCGCCACAATCAGGACTGCATACGACCGAGGCACACAGGGCCAACACCCGGCATCATGGTGTGGGGAGCGATCTCCTACACTGGCCGTACACCACTGGTGATCGTCGAGGGGACACTGAATAGTGTACGGTACATCCAAACCGTCATCGAACCCATCGTTCTACCATTCCTAGACCGGCAAGGGAACTTGCTGTTCCAACAGGACAATGCACGTCCGCATGTATCCCGTGTCACCCATCGTGCTCTAGAAGGTGTAAGTCAACTACCCTGGCCAGCAAGATCTCCGGATCTGTTCCCCATTGAGCATGATTGGGACTGGATGAAGCGTCGTCTCACGCGGTCTGCACGTCCAGCACGAACGCTGGTCCAACTGAGGCGCCAGGTGGAAATGGCATGGCAAGCCGTTCCACAGGACTACATCCAGCATCTCTACGATCGTCTCCATGGGAGAATAGCAGCCTGCATTGCTGCGAAAGGTGGATATACACTGTACTAGTGCCGACATTGTGCATGCTCTGTTGCCTGTGTCTATGTGCCTGTGGTTCTGTCAGTGTGATCATGTGATGTATCTGACCCCAGGAATGTGTCAATAAAGTTTCCCCTTCCTGGGACAATGAATTCACGGTGTTCTTATTTCAATTTCCAGGAGTGTAGTTACCTTATAAGATAGATTAAGGAAGGGAAAACCTACGTTTATAGCATTTGTAGACTTAGAGAAAGCTTTTGACAATGTAAACTGCAATAGTCTCTTTGAAATTCGAAAGATGGTAAGGGTAAAACACAGGGAGCGAAAGGCTATTTACAACTTGTGCAGAAACCAAGCGACAGTTAAAAGAATCGTGGAGCACGGAAGGAAAGCAGTGGCTGAGAAGAGAGTGAGACATGGTTGCAGCTTATCGCCAATGTATTCACTCTGTACATTGAACAAGCAATAAAGAAAACCAAAGAAAAATTTGAATTAGGAATTAAAGTTCAGAGTGAAGAAACAACAAGTTTGAGGTCTGGCAACTATTACAATTCTGCTAGAGACAGCAAAGGAGTTGGAAGAGCTGTTGAACGGAAGGGACAGTGTCTTGAAAGGAGGATATAGGATGAACATCGACAAAAGCTTAGCTGAGTGGTAACGTGCTCGTCTGCCGTGCCGCGGGTGCGAGTTCGATTCCCGGCTGGGTTGGAGATTTTCTCCGCTCGTGGGCTGCAGGTCGCCTAATGTGTCGTCAACTGAAATAAGACTTGCACTCGGCGACCGAACTTCGCAGGATGAAGCCCCCGGCCGACAGTGCCATACGATCACTTCATTTCATTCCAGAGTCGGGTTCCTGCTACTGAGAACGTAAAGTGGCTGAAAGCTGGAGTGAGATACAAAACGTGTTGCTGTGAAGGGAGCGGGTGTTTCTGCCGTGTTGTTCAGACAAGAGCCTTAAGGTAGAGGAGAGGATCAGTGGACCGTAGAGAAGATAGAGGGTATGGAAATCTCTACACTTATCTGCACACAGCCAAGATAGCTGTGCGTATGACAATGAAATATGATCAAAGACTCGAACGTCACGCGTATAACAGACACCATAGCCAGTTCCAGGTACCGTGAGCTTTCCTGAGAAAGACCTTGCAGGTTTACATCGCTGTAACCAGTAATTGGAAGCATAAGTGTTTGTACAAGATTTTTTCTCAGATCAGAATGGAAGAACTGTTTACACAGGGTGTTACAAAAAGGTACGGACAAACTTTCAGGAAACATTCCTCATACACAAAGAAAGAAAATATGTTATGTGGACATGTGTCCGGAAACGCTTACTTTCCATGTTAGAGCTCGCTTTATTACTTATCTTCAAATCACATTAATCATGGAATGGAAACACACAGAAATAGAACGTACCAGCGTGACTTCAAACACATTGTTATAGGAAATTTTCAAAATGTCCTCCGTTAGCGAGGATACATTTATCCATCCTCCGTCGCATGGAATCCCTGATGCGCTGATGCAGCGCTGGAGAAGGGCGTATTGTATCACAGCCGTCCACAATACGAGCACGAAGAGTCTCTACATTTGGTACCGGGGTTGCGTAGACAAGGCCTTTCAGATGCCCCCATAAATGAAAGTCAAAAGGGTTGAGGTCAGGAGAGCGTGGAGGCCATGGAATTGGTCCGCCTCTACCAATCCATCGGTCACCGAATCTGTTGTTGAGAAGCGTACGAACACTTCGACTGAAATGTGCAGGAGCTCCATCGCGCAGGAACCACATGTTGTGCCGTACTTGTAAAGGCACATGTTCTAGCAGCACAGGTAGAGTATCCCGTATGAAATCATGATAACGTGCTTCATTGAGCGTAGGTGGACGAAACTAAAATGAGCTCTAACATGGAAATTAAGCGTTTCCGGACACATGTCCACATAACATCTTTTCTTGATTTGTGTGTGAGGAATGTTTCCTGAAAGTTTGGCGGTACCTTTTTGTAACACTCTGTATTTTTGTAGGGCATGGAGAGATGCTGATTCCTTCCTGCACACTGCACAGTCCAATATATATTTTCATCTATTATTACTCCCAGACTCTTTGTTGAAGGAGAGAAGCTGATATTTGTCCCATTAATGTTATAGATAGTATAGATTTCCGATATTTCGGCCTAATGAGCCTAGAATGACTAACTAGTACTGCTTGGATTTTGGGTGGGATGATCTTGAACCCTGTATCCTGCGTGCGCCCGTTCTGATCGTGCATACTGTTCGGCACGAAGATTCTCGATAGCTTTCTTCAGGTTTATTGGTATTACGCTTAGATACAGCTAGAGGTCGTCAGCGTAAGTGTGGTATTTCCAGGAGGACAAAACCGACGGCACATCACTTACGTACGGTGAAAAGAGTATAGGACTTAATACCAAACCTGGTGGACCCCTGGTACACCTGCCTCTATTGTCTGTTTCATGCCGGACATAACGCATTACTGGTGAAAAGCCTAGTATAAGCCTAACTATTCCATTGCACTTGGGGAGAAATTTATGCTGCTAAGTTTTGCAGTTAATATTGAAGCCGAAAGTGTCACAGGCTTGGCTGAATACGCAATGCTAGGAAAGAGAGAGAGAGGGAGAGTGAGAGAGAGAGAGAGAGAGAGGGGGGGGGGGGGAGTCTGTTACTTCATCTGGCAGCACGCTGGGGTGCAGTCTGTGTGTTGTAATGCAGACGCGGCGGCCGATATCGCACTTCTGGCCGGAGGGCATGCAGTATGTCTGCCTGTGTTTGCTCGAGTGCACACCGCTGACATGTCGCAGACAGGATTTTGTGGCGGTGGAATCTCCTGCCGCGTTTTGCTTAGGCACCGAGTGCGGAAGTTAGTACACACGCACACACACACACATACAGGCAGACAGGATCGTGACAAAGCGCTTGTCAGCGCAGCCCGTAAGCCGGCGCACAATATCGTGCACCGCTTCGTGCTGTCTCTCTAGCTGTCTCTCCCTCTCTCTCTCTCTCTCTTCTGTCGACGTGTCTGCCCAGGTATGCAGTGCATTTCGCCATTTACTGCCGCAAAAAAAAAAGGGCAAGGGAGAAGGGCCACGGCTACACAAAGGACCAGGGCACGCAGTCTGTATGCATTCTCGCTCTGTTCAACTTCCTGCTTTTCCATTTTTATGGCTGACGAGGGAACATTCCCAGGTGTAAATAAATGGTCTTGATGAAACTTGCCAGGTATGTAGACGGATCAGAATAATGTAATATGAATTTTTTCGTTTTTGCCCAGTTTCACTTTTGTAAAAAGACATGCCCAAAGGTAATTCGAGATATTCAGGTTACAGCGAATATCTTGGAAACAGCGAAATATAATAAAAAAAATCTTTCATATAAAAGTTACAGCTTAATTAATGTTCTTGTAAACTTTATAATCAACTCTTATAACAATACGAAATTTTGCAGAGTACCCCACCACCATTAATTAAGTTTGAAAAATAAAAACTATTTTTACAACATGAAGCTTTCACGCCAAATCCAGCCATGTGTAAGAAAGCTGGGTTTTGAAATACAGTTTTCAGAAATTAAGCTGTACACAATGTTAATTAAATGAAACAACAAGTTAACTGTTAACAGTTCACATTTAATGTACACAATGTACTGTCAGAGCATTTTCGACATACCTAATTAAAATATCTGTATATTCATTATTATTCTAATTGTGCATTTTACTTATATTTGTTTTATGATTTACATTCATGTTTGTTTTTTGTTCTTTAGTTTATCGTTTTACGTTGTGTATTTAGTTAACTGAAAGTAATAAGTCGTTATTACTGTATAATTATTTGTAACATAAAATCGTTGCAGTAATGATAATCTGTAAATAAATGCTTAAAACATAACTTTTTGACGTCATGAGCATAAAATGGACGAAGTTTCTTCACGTAATACACACGGTGGACAACAAAATATAAAATAAAGTTCACCAGGATTTCGAATTGTTGCTGGTGATCGTCTAAACATCTTGATTTGTATCAGGTATATTTCAGCTCATTGGAAAACCTTGGAGAGAGGAACTGAATATATAATAGTGGATGGTGCTTGATTACATTGTTTCTCAAGCTGAGACTGACATCATTATCATTCAGCAGCATGATCTAGATCTGAAAATCCCCTCACAAAATCCTTTCAACACTGAAACCCGTATGCGTCCCAGGGCTGAACTTATCGTTTCAAACATACTGGGACACATATGGGGATCTCCAGACGAAGGGCTTCCTTCTCTTCTGGTATGATCTCAAAACGGTTATCTCGCACTAACCACCCAAAGAATCTAACAATAACACAGCTTTTTCTTCCAGACTGGGAAAGAGAACTTTACCTAATATCTTTTGACGTGGTCAGACATTAGTTTATCAGATTTCGATGCAGTCGTAAAAACGTTTGGGGTTTCAAAAACACATTCTCGAATTCTCGGTCCAAACTCTCCGTTAAGTTTCTCTTTCAGTTATGAAAAGTGGATTGGTTAGTGCGAAAAAACCGTTTTGAGTGTCGAACCTGAGGACAAGAAATTTGTACATCTGATGGTTCCCAAAGGATCGACAGAACAAGTACAGCCGTTGGACTATACATCTTTCGATTTTGGAAGAACTTTACAAGAAGATTTTCAGACCTACTTCTGCTGAATGATTACGATGTTAGTCTTCACTTGAGAAACACTATAATCAAGCTGCAGTCACTCGTATATAACCAGTCCTCTTCGCCAAGGTTCTCTAATGTACTGATACATATCAGGATATTTAGAGGATCATCCGCCACATCTTGAATTCCTGCTGATTTTTGTTTTATATAGTGCTGTCTGTCACGTGTTTTATATGAAGAAATTTCGTTCGTTTTATGTGCATGACGTAAAATACACGCTATGTTTTAAGCGTTTCTAGGTTTAGATTATTGTAATGAGTTCATATGATTAAGAGGGTATAATTTCATCTCTCACTTATACGTTAGCATCGTTGTTCTTCTCAGAACACGATTTTGACATATCTTTCAATACTTGGTTATCAGTGGACGACGTGGTCGAAGAATGATCTGAATGTGTACAGCCTATCCCACGTGATCCTTATGTCATCATTTGTACTATTTTATGATTTACTTAGGATTAGATGACGTATTTATGATTGTGTGTATGTGTATATGTGTCGCCTGCATAGAAGCAGGTGCGGAGACCATATGGAGTTCATATGCAGTCACTAATAATCTTTGACCAGTCTCTTGCTTGTCTAAAGTAAATCAAAGAATGCAGCTATTCCGAAGTAGTGGAGAGCCTGGAATGTGGCTGACCAGTGTGGCAAGAGGATGCACGCACCACTGAGCGGATGGAGGGCTCCTTTGTGGGCTGCCATATTCTGAAACTCTGACACTGGTTTCTCATATGGACAATTGACTTTGTTCTGTGCTCCGAGTATTTTTCTGCGAATTTCTATGAAACATTAAGGTTTTATTTACAAATAATGTTTCTTGTTTGCAGCATAACAACTATGACAAACAGATAGAGGAGGATTTTCGAAATTTCGATGCCTTTTTAGTCAGGTAAATCTGGGACTGTTAATATCCTTTGTTTCAGATCAATGGCCCACCTTTGTTACACGTGATTAGAAAATAATGTAATTGCGTGTGTTATATGTAAGGTGAAATACTACCGTGTGTTAATTGCAAAGCTGAGATTATTTAAGAAATCTGTGTGAAGGTTTCTGAATAGATCAAGCACTTACTAAAACTTGAGTAAATCTATGTACAGCATTTGTCACACGGAGCTGTATAGACACAGCAGACCAAAAGTGCTTGAACCATTCTTAATTTCAGGATTGCGTGTGTGCTATACATATTTGCATGTGAAAACAATTTTTCATCCCATTTTCAGTAAATTAAATTTTTTAATATAATGGAATTAAAAATTGCTTTGTCTTCAGTACACACATGGTGGCTTCCACATGGGCAATCACACAAGATAATGGCTTCACTAGGAAAACTCGTGTGAGCTGTTGGCACTGCCACGTACACAAGGCATAAAAGAGCTGTCATTTATAGTCAGGAGATTCACACAGAAAGGTTTTCCACATATTATGAGCACATGACATGAGTTAATAGACTTTGGACACGGAATGGTGATTGGAGCTAGATGCATGGCTCATTCAAGTAACAACGTGTGAAGCTTTTAATTTTGTACACCGTGACCAAAATAAGGGTGAGTAAATAAGCCATATGCCCGGTGGCTCCGCGAGGGCCTCATTGCACTGGGATGCGCATGATCGCTCCGGAGATTAAAATTTATTTTGTCACGAAAAACATCGTGTTTTGAGCCAGTGTGATCATGATACATAATGGTGAGTCCAAAAAACTAGATATAAAATAGCGCCAGGGTATACTGAGCATAAATAAGTTACAATGATGATTATATAGCTAGGCAATTGGCGTGTGTGTTAGGATTGAAACAAACTGAAGGGAAACAGTTAAGGTAAGTAATTCAATATTTTGGTGAAATCCTTAGCAGTTAAATAAATATTTGCAGATTAATTTATTTTTATTTAATATGTCTTCAGATGAGCTTTGCATGCACGATACAGATGTATAGTTTTCTTCTTAGTTATTCAATGTGAATGACATTGTTTCGGTGCTCCAGTATATGTGTATGAATTAGTAGGTATGGAGGACATCCCTAACCAATCCCCAGTTGTCACTGTAGAGTTTGATTTTATGAGAACGTAGTACACTAGGGTGGTTAAAATTGAAATTTAATGTTAACGAACAATAATGCCTGCTGTGTATCAGTAAATAACGCATGAGGTATATTGTTTTATGCATATGCGAACTGTGAGAGTAATAAATGTATATCAATGAGCTAGGACGAAAGTCCTTGTCAGTTTTAGTCAGTAGCCATTTTTTCTCGCCATGCGGCCACATTTCTCTTATTCATCCATAAGCTAATAATATGCAACAGCGACATAAAGACAGTAGCATGACGAAATCCCAGAGTCCAAATTTTGTGCTGTGCTTTGATTAGAGCTGAGTCGGTACAGCAGTGATGTCAAAGGAATCTGTGTTCCGAAGATAGTTGGTCACAGCACTGATTTCGTTGCGCAAATTAAAAGTAAGATTACAGGCCAGAATCTATAGGCATTTGTTATGGGGCATTATTAACAGAAAATCTGCTGTTCTCAGCAACGTAAAGTTCGAGACATCGGTAGATGCATAACTGCTGGTACCACTAGTATAAACATTACTCACTCATCAAGTCACAAATCTATTGGTTGTCTTGTCAGATATGCAAGAGGGTCACAGGAGTGCACTATTGTGATAATAATGAGTTACTTATTATTTTGAGGTATCAAAATATATGTATGTGAAATGGAGCAACTGAAAAACAAAAAATTTACGCATGTAAAACATAAAATAATAATTTAGAACATAAAACAAAAGTAAACAAAATAAACAACTAGAATAATAATCAACGTTTAGATCTTTTATTAGCTATGTTAAAGTGCCTATTCCAGTCAGTAGTGCCCTGTAGCAATCCAACTAGCACACTGTGTACAGCTTATTTTCCAAAAACAGTATTTCAGAAACCAGCTTTATTACACATGGATGGATGTGGTGTGAAATCTTATTTGACTTACGTGGTAACAAAAGTTTTTATTTCCAAAGTTAATTAATGATGATGGGATATTTTGAAAAATTTCAAATTATTACAAACGTTAATTATACAGTTTTCAAGAACGTTAATTACATAGAAACTTTTATGTGAAACACTTTTTAATCTATCATGGTTTCGAAGATATTCTCTCTAAACTTAATGTGCCAAATTAACTTTTGGCGCGTGTTTTACAACTTTCAAAGCGAAATTGGGCAAAAATGAGAAAATACGTATTGCATTATTTTGACTCATCTACATTCCTGCGAAGTTTCATAAAGATCGTTTGTTTACACCTGAAAATGCTCCCTTGTGAGTCATGTGCAAGGTCGATTTCATGTGTACTAGTCCATCCTCCTTACCCATTTGAAGTACAGATAATCTGGTAGTAATAATCTGGCACAGATTTGGCCAAGATTTGCGGTCCCGGAGAGCACTCGAAGTGTTCGAGTGCAACCAGGTCTGCTGAGCGCTCCCGCTTCCCCCACCACTGCGCTATTCTGAGCGCATGCGCGGGTGAGTAGGCTATATACCGAAGGCTGCACATTCAGGAAACTTAGTAAGACGTATTTGCAACACAGTGCAACTACTACCAAAAGGCGAGTATTGCTGAATACTTTTATAATGCGGATTTTTATCACTAGTATTTATGTTCCACTCTTTATTTTTCTGTCAAAGCTGGTTAGTAAGCAGAACTACAAAAAGCTCTATATACAGGCATTCGACATTAAGTTCTTAGATTTATAAATGCAACACATTTAGATTTTAGAATACGGAATATATCCGGAATTGTGGTTTGGGGTATCAACATATGATGTTATGCAGATTAAAATATGTTAAACGCAAAAGTTGGTGGGACTTTTTTAATTTCACGACAGAAAAGAATGCTCACGCACGAACGTCGAACAAAACATTAAAATAACTTTAGCTGCTTTGTGAAGTCGAGGATATTACTCTTGGTTCAAATGGCTCTGAGCACTATGGGACTTAACTACTGTGGTCATGAGTCCCCTAGAACTTAGAACTACTTAAACCTAACCAACCAAAGGACAGGACACACATCCATGCCCGAGGCAGGATTCGAACCTGCGACCGGAGCGGACGCGCCGCTCAAGAATGTAGCGCCTAGAACCGCTCGGCCACTCTGGCCGGCCGATATTACTCTTGGATTACCTTTTATAAGAGTCTTGTAAATTCCTGTGTTGGACGAACAGGTCACTGAGTAGTGTGGTACACTGTTTGTCTATCAGCTCAAGTTGGAGGTAACGAATAGGTACATCAGCAGTCAAAAGTGACAACAGTCTGACAAAGAAATCGAAATAAGTCTTCAACGCGCGAAGTCCTGGAATCTCTTTGAAAACAAATGACGAAATGAAATTTCCTGGTAGATTAAAACTGTATGCCGGACCGAGAGTCGAACTAGGGACCACAGTTTTAATCTGCCGGGAAGTTTCATATCAGCGCACACTCCTTTGCTGAGCGCAAATTTTATTCTGGAGACATTCCCCAGGCTGTGGCTGAGCCATGTTACCGCAATATCCTTTCTTGCAGGAGTGCTAGTTCTGCAAGGTCTGCAGGAGAGCTTGTGTGAAGTTTGGAAGGTAGGAGATGAGGTACTGGCAGAACTAAAGCTGTGAGGAGGGGGCGTGAGTCCTGCTTCGGTAGCTCAGTTGGAAGAGCACATGCCAGTAAAAAGCAAAGGCTCCGAGTTCGAGTCTGGGGCCGGCAAAACTCTGGGGCCGGCAAACATTTTTAATATGTCAGGAAGTTTCATATCAGCGCACACTCCACTACAGAGTGAAAATTTAATTCTGGACGTGACGAAATGTTTCAAGTATTGAAATATAGTCAGTCATGTCTGGTCCACCAATGAGTCCATTTGTTTGATAACGACCGTCTTGCCCCCCATATCTGCTAGAAAATGATTCTCCCATTGCATCTGACGCTTAGTGAATTCAAATAATTGGTGATATAGACCAGAAAAAAATTTGTCACTGCTCTATTTACCCTTAACTCAGCTTTTCTTCTATGAGTGTCTTCATTTCAGCCAATATTCTCTGTCGCTCATCAGAAGACAAGTTTTTTTTTTCCTTTATTGGATTTCGATTCCGCCTGTCCCCCCAGAGGGGAGGCGGGCAGGCAGCAGCACAATACGCCGCTCTGCAGCCTACAGAAAAGTTAATAAACAGAACTAGGAGATATGAGAACAAGAAAAGTTGGCAGTAAAACAAGGACTGTTAAAAACTGAAACACGGAGAAAAGATGCGAAGAAAATATAAAAACAAACGGTCTGTGATGCTCATTAAAACACATAGTAAATAGACAGAAACAAAAAACACGGCGACAGTCGGGTTTCTGTTCGCATAAGGTAAAAAACACAACTAGCGACAGTATGGTGGCTGTTCGCAACACTGACAGGGGATGCACAACACTGAACACTCACTTAAAACAGCACACGGCGCCAGGTGGGGGGGAGGGAGGCCCCCTGACCGGTGATGGGGAAAAGGGCGGTGTGGACAGGAAAAGATAAAAGGGAAAGCCTATGGAGGGAGGGGACAAAGAAAAAAGGGGGGCTGGGCACATGTAAGCATTGGGAAAGGCAAGGAGTGGAGAGCAAAGGACTCAGGGGAGAGATGGGAGTCAGAGAGAGAGGGTAGGCGGGGAAAAACAGGATGGAAGGAGGGGGAGAGGGAGCCCAGCAAAAGGACAAAGGAAGGGAGGGCGAGGTGAGGATCAAAGCTGATAGGAGGGATAAAGGGAGGGAAAGAGGGCATCATGCGGGAGGGGGAGTTGATGGAAGCCACTTTGGGAAAGAAGATGAAGGATGTGGAGGTTATGGGGGACACAACAGTGAAGGTGCAGCAGATGGCGGGGGTTGGAGAGGAGAGGAGCATCCAGGGGATGAGGGGGATCAAGTCAGCGGGAGGTGTAGAGGACACGGATATGTTCGAGGAAAAGCAGCAGATGGTGGAAAGGAATCAGGTCGTAGAGGATCGCTGGGGGGGGGGGGGGGGATGGGAGGCTTATATCAAATGCAAGGTGGAGTGCATGGCGCTCAAAGATCTGGAGGGACTTACAGAATTAAGGGGGGGGGGCGGATATCCAGGTGTGACTGGCATAACAGAGGGTGGGATGGAGGATGGTAGAGAGGTTCAACACCCATGTCTGGCCAGAGAGGAGTTTAAGGTGTTGGATGCAGTTGGGGGCTTTGGATTGGATGGAGATGAGGGATCCAGGTGAGGTGACGGTCAATGGTGAGGACAAGGTAGGCAAGGGTGAGGGAGAGGCGGACAGGATGGGTGCATATAGTAAGGGAAAAATCAAGGAGCCAGAAGGGGTGGGTGGTACGACCTATGATGATTGCCTGGGTCTTGGAAGGATTAATTTTCAGGAGACACTGGTTACACCATGTGGCAAAAAGGTCAAGGTGATTCTGGTGAAGGTGTTGGGACCGTTGAATGGTAGGAGAGCGAGGGAAAGGAAGGCAGTGTCATCAGCATACTGTAGGAGGTGTACTAGAGGGGTGGGGGGTGGGGGGTTGAGGCATATCTGCGTGTACAGGAGGTAGAGGAGAGGTGAGAGGACACAGCCTTGGGGCACAGCCATGGAGGGGTAGAAGGTGCGGGAATCGGCATTATGGATGGTAACATAGGAGGGGCGGCAGGAGAGGAAAAAGGCAATCAGATGGACATAGTTGATAGTAAGGGATGCCAGACACGGTTGTAGGCCTTTTCGACGACGAGGGAGACAAAAATAGCGCAGCGACGGGAGTTAAGCTGGAGGGAGAGGAGATGAGTGAGGCGTAGGTCATCGGCAGAGAAGGAAGGTCGAAAGCCACATTTGGTGTTGGGGATATCAGAAGACAAGCACATCATATTGGCTTTATAGCTGACGTTATAATAATGTTCCAGTGAATATTTTTACAGCTCATGATAGTGTGGCGGCTTATTAAGCACCTTGCACGGCCTCCATAACTATAGAAAAAGTAGAGCGATCCTCATTCAGCATTGTATGATGTTGCTTTTCCCCTGGACAAGTGAACACTATTGGTATTGTTAACGAAATGTGGCAAGCCGACTGCCTCGCTCTAGCGGCGACAGGCTGCAGCCTTGCTCCAGCTGTCCCTCGTCGCCCCTCTGCCCCTCTCGCCGTTGGGCTCGGGTCGCTGGGCAGGAGGGAGGCCGGAGCGCTCGCACTCGAGGGGAGCTGTCTGGCCGCACCTGATCTAGCAATTAAATTATGTTTTGTCTTTATTTACAAGAGAATCTGCAGTCCTTACAGCACTCTCACCTTCAGCCTGTATTTCAAACGTTCCGAAAATTGTGTTACTGGACAGAAAATGAATCTAATAAGAATGACCTCAGGGTTTTAGTAAAAAGTGCGAATGATGAAGTTATTTCTATCGTATGTGGAAGACTACCGTAATTTTATATCGCATTATTTGTAATGGAAGTTCGAAGAGCTTAGGTCCTTACTGAGTGGACATGGAACTTCAATTTCTGTCCTGTATCACGTTAACGTGTATTGAAGTTTTTATTTATGTGCACATCAGACAGAAGAGAATGTCTCGTATAAGAAGGATATAGGAAATGGGAGCATTAATAGGACCAGCAAAGTAATTTTACATGCCTCCGTTTTCGTAAGCGAATTCTGTAATTTGCGCGCCACATAGAGCCGAAAGACGATGCAAGAGAGTGCTGCACTCGCAAATCACGATGAGGAGCCATTTCCGTGTGATGCATCGGCTCCTTTCTAGCCACGGTGGAAACCTCGTTTCATGTGCTTCACGATGAGAAATGCGTACCGTGTGCGGTGCGCTAGACAAATCACGCGACGTATCGCTGTGTAGGTTTCCTCCGAAACGTGTGTTGCTGGACACATTATTTCTGTGCACAGCTGCACAGATACGAGGATAGTCGAAAAATTTGTAAGCTAAGAAAGAAATAAGAATTTTATCAAATTTATTTTTAGTTTTTAACATTCCGGGTGATCAAGAAACCAGTATAAATTTGAAAACTGAATAAATCACGGAATAATGTAGATAGAGAGGTACAAGTTGACACACATGCTTGGAATGACATGGGATTTTATTAGAACCAAAAAAATACAAACGTTCAAAAAATGTGCGACAGATGGCGCTTCATCTGATCGGAATAGCAATAATTAACATAACAAAGTAAGAGAAAGCAAAGATGATGTTCTTTACAGGAAATGCTCAATATGTCCACCATCATTCCTCAAAAATAGTTGTAGTCGAGGAATAATGTTGTGAACAGCACTGTAAAGCATGTCCAGAGTTATGTTGTCTTTCAGCATCCGTAGAGATGTCAGTCGATCACGATACACTTGTGACTTCAGGTAACCCCAAAGCCAATAATCGGACGGACTGAGGTCTGGGGACCTGGGAGACCAAGCATGACGAAAGTGTCGGCTGAGCACACGGTCATCACCAACAGACGCGCGCAAGAGATCTTTCACGCGTCTAGCAATATGTGGTGGAGCATATGTGTCAATTTTTACCTCTCTATCTACATTGTTCCGTGGTTTATTAAGTTTTCAAATTTATACTGACTTTTTGATCACCCTTGTAAGTCAGTAAGATCCTTGTAAGTCTGTACATTTCTCCCAACGATCCCATTAATCTGTCCAAATAGTAGTCAGACTTTCTCTGCAAAACAATTGTTTACGAATTTACGAAATTAATGGCTTCTTCATTTCACTCACGATTTCACGAAAATTTCAGCATTGGCGGGGGGGGGGGGGAGGGGTGATAAGGAGGGGGTTAAGATCACTTGGGGCTAGACCGGGTGAATAAGGAGAGTGCCGGCCGCGGTGGCCGAGCGGTTCTAGGAGCTTCAGGTTCGAATCCTGCCTCGGGCATGGATGTGTGTGATGTCCGCAGGTTAGTTAGGTTTAAGTAGTTCTAAGTCTAGGGGACTGGCAACCTCAGATGTTAAGTCCCATAGTGCTCAGAGCCATTTGAACCAATAAGGAGAGTGATAAAGCAGTTGAAACAGCAGCTCGTGATGTTGACAATCTAACGCGTTAGTTCGCCAGATTTGGCACGATATCCCTCATGCGGACATCAAACAACTCTGTCAGTCAGAGATAAGGCGAATAACTGCTTAGATAAGGCCCAGAATGTACGAACGCGTGATTGACTTGCTCAATTTGTGAAGCTCTTTCTCTTAAATAAATCGTCCAATTTTTATGAACTTATGAATATTAATTGTCTGTACATATACGTCACATCTACAGATTTTATTTCCTTTCGGACAATTCTTTCGCAGTGCGTCGTTTTCTTGTCTTAGGGTGTATAAGACCTCTGGCCCTTGACAAACGCTTGGCCATTGAGTCTCTCAGTTTTTCACAAAAACCAGAAAACTACGTTATTGATCAGCAGTGATCATTCATTCCCGACTTCATACACACAACACTTTTTAAGCCACATCTCCACCACATAGGGACCACGACAGGCACCCTACCCTCACGAAGACTGCTGGCTGTGAGCAACGAATCTGGTGAACGAAATAATGTTAACGTGCCGATCTTTCGGCCAGTCAGTCTCCAGAAAAGAATTAGCCATTTCTTGCTAACCCTCGTAGTATTTGCTGCAAGATACTGCTCCTTGACAGCCCTCCGAGAACTTTCGTTTCCAAAGTATACTGGGAAACAGCCATCTTCCTGCAGAAATCACCTGCCTTTGGAAACAGAAGAGTCAAACAACTGTTTAACTGGATTAAGGGAAGGCCAGGGCGTTTATCTCCAGGCAGGGAACCAATTCCCTTCCCCTGGGAACCGGAAAACTGTCACTTCTGTTCACAGTAGTTACCACCGCTAGCCAAAGGTCGCAGCCAGTAGCTGACAAGTTACACGGTGACAAAAACAAAATTATGCAACACCTTTGGTGAAATGTTCCATTCAGTCGTCCTGCATAAACTTCTCTCCAATCCTGTTAACAACAGGAAATTTATCTGTAAGTAAAATATTATTCGTAAGAGATCAATCTGTGATTACGTAATGTGCTATAGGCGTCAAATAATGAAATTGACTGCCCAAATCAGTCTCCATATCAACAGTTACAGAATGACTTACGTAATAACAGAACGCAATACGCTGTTTTGAAGTGAATCTTCCTGTTCCCTGATATGCCTGCTAACAGTAGGGGATGTGGCATTATACCTGTAACGCTAGATCTATCGGTCCATGCATAACATGCAATTAACATTTCTTAAGACTATGACAATTTCCACTGAATTGCTTTGATGAGCTGTAATTGTATGGTATGTGTGACTGTGTAACGTCTTGTGTAATGATTTAGGTTATTCATTTATGATAGCCTATTTGTTTGTGTGTAGTAAAGAGCTGAGTACAGGAGTAGATAAGCAAATAGTCAGATAGTGTGTGTGCTGTGAGAATGTGTTGTCTCACTGCAATGTTTGTGTCCAACAGTATGGGACTTCTATTAGAAGGGATCATGTGGTAATGTATGATTGCAGTTGCGTTGGTACCTTGATTTTGATTCTATGAGAAGTAAAATTAGCCCTAACTGTGGAATGTTTGAGGGTGATGACCAGACCCACGTACCTAAGGAATGACAGTAAAAAGGAAAAGTAAACTGAACAGGCACAGAATTGTCTTCCCTTTCTCTACTGTCTTCTCCGGCAACGAAGGGTTGATGTGTAGAGGCTCAAACATTTGCTTGAGTTCGCTGTACTAGTACAGCAACCTCGGCACAAATTTGTAACCTTTCGGAAGGTAATGAAACACGTCAGGCTGTAACACACTTTATTCCAATTATTCATGTTTACTGAATCGCTAAAATTATAGGAACATTTTGTTCCCCAGAATGTAACATATATGTGGTGTAGGGCTTAATTCTCAAGGGTCATGTGTGATGAATGCTGAGATTTCCCATTCCTAATGTTAATGCATCTTGCTGTACTTAATCTCTGTGTAGTTAGAGGGCAGAACAGCAGAGCGGTGGCTAGTAGATGTACTGGGCTGGAGGCCAGATCAGGGTACAGGAAACCGACCGTCAACAAGCCATTGTACGAACTCCGGGCGCCTTGGTAAGATAAGATGGCTTTGTAACATGGGAAGGGGAAATCTCCACCATTAGGGCCAGCTTTGTAGCTTGCCCGCGACTTGCTGGGGCCAAACGAAGTCCACTTGGAGTACAGGTAGGCAAGTAAGGCTGAGCTAAGGTTGGTCAGCGTTCGCAAACTATGGGAATGGTGGCTTACCATTCCTCGGCACTCGCAGCTTCCCAAAGAAGATCCGGTTATTTAGCGCAGTGGGTGTGCCATTTTCGAGACAATATTTCCCGCTGGTGGAGCTACAGTCTTTCATCACTTTTTAGGAGCATCACAAGGATCAGGGAAGCAGATGTGAAGAGTGCTAGCTTTTAGAGACAGTTGGAACGGAGTCTTCTTTAGGGCACATTGAGACAGGAGTCATCTTCAGAGACAGTCAAGAGGGAGCCCTTTTTGCAGACACTTGAGGCAGGAACAGCTGAGGGCAAAAGCTGATGTGTCACATACTTTACCAACCACTTCACTTTTCCTTACCACGCTCCGTTTAACTTGTGTAAGTTTACCTATTGGAAGGGGATCGTGGAAGAATGAGAGAAGAAAGTCTGTGTGGCATTATTCTGATGACCATATTTTGGGGTGTTACTCAAGTGAATTGTTTGTGATGCACACTTCCTCATTCAAAACAGTCACGCGAAACGTGCCTGGTACAAAAGTAAATATAAACTGCAACAAGAAAAATGCATTTCAATTTAAGTAAGGAATATTTATATACTTGCTATGGATAACAGACACATCAACAAACTCTTTCTCTTGTTCTTGAATTCCTTTATGCTTTGAACCATCAGGATAATCAATAAAGTCGTAAATTGGTTAAAGCTTCATAACTGTTCATCGTAATTGTGTGTGGAGACTGGAATCTGAGGATTTCATATGGACACAAATAGTCATGACACCAGTATGGTGATTAAGTGTATGTTTTAGAACATCATGAGTTACGGTTTTCGATTTTTGGGGTTTAGGAACACAGCATCAGATCGAGAGTGCACTTAGGGGTTGTGAGTTGACAGAGAATAATAGGCATATGCGTCAGGTGGGGTAGATTCGGGGTGTTGTGTCTCCGTATTGGTTGAATTTTTGGCAGAGACGTAGGTGTAGCTCTCGATCCGTAACGTGCGTCAGAATGACACCATATTAAGGACCTTGCGAGATAGAACATGGCGGTACAGCCTGCGACTTTGAGCCACTGCAACGAGGGTGTATCATGCTGAAATGCTGGTTACCCGTATCGCTGCTGTGGATGTGTATACACATCCTGGTACACAGTTACTCAGGTGCTGTGGACGTCTAAACGCGAACCGTTTGGTCTTTCCTACAGTGCTACTGACGCCCGTATGCGTTATGAGCCGCCGACCTCTCACCGCTGTGGACGAGTTACTACCATATCTCGGTGAGTACAAATATTTCGAGTATTTATCATACAATATATGTGCTTCATAGCCTGCTATCATTTCCAAAAATTCGTTTCGGTATTTTGAATCGTTTAGGAGATGCGCGGACTGTTATGACCACATGATTCGTGATGCACAAGGACGTGAATGTGCGACCTCCATTCGGATATAAAACCCAGTAACTAGAGAATGAAATGATATATCTTTCTCCTCTCAATCTGAAATAAAATTCCCGTATTTTATCTGCATTTCATTAGCTGAAATGCATGGTTGATTTACCATACGCAAAGTTTACGCAAAGCGTTTCTACCTCTGCAAGCTGTTTCAAATTGCGTGCAGCGTTATACTTAATTTGATACGCACTAAGTATGACATATAATGGAAAGAAATTCAGTTTTTTATCGAGTGAAGATATCAGACTGTAAGTTAACCAAAAATCAAAATTTTTTCATCCAGTAGCTTTTGAAAAATCGGATGGTAAGTATTTCATATCGGCTGGAGCGGCTGTGAGCACCTACTGGTGCATTCGACTGCTCTATGGTGGCAGAGGTGAGAGGCAGTTCTGTCGAGGGATGTTCATAAAACATCGATATGGTTTCCAAAACAGATATCGATATATTTCGGCCACGCCTTTGATATATCGATATAAATATGGCAATATCGAGTGCCGATACTTTAATTTTATATTATATCACAATTTTCGGTACATATTTGAAGTTGTCGTAGCGCGGTGTGGCCGCGCGCTTTGAGGCGTCATATCACAGATTTCGCGCCTCTCCCGCCGGAGGTTCGAGTCCTCCCTCGGGCATGGTTGTATGTATTGTTCTTAGCATAAGTTAGTTTAAGTTAATTAGTTACTTTAAATAGTGTGTAAGTCTAGGGTCCGATGACCTCACCAGTTTGGTCCCTTAGGAGTTCACACGCATTTGAACATTTGCTAATGAGGTCCCGAAGGCTTCCACAGCATCACGGGTAGCGCAGCAACAGCGGCCTCTACGGCGTCACTCTTCCCTGTGTTGTGCCGGCTGCGGAGTGAGCTGC
This sequence comes from Schistocerca piceifrons, assembly GCF_021461385.2. NCBI lineage: Eukaryota > Metazoa > Arthropoda > Insecta > Orthoptera > Acrididae > Schistocerca > Schistocerca piceifrons. The sequence goes on along the minus strand of NC_060143.1, from coordinate 310,553,715 downwards.
ACCGCCAGGAGGCGTTCTATCTGATCAGGCCTTAAGCTGTCCTTTGATGGACACGAGTACTAGGTCGGAACTGTGCTGCTGTCGTGACAGCTTGTTGCGTTGTTCCGAGCGGCCCCAGCGTCAGACTGTGAGCGACAACAGGATCTGGAAACCCCAGCATCGAACAATAGAGCCGCCACAAGCTGGCGTCTTGTCCAGTCCCTAGCAGACAGCTGTGTCAATATTGGCGGCGGGCGAAATTAAGCGCGCATCAAAACGCGAGTGTCGGGGTGCTCAGCTGCCCCTCGTGCCGCGCCCCCAGCTGTCAGAGGGCTTCCTGCGCACTGCTACTGTTTCCGCCGCCTATGTCAATCACCTGGGACCGCCCATCCGACTGAGTGTTAGCAGGGAGAGAGTCTAACACAAAGTCTTAGTGGGTAACGGTGCAGCTTCTATAAATGAGGCTGCTGCCAAGATGCTCGACTCTACATCAACATCCACTTATTTACTCTGGAGACCAATTCGAAGTGCGTGGCAGGGTGTAGGAGCCTTTGTTTCGGTTGTCAGAACTTACTCGCATTCCATTCAAGTATGGAGAGAGGGAGGAACTATTTAAACACCTCTGAGGGCCTTGTAATAAATCTAACTTTGTCCTCACCATCCCTACGGGAGCGACACGTAAGGGGTTGTAGTACATTACTACGGTCGTCTCTTGGGACTGGTCTTAAAATTTCGTAACCAGAATTTCTCGGAACAGTTTTCGTCTATAATGAAGCGTCTACGAGTTCAGTTTCATCAGTATCTATTCGACATACCCCTGTGGGTTAAACAAACCTGTGACCATTCTTGCTGCGATTCTTTGAAGATATTCAGTGTCCTCTGTTATTCCTAATTGTTAAGGGTCCCACACACTGGAGCAACGTTCTAGGACGAGTCATAATAGCGTTTCGTAAGCAATCTCCCTAGGAAACTGATTACATTTCGTTAGTATTATACCAGTAGCCCGAAGTCTGCCACATTCTTTGAATACGACTGAAAGAATATGGACAGTACATTTCATATGCCTACAAATCATTATCCTCAAGTATTTCTATAAGTTTACCGATTAAAATCGTGATTAATTGCTAATTTATTCGTAAGATACTACTTTTTGTTTTCTAAAGATTTAAAGCAAAGCGCCAATCATTGCATTACTTTGAAATCTTATCAAGATACCACTGAATATTTGTACAGCTTCTCTGACAGTATTTCGTTATAGGTAATCGCATCATCTACGAAAAGTCTGACATTGTTATTAACATTGTCTGATAGGTCATTAATATGACGTGTACAGCAAGAGTCTCAATACACTTCCTGAAGTATACGTGAAGTTACTTCTGCTCCTGCCGATGACTATGCGTCTAAGATAATATACTGCGTCGTCCCTACCAACAAATCCTCGTTCCATTCACAAATTTCGCTCTACACTCCAAATGATTGTAATTTTGATAAAAAAGTAATGGTGTGGAATGGAATCAAATGCTTGTCTTGATCCGTGGTCTTCAGAATGTCATGTGATAAAAGGGCGAGCTGTGTTTCACAAGATTGATGTTTTCGAGATCCATGCTGGTTAGCATAGAAGAGGCCATTCTGTTTGGGATCTCTCAGAGCTCCGAATATTTTCTAAGGTTTTACAATAAATGAGTGACGAGAATAATTCGGCGGTAGTTTTGTGGATTACATATGCTACTTTTCTTGTAGAGAGGTGTGCACTTTGCTTTCTTCCAACTATAGAGCACGATGTCTTGTTTGAGGAACCTGTGGTATGTTGTTGTTGTGGTCTTCAGTCCAGAGACTGGTTTGATGCAGCTCTCCATGCTACTCTATCATGTGCAAGCATCTTCATCTTCCAATACGTACTGCAACCTACATCCTTCTGAATCTGTTTGGCGTATTCATCTCTTCGTCTCCCTCTACGATTTTTACCCTCCAACCTGCCCTCCAATACTAAATTGCTGATCCCTTGATGCCTCAGAATACGTCCGATCAACCGATCCATTCTTCTGGTCTAGCTGTGCCACAAATTTCTCTTCTCCCCAGTTCTATTCAATACCTCCTCATTCTACATCTACATCTACGTGATTACTCTGCTGTTCACAATAAAGTGCCTGGCAGAGGGTTCAATGAACCATCTTCATGCTGTCTCTCTACCGTTCCACTCTCAAACGGCACGGGGGAAAACGAGCACTTAAATTTTTCTGTGCGAGCCCTGATTTCTCTTATTTTATCGTGATGATCATTTCTCCCTATGTAGGTGGGTGCCAACAGAATGTTTTCGCAATCGGTGGAGAAAACTGGTGATTGAAATTTCATGAGAAGGTCCCGTCGCAAAGAAAAACGCCTCTGTTTTAATGATTGCCACTCCAATTCACGTATCATGTCTGTGACACTATCTCCCCCATTTCGCGATATTACAAAACGAGCTGCCCTTCTTTGTACTTTTTCGATGTCATTCGTCTGTCCCTCCTGATGCGGATCCCACACCGCACAGCAGTACTCCAGAATAGGGAGGCAAGCGTAGTGTAAGCAGTCTCTTTGGTAGACCTGTTGCACCTTCTAAGTGTTCTGCCAATGAATCGCAGTCTTTGGTTTGCTCTACCCACAATATTATCTATGTGATCGTTCCAATTTAGGTTATTTGTAATTGTAATCCCTAAGTATTTAGTTGAATTTACAGCCCTCACATTCGTTTGACCTATCGCGTAATCGAAATTTAGCTGATTTCATTTAGTACTCATGTGAATAAGTTCGCACTTTCCTTTATTCAGGGTCAATTGCCCCTTTAGCACCATACAGATATCTTATCTAAATCATTTTGCAAGTCGTTTTGATCATCTGATGACTTTACAAGACGGTAAATGACAGCATCATCTGCAAAAAATCTAAGACGGCTACTCAGATTGTCTCCTATCCGAAAATTACCTCGAGCAATTAGACAGATAACCGACTCGTGGAGATAACATCTTGGACCTACTGATAACAACAGACCCGAACTTTTCGACTCTGTAAGTGCAGAACAGGGAATCAGTGATCATAAGGCCGTTGCAGCATCCCTGAATATGGAAGTTAATAGGAATATAAAAAAAGGGAGGAAGGTTTTTCTGTTTAGCAAGAGTAATAGAAGGCAGATTTCAGACTACCTAACAGATCAAAACGAAAATTTCTGTTCCGACACTGACAATGTTTAGTGTTTATAGAAAAAGTTCAAGGCAATCGTAAAATGCGTTTTAGACAGGTACGTGCCGAGTAAAACTGTGAGGGGCGGAAAAAACCCACCGTGGTTCAACAACAAAGTTAGGAAACTACTGCGAAAGCAAAGAGAGCTTCACTCCAAGTTTGAACGCAGCCAAAACCTCTCAGACAAACAGAAGCTAAACGATGTCAAAGTTAGCGTAAGGAGGGCTATGCGTGAAGCGTTCAGTGAATTCGAAAGTAAAATTCTATGTACCGACTTGACAGAAAATCCTAGGAAGATCTGGTCTTACGCTAAATCAGTAAGTGGCTCGAAACAGAATATCCAGACACTCCGGGATGATGATGGCATTGAAACAGAGGATGACACGCGTAAAGCTGAAATACTAAACACCTTTTTCCAAAGCTGTTTCACAGAGGAAGACTGCACTGCAGATCCTTTTCTAAATCCTCGCACAAACGAAAAAGTGGTTGACATCGAAATAAGTGTCCAGTGAACAGAAAAGCAACTGGAATCACTCAACAGAGGAAAGTCCACTGGACCTGACGGGATACCAATTCGATTCTACACAGAGTACGCGAAAGAACTTGCCCCCCCCCCCCCCCCCCCCTTCTAACAGCCCTGTACCGCAAGTCTCTAGAGGAACGGAAGGTTCCAAATGATTGGAAATGAGCACAGGTAGTCCGAGTCTTCAAGAAGGGTCGTCGAGCAGATGCGCAAAACTATAGACCTATATCTCTGACGTCGATCTGTTGTAGAATTTTAGAACATGTTTTTTGATCGCGTATCATGTCGTTTTTGGAAACCCAGAATCTACTCTGTAGGAATCAACATGGATTCCGGAAACAGCGATCGTGTGAGACCCAACTCGCTTTATTTGTTCATGAGACCCAGAAAATATTAGATACAGGCTCCCAGGTAGATGCTATTTTCCTTGACTTTCGGAAGGCGTTCGATACAGTTCTGCACTGTCGCCTGATAAACAAAGTAAGAGCCTACGGATTATCAGACCAGCTGTGTGGCTGGATTGAAGAGTTTTTAGCAAACAGAACACAGCATGTTGTTATCAATGGAGAGACGTCTACAGACGTTAAAGTAATCTCTGGCGTGCCACAGGGGAGTGTTATGGGACCATTGCTTTTCACAATATATATAAACAACCTAGTAGATAGTGTCGGAAGTTCCGTGCGGCTTTTCGCGGATGATGCTGTAGTATACAGAAAAGTTGCAGCATTAGAAAATTGTAGCGAAATGCAGGAAGATCTGCAACGGATAGGCACTTGGTGCAGGGAGTGGAAACTGACCCTAAACATAGACAAAAGTAATGTATTGCGAATACATAGAATGAAGGATTGTATGATTATATGATAGCGGAAGAAACACTGGTAGCAGTTACTTCTGTAAAATATCAGGGAATATGCGTGCGGCACGATTTGAAGTGGAATGATCATATAAAATTAATTGTTGGTAAGGTGGGTACCAGGTTGAGATTCATTGGGAGAGTCATTAGAAAATGTAGTCCATCAACAAAGGAGGTAGCTTACAAAACACTCGTTCGACCTATACTTGAGTATTGCTCATCAGTGTGGGATCCGTATCAGATCGGGTTGACGGAGGAGATAGAGAAGATCCAAAGAAGAGCGGCGCGTTTCGTCACAGGGTTATTTGGTAACCGTGATAGCGTTACGGAGATGTTTAGTTAACTCAAGTGGCAGACTCTGCAGGAGAGGCGCTCTGCATCGCGGTGTAGCTTGCTGTCCAGGTTTCGAGAGGGTGTGTTTCTGGATGAGGTATCGAATATATTGCTTCCCCTACTTATACCTCCCGAGGAGATCACGAATGTAAAATTAGAGAGATTCGAGCGCGCACGGAGGTTTTCAGACAGTCGTTCTTCCCGCGAACCATACGCGACTGGAATTGAAAAGGGAGGTAATGACAGTGGCACGTAAAGTGCCCTCCAGCACACACCGTTGGGTGGCTTGCGGAGTATAAATGTAGATGTAGGTACTTCATAATGTTTGAATACAGTATATGCTCTAAAACCCTGCAAATCGACGTTAGTTTTATAGACCTGTAATTCAGCGGATTACTGCTCTTCAGATTTGGGTATTGGTGTGACTTAAGCAATTTTCCAGTCTTTAGGTACGTACCTTTCCGTGAGCGAGTGGTTGTATATAATTGCTAAATATGGAGCTATTTTATCAGCCTACTGTGAGAGGAGCCTGACTGGTATACAATCTAGACCGGAGGCCTTGCCTTTATTAAGTGATTTAAGCTGCTTTGTTACACCGAGGATATCTACTTCTATTTCTCATCTTGGCAGTTGTTCTTGATAGGAATTCAGGAATATTTACTTCGTCTTCTTTGGTGAATGAGTTTCAGAAAACCGTGTTTAATAACTCTGATTTAGTGGCACTGTCATCGGTGACTTCACCGCTGTTATCGCCCTGTGAAGGTATTGATTGTATCTTGCCACTGATGTGTTATATGTATGACCAGAATCTCTTTGGGTTTTCTGCCAGATTTCGAGACAGAATTTCGCTGTGGAAGTTATGTGATCTACCCATCTTATCTGCAGCATTATTCAGTAGCACCACATTTCGAAAGCTTCTATTACTTCCTGGCACTTAAATCTATACTCGATGTTAACAAATTTCTCTTCTTCAGAAACGCTTTCCTTGCCATTGCCAGTCTACATTTCATATCCTCTCTACTTTGACCATAATTAGTTATTCTGCTCCTCAAAGAGCAAAACTCATTTACTACTTCAAGCGTCTCATTTTCTAATCTAATTCCGTCAGCATCACCCGACTTAATTCGACTACATTCCATTGTCCTCGTTTTGCTTTTGTTGATGTTCATCCTATATCCTCCTTCCAAGACACTGTCCATCCCGTTCAACTGCTCTTCCAGGTCCTTTGCTGTCTCTAACAGAATTACAATGTCATCGGCGAACCTCAAAGTTTTTATTTCTTCTCCATGGATTTTAATACCTACTCCAAATTTTTCTATTGTTTCCTTTACTGCTTGCTCAATATACAGATTGAATAACATCGGGGATAGGGTACAACCCTGTCCCACTCCCTTCCCAACCACTGCTTCCCTTTCATGACCCTCGACTCTTATAACTGCCATCTTGTTTCTGTACAAATTGTAAATAGCCTTTCGCTACCTTCAGAATTGGAAAGAGTGTATTCCAGTCAACATTGTCAAAAGCTTTCTCTAAATCTACAAATGCTAGAAACGTAGGTTTGCATTTCCTTAATCTATTATCTAAGATAAGTTGTAGGGTCAGTATTGCCTCACGTGTTCCCACATTTCTACGGAATCCAAACTGACCTTCCCCGAGGTTGGCTTGTGTCAATTTTTCCATTCGTCTGTAAAGAACTCGTGTTAGTATTTTGCAGCCATGGCTTATTAAACCGATAGTTCGGCAATTTTCACATCTGTCAACACCTGCTTTCTTTGAGATTGGAATTATTATATTCTTCTTGAAGTCTGAGGGTATTTCGTCTGTCTCATACATCTTGCTCACCAGATAGTAGAGTTTTGTCAGGACTGGCTCTCCCAAGGCTATCAGTAGTTCTAAATGAATGTTGTCTACTCCCGGGGCCTTGTATCGGCTTAGGTCTTTCAGTGCACTGTCAAACTCTTCACGCAGTATCGTATCTCCCATTTCATCTCCATCTACATCCTCTTCCATTTCCATAATACTGACCTCAAGAACATCGTCCTTGTATAGACCCTCTATATACTACTTCCACCTTTCTGCTTTTCATTCTTTGCTTAGAACTGTGTTTCCATCTGAGCTCTTGATATTCATACAAGTGGTTCTCTTTTCTCCAAAGGTCTCTTTAAATTTCCTGTAGGCAGTATCTACCTTACCTCTAGTGATATACGCCTCTACATCCTTACATTTGTCCTCTAGCCATCCCTGCTTAGCCATTTTGCACTTCCTGTCGATCTCATTTTTGAGACGTTTGTATTCCTTTTTGCCTGCTTCATTTACTGCATTTTTGTATTTTTTCCTTTCATCAATTAAATTCAATATCTGTTCTGTTACCCAAGGATTTCTCCTATCCCTCGTCTTTTTACCTACTTGATCCTCTGCTGCCTTCACTGTTTCATCTCTCAAAGCTACCCATTCTTCTTCTACTGGATTTCTTTCCCCCATTGTTGTCAATCTTTCGCTTTTCGCTAATGCTCTCCCTAAACCTCTCTACAACCTCTGGTTCTGTCAGTTTATTCAGGTCTCATCTCCTTAAATTCCCAGCTTTTTGCAGTTTCTTCAGTTTTAATCTACAGTTCATAACAAATAGATTGTGGTCATAGTCCACATCTGCCCCTAGAAATGTCTTACAACTTTAAATCTGGTTCCTAAATCTCTGTCTTACCATTATATAACATATCTGAAATCTTCCAGTATCTCCAGGCTTCTTCCGTGTATCAACCTTCTTTCATGCTTCGTAAATCAAGTGTTAGCTATGATCAAGTTCGAGTCTATGCTAAATTCTACCAGGCGGCTTTCTCTTTCATTCCTTACCCCTATTCCATATTCACCTACTACGTTTCCTTCTCTTCCTTTTCCTACTGTCGAATTCCAGTTAAATTTTCGTCTCCCTTCACTATCTGAATAATTTCTTTTATCTCATCATACATTTCATCAATCTCTTCGTCATCTGCGGAGATAGTTGGCATATAAACTTGTACTACTGTGGTAGGCGTGGGCTTCGTATCTATCTTGGCCACAATAATGCGTTCACTATGCTGTTTATAGCAGCTTACCCGCATTCCTATTTTCCTGTTCATTATTAAACCTACTCCTGCATTACCCCTATTTGATTCCGTATTTATAACCCTGTATTCACCTGACCAGAAGTCTTGCTCCTCCTGAAACCGAACATCACTAATTCCTACTATATCTAACTGTAAGCTATCCATTTCCTTTTTTAAATTTTCTAACCTACCTGCCCGGTTAAGGGATCTGACATTCCCCGCTTCGAGCCGTAGGACGCCATTTTTCTTTTTCCTGATAACAACGTCCTCCTGAGTAGTCCCCGCCCGGAGATCCGAATGGGGAACTATTTTACCTCAGGAATATTTTACCCAAGAGGACGCCATCACCATTTAACCATACAGTAAGGCTGCATACCCTCGGGAAAAATTACGGCCGTAGTTTCTCTTTGCTTTCAGCCATTCGCAGTACCATCACAGCAAGGCTGTTTTGGTTAGTGTTACAAAGCCAGATCAGTCAATCATCCAGACTGTTGCCCTTGCAACTACTGAAAAGGCTGCTGCCCCTCTTCAGGAACCACACGTTTGTCTGGCCTCTCAACAGATACCCCTCCGTTGTGGTTGTACCTACGGTGAGGCTACCTGTATCGTTGAGGCATACAAGCCTCCCCACCAACGGCAAGGTACCCCTAATCGAACAGAAGGTTACCCTGGAACTGCGACTGGCCTTCCAAACTTTGTACAGCTCACAAATGCAACTTAAACTGAATCCAAGGTGCAAACAAATAAAGACACTGAAAAAGTAACACAATCTGCGGAATTCACCTCTCAAATTGTGAGCTGCTTAGAGCAAAAGCCACAGTAGCAATAAAATGGCCATACTTACTGGATCGATTCAACGTAAACTGCCAGGCCTGCGACCAGCTGCCTCCCTCACTCGATGACCTCTCTGTCGCGCCTCCTCACATCGACTCCATTATTGACTAACTTTCTTCTATACTAACTGGAATCTTCTGCCTGGAGGAGAGAATTAACAACTTTCGCACGGTGATGACCAAGAATTGCTCTGCACACGCTGAAACGCCAGGGAAGGCTGCCAAAAATTCTCCGCTATCGTTTACAGTGTGACCATTAACTGCCCAGAGGTTGCTATGCTGTATATTCTGTGTCGCCCCTCATTGGTTCAGACATTTACACTAAAGCGCCTCTGCCGATAACCTCTCTGATTGGCTCACATCATCCGTGCAGTTTCGTTCTAGAATCTGAACACGGCACAATGCCGGTGTCGTGTATTTTCAACCGTCGGTAGGAAATACAGGTTCTTCACACCATAAATGGTCAGGAGACCTACGGTCGCCCAGCTGTCTTTCAAGACCGTACCGGATCATGGACGTCAGAAATCGCCTAAGATGTTACTACAGCATTTCTGTGAACCAGCAGTCCAGTAGGGGAAAGCTTAAGCCATCCCGTATTCAAAATCTGCGACCACCCAGGTCCTTCATTGTAACCTTACAGGCCTTCAAACGTCCCCTTAGAAAAATTAACGAATTACTGTGTTGGTAAACCCCTTACGTTATTTGATTTTCAAACAGCTGAGCAAAACTGAACGTACTGACATTTCTCTCTTTACTTATTCTGATCATCACTAAACTGACACACAATATTTTTAGCGCAAAGCAATCTGACTTTTAATAATCCCTACAAATGAATGGCCCTGACTAACAATAACCTATACCTTTCATGAATCACTTACCTCACAAAAATCTTCGTTACTCGAACTACTGCAATACAGCGAACGCCAATACTGCCAGCTAAATAAAAGATTCTAACTACTGAAGTCACTAACTACTGATAAGCATAGTCAGCAAATGAAAGATTCTGATAGAGAACAAACAATGTATTTACCTTAATAGTGTTCAAAAGTCATAATATATGTATATCAGTTCATAACATCCAGTCTTACAAATTTACTGCTCTGATGGACACACGTCCAGATCATCCGCTCTCAAAACTCCGCCATCTCACTCCCCACATCCACCACTGCTGGCGGCTCACCTCCAACTGCGCAACGCTACGCGCTGTTCACATCCAACTGCCCGACACTACAATAACGACTATTCCAACAATGCCAACCAGCCACAGACTTCACACAGCACAGTCAGTGATTTTCATATAGAGCGCTACGTGGCGTTACCAACATAAAAACCTAAACAGCCTACTTACAGCCTGCGTGAGCGAAGGGAAAGTAACGAATGTTACGCCAGAAGCCACTAACGATGTATTTACCTCTAGCATAGTTAAAAATCTTAAACTGTCAGTCTTATTCGTTATCGTAAAGCGATACATGTAACGGTACTGTCATACCTTCAGTTTCGAACACCGATACTTGGCTTCCAGAATCGAATATACACCGTACTACATTTTCTCCCATGTTCACACTAATTATTGGGTTTGCAATGTTCTCGGTTCTACCGTCAAATTTGTTGATTTCCGCTGCTAACGCTTCTTGCAATTTGTCGCAGTTTACAAACAGGGCTCCCAATAGACTTATGGTTACTAACTACAATGTCGTAGCCTCTGTTGATAGCGTCTTGGAGTATCCCCTCGTTCTTCATTCCTCTGACGTATATTGTGTTACGCCTGCAATAATCTTCGAGAAATATACTGCTGCTGAAAGACCCTCAACCTCCAGATCAGTGATGTGGTACTTGGAGACCAACACAAAGTCCCATGAGGGTCACGTCGTGGTTACTTGGGTGTTGCCATTGGGAATGGCAAGCAGCGTGTTCAAGAGAAATACAGGACCATCTGACACTGTAATATCAATTGAATTGGCTTGTATATACATTATGAATAGTGCTGTCAATATGAACACCATTGATTCTAATGAGAAACTGAATATAGAGCTGGAAAATGATGGTGTTTATGGAGACTGGTGGGAGGTAATCACATGAAGCTCTGTTTGTTACGATTTAGCTTGGACAGCTTCTTTTTTAGTGATCAGTGGTCGTTGTTCCAATTTCTTTGCTTAAAAATTTGTTACAGCCAGATAACTGCACTATAGAGTCTCTGAAATACATTATTGCATCTTAGCTATTGCTAGTTACATAATAAGAGTTAATGAAGTTCTCTCTCTCTCTCTCTCTCTCTCTCTCTCTCTCTCTCAGTTGACATTTTGCTTAATGCGTAACTTAACGCATAACTTGTACTTGGCGACTGGTGCTGATGAAGTAACATGTGTTCATGTACTTGTCTGACTTACAGTGTTGATTGTTTCTTTCTGCCTGCTTTAATTTCTTCCCCTTTTTGCCCTGTGGCATGTCGATTTGTAAACATATGTGGCTTGTTAGTGTTTTAAAGCAGGAAGTAGAAAAGTAATAAAACCGGCTAAGAAAAAACTGGAAGAACAGGATTAAGGAAAGGAGGGGAAGGAGACAGAGTAGAATGAGGGAAAGTGTTTTTGTGAGTACAAAGAAAATTATGAAGAAAGTCAAACTTAAACCGGTATAACAAAGGAAGTTGATGAAGGGGAAAGAAAAAGAAAACTTTAAGGATGAATAATAATGAGGTAAAAGGATTGCAATAAAGAGAAATGAGATAGAGGAAAGAGTGGAAATAGGAAGAAGTGAGAGGAAAGTGAATAGGAAAAGAGGTTTGGGTTATGAAGTAGGGTGGAATAGAGGAGATGAGGAGGAAACCATAAGAGGGCAGACAAGGGAGTGGAGCAAGCAGGAAGACAGAGAAGAGCAAGAAGAAGAAGACTAACAAGAGAAAGCAATAGGAATAAGGTGGAGGAAGAGTAGTAACGAGAAGTAAAAGAAGCTAGGAGGTAGAAGATGAAGGAAGGAAGGGAGACTAGGATTTAGCGTCCCATCAATGCTGAGGTGATTACAGCTGCAGCAGAAGCTGGGATTCAGAGAAAGATGGGAAACGAAAGCGACTGTGCCCCTATATTTACCCAAAGAAATTTAGGGTAACTATGTAAAACCTAAGACTGTGTCGCCATCTGCATGCAAGTCCAGTCTGCTAAACACTGTGTCACCTCACTACATAGTACCGAAGAAAGTAGATGAAGTGATTAAGAAGAAGGAAGAGTAACTAGAATGAAAGAATAAGCAGGAAGGGAAACTAAGAAGCAGAAATGAATAAGTAGCAAAGAGGAGAGGGCAGAGTAGTTAAGTGAGAAATGCGAAGGAGACCGTGTATTCGCTTCTGCGCTCTCACCGCTTTCCGTGTGTCAGTGAGGGGTTAGGACGGAGAGGGCGAGACAATCGCAGAGCAGGCAGGCGTACTGTGGTGCGGCGCTGTGCTGTGCGCACGTTTCGCCGTTTATTGCCGGCGGCCGGTCACGTGCCGCCGCAAATATTTGCCGCCCCGATGTGGGTGTGGGGGAGGAAGGGGGGCGGGGGGAGGAGCCAGCTTTTATGGTTGCCGCGGAAGACGGCTGCGGCGCCTGGCGTGCAGCTGGCGGGCCGGTCGACGTCTGCAGAGGCGGCGGAGAGGCTTCCCGTGTTGGCGCACTCGGGAGCACCTGACCGTAACCTCTCGCGAGGGAGCGCCACCGTAGGGGCAGTGTTACGTGACTGCGCTGTAATGACTAGAGCACGGAAGCTCGCTCATCTTTGGGAACTAGTTCATTAGTGCCTAGTGTTTTTGGGATCCATTCATTTTTTTTTTTTCCTTCACAGTTCCTGTTTTTTATATAGTTTAGTGGACTTTAACAACAGCCAAATGAAAACAAAATGATAAGAAAAATATCAACAAAGAATGTACCCAGGACCTGATCTATGGGCGTGTACTACTCGTATTACAACAGGCGATCAAAAAGTTTCTGTTCGAAGCCTATACAGTGAACATTGGGGCAATCATCCCACTGACGCACACGTTGAAGATACCCGGTTTCTAAAATACTGTATCCTGCTGTGTGAACGGGTTCCTACTTGTCAGATACATAACCTCATCCGACTGGAGTCATCGACCTTTCAAGGCATGATAATAGCATGGGGAGAAACTTCTACGTCACGACATTTCCGATATGGGGATGTGGATTACTGTGGAGCAGCAGCGTACCTTGTCGCAGTTTCCCCTGACGTTTCGCCTCAATGCACACCGTAATTTCTCTAGCGCTGCGCAGTACCGTTCCTCAGTGATGGAGGCACTGTAGCGGATGAGGGTGGCCTTCAAGATCGACTGGCGTCTAACGACCACCACCGAACTCGGCGCACCATTCTACAACAGTGCGTTTCGGTAGAGATGCTGCCCTATGCACATTCTTCGTACTACGATGGATGTCTACCGGTGTTCGTCCCTCAGAACTCCCAGCAGCGAAGAAAAGAATGACAGCACCTTGGCTCTGTTTGGACGAATTTGGTAATAGCGTCGCCATAGTTCACGTTTTCGCATTTACTGTACACACGTCTGGAAGACTCTAATGCCACCCTGATTTCTTGCTTTCATGTTGGTGCTTATATGTCCACATCAGATTCGCGCTACGTTGCATATAAGGAAACTTTCTCATCACACCCTACTGTTTTACGTCGAATGACGAAATAATTTTGAGATTCACAACAAATGGTTTGGGATACACTCAGTATCCACTAAATGTTCCACTTTACATCAGTCTGATTGCATAGACTAGCACGCCAAAAAGTGTGTTCTAATGAATTGGGAATCCTTATTGTAATTTTAATACCAGTAAATCCCCAACCCCGATTCTTTAAGGTAACCATGAAACAAACTTTTTAAAAGAATTACATAATCATTCATTCAACGAATACTGAGAACGGTAACCATGTTTCAGAAAAGTTAGTTTAGTTTTTAAACTACGTCGTAAAATTCTACAGGGTGATACAAAAAACAATTTACAAATTAATACGGCACGTTGGCCAGGCAGCAAGGATCAGCAATGACATAGGAACCGAGGGGTCGCAAAATCCACGAGAGTGAGCTAGGGTCACGAGAGGGCGCTACGGTAACGAGAGGGTGTTGCTATACAAACACGGGTGGAGCGCACAGAAACCGTCGCCATTCTCGCCGTGGAAGCGTTGGCTAGCTACACGCACCGTGTAACGGCTGAGAGACAGTGGACGAGAAGCTATGCGACTGTATGGTGAGAAATATCTTGATAAAAAGGTGTCACATATTACTCACCGATTGTGCGAAACCGGATCGTTCCGTGTGCACAAGCAGGATGCTGGTAGCCAACGAACAACACGGACAGTTGCGGCGGAAGAAAGCGTTCACGAAAAGGTGCAGCGTACGAGTTCAACAAGTACACGAGGTACGTCCCGCACCACTGATATCCCTCAACCCACAGTCTGGTGCATTATACACGACGAAGGACTGCATCCGTTTCATTTGCAACGTGTTCAGGCACTGAAAACGGGGGACTACAACAAGCGACGTGATGTGCTCGGTGGTTTCTGCCGGAATCCGCTGCAGACTGAAGCTTCACAGTGAGTGTTATCTGCACCAGTGAGGCTGAGTTCTCACTCGAGGGTGTGGTGAAAGTCCGCAACCTTCATAAGTGCACGGATATGAACCAACATGCTACACCTACGAATGACTCACAAAGCAACTGTACCCTTATCATTTGGGATGGCATCGGTGGAGACTATTTAATTGGGCCGTACCTTCTCCCGGACCAACTTGACGGTCGCTCGTATCACGTATACCTGCCAGAGGTTCTGCCAGACATGCTGAAAGACGCTCCAATGATATTCGTCGCCGCGTTCGACTTCAATACGACGGAGCCCCTGCGCACTTCAGCAGACAACTGAGGGCACATCTGCAGGCGACCTTTCCCGGCAGCTGGATTGGTCGCGGTGGGCCAGCCTCGTGACCACCACTGTCACACGATCTATCCCCAATCGACTTTTTCCTGTGTAGAGCCTTGTGTATGAAACATCTTTTACCTACTGGGCAGGATTTTGGGGGCAGCAGTACGTCATCGAGATACGCCAAGTATCTTTGAGGTGGTGCTCCGCTCAATACATCGTCCGTATCAGGCATATCTCGATGGACCCGGACAAAACTTTGAGCATCTCCTACAATGGGCATCGATTTGTAGCATGTGATTAAATAACTGCAACGCCATTTAGTAGCCCAGGTTTGCCTTTGTAACAGCCGGTTCCTATGTGGCTACTGACCCTTGTTGTATGCCTGATGTGCCATGTCAGTTTGTAAACGTTTCTTTCAATCACCCTGTTTATTTTTGGTGGTATCTTCGGTGATATACGTGGATAATGTCAACAAAATGCGTAGCGACTGCGGTTAGTAGTAGATAAATACCAAATTAAAACAACATGGTTGATGCTGGAGCTTTACCGCACGAATAACGGACACTCAGTAAGCTATAACCACTTTTCATTTCATTGTTTTCTGGGGATATAACCGAAGAAAAGTTTTTGAAAAAGTTTGAAATCATGCGTAAAATTAGATGGGAGTTGTACTCATATCGGATCTCCAGTCGGAACATCACGTCATCTGGACACAATATTTCGGCGGTCCACCTGGCTGCTATCTTAAGGTGAGTAGACCGTCGCACACAGTTCCAGCGAGATAGTGCAACAGCCCACTCACCTGAAGATGGCGACCAGATCGACCGCAGAAATTTTGTGTCCAGATAACGAGACGTTTCGGCTGGAGACCCGACATGAATACAACGAATTATTACGCCGGGAAAGTTTACGGAGCCAATTGATGGGAGTTGCTATGTAAGTGCTCTCACTCTCAAATACTTGATGAATATAGTCTGGGTAATTTGTGCGTCAGGAGTTACTCTGCTTCGAGACGTACACGCAGTTTCTAACTTTTTAATACTTGACTCACTCATTGTGTCAACGTTCTAACGTCAGGTTATACCTTTGAATGAGTAGATTATGAAAGCATTTTAAATTACTAAATTTGGTCCGTAGTTACGTGAAGTACTAAAAATAAATTTTTTAGATAGGCAACCAGCAAATGAACCTTTTAGTAATGTGGATATGATTACAGAAAAGTTTTAAACTACCAGTCGTGTACACTGAATAGCATACGAAAGGAACTGGAAGTCGTGATTTTGACAACAGCTTTGAACTGAAGAAGAATGATCGAACATAATGAACGACAGGAATTAGCAGTCGGTACTAAATAACAACGGTGGAATTACAACAGAGGTTCCCGACATTTCTGAGACCGTTACCCCAGGGAGCAATCAGATATTTGCGAGAGCTGAGAAAATCGAGACATCACTTTTTGATGAAAATTGATGAAGAAGGACGTTAGCAGTTGAAGCTCATACTGAGGAGACAATTATAAACTACTCTGTAGTTGAGGAAAAAAAAATACATGGTTATTTCAAATCAATCTTCTAGAAATCACGAAAGAAGTGTTAACACTGCATTACGCTAGGGTATAAGGATATGTTAATGTAATATTGTACCTGAATAAAGATAAATTTTTGC
The DNA here is from genome assembly GCF_021461385.2 of Schistocerca piceifrons. NCBI lineage: Eukaryota > Metazoa > Arthropoda > Insecta > Orthoptera > Acrididae > Schistocerca > Schistocerca piceifrons. The sequence goes on along the minus strand of NC_060143.1, from coordinate 310,537,326 downwards.
TCCGTTATTTATACAGTAATGCAGTAGTACAGTAAGTTTCTGTTTTCAGTATACTGTACGGATGGTAACGTCTATTGTATTTTTCTCCTTTTCTTAATGGCGGACACTCCTTAAAAGCGGACATTTCTATTTTCTCCATCGATGTTCGTTACTCAGAAGTTTTGCTGTAGCATCAAACATGGTTTCTTAGAATGTACGTCTAGTGCACAGCATTGAATGGTAGTGAATCGTAGATTGTGTGAAAAGAATAGAATCGTTGATTCGGAGATGTGTTGTAGAAAAAGGATGTTGGAAATCAGGCAGACACTTGGGATAAGAAATGATGAGTTTCTCTTCAGAATCGGTGAGGAAAGGAATATATGGACCACACTGACAAGAGACAGTATTAGCATACCCGTCACCATTAGAAGTTAAACGTGCGGATAGTAAACAGCCCGAGTCTAACAAATCAATGTGCTATTCCTGTTTCTACACTTCGACAGAGAGCACTTTACTGCCTCCATTTATACTGGAGTAGCAGAGCGTGCAAGAGGCCTAATTGTATCTTGCCAAGTCAGAATAACATACTGAAGTTCTGTTAGTCTTTATGTGATGCTGTTGTAGCAGGACAGAAGTAGCACTGAAGTCTTGAGCCCGTTATTTATGTGTAAGGCTTTTGGTATTGCAGTGAAAATGCTTAAGGCTTTTACCTCATCTAAATAATGAAGTCGATTGTTTACAGGGGTGCCAGCTATGATTATTATAAACATATTCCTTCAGAGAAAGCAGGAGGCTGACTTCTACAATGTTGCATAATCATGTGTATGTCTACCAAGTTCACGGGATAAATTAACTACCAGTCACGATAATGCAAATACAGACCTTCACCACTTATTAACTGAACAATACATGTTACTAAGATATGCCAAACAAATTAGGCATTCGTAAACTCTTAGTATAACGTACATTGTCATATTAAGCGCACACGTTCATTGCATTATTTTTGCACTGCCTGGTTGGCGTGAACCACATACTGGGTGTTAGTTACACTGACGATAACGCACGAACTGTAATTACTATAGTATTTGTTTATCTACAATTCACTGTAAAATTATGGTCTTAATACGTCATAACGGCACTGTAGTGGGAGGCTCTTCCATCCTATTTCGGAATATATTTGGGCATTAGTTAACATTAGTAAATGATAGTAATCGGGCTGGTCTGCAGACATGAGAATAATCCACTCTGGCTTTTCACAACCTCACCTAATCAGCACGCAAGTAGTTTCTGTTGGCACAATTCACTACGACTGCTGTATCATGCTAGCAGCATCTGCAGAGGGTGTTTCATCCCACCTTGTGACGTCATATGTCTGCTATTACAGCCTCGCCTAATCTACGTGTTATCTGTGTAATTAAAGTAATGGTTCCATGAGGAAAAATGCTACAAACGGAGCAGGATGACACGACTTGTATGAAGGCATCAAGTCGTAGCTGCAACGGTATTAAAAGGAGCTCTACAGGGTGAAAACGATGCGGAAGTCAGAGATTGGGATGTATCCTATAAATTATGGAACACGCGGTATGCAGATGAGATACTCTAAGATGAAAATTGGGGACAGGAGAAGAATTCCTGGCGGGTCGCATCACACAACTCATAAGACTAATTAAAAAAAATTATACAAATTAAATTTGTTTTCCGAAACACTTTTGCGAAGCAGTGCCATAATAAGTCAACTATTTTTTTCTAGTTCTGCGCAGTGTTCTCAGTTACTATGATAATCAAGGCATTAGCATATTTCATGCATCCTTCTGCTTAGAGTCGTCCAGTTATTTCCTTTAATAAGTTTCTAGGCCAGTATGATATAACTCTGGTTCACATACAGAGCCCTGTGGACATCCTTTAGTCAGATGTTTTCCCATTACACTCCACGAAGAGACAAGTTTAGCCTTCATTTCTCTGCAATACTCCTGGAGAGGCTGTGCGGACATTTGTCACTCCGGACACTGGCCACGATTTTACCTGCTCCGAAGGGTTCGGTCCCTTGTCCCCCCTCCTCCTCCTCCTCCACATCGCTTACTAAGCCTTTCCGCTGATTTACTTAACATAGAACCAGAATCTCTTTGGATTTTCCGTCACATTTCTAGAGAGAGTTTCGTTGTGGAAACTATTAAATGCATCTCGCATTGAAATCCGCACCAAATTTCGAGCCTCAGTAAAACTTCGCCAATCTTGGAGATTTTGCGTTCGTCTAAATTATACTTGCCTATTTCGGTGCTCCTGCAGTGAAATCCGCACCAAATTTCGAGCCTCAGTAAAACTTCGCCAATCTTGGAGATTTTGCGTTCGTCTAAATTATACTTGCCTATTTCGGTGCTCCTGCAGCAGCTTTCTGTCGTGTTTTGTGTACCATGGTGAATCAGTTCCGTCTCTTATTAATTTATTTGGTATGAATCTCTCGAGTGCTGTTGATACTATTTCTTTGAACTTAAGCCACATATGATCTTCACTTACATAGTTTGGAAGGATTGGAGACAGTCTCTTAGAAAGACGTCAACCGAATTTTTAGTTGCTTTTACAAACAGATATATTTCGCGTTTAGTTTTGGTGAATTTCTTTGTTACGGAACCGAACCTCGCTACGACTGTGTGTTCACTAATTACTGTATCCGTCGTGATGCTCAGGATGTTTTGTTGGAGCTAAGAGGTCAAGTGTGTGTCCGTAACAATTTACAATTTGAATGGCTTCGTGAACCAATTGTTCAAAATAATTAAAAAAAAAGCATTTAGAACAATTACAGATGTTGTTTTCTGACTACAAGAGCGTCTTAAAATGTATTTTTTTCACATACGGATGGTAGATCGAAGTCATTGCTAACTGTATGAGTAGGGTACCTATTTGTGATGAGACTCAAGTTTTCTTTAAACTGTTCAGCAACTGTTTCATCTGAGAGCGGGGGTCGGCAAAAGGAGCCAGTTATTGATTTATTCCGGTTGTCGAATATAGCCTCTGCTCATACTAGGTCACAGTAACTATCTGCTTCAATGTCAATTGTGAGCTGGAACACACATTACATTATTTTTCCTTAAGTTGTGCTTCTTGTTTCTGTTATAGTGCAGATCATTACAATTACGGCTTGTCCCTCCAAAACCTGTGACCCTGTAAATACCAGAATATTGAACAACGACGTACGTTACAAGCATAGCATTCTGTAATACTTCATTTCCTTATTTCTAACATTTTAAAATTGTACGTCGACTTTAGATGATACGTCAATCATAGATGTTCTTATCTCTATTTAGTGAACGTATTTTCAGTCATGTTTTGAACATTGTCCCGCTACACTTTATGAACTAATGTTTCGCCGCAAGATATATTGCATTTTAGGGAGTAAATTAATATGGTGTATGTCGTTTTTCTTTTCTCACATTCAGATACCCATTTCTTTTTTCCTTATCGGCTTTTGGGCATGCAGTTATAGTAATTAAAGTAGGCACAAATGCAGTGATCAAAAGGAAATGATTAGCGTACATTCGCATTCTCTTTGCATCGTTCCTTTCTTGTTGCTCCCATGACGACGGACTGTATCCAACGCAATCAGTAAGCGTGAAAGGAAGCTACCGTACAGACAGAGGGATCTATATTTGTACTAGGCAGAACTAATTACATACTGACATAACCATCGGTATTGCTTTAGTTTCCCAAAAGTTATAAATATTTCGATTTCGGAAAAGAAGCTCTGTATTTTATAAAGGCACATTTGCATGCCGTGCGTGAGTTTCCTCGGAAACGCGAAATCTTAATTAAATAATTAATCTGTGACAAATAAATAAAGCCTATGGCACAGAACTGCAGCGCTGTGTCGCTGATAAAACAAAAACACAATTACGATACTCTTATGTTTGATTAAGAAGGGGAGGTCATGTACAATAACTGGTGCGGAAGCACGTATATTTTATTAACTGGCACACCGCCATATTTGATGTTATATAAGAACACTGCGAGTTGCAATCTTACTAGGCACTCGATTCTGTAAAGAATTTATATTTATGAAAGTAAGTAGAATTATTTAACTGTAAGCTTATTCGTTGAATATATCTGATTTAATAACTGTGTAAACTGTTTATGTTTAGTAGACAGTCACCTCTGTACGACGTATTGACATGGCTGGCAAATTATTCTAATATTGAGATTTAGATTTGAGTCCGCACCTACCGCAGCAGTCTTTGGAAACGATTTAAATACGAAATCCGATTATTTGAGTCTTATTTCACGGTCAACTACGAATAACATTACATTTACGAAAAAGCCATTGTCAAGCGTCTGATACCGAATAATTAAACGTCCACGTTCCAGATAAGCAAATATTAATTACATCCAATCGCTATCATACATAATTAATAATTAATGTTTTATTTTAATTTATTTATTTTATTTTATTTATTTTATATTGGCGACTGCGTGTCGGACTTGTTATTTTGTCATTTGTTACATTGTTCTCTTTGTTTCATGTGAATGTATGAGAAGAAACAAAAATCTGAAGATATTTTCCAATTCTAAAATTTTGCGGGAAGACGCAATGAAGTGTCCAGCAAAATAAGGTAAGACGCAGCATCTTTGCATCGGCAGGCTTGACCAGGCGCATAATTCAGTGTATTAGCTCTTCAGTAGATTCTGTAGTATTTCTTTCGCGCGTAGCAGTTTTCAGTGATAAATTTCATTCTCAGTGCTTTTCCTTAAACAATAACTTCTGCAACAATACCAATACACGAGTGTACAATGTGGCCGACTTCTGTACGATACGTTGTAACATGGCCAACAGCCATTAAGAATAATCCGATATTCAGTTTACATTTTTAAATTAACAAACTACCATTGTTGTTACGAGCGATTCATGTTCAACTGCATTTTATTTTAAAACCAGTGTCAAACTTTATTTTCTTGAAGCATACCATACCTGTGGCATGGTCATAACTAGAAAACAATACGCAAAGATGGAACAGCAAAGACATACTATTCAGACACAATCCGACTCGGACGAGAGACAAATGTCAGAAAATGACTTTACGACAGCAACCGGTAGTGACGATTCATCAAATATTGACGCAAGTGTTAACGGAAATTTTGACAATAGGCCGTCCACCACAAAAATTTCAAAGTCTCAGTCAGAGCCCATGTTAATATATGACGTCACGTCTAATGACGCGGCGGGGGCAGAGACCTTGCAAACAGTAAACATTGCCAACATGTTACAAATGCTAATGAAACAAAACGCAGAAAATATGGCAACCTTAAGGATGCAGAACGGGGAAAACATGGCAACCTTAAAGACACAAAATGAAAAGTTAAAGACACAAATCTGATCTCATAGCAATCAAAACAGGTAGTGACACTTTATGCAAACGTGTGGAACTTATAGACGCCACACTGACCAAACAGATGATTGAGCTCAGTACGAAATTTTCCAAGCTTAATACGATACAAGAAAAGACTACAAATGACGTAGCACTTTTACAGACACAATTAAAAAACCTTAATGTCACGTGTGAAGCTCTTACTGAACAAATTCAAACATATCCTTCAGTACACGACAACCTTGAAAAACGAATTACTGACGTGCAGAATAAATTTGACGATGTTGAACAACACCTGACTGACATCTTACAATCTGATGCCACAGCTCATTTTCATCATATTAATAAAGAATTTCATGATTGGGTAGAGAACAAAGACAAACATTTTGATAGATGCATACGTGAAAATTTACCAACAATTGTGCATGACTCCGTAGCGGAATACATCACTAATAACAATCAGCTGATTAGTGACGCAATACAATCCGTCACTGCACCCATGAGACAATTCACCGATCAACCACAGTCTGAATGTAACGAAAATATCAGTCAAAATGTACAGTTCAGAAACCGATATACATTCGAGTATGACGCACACATGCAGCACACGACAAACACACAAGAACAAAACACACCACGACTACAACATATACCACGACGTGCAAACACCAACACAAGCTATTATCATGGTAAACCACAGCAACATTATCGTAATTACTCGCCATCTGAACATTGCAGTAATTACACTGGAACAAATCCATATCATAATGCAAAGGAAGAAGAAAGCTTAATAAAACACAGGCAATTTCAGACTTTTATTCCAGAAAAACGAACCATTCATCCGGTGATTTTTCTTAAATCTTTTAGTAACGCATTTCCACGCACTTGGAGTGACCGGAAAAAGATTTCATATATTGTCGGTTACATCCAAGGCGATGCAGCTGTCTGGGCATACAGTCAAGCTGACGTATGTACCGCGCACAGTGAGTTTGAGCGTGCCTTTCTGAACAAATTCTGGTCGTAATCCGTCCAGGAGCGACTCAGAAGACAAATTTTAGAATCTGAAACTTTTAACAGTAAAAATGGTAACTTACGCAGATATTTTGAAAAATACTTGAACATGGGACATTTTTTGGACGAACCAGTCGCAACACGTGATATACTCCGTGCGTTGAAGGCCAAATTGCCTTCCAACATTAAAGAAAAACTCTTACATATTCCGGATGACGATCCAGATTATTTTTTAACAGCTTTAGATTCGGTTGACATGTTACTAGAAGATCAGCGCTTCGCGCGGCAAAACAGCAGCCACAATGTTTATACTAGTGGTATGCAAAACATGCAGGCTTGCCAACTCAATTCTGGCGCGCCCACAGTTGGATACGCGGTACAGCAAAAACAGCAAACTCACATGCCGTCTCAATACGGAAATCAAAATCAACACGCGTATTCCAATACAAACAACAGTTACAACAGTAATAACACTCCATGCGGCAATCCATACAAAAGGCACCGCGGTAATAACAACAACGGTAACAACGGATACAAATGTAACAACAAAAACACAAACAGAAATAGAAATAATAATAACTACGAGCCAAGACAGCATCAAAGCTGGACTCGTAGCGATCAATACTTTCATTCAAACACTGCTTTACCACAGCAGCCACCAGGACAAAATTGGAGCATACCTTACGACCGACAGGTAAGTTATAATGCGCAACAGCAACAACAACCGCAAAAGTTTGGAGATCACAACAGGCAATATCCGAATGTGTATATAATAGAAATGACACCTGATACACAACCTCAATCTGTGCCAGTACCTAATACAAATGCTAATCCAACAAACTAGAAACAGTCACTTCTATGCCCCGGGTCGTGGCTGAAGAATTCTTGGGGGGCGACTTCAATGTTAATCAGTTATTTGACACCACAATTGAACAACAAAATATTGATATGCCTAATAATTCTAAACAAAAACTACCTGTTTTATTTATAAGATACAACCACAATGACAATATATCAGATGAACTTTAGCAAGACAGTACACAATGTCGTTCAAACACAAATTAAATTGTTTTAGCATCTACTACTGGTGTAGTAGGTGGGATTCCAACTACTATTATCTTAGATACAGGTGCAGCTGTGAGCGTTTTGTCTTTTAATTTCTATAGAAAGATGTGTGAATTGGAGCCTGTGCCTGAGTTTCCCGCCCAAAAGTGTAAAATAACTACTGATCTAGGTAATAAGTCATGTAGGGTTACGAAGCAAGTTTTCGTAAACATTAAAATAGGTAATGGAACCGTACAATGGCCATTCCTGGTTGTACAAAACCTTGTGACAAATTGCATATTAGGAATAGATATTACGAGCGAGAAGGACTGCATTATAGACTTCTCCTGAGGTAAATGTATTTTAAATGATAAAGGCAGTGTAATTATTATTGATTTGGACAGGAGAACTCTAAAGCATGACAAACACTGTACAGGATACAAGGTTCAGTTAGTACTTGACAATGACGTTCAAGACATGCAAACATACTCATCTGAAACAGAACTAATGGACTTGAAAACATTGCTTGATCATAAGATAAATGAAGCTACAGCTCTCAGTGTACATGAACGTATAAAACTACAGGAGGTGTTATCCAAATATTTACAAGTTTTTACCAAACGATTAGGTGTTATCAACACGTATGTGTACAAGATTGAAGTTAAGCCTCACAAGATCTTCTACCACAAGACATATAACGTACCGTTATCTCAACGACCTGCTGTGTGGCAAGAATTAAAGCAAATGTTAGACTGGAAGGTCATTGAACCATCCACCTCACCTTACTGTAGTCCTCTACTTGTTGTCAAAAAATCAAATGGTAGCATTAGGCTAGTGTTAGACGCACGAGCAATTAATGAAATAATTTTACCGGTTCACACAAAACCCGAAAATTTAGAAGAGCAATTACAGAAATTTCTAGATGCAAAATATTTTTCCACAATAGATCTCGCTAATTCATTTTGGCAAGTAGGTATCACTCCTGATTCTCGGAAATATACTGCATTTATGTTCGGGGGGCGAACCTATCAGTTTTGTGTTCTACCCTTCGGATTGAATGTCAGTTCTGGGGTATTCATTACAGCCCTGGATACCGTGCTTGGCGATGATTTAGTTGAGACAGTCACACACTATGTAGATGATATACTGATAGCTACACAGTCTTGGAATGAACACGTTGACACACTTCAAAGAATTTTAGAAAAATTTGCACAAGCTGGAGTCACAGCCAATCTTAGAAAATCAAAATTTGGTTGCAGTGAGATAAAATATTTAGGACATATCATTAATTCACAGGGCATACGTCCTGATCACAGTAAATTAGATGCTATCAGAAACTTTCCTAGCCCTCGAACTAAAAAGCAGTTAAAATCATTCCTCGGGCTATGTTCATTTTTCAGACGTTTTTTACCACAACCACTTTTGAACAGTAAACATCTGCTAAATCTACTCAGAAAGAATCAAGTTTGGATCTGGTCGGAACAGTGCCAGAATGACTTTAATACAATTAAACATGCTTTAGTGAATGCAAACATATTGAGCCATCCAGATTTCAATTTAGATTTTTGTATGACTTGTGACGCTTCACGTACTGGCTTGGGCTGTTGCTTATTTCAAGTTGTAAAGAATAAAGAAAAGGAACAGATAAGAATTATTGGGTTTGCAAGTCGTACTCTAACTGAATGTGAGCGTACATACTCCACTACTGAGTTAGAAACACTTTCCATAGTCTGGGCATTCAAGATATTCAATTATTATTTATTTGGAAAACATACAGTAATTTATACCGATCACCAGGCCCTGAAATTTTTGTTAACTTGTAAACTTGTACATCCTAGACTATCACGATGGGCAGTTACTCTTCAGAACTACTCTTTTGAAATTAAGTACATAAAAGGTAAGGACAACACCTTTGCCGACGCTTTGTCTAGACTTCCACAAGATATGAATGAAACCAACAGTGACTTAGAAAATATAAATGACTATAGGATTATCTTAGTTCAAGACAAGCAGTGTCACCAATATTATATTGATATGTCCAGAAACATGGCTAAATTACAAAAATCTGATCCTCACTGGTACAAGATAATAACATTACTGGTAGAAAAACGCAATTATCCTTTGACTAGGTATTACAAGTTACACAATGATGTGTTATTTTATCGCCGACATCCGAATGCTACTAACTGGTGTGTATGCATTCCCAAAGAGTCTGAACGTAATTTGATTTGGCACACACACTTAGTTTGGGGTCATTATGGGACGAAAAAGTGTTTGGCAGAGCTCAGCACATACTGTTATTTTAGCAATATGAGAAGAAAAATTTACAGGGAACTGAAACCATGTGTCATATGTCAAAAATCAAAACCTCAGAATTTATCCACAAAAACAGATTTACATTCTATTTTACCGAGTAAACCTCTGGAAATTCTGTGTACTGACATCAGTGGACCGCATCCAGCAAGCTCTGGAGGCGTCAAATATATCTTAGCTTTTTACGATATATTTTCTAAACATGTAAAACCTTATGCTTTAAAATCCGCCACTGCAAATGCTATAATACGAAGATTCTCAAGTGATTACATGACGCACGTGGGAAAACCTAAAGCAATTCTGTCAGATAATGCAGCATACTACTCTGGGTACAAATGGAGAAATTTCTTGAAGGACAATAACATTAAAAGTATATTTATTTCAAGGTTTAGTCCACAATGTAACACGACTGAGAGACTTTTCCGAGAACTAAACCGATTCATGAGGACCTATATTTCATCAAAACATACTAATTGGGTGTCCTACCTAAGTCTTTTCGAAGACGTACACAATAACTTAAATATTTACAATACAAATTACACACCTAACGAGATCATGTTCAATTGCAAACAGAACGATCAATGGATAGAACCATTACCTACGTTGTCAGACAATGAAATCACACCTGAACAGAAAATAAAAGAAGTATTGACTACACTGACACATCACGCACAGATACGAAACAAACATCACATAAACATAATAAAAAGAAAACAAAAATTCAAGGTAGGAATGCTTTTACTACTTCGTACTCATCATAAATCTGTAGCACTCAAACGACGCAATGCTAAGTGGCGTCTGCTATATGAAGGACCTTATATAATTGTTAACATACCGCATCCTGGTGCGTATCTGTTACAACATCCTAGAACTAACAAAATTATTGGGCTATACGCACACCGAGATCTTAGAGCATTTCATGCTAAATAATGTCAAGGTCATACCCATGAAAACATTGCTAAGCAACTCGCAAAACTCTGTTTGCTACAACACAGATAGTAAGTAGTATAGAAAATTTCATTTCAGCGGTTCCAGTGACGCAGTTGAAGACAGAAGAACTTTTCTTTCAACGCCGCGGCACCACCGAGAAGACTGAATATTAAAGTAAAATTTATGATTACGTAGCAGTGAATGATATATTAATTTTTCACGGAACATTTGTGACTGTAGGTACCACTGACTTGGTATGACACCTGACGAACCGACAGACGTCATCTGTGAAGCGATCTTTTACTTCGAGAAATAGATTAGACGCACATCTCTCAGGAAGAAAAGCATCTACCAGTAGCCAAGGCCACACAGACACTATACACACACGCGAGGAATCGAACAGTTTTCCGTCTCTTATTATTTTGAATATTTATTGAGTAGTGAAAATGCCTGGCCTTGCCTACTGATGTAATGAATGTTGTGTGTAACCTATCTTAATTTCAGATGACATCACAAAAAACATCGATAAAATCCCAACAAAACCGTTAAAGAGGACGTAAATATCTGCAATTCATGTAATCAAATGTGACACAATGTAATAATTTACAGCTATGTAATGGTGATGTAAACATGTTTATGTGTAACTGTATTATGTTTATGCTAAGAAAAAAATGTGACGTGTATATATAGGATTACTTGTGTTTTTTTTTATTAAACTGATGTATAATGTAACTGTTACTACGTGAAAATTTTAACGATAACGAGTGCCAAAATGTAAAAAAAAAAAAAAAAAAAAAATTGCGTAGTGAACCACTGTTCACGGACATTAACGTACATTACTAAGTCTGCAACTACGCAGAAACCTATGTGAAAGAAACTGTTAATGACATTCATCATGCATCGTACCTTTGTAAACGCGATGAACGATTTCTTTGATAAGTAACTACGAACATTTAGGTGAGCTATATTTAGCAAAAAACTGAAAATGTGAAGTGCGTAATTGGTGCATCGTCTAGTGACATTACTACAGTATCTAACTTCAAGATGTTAACTGGATTAAATGGTCACAACGTGCCTGTCCAGAAAACAACACGACGAGTGGAAGAATTTTGGTTGGAACTTCAGGGAATGGAATGTTCTCGAAATGTGACGGGCACACTTACCTGGACTGTCCAAGGATCGACGCCAGCTTTGTGCCGTCCGAGGTTCTGCAACCAAGCTTCCACGGAATATCGAAAACGAACTGCATATGGACCAATTACTCGACGGGTCACGTCTGATCTGTAATAAACAATGCTTTTTGTCACAACGAACTGCATCACAACGACTATAATGGAAATAGGAAATGGACATGCTTATGTATTAATCACGTTGTTATACAGCGATGTTACTGTGATCAAAAAAACTTTACCACGACGACACTAACCTGTGAAAAATTATTGTGCAGCAGATGAATATAAACTGTAATAACGACACGATGTGTATAGGTCAACGCACCTGAAACTAAAAGACATTTTTCTTTGAAGCATTTCAATGCAATACTATGTAACTAAGAACATTCAACAATCTAAAGTTGTATTGTATTATAACAAATATTGTAATTTTAAAACTAAGTTACCTGTCATAGAATGTAGTCTTAATATGTAATCTTGGTGGAATATTTTCTTTGTGCAACGACTAAGAAATGCGCGCGCACACGAACAATATGAACTGCAATGCTGTGCCGCGTGATCTAAATTTACGATATAACGGCAGTGCCGGAGTCACACAGACGCTTCTGCGCATGCGCGCACTCTATTTTGCCAACATAAGAACTTTTACGGCGCACGCGCGTCATTCAAATTTTGTATATAATATACAGTATAATGTAAGTCATGTAAATAGTTGTAGATAACTTAGATTTTCTTGTGCCTTTAGGTGAATTGCTCGCCTGCAGGTGTGTCCTTTCGCCTCGCAATTCAGGGGGCAATATAAAGGCACATTTGCATGCCGTGCGTGAGTTTCCTGGGAAACGCGAAATCTTAATTAAGTAATTAATCTGTGACAAACAAATAAAGCCTATGGCACAGAACTGCAGCGCTGTGTCGCTGATAAAACAAAAACACAATTACGATACTCTTATGTTTGATTAAGAAGGGGAGGTCATGTACAATAACTGGTGCGGAAGCACGTATATTTTATTAACTGGCACACCGCCATATTTGATGTTATATAAGAACACTGTGAGTTGCAATCTTACTAGGCACTCGATTCTGTAAAGAATTTATGTTTATGAAAGTAAGTAGAATTATTTAACTGTAGGCTTATTCGTTGAATATATCTGATTTAACTAACTGTGTAAACTTTTTATGTTTAGTAGACAGTCACCTCTGTACGACGTATTGACACGGCTGGCAAATTATTCTAATATTGAGATTTAGATTTGAGTCCGCACCTACCGCAGCAGTCTTTGGAAACGATTTAAATACGAAATCCGATTATTTGATTCTTATTTCACGGTCAACTACGAATAACATTACATTTACGAAAAAGCCATTGTGAAGAGTCTGATACCGAATAATTAAACGTCCACGTTCCAGATAAGCAAATATTAATTACATCCAATCACTATCATACATAATTAATAATTAATGTTTTATTTTATTTTATTTTATTTATTTTATAATTTGGCCAAGATGTCGAAGAAGAAGGTCTCTTAAGTACTGGTTGTATTGAGTAAGATGTAGAGACGGCGGTTTGAAAGCGGAGAGAGGTACGAGGACGGACGTCCCTTACCTGAAAGATCGCTACCTGGCGAAGGGGCAAGTGTGGCAAATGTTCGGCGTGGCAAATGTCCGGCATTCCCTGGAGAGATATCGTGGACGTTTGCTTCAGTATATAGAACAAAACGGACCACCAGAGGTTATAGAAAACTCTAGCTCTGTCTACCATTACGCCAAATAAGTCCTCTGATGCGTTGATTCACAGCATGAGCTTGCATTTTCTAAACCCCAAGTGAGACTCATTCACATGGACTGTTTCTACCTTCTTCAAGCATACAACATAGCAGTTTCTCTTGTATTTTCCCTAAAAGGGAGAGACAGGGAGAGAGAGTATTTGTTTTGCAAAGCATTTTCCAGCAGACCTGACCACACCAGATGCAGAAACGTTACTACCTAGGATCTCTTGGGATCTCACAACAGAACTGATAACCGTGAAGAATGGCGTCAGTTTACACAGGCACTCAGACAGACCGTCAGAAGAGCGTCGCAAAGTGATTTACAGTACTCTTTCCTGGAACCTGGGACTTGTTTACAGTGGCTCCTGGGTCAGTTCGAAGAAGCGCCGGTTCGGGTAACGCGCCTCTGCAAGGCGGCCGGCCTGATCCTTGGCGTGCTCCGGCTCATAAAAAGGCGCGCCTCTGACTGTGCTGGTAATGGCCGGCGCTGAGCACACAAAAGGCGTCCGCCTTCAGTTTCCATTTGTGCTTCTTTTGCGGCTGGAATTAGTTTCGCCGCGCGACTTCGCGTGCCGTAGAACTTTATTCGAGTTTTTTAAAAGCTTCCCGAGCTACTTGCGTGCTGCCGACTGACGAGCTGAAGGTTAACAAACGATACGTTTTAATCTCCCTTTACATTATTCTTTCGTAGCAGCAAAGCGAGACCTCTCCTACTGAGGGGGCTGCTGGTAGGAAGTGAAATGTAGAGAGATGTGAAGGCAAGCAGAGGAGGGAAGCACTGCGTGTCGTGACGTTCACCATCCTGTGAGCAAATACGCTGAAGAGAAGCGAATATATAATCGGGAATCTCACTGCTTCCCGTAGCAGGAAAGTGTTTTGAGGCAATATTCGCCAAACGCATTTAAAAACGTGCAAAGAAATAAGATCCCATAACAAAAATACAAGCCGGATTCCGTAAGGAACACGCTACGATAGATGCCACTTTGCGTCTCTCTAACAACGTCACCATAGGCCTCAACTTACGTGATATCGCGTCGGTAACGTTATTAGACACCGAAAAGGCGTTTGGCAAAGTGTGGCAAGTCGGTCTCTGCTACATTTTGACACAAGTCGCAATGGAACAAGATCTAATAAAACGCATCGCATTCGTCTGTGTAAACGGTAAAACCCCTAACTTCTTATACCCAGGGGCAGGAGTGCCACAAGTCGCAATCCTATCGTCAGTACGCTAATCACGTTACACCGCGGTGAGTCACGGGATAGCGATATGCACAAAGACAGATGGAAGTAGTACCGCGTAAACAAGATATAATAAGGCAGTGTACTGGCGCAGCACTCATTGTGTATTCAGATGACTCACGTGAAAAGGTTTTTGACGTGATTCTGGCCACACGACGGGAATTAACAGACTCTGAACGCGATGTGATAGTTAGAGCTACCCGCATGGGATATTCCACATCGGAGTTCGTTAGGGAATTAAGTTTTTCCGAGAGTTTGCTGAGAATACCAAATTTGAAACATTACCTCTCACCTCAGAGACAACACATTGCCCGACGGCCTTCGCTTGACGACCGAGAGCTGCGGCGTGTGAATAGAGTTGTCAGAGCTAACAAACGTGCAACATAACGTGGGATAGCCACAGAAATCAATGTGGGACGTACGAAGAAAGTATTCACTAATACACTACGGTGGAATCTGGGATAAATGGGCTACGGCAGCATTCGATCGTTACATATTTTGAATCTACGTATTATAAGCTATCACACCAAATAATTTAACATAAAAACGGAAAATAATACACACGTCCAAAAAAGTTTTGCATCACCTCGGTTTCGCGAGTTTCTGAACCGGTACAGGAAACTGGAGTAGAGATAAAGACAAACATCATTTCCAGCCTTTTTATTGTTCATGAAAATCACACATTGCATGTTGAACCACCATACAGCGAGATCTTCAGAGGTGGTGGCCCAGACTGCTGTACACACCGGTACCTCTAATACCCAGTAGCATATCCTCTTGCATTGATGTATGCCTGTATTCGTCGTGGAATACTACCCACAAGTTCAATAAGGCACTGTTGGTCCAGATTGTCCCACTCCTCAACAGCCATTTGGCGTAGATCCCTCAGAGTGGTTGGTGCGTCACGTCGTCCATAAGTAGCCCTTTTGAATATATTCCAGGCATGTTAAAGAGGATTCATGTCTGGAGAACATGTTGGCCATTCTAGTCGAGCGATGTCGTTATCCTGAAGGAAGTCATTCACAAGTGTGCACGATGGGGGTGCGAATTGTCGTCCATGGAGAGGAATGCCACTCCAATATGCTGCCGATATGGTTGCACTATCAGTCAGAGGCTGGCATTCACGTATCGTACTGCCTTCCATGACCACCAGCGGCATACGTCGGCCCCACATAATGCCACCCGAAAACAGCAGGGAACCTCCAACCTGCTCCAATCGCTGGATAGTGTGTCTAAGGCGTTCAACCTGACCAGGTTGGCTCCACACACGTCTCCCACGATTGTCTGGTTGAAGGAATATGTGACAGTAATCGGTGAAGAGAGCGTGATGGAAATCCTGAGCGGTCCATTCGCCATGTTGCTGGGCCCATCTGTACCGCGCTGCATGGTGTCGTAGTCGCAAAGATGGACCTCGCCACGGACGTCGGGAGTGGAGTTGCGCATCATGACGCCTATTGCGCACAGTTTGTGTCGTAACACGACGTCCTGTGGCTGCACGATAAGCATTATTCAACATGGCGGCGTTGCTGTCAGGGTTCCTCAGAGCCATAATCCGTAGGTAGTGGTCGTCCACTGCAGTAGTAGCCCTTGTCTTTCTGTCTCTCCTCTATGGCCGAATAACGTCGCTTTGGTTCACTCCGAGACGCCTGGACATTTCCCTTGTTGAGAGCCCTTCCTGGCACAAAGTAACAATGCGGGCGCTATCAAACCGCGGTATTGTCCATCCAGGCATGGCTGAACTACAGACAACACGAGCCGTGTACCTCCTTCCTGGTGGAATGACTGGAACTGATCGGCTGTCGGACCCCCTGCGTCATCTTTGGGCGGGTTTAATGACATCTCTAAACAGTCAAAGCGACTGTGTCTGTGGTACAACATCCTCAGTCACCGTCTATCTTCAGGAGTTCTGGGAACTGCGGTGATGCAAAACTTTTTTTGATGTGTGTATAATGGAACTACGTGCCATTTTCTGGAGCACAGTGAGCAGTTTTCCGTGCCCAAGCTGGTAGTGTGGCCAGAGCCATCCCAGCAAAACTCTATCTTTGTTCGTCCGATTTTCGGGCACATTTTCCATGAATCTTCACGTTATACTATCTGAAACATAAATACGCGGCCGCAGCAGACTATTTGCAATCGGACTTTTGTATCAGGTCATATATAACTGAACAGAGACGGTTTAAATAATATGATTTCATTAGTTCAAAATTGTCACACGGGGATAGATTGGCGGATTATATATTTGTATACAAAAGTTTCGAAGTGAGATTTATCTGTTGTTATTCTTTCTTTCTTTGTTTTGCTTGTGCCTTTTTTCCCGCAGATACGCAGGGTCGGCATGGGTCATCGGATGTGGCAATAGTAGTGTAAAGGGTGGCCGCCACCCCATACCTCCGGGATGGAATTAGTGTACTCTCACTGTCTGCGACTAGTGTAAGCCATGGAATAGTGCGAAAGTGTCGATATGTCTGCGAGCCGTGTAACTGAGGCGGGACGTGGGGACCAGCCTGGTGTTCACCTAAGGGGATGTGGAAAACCGCCTAAAAACCACATCCAGGCTGGCCGGCACACCGGCCGTCATCGTTAATCCGCTGGACGGTTTCGATCCGGGGCCGGGGCGCCTACCCGAGTCCAGGAATTAGCGCGTTAGCGCGCTCAGCTAACCTGGCGGGTATTTATCTGTTGTTATTATAAATGCTTTTTTCCATTGAGTAGTGTGGCCTCTTTTCCCGATCGGACGCCATGTCGGCATTAGTCAATCATAGAAGAAACTGTCAAACAGAAACAAATAACTAGGAACTACATTTGTAGGCCAAAAGACATCGTTTAAGCACTGATAGTGTAAGAAAATTATTACTCTCGTACAAGTGAGGTAAAAAGGTGATTCAAAGACAAAATCGTTCTTATTAAAAAATAACGGAACAAGTTTCCTCCGTCAATCTTACCGACAAGAATGGCGGTTCATATGTGAACTAGTCTGACCACTTCTACTCAGGCAGTAGCGCTCTTCAGGGCAAAAATATGGAATGGCTGCTTTTGTCGTCCTGGCCACTTTTCCCATCCTGTTCACTTTACCACACCTTCCCCTAGAGATCTTACTGTTAACTGGTTATCTATGTAAATTAATATGTCATACTAATCAATAAACATAACCGTAATATGAGACACCATAACAAGTGTTTAATAAATGTTTTGAATGTCATTTCCCTTCTCCTCATTTCCTTGTATTACAACAGCCTTAATTTGATTTCGTATTTCATGCTACCGTCTCAAATAATGCGCATACCCAAATCCGCTTGACATTTATAACACAGTAGCTTATCGGTGCTGTATACACTGATGGAAAAAATCTCACCATCAAGTATGAGTTATGTGACATAAACGAAAGTTAGTAGGCGTGTTTGTACATCAGAAAGACGATTTTTACTCAAATTTCGCACCAATAGTGTAAGAGTGGCGAGTGTAATTGATGTTAGTCAAGAATTTGTTGAAGGCAACAAAGACGCCATTATCAACACCATACTCAGTTTGAATGGGATTGTATAGTAGGGCTACGAGAAGGTGGATGTTCCTTCTGCGATACAACAGACATAATGGCAGGAATATAGCCATTGTACATGATTGCTGCCAGCAGTGGTCACGACAATCTACAATCGCAAGTTGAACTTACACCTGGAGTTACGGGCCTGGAATGCGATTTCGTATGACAGCAGGAGCACTTTCGTGGCTATCCCACGCACCCTGACAGCAAATTTATACGTTAGTCTGGTGATTCGACTTGTTGAGCTGCCATCTATAAACAGCATTCCAGGAGGTGTTTTCCAACAGGATAACGCTCATCCATATGTGAGGGTTGTAACCCAACATGCATACTGCTTGTGGACCCGTTGCCTTGGCCTGCTGAATCACCTGATCTGTCTCCAGTCGGGCACACGTGGGACGTCATCGGACGACAACTCCGGCCTCGTCCACCAATAACTTTAGCCGTCCTTGTATTCACCGACCAAGTGCAACAGCATGGAACTCTGTCCCACAAACTGACATCCGGCACCTGTACAACACAATGCTTGCATGACTGCATGCTTGCATTCTACATTCTGATAGTTACACGGGTTATCAATGTACCAGCATTTCATATTTGCAATGTGGAAACACAACTGCCGGAAAACACTACTACTTAGGGACAATTAAACAAATAAACATGACAAATACTGGTGAACCCTGAAGCACAGCAAAATTAACTGGCACCGCCAGGCGTAATCCAGCCGGCCAATCGGCAACGCAGGGAAGCCGTATTGCACACTAAACGCAATCAAACCCAGCCAAAACTCTTATACAGTCATCGATTTATGACCAATCGACCACTTATATAACAATCTTGGCATGCTACAGGTACAGAGGTTGCAGACGACCCAGGAGACTTCGCAGGTGTCCAGCCCAGCAGTACCCCTCGTCGAAAGGACTGACACTCTTCATGACGACCTGAGCCATGATAACGGCACCGAACATTGCACGATACTCAAAACTAACATCCACCTTACCCTTGTATGATCTGACAAAGATGGAAAGAAACCGCTACTGCTTTTACTACCCGACCGGACTATCGCAGAGGTTTTTCCCTTGGCGCTTGCCTTGGTACTTGTTTTCTCTCCCTTGAAACCGCTACCCCTCTCTCGCTTTTCTTCCAGTGTCTATCTCCTAGATGCGACCTTGTTAGTACGTAATCCCACACAGACACATGGATAACATCATGGCCCTACATCCCGTCAAAATCTCGACTAGCAACTAACAAATGCGGAGTGGCAGTAGATCTTTTGTGATGGTCACCACATCGGTATGGGCGTCGAGGGGCTCCACCCCCTTGAAAAAAAAAAAGCTACAACGGCTTATCTCGGGCTCACATTAACATGTGATCTTGCAACGGTAATGGCTTAAAACGATGGTTGCCCAGAAAGTAATGTCCCGCATTTTTTTTCTCAGCCGAAAACAATGCTACTCATGCGAAACGTCACGTACGTATTATCTGAAGTCTCCTGAGTCAGCACGCGAAGTTTCCGTCACTTCCAATAGATAGGGTAGCTGTAGGAGAGTTTCAAAATGGCGTCTGTACGAGATATACGTTACAAGCAACGTGCCGTAATTCAATTTCTCGCTGCAGAGAAAGAAACTGTGGGGAGTATTCACAAACGCTTGAGCAAAGTCTATGGAGCATCTGCTGTCGACAGAAGTACAGTTAGTCGCTGGGCACAGAAGGCGAGATCAACAGAAGGCCGCCCACGATTTGCAACGGTCGGAGAGACGATCCACGGCTGTCACACCTGACTAGCCCCCTCGGACTTCCACCTGTTTGGGCTATTAAAGTTTCAAGTGGTTCAAATGGCTCTGAGCACTACGGGACTTAACAGCTGAGGTCATCAGTCCTCTAGAACTTAGAACTACTTAAACCTAACTAACCTAAGGACATCACACACAGCCATGCCCGAGGCAGGATTCGAACCTGGGACCGTAACGGTCGCGTGGTTCCAGAATGAAGCGCCTAGAACCGCCCGGCCACATCGCCCGGCGCCATTAAAGGATCCCATTCGTGGAAGACATTTTCAGGACGATGAGGAGGTGGTTCACACAGTGAAGCACTGGCTCCGACACCGGGACAAGGATCGGTACCGACAGCGCATACACGCCCTTCTTTCGCGCTGGAGGAAGGCCACAGAACGCAATGGAGGTTACGTGGAAAAATAGGGTGTGTAGATGAAACACCATTCTTTTGTGTTTGTAATTCTTATTATGTTCAATAAAGAATTCTTGAAGAAAAAAAAATGCGGTGCATTGCTTTCTGGAAAACCATCCTATGTTATCTAGACAAATGTATTCCCCGAAATTTCGGAACTCTGCATTAACTATTTTTTGTGTACAATTTTTTCCTGTTAGCTTTAGTCCGAGCGCAGTGCTGCTCAATCCAGTCTCCATGCAAGAAACCCAGTCTCTATGTGATAACACAGTCTCTCTGTAATCAGCAACCACACCTAACCATAGCAAATGACGACACTATTTTCTTAGCAGAGATCCACCGGTGTGCGAATAAAACAGTAATTCACAACCTTATATCCAATTACGGACAACTGCACCTTGAGGTGAAGCTATCATGCTGCGATTAACAAAGTGCTAATGTTGTATGCGTCAGCGACAGCATCAAATACATGACATCTGTGAGGGCACTAATTGTTTCCAAAGTAGACTAATTACCCTGTACAACTTTTAATAAGTTACTAACAATTTGTGTGTGTGTGTGTGTGTGTGTGTATTGTAGTATCAGTTCCACCTCCTCCTAAAGTACTCTAGTTACAACAGTACACAACAGAAGTTAAGTGGAAAATGATTTACGTTCGACCTTTTATGTAACTGACGATACGGGATTGTAATCGAATACTGCGATCTCAGCGGCCACGAACAACTTGAGATTCACTGCGTCCATCACACAAGTGGACCACCAAGACAACGTATTGACATATCGACGTTTCATAGGTATGCTATACTTACTATCGAATATGTCTGATATCTTCCTGTTTACATTTATTTAAAATAATTGCTAAAGTTCTCCAAAGTAGTGTTATACCTGTCTACCATTTAAAATAAGCTAATTATTTACGTAATACTGCGTTTTAGCCGGCCGGGGTGGCCGAGCGGTTCTAGGCTCTACAGTCTGGAACCGAGCGACCGCTACGGTCGCAGGTTCGAATCCCGCTTCGGGCATGGATGTGTGTGATGTCCTTAGGTTAGTTAGGTTTAATTAGTTCTACGTTCTAGGCGACTGATGACCTCAGAAGTTAAGTCCCATAGTGCTCAGAGCCATTTGAACCATTTGAACTGCGTTTTACTTTTTAATTTTCTGATAATTAGAAATGATCAATTGGCAATGTCTTTAGTGGCACGTATCAGTGATACCATTACGATATAACAAAAACTTCTAACCACTGTGTCAATGGTGATAAATATACTACTTCGGAATCATTAGAAAACGCTAGTAATGATACTGTTAGCTGGTTAGGAGTTAGTGTTATGCTTACAGTGTCGGGACTAACGAACGCTGACACTGCAATAAACAAAAGATGTATCATTTCTCAATAAATTGTGCCATTAACTGATAGCTTACACTGAGGAGACAGGTAATGGGATAGCGACATGCACAAATACAAATGGCGATAGTACCGAGAACACAAGGTATAAAAAGACAGTGCATTGCAGGAGCTGTCACTTGTACTCAGACAGCTGATGTGAAAAGGTTTCCTATGTGATTTTGACCGCACAACGGGAATTAACAGACTTTGAACGCGGGGTGGTAGTTGGATCTAGACATGTGAGACATTCCGTTTCGGAAATCGTTAGAGAATTCTGTGTTCTGAGAGCCAAAATGTGAAGAGGGTGCCGAGAATTCCATATTTCAGGCAATATCTCTCATCACGCGCAAGGCACTGGCCGAGGGACTTAACGACCGAGAGCATCGGCGTTAGCATAGAGTTGTAAGTGCTAACAACAAGCAACACTGTGTGAAATAACCGCAGAAACCGATGTGGGACATACGAAGAACGCAAGCTTTAACACAGCCTGGCGAAATGCAGCATTAATGGGCTATGGCGTCAGACAACCGACGCGAATGCCCTTACTAACAGCACGTCATCGCCTTTATCGCCTCTCCTGGGCTCGTGACCATGTAAGTTGAATCCTAGACGACTGGAAAACCGTGACCTGTTCAGATGAGTCCGGATTTCAATTTCTAAGAGCTAATCGTAGGGTTCCACTGTGATGCAGACCCCATAAAGCCATGGATCCAAGTTGTCAACAAGCACTGTGCAAGCTGGTGATAGCTGGTCTTCTGGCCCAAGGAACCCGTCAGTGACTGAAAATGGTCATTTTCGGCTACTTGAAAATCATTTGCAACCGTTCATGGACTTCTTGTGCTCAAACAACCGTATCTTGGCACCGGGCTATAACGGTTCGCGATTGGTTTGAAGTACATTCTGGACAATTCAAGCGAATGACTTGGCCAGCGAGATCGCCCGACATGAGAATCCCACAGAATATTTGTGATACTTAGTCGAGATGTCAGTTGGTGCACAACATCCTGCACCGGCAACACTTCCCCAATTATGAACGGCTATTTGCACTACGCCGGGCGAAAGAAGTCCGACACGATACAGAGAGGCGTCCCACGACTTTTGTCACCGAAGTGTACATGTTAAAGTTTTCCATAATACCGTTGTATCTTTCTATCATTTAAAATAATATGATATTGCAGTGTTTATGTTGGTAAGAAGAACGATGCAGTGGTCCTTCGAACATGGATGTATGCATGTCGTATTTATCCGCTGATACCAGACAACGACTTTAAATTAAAAGCCATCCCCTATCGGTGAATTACATATTGTGTGAGCGAGTACAAGTTGTGACGTAGGAACGCTGGCATATGAAGGTTTTGATCTGGCGGCGAGTCGTGCAGGGATGCCCAAAGTGGTTAAGGCGACCGCTCGCGAAAAGCGGAAATTACGACTTCGAGACGCGGTTCAGCACCAATATTTACTGTCGTCATTCTCTTATACGTCTAATGATTGTCCATATTCGCAACTGGGAATAGATTTCGTCCATCTAAAATAAGCTAATTACTTACGGAAAATTTCTTAATTTTCTAATAATTAAAAATAATCAAATGGCAATATCTTTAGTGGCATGTATCGGTATAAACTTTATAACAATACCGAAACTTTAACCACCAATTTCATATGCTGATAAATATATGTATTTTGGTATTATTAGAAAACGATAATAGTGATACTTTCACCGGTAATGAATTAGTCTTATTCTTACAATGTCGGAATTGGTGCCGGCCGGTGTGGCCGTGCGGTTAAAGGCGCTTCAGTCTGGAACCGCGTGACCGCTACGGTCGCAGGTTCGAATCCTGCCTCGGGCATGGATGTGTGTGATGTCCTTAGGTTAGTTAGGTTTCATTAGTTCTAAGTTCTAGGCGACTGATGACCTCAGAAGTTAAGTCGCATAGTGCTCAGAGCCAACCAACTCGGAATTGGCGAGCACTGACACTGTAACAAATAACATTCGCATCAATTCTCAATAACTTCTCACCTTAACGGAAAGCTTAGAACGGTGTAGTGACCCACAACGAGGTACTGTCCGTCCCGAAGATGGACTACCACCCCATATATCAAGTAGACGGTAGACGTGATAGCTAATAGTCAGTAATAAATTATGAAATCACGTTTCATTTGGACGTAAGAGCTGATCCAATTACTTAAGATGTTTTTTCGGGTCCCTCTCGCTGGAGGGAGCCAGTAGGGTGGATGGAGTTTTCTCGGCAAGCAACTTATTCTGTAACAACCCTTCTGTTTCCGGCTTCCCTCCCTCACTCTCATTGTTTCCTCTGCAAAGACTTGGCCAGCCGAGAGAACGGGGCGCCGGGTCGAGACAGGAGCATAACATCGCCCCTCCCCCTCAGGCCAGGGTCACCCCTCTAGGGGGGTTATCGGGTGAAGTGGCCATTTTCTTAATGCATTATACATTGCAGAGGCGTAATCGCGCCGCACTTGCGGTCACTTAAATTTATGGTCTCGTCTGGAGTGGTTGTAGTGGTAGGGTGAGAAATAGTGGTTCATGGGGTAAAAGCGGCTGATGCCGAGGGGTTAAACAGGGGGAGGTAGAAGCGCAGATACTGTGATCTACAAATGGGTGGCAGCTGGAGTGATTACGTAAAAAAAATGGATGCATAATCTGTTGTACATCTTATCGACTTCTTAAAAGCCTTCACCTTTCTATCACGTGGTCACACTAGTTAAGCTTTCCTTCTGCTTGCCTGGCTGATGTCGACGAGGGCGGTTTTGCTGTATATCTTGACAGTTCTGTCTGCGTAGTGCATTCTAGGGTGTAACAAAGGGACCTTTTTTCGTTAAACACATATCCACGATTCGTATGTGAATTCATAGTTATTAACTTCTACATGCAAAAAGGAATAATACTAAATTTTTAAAAGATGAAAAAATAACTCTAAAGCCTTTATTGATTTATAACCCACGGGATAGTTTCTAGTAGCGCAATTTAAATTGTCAGAACGCATTTAAATTTAATATAATGCCGAATGGCAGGTTGTAATCGAAATTTGACAATATGCAGTTTCGCAGGTGGACACGTATATGGATCTTTCGTTTTCAGAAATATATGTGGAATGGAAAACAAATACCCAGTAGTGGGAGCAGAAACATTCTTGTGTGCCTGAAACGTTCTAATGATAGGTTAACAGGCCGGCCACTTTGGCCGAGCGGTTCTATGAGCTTCAGTCTAGAACCGCGCGACCGTTGCGGTCGCAGGTTCGAATCCTGCCTCGGGGATGGATGTGTGTGATGTCCTTAGGTTAGTTATGTTTAAGTAGTTCTAAGTTCTAGGGCACTGCTGACCTCAGATATTAAAGTACCATAGTGCTCAGAGCCATTTGAACGATTTTGATAAGTTAACAGTCCTTACTCTAGTAGGTCATAGGCAAACTGGAAATACTGAATGAGCTGTTAAGTTCTAGAGTTAATTTCCATTTATATTTTATTAGGAGATATACAGACTGTCTGACTTATGGGTGTATCAAAAAGAACTTTACGACTTTCAAAACTCATATTAATTTATTCATTTAAGTTACAGACGTGGTTTTGGTGTCATTTTACAGCAAAATACGTTCAGTTTATTACCATTTAGTTGAACAGAATAGGATGCATGCTGCACATGTTGCTTTAGGATATCTCCTACATCGGATCTTTCAGAATAAAGATCTGACACTATGCACCAAATAGATGGTGTACCGAATAGTTGTTGTTTCTGTCGTGCACTATGATTATGAAACCTGCACACTATATCGCCTTGATCTTAAGAAACTAGAATGCTTCAATCAACAGATACTTAGATTCATTATGAATATCAAATGAAATGCCTTCGTATCAAACACTACTGTTCTTGAGAAGGCAAAGACGTGTAGTGTAGAAGCCAACGTTTTGGACAACAGTTCAGATGTATTGAGCATGTCAAGCGGATGAGAAGCAACATACTTCCTCGAGAAATTGGGTGTAGTGAAGTGAGTGCCGGCAGAAGGCCCTGTGGTGCTCCTCCAATGCGCTATAAGAACCAGTTCCAGAAGAACATAGAGAATCTAAACATTGACGCAAGTAATCGGTGAGCCGCAGCAGAAGATTAAACATTGGTGCACAACTACTTGAGCTGCCATCATACATTTTGAGCAGGAACGTCGGAGGCAGGGAAATGAAAAATGTCAGAGATGCAGGCTTGACCAGGCCCGTCAAGTCCTGAACCTTCTGTTCTGTGTAATGGACGCATGTGGCCGCATGTTTCGTGCCAGGATTGGTGTACTAAGCCATCATAGGCATCTACATGCCTGAACTGCGATGCAATAACCGAAATTCAGGAGAAAAGTGAAAACTCGGATACGAATATTAGTCGATGGAACGGGTTAAAAGCGACTTCCATTGTTTATGTGGCACACATCTCACCTGAAGACGATTTCTTGCCAGACTCACTACATTATGTCTGGTGTGAGATGTTCAATTGCGAGGTAGAATTTAACTCTGAGCTGTCATAGAGAAACTGGTCAGGGTGGAACACACAAGGTACCTTTGATGATTCCCCAAAAGGAAAAGCCAGAAGTTGTCAGGTATAGCGAACGTGGGCGTCATTAATATGCGCTCATCGGCCCATTCACTTGCGTGGATGCCGCTCATTTAGGAATTCCCGGGCTTCTTAATCAAACAGTCAAAACTTGATCTATATTTCTTGAAGATCATAGTCTGTTAAGTCGTATGAATAAGTTTGTAAAACTTATTAAAGTTGTAAAGTCCTTTTTGACACACCCTTGGGTGCAAACGAAAGGAGGGAATGGAGGACAATGAACCAATCAAATAATCCTAATAAACATAGGTTCGGAAACCAATGGTTTCCTCGATACGACGTATGTACATATGGAGTAACACTAAAGCTACGCTTATTTCGAAACACTACAAGTCGGGCGTGTATTGCAGATTGGTAAACAGGCCGCGTTTGATTATAGAATCTTGGAAGACAGTAAACAGTGTTTCTATAACAAATGTATCGCTCGTGGTTTCCTCGATTCCATGGTCTCGGAGATCACTCAACTTGAACCCACTGGATTTTTTTGTGTTTAAAAGTTTTGGTGTATTTCCACCCTGTTGATAGTATCGGACTCCGGGAATGCTTTGTGGGTGGTTGAACCCACTGGAGCATTCTGAACGTGGCTGGGATTTTTGAATGTGCACGGGCATTGGTAAGCCGTGCTGGAGCCTGCCTTCATATGAACAGTGGACGTATGGAACTCTTTCTTGTAACGTACCTGTCTTCAGGTCAAATGCACGACGGCAGTTTGGATCCTCGAGGGCTGTCTTATGAGATGTTCATATTTTCAGTAGTAATACGTTGTATCGGTGAAACCATTGTTTCCAGGTCCTACGTTTGCTACGAACGATACGTTTACTCTATGCGAGACTAGCCTCGCGAAACGGTCGCGAGAGACTGTGTGCTGTCGCGCCGTTTTGTTGACGGAGAAATACTGCAGAGATACTGGCCCTCAGTCTGGGTGAGACAGCCATGTCCTCGTGCTCTGTCGTAGCTCCGGCTCTTTTCCGTAAATGGTTGAAATTTTTTAGGCAAATGACTGTGGCTTCATTGAAGATAACTGGGACAACATGACCACAGATGGTTTTGATTATATTATTTCGCTGATTGGTCTAAAAGAAAGAGAACGAAATTAAGAGGAAGACTGTCTGTGGCACACCAACTTCTTGCGGGAGGTGATTCATACATATGTTTACAATATTGCTTCCAAATGACTAAGACTACAATGTCTCATCACTAGCCTGAAATATTTAGTGAACAATTCCGCCCCCCCCCCCCCCCCACGTTTTCTAGGACAGAATTTGTGTCCTATCTTATGTGAAAGTTTGAGAACGTTTTCGAAATCCGAATCGTGTAACCATATATACAAAAGGGGAAGCAGAGGGCGGCCCCTTTGATTCGTGTGAAGTCAAACACTGCGCTCGATGCCGTATTGAAACCGCGTAAACGTGAAACGACAGCTGCTTACTTCTACAGCTCGCAATGAACGTTCTTACGAACTGGAAATAATCCAACCGATTAAATGAAAATTTTATTGAAACAAGCTGCGATAAATTTTTAGTTAAAAACTTACTACTTTAGCTTTTAAATTCATTACTGTCCACTTGTGCAAGCTGTGAACTGCCACTGGTTTTGGCTTCAGATGACAATTAAGCTGTTTCCTTTTGTAAATATCGCTTTTTTTTACAGAAATTTTACTTTAGTTCTTAATTTTTCTTTTTGTGTCTTTGAACTGATAAATCAACTTCACTTACAATAGCAACAGCTGTTATAGGATACTCTGTAGACGTTTGTATCTGTGCTGGAATTTTAATTCATGTTTTCGGCCTGAAACTAACACATAGGTATTATGCACTTGCATGTGTCCATGAAGAGTCATTAATGGCGATTGAAAGCCACCCAAAATTAATTCGAAATAAACTGGCATGTGCGGGTAGCAGCGGCGACCGCCTGTGATAAACGGGAAATTCGCGCTCGAATCCCTGTATGGCACAAATTTTCGTATGTCACTAATAGGTGGCACATTTACATCTAACACATCTGGTACCATGATCTCCGCACTCATTGAAATTCTTAGAATTAACATAGGCATTATCTTTAAATGAAGACCGTAGGCTGTATTAAAATTAAATTAACTTGTATATTATGAATTAGGTCCAGAACTACAAGTTAACTCTAATGTATTATGTGATATCAAATGGTTCAAATGGCTCTGAGCACTATGGGACTTAACACCTGAGGTCATCAGTCCCCTAGAACTTAGAACTACTTAAACCTAACTAACCTAAGGACATCACACACATCCATTCCCGAGGCAGGATTCGAACCAGCGACCGTAGCAGTCGCGCGGTTCCGGACTGAGCGCCTAGAACCGCTAGACCACCGCGGCCGGCTATGTGATATCAGCCATATTCATTTAATAAATCACGCTTCATGTGTGTCGTGAAGAAACATTTATCAAGCTTTCTCCTAAATGTGAGATGTTTCTCAGCTTTTCCAGTATTGGCTACTATAACTGTTGGGGTAATCATCATCGAGGTGTGAAGTGCAGCCACAAGATACGAAAGAAATCTATTTTGTGGGCCATTTAGTTTTCTCAGAATCGAATAAGAGGTATTATAAATAATAGCGAAGAAAACGCGCAAATGTGAAACAAGTCGTTTTTAATATTTTAAGGGAAAAGGAGAATCTCTACCAATAAACTAACTCTAGGATTTGATGTAGCTTTGCTTCATTTACATACAGGTTTTCTTACGGTTTAGAAAGATTTTATTCTTCTAACGTACTCTCAGCTGCTTTGTGGGAACCGTTCGTTACTTTCCAGTGTGGTGTTTTCACTGATTGCTGCTCGTTATACACGAGGGTATGTCAGTTATTATCTGCAATTTAGTTATATTTCTGTTCATTTTCGTAGTACTATCATTTTACGTTGAGGAGGCACGCTCTGTTTATTTGTTGTTATATCTTTGCAATTTTCAAGTTGCTAGGTTAGCTTCGTTATCGATGCCGTGCTGTTAATCATGCCTGCTCCGCAGTCGATTTGCGCCAAAGAAGAGCAACGTTCAGTGATACGTTTTTCGTGGTCGGAAGGCGTATCAGGGGCCGAAATTCAACGAGGCCTTTCGGCACAGTACGGGAACAGTGTTTTGCCACAACGGAGTGTGTACGAATGAATTGAAAAATTCCGAAATGGTCGCACAAGTGTTACGCACGATGAAAGAGCCGGACGACCGTATACCGCCACAAATGAAGAAACCATTGAGCGCTCACGTGAAATGATTCTCTTAGACAGACGTTTAACTATTGACGAAGTTGTACGTACGCTACAGTGAGATGCTTACTGCCAGCCTAAAGCCTGCAATTCGAAGCAAACGCCGAGGATTTCTGTCAAAAGCTGTTGTGTTGTTGCACGACAATGCCCGACCGCATACTGCTGCCCACACTGCTGAAACACTCCAGAAACTCAAATTTGATATACTGGATCATCCTCCATATAGTCCCGATATTGCCCCTTCTGAGTGCGTTCAAACGGAAGGAGACTATGTCGAAAAATGATGTTCTTGTAAGTTTACTATTTGATTACAATAAAATTTTATAACTACTTGGGGGATAATCATTGACTTACCCTCGTATTTCAAACTTTTACAGTACGTCGAACAACTGCTTACATTAGGTAAGCCCAGCAGCTAAAATGCACAATTAATAACATAAGCAAAACGTATCCGCTTGCCTTTGGCTCCAGACACAGATGCTTCCTCGGGCTCAATATGACAGACTTCGCACGTGCACAGTAAAGTTTGGCTCATGTACTGTAGCAGAGTTTCCATTCCGTATTCTGTGGTGTAACTGAGGCGTGGCGTGGCTCCCAGCCATGTATTTACCTACTGGTATGTGGTAAACCGCCTAAATATCAGATTCAGGCTGGCCATCACACCGGCCCTTGCCGACGCGATGCCGACGTGCCTCCCCGAAACCCGGAAGAGTGGTGCTAACGCGTGCGACTATCTGGGCGGGTCGACTTCAGGAAAATGTAAGCATAAGATATACTACTGACTATTTTTAACAGTACTTAAAAACGTGTGCTCGTATCTCCTACATAGGGTGTTGAAAAGCTACGTGTACAGAAATTCGGAGTGTTTACAAGAGATAAAAAGAAACTTTTTTTATGTGACAAAACTGTCACACGTGTACCGTCTCCCCACTAGACGCCCGTGACGGTTTTGACCCTGGTGATGTTCACAGACGGCGTTCAGACTGCCGTATGATGAATATTGTTATAGAGATGTTGCTGACCTCCTATGGATTTATTTTTGCCCGGGAGGTAAAGCGCTTGGTTTTAGAGACATCGGTAGGCATTGCAGAAGAGCTGGTTGCCCATTTGGTCAGCCATTATTCGTAGAACACAGGGCTGTTTTGGGCGTGTTAGAGAATCATCGCACGCAGATGGCAGTAATGCATTCATGTAAACGGAGCCGGCCGAAGTGGCCGAGCGGTTCTAGGCGATACAGTCTGGAACCGCGCGACCGCTACGGTCGCAGGTTCGAATCCTGCCTCGGGCGTGGATGTGTATGATGTCCTTCGGTTAGTTAGGTTTAAGTAGTTCTAAGTTCTAGGGGACTGATGACCACAGCAGTTAAGTACCATAGTGCTCAGAACCATTTGTAAACGGACACCATGTTTTCAACGTCTCTAAAATAGTACTCATCACACTGCAGTCTGGAGACCGTCTCTGAACATCACTAGCGTGTAAACCTACACGGGTGCGGCTGATCCCGGCGGAGGTTCGAGTCCTCCCTCGGGCATGGGTGTGTGTGTTTGTCCTTAGGATAATTTAGATTAAGTAGTGTGTAAGCTTAGGGACTGATGACCTTAGCAGTTAAGTCCCATAAGATTTCACACACATTTGAACAAACCTACACGGACTCCTAGCGCGGTGGTCGTGAAACTGCGGCCCGCTTGCCGCGTGCGGCTTGAATCAAGTGTTCGTGCGGTTGGCGGTTCTCAGCCATATTTTATAATAATATGCTTCAAGCAACTAACAGCAGAAACCAAAAACATTAATTTTCGTAAAGGGTTTCTTAAAAGTGTATTTTTTTCGTAAGAAAGTAAAATACTTACAGAGAAGAAAATATTTTGAAATGTGCTTAATTTTTATTGACGTTGGTGAATTCTGCCTTGAGCTGTGTAGAGTTCCCGTTTACTACACGGGCAGTGTGGTATGTGGGGTGGCCATGCAGGTTTAATACACTGAAGTGACAAAAGACGTGAGATAGCGACACGGACATGTACAGATGGCGATAGTATCTCGTATACAAGCTATAAGAATGCGGTGCACTGGCGGAACTGTCATCTGCACTATGGTGATTGGTGGGAAGAGTTCCCGACATGATTGTGGCCGCACGACGGGAACTAACAGATTCTGAACGCAGAACAACTGTTTGGAGCGGACTCACGGCTCATTTCATTTCGGAAGCCAGCGAGGATAACACTAGATTTCGGTCATTGCTTCTCACCACACACAACGCAGGGACCGCGGCCATCACTTAACGACCGACAACAGCGCCATTTGCGTGGAATTGCCAGTGCTAACAGACACGCAACACTGCCTGAAATAACCGCAGAAACCAATGTGGGACTTAGGACGAAGGTATCCTTTAGAAGGGCCCGACACGAGTGCCTTTGCTATCAGCACGAAATCGCCTTCAGCGCCTCTCCTGTGCTCGTGACCATGTAAGTTGAGCCCTAGACGACTGGAAAACTGCGGCTTATTTAGATGAGTCCCGACTTCAGTTGGTAAGAGCTGATGGAAGGGTTCGAGTGTGGCGCAACCCCACGAAGTCATGGACCCAAGTTGTCAAAAAGGCACCGTGGAAGCTGGTGGTGGGCTGTGATTACATGGAATGGACCGGATCCTCTGAATGTTTGACTACTTGGTGACCCTTTGTAGTCTCTCAGGTGTTTCATGTCCCTAAATATCGATTGAATTTTTATGGATGATAATGCCCCATGTCACCGGGCCACAACTGTTTGCGACTGGTTTGAGGTACATTCTGGACAGTTCGAGCGCATGATTTGGCCACTCAGATTGCCTGACATGAGCCCCAACGAATATTTGTGGATCACAATCGGGATGTCAGTTCGTGCGCAAAATCCTGCACCGGTAACAACTTCGCAATGATGGACGGCTATAGAGGCAGCATGGCACAATATTTGTACAGGGGACTTCCAACAACTTGTTGGGTCCATGCCATGACGACTACGCCGGCCAAAAGGAGTCCGACACAATTCAGGAAGTAACACAGGAGTTTTGTCAACTAAGTTTAGAAGTGAGAGGGGAGTATTTTACTGTTTGTCTTCCAATGCTGAAAGTGACGAGCGTATGCAACTATAGTCGAGAAGGCGTAAGAAGATCCCTGACGGTTCGTAACGTTGTTGCCAGTTTTCAACTGTGAAACTCTAACAAATGCAGGCGAAATGAGTAGTCAACTACAGGGCTTTGATGACACAGAGGTGTTGCCATAAAGACGTTTACAAAATCGCGTTACATTATTGGTTGCGCTAGGCCCGCGAAACTGCCGCGTCCTGCCCTCGGCGACTGTCAGGGATCAACGCAGGCCGGCTCATGTTAGCAGCGGTCAGGTGCTATGCTATAAATGTTAAACGGTAGTAACATGGATTCGCGAATGCGCATTACAAGGGTGGTGATCTTCAAATGTGGTAAGGTTTTTTAGAAAGTTATACGAATCCAGATTGAGGCCCTTGTAATACAATGCGGTGAGTAGAAGGAAAACGACATTAAAAAATTTAGTGAACATTTGTGATCGTGTCTCATATTGCACTTACTGTTATTAATTAATATAATATACTGCTTTATGTAGGTTACCAGTTAATAGTAAAATCGGTACTGGAAGGTGTGGTAAAGTGACCAAGATGGGAAAAGTGGCCATTGCATTTTTTTCCCGAACAGCGGTGCTGCTTGCCGAGAAGTGATCGGACCAGTTCGCATATAAATCGCCATTGTTGTCAGTAAATTTGACCGAAGAAACTTGTTCCGTTATTTTTTAGTGAAAACTCTTTCGTTTTTGAGTCGTCTGATGTAGGATAAGTCATTTTTTTACCTTACTTGTACGGAGAGTGATAATTTTTTACAATATCAAAGTTTGAACAATGTCTTTCGGCTTAAAAATGTAGTTCCTCGTTATTTATTTTATTTATTTCTGTTTGATAATTTATTATGTGGGTCACTAGTGCTGAAGTGGATCCGCTAGGGAAAAGTGGCCACACTACTCGACGGAAAAATGGCCGAGTTCAACCAAATAACACTCAACATACAACAAATAAAGCTGACTTCTAAAACCTATTGTGTGCAAAGCTATCATCCGCAATTCTATCCTTTTGTGACAATTTTAAATTAAGTTATACTATTTAAATCCATATGTGTTCTCTTATGTTTGGCCTAATGAAAAATTTAGATTGAAAATAGTCTACTGTAGCCTCTCAGTATTTTTTCAGATAGTAAGGCATGAAGATGCATAGGAAATGTGCCCAGAAATCAGAAAAACAAACATGGGATCCTGTTGCGCTGGCACACAGTAGCCACTTAGGTACGGAAAATTTGTATGTAGGCCTTCAGAAAAAATGCTTGTAGTTCAATTGCATTAATTTCTTTTTACTTTAAAATATTTGAAGTGATAGCTTATGATATGTAGATTCAAAATGTGTAATTGGCAAGCTTCTATTATTAATCACAGTTTGGTGGAAACTGAATTCGTCTATGACTCATGACTCTATTAGTGACCATTTCACACACACACACACACACACACACACACACACACACACCCTCCCCCCCCCCCTTTCCGTCCTCCTCCTTGCCATGTGGCCAGAGGTGTTGCCCTGCACTGTCTATATTGGCACTAAACGAAAAAGCTAGACGACATCTGCTCGACTGTGAAACGACGTACCTGTCATATTTCTGTCACACAAAAAACTGTTTCTTTTTATATCGTCTATGTTACGCTGGAGCCAAAGTAGCTCTTGGCAACCCATATTACACCACAGTGTACGAGGTTGTCTATGTCCAAGGCGTACCAAAAGCAGCATGGTAAACACCGGCTATTTGCATACAAGATAATGGAAACAGACATTTCGAGCACTACTTCCTGCAGGGGGAGCTCGAGCTACGGCCTGCAGGAAGTATCACTACGCCAAAACCTGATTGGCTGGAGACAGCTATTTAGGGGCTAGAACCAGCCCCGAAGTTCAGTTCATTCCGGATGCCGACCTCGTGTACTTCGACCGCTGAAGATTACGTTTCCGTCTCTGAACTGGACTCTTACTAGTGTGCGTGTGTGTTTTACCAGGAACCTTTGTGGAAAATTATAAGTGAACTTTTGTTTACCTCAACTAGGAGTTTTTTACTGGACTCGTTATTGATACCTTTCGTTTGTTGTTCAGCCATCAACCATGTGAATTTACATCAATAATAGTTGTGTTTGTGAAAAATTGCGAATTGTCAGTCACAAAAGTACTCAAAATTTTGTAGGCGTATAAGTAGCATTTTTTATATCGTACAGGAAGAAAATGTAACAGTTTAAAGATTAATCACAAATCTGATTTATTCTGAAAAGGAAAATTATGTGAAATACTAAGTTTGAAAATACATTTCTTGAAAATAAATAAGGAGAATATAATAAATTTTGATTTCAAAGTTGTGACTAAATACTTCCGTTTATCCTCCCTTTTCCTCACTGTAGCAGGCTTTTCTATGGAATCCTTCAAAAGTGAATAGTATTTTAAATTGTCTTACGAACAGCAACTGATGATGTTTACGTGAAGCAAGAGATGCGACGATCTCTGATGGGCGCCCATCCGACTGTGCTCTTCCTGTAAGCAGAGGTGTTTCGTCGTGGGAGTCTACATTTGGCATAGTGTGAATGAAATGATAGCAAAAATTTGTGGGACTATAACAATTTCGAACATCTTGATTTATTGAATATTGAAAACCTGCTGCCTGTTTTAAAAAGCAGGTTGTGTATTTTACAGTTCAGCGTGTTAAAATATGTTGTTCCACATTTCTAACATTTTTTTCTTGAACAATAAAACAAGAGTAACAATAATGAGTTGGTACTGGAATAAAATGAACATAAATTGAGGAAAAGAAAACGGAAAAAAATTTGAAAATTTAAGAAGAAACTAATAGATCATGGGAGAGGTTTTTAATGGAATAAAGTGTCCCACAATCAGGCTGTCCCAGGTGGGAGGGCATTGAACAACTTCAAGCGAGTCCCAAATGGAGCAGAAATTTGCTTAGATCTAAGAACAATTGATATTAATAGGTTATTTACAATTTTTCGTTAGATATAATAAATTAGTATACATTTCTCATATTAATTTTGCTGTTGATTACTGGCAACATCGTGGCTTTTCCTGTGTGTGTGTGTGCGGGGGGGGGGGAGCCTCGAAAGTTCGTCGAGCCTCGCCTCCTCAGCATGTTTCAGCTCAGTGTATTTCTATAATGTACGCCGTTATGAACTTAAACTTAGCAATTATTTACATTATTTACATGTTTCTCGTCTATAATTACAATCCTTATGCATTTTTATACATTTTATATCGTTGGATAATTTTATTTATTTAATATGGTCAGAAACACTCACTATAGCTTACAAGTTATACAAAATGTTCCAAAACATGGTACTATAAGCATTAAAATTACAATTAAATGCGGCGTGACCAGTATGCTGCAACTTCGCATGCTTCCTTGGTGGCATCGATGATATTCTGTTGCGAGCATGACGTTGGGAATAGGCTGCAGACAAGAAGATGACTCATTGCCTGTTCTTCACCACATTCACATGCTGTAGAGTCGCATGCAAATCCCCACTTTTTCAAGTTGATCTTCGTTCTTCCAATTCCAGAACGCAGCCAGTTGAGGGTCTTCCATATCGACCATCTTTCTTCGTGACCTGGTGGGAGGCTTTCGGTCGTTGGATAATGTTCAATATGTACACTTTTTTCATTACTCTTCTTATTTTTATATTATTCTATGAATCCATATTGTCTTGTTCTGAGTTTGTTGATTCATCCGAGTGAGTGATCGTGTTGTTATCGCAATCATTCCATGTGTCTTATTGTCTTGTGGGGTGATTCCCTATTCTCCGTCTCATTTATGGTCATTCCTGTCTGCATGCTGTGTGGAGCGCTTGTTAAGTTTTGTCGGTGATGGCGTGTAGTTCTCATCAGTCATCTGGCTATCTTGTCCTTTGTCGTGCTGTTATGTCCTATGTGTCTAAACATGTCGCAGTATAATGTGATGTGTTTCGCTCTGCCGATTTCTTCACATGTGGTTATGTCTGTATCACTTAGTCCAACACGATGGAGATGATGTGGGTACGGTCCACGTCTCATAATAAAGAGGACCATGCCTCGTGTCGGATCTATATATTTCATGCACATTCGTTCTCGGATGTTCAGGAAGAATGTGTGTACTCTGCGTCCTTTTTCTGTTGCGTCCCATTCAGTCTTCCAAGTACCATTTCGCCATTCATTAAGTCGTTTCTTCTGGGTCATTTGTTTTCCTGTGCTTTGTACTGTTGTCCCTTTTTCATCCAGTATGCTGTAGCCCTGAAACGTACTGTAATGTCTATTGGATGCACACCCATGACGACGCATAATGCCTCTATAGACTTCCAGCGTTGAAATCAAGCAGTTTTCTTATTAGTAGCCGAGAAAAACATTTCAGACACTCCACTGCTCAGGGGCCGACGTGAAGGTCGTCAGTGAAACCTCGGACTGAAGACGACAAGCCGGCCGTTGTGGCCGATCAGTTCCAGGCGCTTCAGTCTGGAACCCCGCGGCCGCTACGGTCGCAGGTTCGAATCCTGCCAACAACAAAACAGAGGCCATGTAAAAATCATTACCATTTGGTTATTTACCTTGCGGCAGGTTTGGACACCATACCTCTCCGCTTTCCTCCTCATTGTTTGGTACCCTACTTACGGACTACTGCCGTCACCCAGCATCTGGTCTCATCTTCTGCCCTCCTTTCTCCTCTCCGGAAAAAAAAACTTTCGATGCCTCTACCATGGCTGTGTTATGCAGTTTAGCATCCTGTTCACTGTCGGCAACATTCTACGAACTTCTCCAGCTCTTCACATTACTTCGTCACTCCTGAATTATCAGTCCAGCTGATCTTCTCCATTCTGCTTCAAATCCACACTTCATAATCTTCAATTCTCCTCTCGTTCTGTTTTCGTTTCTGCTCCGTACGAGGCAACGCTCTATACAAAGGCATTTCAATAGTCGATTTCTTAAATTTGTGTTCAAACCACAAGTTGAGGTTATTTTGTGCATTTGAAATGTCTCTTACGCTAGCGTCATCCTGACTTTGGTGTCCTATTTATGGTGGATATCTTTCCTAATTCATCTTCTCAAGTATGTACGTGCTGTTACCTAATGCATGGTTTTGGGCCCGATCTTATATGTTACTCTACTTTTCTTTAAGCCTATAACGTAAGCTTCAAGTTTCTTCTTATTTAGTTTCATACCGTTTGCTAAACAGGCTTCATTCAGATTATTTAACCCTTGAATTGGTGTATGTTTATTCGTGAACAAATTGCATTGTACACTTAGAATGGAGTATGATTCAGAGAGGAAAGTGGAGACGATGAAAGAAAACTACTCTATGTTAGATTAGCTGCTGGTGGCGAAGTTTTTGGAATTATAAGAGCATTACACAGCTGAATGAACTTGGAATGTTGGCGGCTCTGTGACGTGTCCAATGTCAGTCTCGATGAGGGATGGTAACCTTTGTATCATCATCATCATTTTATTAGGTCCTCTGGCCCACATTAAAGCGGGGTCGGCCTTGTTACTATGGATTTGGCAATGTTAGTGTCAGAGGGTGGCTGGATGCCCTTCCTGTCGCCACCCTGGATACCCTGGGACGGAAATTATTGTGTCCCAACTGTTTGTATCTAGTGTAAGCCGTGAAATAGTGCGAACGTTTTCAAATGTCTGCGAGTCGTGTAACTGAGGCGGGACGTGGGGGCCAGCCCAGTATTCACCTAGTGGGATGTGGAAAACCGCCTAAAAACCACATCCAGGCTGGCCAGCACACCAGCCCTCGTCGGTAATCCGCTGGGTGGCTTCCATCCGGGGCCGGCGCGCCTACCCAAGTCCAGGAACGGCGCATTAGCGCTCTCGGCTAACCTGGTGGGTCTGATGGTTATCTTCATATAACTTTCCTAAAGATGTAGCTAGATACATATACACTGCATGGGGGCTTAATTATTAAAATTGAAAATCATTTTTATTTTTGGTAGCTGTATGTCCGATTACGCTGTGTCTCGTAAACGGTTGGCCCTGACTAGTATTATTACGCAATCTGACTGCATAGAACAACAACAAAGAATGAAATGAAAATTTTCGTTAACACAATTAATTAATTAAGTCCCCAGAAACTATAAATCCTACGAAACCAAAGCACAAGTATAACTGTTCTGTGTGTGGAAGTATGACTCAACGTACACATCTGACACGGTTCTTCTTCAATAAGACAAGAAATTACAAATACCATTTATACTGACGTGATAAAAAAAATTAGAAATACTATAATTGCGCAGGAAAACCAGAATTACACTCTAAGACAAGAACACAAGCCAGATGCTTTGTTGACTGAACCTGTAATGACGCATTATTCAGGACATTGAAATAATGAGAAAAAAAAGAAAAGTAGTTTGTTACCTTCATTTATATTGATGAAAAGCACTCTAATCATTACAATATCTCCACACCGACTCGCTACTACCACCTCTCAACAAGAACTGACTACTGCCACATCTCGACAAGATCTCTTCACTACGACATCTCAACAAGCACTGCCTACTACGAGTTCTCAACAAGCACTGCTCTCCGCTACTTCTCAATAATCACTGCCAGTGGAGGCGGCGAAACAAAACTCTCTGGCGCTGTGGCTCAGTGTAGCCACCTTTCATATGCCCTTCCTCCACGGGCTAGAATTTGATGGTATTTTTGCCAGCATTGGTGGTGAAAATACCACCAAATTCGTCAAAAAAAATACAGACAAAAATAAAAGATAATATTAATACGTAAATATCACATAATTAGATAAAATTTTGGCTTTGCACTGACCTTTCAATAACCTAATATACAAAATACAGTAGGCAATACAAATTCTTTCATACATGTGGCTTTACATAATAGTTTACACAATACACAAAAAATCAGTTTATACAAATGTTCACATAAAATACTTTTAATTATTAAAAAAAAACAAATAGTTGATAGTTCCAGCAGCAGCACCCAGCAATGGTCAACAGGTGCACACACCAACAAGTGACATCATTTTAGTAAAAGCAGTTCCATCTGTGGCACCCAGTAATGTTGAACAGGTGCAGACAGCAAGAAGCAACATTATTTCAGTAGAAGCAGTCCATCAGTGGCACCCAGCATTGTTGAACAAGTGCAGACACCGACAAGTGACATCATTCCAGTAGAAGCAGTTCCATCAGTGGCACCCAGCAATGTTGAGCAGGTGCAGACAACAACAAGTGACATTATTTCAGTAGAATCAGTTCCATCAGTAGCACCCAGTAATGTTGAACAGGTGCAGACACCAACAAGTGATATCATTTCAGTAGAAGCAGTCCATCATTGGCACCCAGCAAAGTTGAGCAGGTGGAGACAGCAACAAGTGACATTATTTCACTAGAAGCAGTTCCATTAGTGGCACCCAGCAATGTTGAACAGGTGCAGAAACCAACAAGTGACATTATTTCAGCACAAGCCGTCCATCAGTGGCACCCAGCAATGTTGAGCAGGTGCAGGCAACAGTTCATAATATTCACCATCACTAATCAGACAGTTCAGGCATGAACAATAGTTTGAATACACATACAAATGCTTTTACAAAATTATTCTCAATGCTCTTACACTAAACATACAAATTCTAATAAACACACAAATGATATCAGATATTTGTCATATTAACTATTACAAATACTAAAATATCAGTAAACCTATAATATTTATGGGTGTCAGTGCAAGCCACTACAAACAAATAAAATAATATTTAGGAGATAAGTGGGTAGGATTAGGAAAGGAAAACACACAAAACACACTCACTCATCTTTCATCCACATTAAGTACTACTGTGTAATTGAATAGTGTTAACTGTGTAAATGCAATTCTGTCAAAATTTGATGTTCATCATGTGTATCAAGTAGTAGTGGCAGCAATGTATAACAGTCAATAATAGTTAAGTCAATGTCATAGTCATCATGTCAAGATCAATGTTTGCCAAGCCAGATCAAAATGTACGGTTACTGAACAACTGTCAGTGAGCCAAGATATGCAATTACTTCCTCTCTCCAAAAAAAAAAAAAAGTATATACTGCTTAGTGATTTAACAAAGTGTGTGTAGACAATCTTCCTTCTACTTGAGTGTTGTAGTCTG
This sequence comes from Schistocerca piceifrons, assembly GCF_021461385.2. Classification (NCBI taxonomy): domain Eukaryota; kingdom Metazoa; phylum Arthropoda; class Insecta; order Orthoptera; family Acrididae; genus Schistocerca; species Schistocerca piceifrons. Next base: position 310,496,357 of record NC_060143.1, on the reverse strand, counting down.
CTATCTTCATCCTCCTTGTTCCATATAGACCAACAAAAAAAAATATGCACCTCACTTACTTTACCTCTTATCCACCAAAACTCCAATAATCATCACCATCACATAATCTCAATACTTCAATAATACCTCTCACGTCGATACATATAAATCTTGTCATCAATATCATTTACCTTACCTCTTGTCCACAAAAACTCCAATAATCATCAACTTCATATAATCTCAATACCTCAATAATACCTCTTCAATACGTCAACACATATAAACCTTATCGCCAATATCATTTCACTTCCATAACAACTCTTTCCTCTTGTCAGTCTCCTCGAACAAGTACAGATAAAATCCTAATGCAAACCTCATCATCCCATACAATCCGAAGACACACTGTCAACACACAACCTCTGTGTAATCCATCTGACCCAAATCTTCTACTCATTATAAATTATAAGATGGATTTTGGTTACCTTGTCCATCATTAAATAAAAGAAATGCATACATGACCTCTAACAGACTTAGTTCGAATAACTCTCAGTAATTAAGTACGATTACGGAGTGTGAATTATCATAATATTTCACAGTGTGTACACCACTTCAAGAATTATGGCAAACAGAAGCAAACATGTGGAGTATTTCTTGTGTGAAGTGTCACTTCCTATTTCAATTGCTCACGAAAAATGCAGTGTAATATCTGTCAATGGTCTAAACCTAGTTTTGGTATGTCATGTCGTTAGCTTCCTTCCTAATAGCATAAATTTATACAGCTTCCATAAAACCTCCAGCTCATGTGACTTCTATGAAGTTTCTTGTACTAATGTCGTTTATGTCGAATTATAGCAGTTCATTTTCCTATCTTAAAAATATAAGGCACTGAGCGTAAGCAAAGCACGCAATAGCGAGTAAATATACCAGTAGAGAACAGAATGTCAACATGTGGATGCAGCACAATTCTTACAACGAGGCTCTGCCAAGCGAACAATCTATAATTAATACCATAATGTGACCTAAACTCTATGTTTGGACACAGTATATCAGCATTTCTATATACCAAATTAAAGAGTAGTTATGACAACAAACAGAAATGTATAAATATGCAATCCATACGCATAGCAGCAAACATATATCTTACGTAATAAACAGGTCATTAGCATCATATCAGCATAAGCAAATAAATGTTCATATGTCATCTTAATAAGTAAACATGAAGGCGCAAGCAGATAAATCACAAAGTATAACTTACATACATAACCACAGTCAGCACAATTAATCAGGTGACAGTTATAATTTAAATAAATAAGCACAGCAGACACATAATAAAAAAATATGACATCAGTGAAAAAGCAGTGCAGCCAAGCGATGCATAATATACACAAGTAACAACCCTGTCCATTAATAAAACATTGACAAAAATCAGCAAATGTACGCAAGCACGTCGCTTCACAAGTAAATTCATGGAACATGAAATTAGCACAAAGTATGAATCACGTAATTGCGAGCAGCAAATTACGTCTAAAGTACGTGCCTAAGTGGAAATATGTTACCTGAAAAAATAAACTCATTTAATAGTTACCTTTTTAGTTTATTAGTTTCTTCTTGGAAATTACATTCTTTCTGAAATTTTCTCGATAGCAAGTCCTCTTAAGGTCGGAGACACACAGAATTTACCTGAAGTTCTTAAATATTTTATACAACCGTATCCTGAAAAATACTGAACGTTAATAACATAATTCATCGAGTCACTATAGCTTTATACTGAGTTTAGCCGGAGAAATTAGACTGTGTATTTGTTTACGGCTGTCAGTGCATTCGCACTGAGCGCTCGATCAGCTGTAGGCGCGTGACGTAGAAAGCAATTGTTTGCGGTCAACGACTACCTTGTGCGGCGCGCAGACTTGACTGTTGCTTTGAGTATGTGCCGCCGCCAAAACACAGCGCGGTATCCTTGTACTCTCTGCGTGTTTACATGTAGCTGTTAGTTTCTCACAAGTATGTCAATCCACAAAAATTTTAACGTTAGATATGTGATGTATTCCCTTAGAGCGTCGTGATTTAAGAGTTTCTACTTCAACAGTGTTATCATGAATAATTTTGCGAATTCTATATGGACCGTTATAAAGCAGAAAAAATTTGCGACACAAGCCTTTTCCTTTGTGAGACAAACGATGAGACTTAATTAACACCTTTTGACCAACTGACAAGGTTTTTAAACGACCAGGATGTTTAGCTGATTTCTCTCTTCTAGCAGCCGCAGATGCAATATTTCGTAGAGCCAGGTTGACAACTTCAGAATGCCGCAGTTTCCGTGTAGGCGGAAAAGGAACGATTTCAGAAATGGGATTTGTCGGTGCTTTGTTTTTTAATATCAATATAGGCGGTAAAGAAGTTGAATCATTAGGGAGTTCATTCAGAATGTTTTGAAAAATATGAAGATACTGATCCCACGTTCTGTGGTTCTGATGACAATAAAGACGACACAATTTATAGATTTCCTTCATCCATCTCTCTGAAGCGTTAGATTGAGGGTGAAAAAGTGAAATGAAAATTGGTTTAATTTTACGACGCCGTAGAGTACGAAGCCAAATTTTAGAACGAAACTGTGATCCATTATCTGATATAACCTTATCAACATGACCAACTTCTTTAAGAAAATGGTTAATGAAAGCATTAGATACTGAACGAGCTGTTGCTTTGCGTAACGGTGTAAAACACACATATTTTGATGTCAACTCCACTGCTACGAAAAATGTACGCAAAACCATTGGTAGAACGAACCACTGGACCAAACAAATCGACTGCAGCCATGTCCTTTAATTTCGCTGGAATGATAGGAAACAACGGTGCTCTGTGAGAAATTGTTGGTGGCTTAGCCTTTTGACATAATTTGCATTTGGCCAGAACAGATCGAATACGTTTTTCCATATTACTGAAGTAGCAATTTTCCCGTAATTTATGAAAGCATTTTCTGAGACCAAAGTGTGCATAACTGAAATGCGTATACCAAATCAGCTTATTAACCCACTCATCAGGAATACAAACTAACCAAACAGAGTTGTCGACCGATTTTAGTTTAAAAAGAATGTCATTGCGAACTAAATAATGCTGTCTAATCGCTACGCTTTCCTTTCTCCTCCACTTCTCCTTAATGTCCTTCCAGATTGGATCCTTATTTTGCTCCTTAGCGATGTCCTGGAGCGAAGACGAAATAAAGTTCTCAAACGCAACACCTTGAATATACATCAAACAATAATTGTTTTCCTTGCAGTCCTCTTCAGCATTTTGTTTCAAACCCATAGGTGCACGTGATAAAGCATCAGCAACAATATTTGAAGAACCCTGTATGCAAACAATACTAAAATGAAATTCCTGTAGGTACAACGCCCATCGTGACAATCTGCCATGAGTTAATTTTGTCGACGTAAGAAATTCCAGAGCTCGATGATCGGTGTAAACCTTAGTATGTCTGCCAAACAAAAATGTCCGAAATTTTGTAAAAGCCCAAACAACAGCCAAAGCTTCAAGTTCCGTAATCGAATAATTCTTTTCTGATTTAGAGAGAACACGACTTCCAAATGCAATAGTTTTCTGTACTACAGCGCCGTTTTCTTCTATCTCTTGAAATAAATGTGCACCTAGGCCTTTGTATGATGAGTCCGTCGCCAAACAAAAATCTTTAGATAAATCCGGATGTGAAAGACGTGGAGCAGCAACTAAAGCATCATGAAGTTGTTCAAATTCTGATTGAGCTTCCTCATCCCAACACCAATTAGATTTCTTTGCAGATAGTTCACATAAACGAGGTGTGGCCAAATTGTCCAATCTAACAAAGCGTCTAAGAAAATTACAAACACCAAGGAAACTACGAACCTCACGTTTTGTGGTAGGAACAGCATAATTACGAATAGCATCTAGTTTCTCTGGATCAGGAAGAATACCTTCTGTAGAAATAATGTGACCGAGAAATTTCACCTGAGAACGACCAAATTCAGATTTTTCTAAGTTCACTGTAATGCCAACTCTTGCAAAAATACGTAATAATGAATCCAAAATTTTGTTGTGCTCACTCCAAGAACGTTTAGCAATAAGAATGTCGTCAACATATGAAGTAATATTGTCACGAAGATAAACAGGTAAATTTTCATTTAAACTACGAATGAATGCTGCTGAAGATACAGTAAGTCCAAACGGTAATATACGAAACTGGTAACTGTTACCAAAGGTTAAAAGGCAGTATATTTTCTACAATCAGGGTGGAGTTCTATTTGCCAAAAACTTGCGCGCATATCAATCGTGGGTAAAACTTTAATTCCATGGAAATGTTGAAGAAGTTCATCTAAATTTTGTGGGCGGTCAGTTTCAGGAATGATGATATTATTTATCTGTCTGGAATCCAGAACCAAACGAATTGACCCATCCTTTTTAAGAACAACGTGTAATGGGCTGGTATAAGGACTGACTGCTGGCTCAATAATGCCGTGATCTATCATGTATTGAAGCTCACTCTTAACCTTATCTCTGTAAGCCAAAGGAATAGCGTACGTTTTCCCGCGAAATGGTGTGTGTTCTTTTACTTTAAATAAATATTGTAAGCCTTGTATAGTTCCTGTGTGATGACTAAATACTGTAGCATGTGAAGTCAAAATGTGGTGCAGCTCTTCTCTTGCAACGTCATCTGGCACTTCAGCTCTCTTAACCTTTTCAATAATTAATTCTTCGCTATTAATTATATCATCCATTGCGTCTCTGTATCTATTGCCATTGTCATGAATCAACACACTGTCGTCATAATGCTCAACGAAAACATCAGAAGTAAGAAACCTTAAACATTTTGTATCTGACTCAGATCTTGTTAAACACTCGAAAAATTTCAAACTTTTCGGCATTCCGGCAACAGTCAAATTCACACTTCCTTCTTTAAAGTTCAAAATTGCCTTATGTGTGTTAAGAAACTCTATACCTAATATAATCTGTGTACTGAGTAATGGAACAATAATAAAATTAGCAGAAAATTCGTATCCTTGACAAATGAAATTTAGGTTGGTCTGTTGTTTAACTTCCACACTTTTTCCAGAAATCGCTCCTCGAATTGTGGTTTTAGAAATAGGTAACACAGGACAGGCAATAGTTCTTTCACATATACGAAAAACTGATTCACTAATGACGTTCAATGGGCTCCCAGAATCTAAAACTGCAGTGAACTTATTCTTACCCACACATACTTCAATAACATGATGTAAAAATGCGTCTACATTATTTTCCTTTTCGTCTAGCAAAATGTCTCTCATGTCTTCCAGGCGTATGTAGTGTAAAGTCGTAGTATCATTACTTTCTGAACCGTCTATATTGCTGCCAGAAGCCGAAGCTACAAGTCATTGTCGATTGTTTGCGTCACGTCTTTGAGTATTCGCGTCATTTCGCGGATCAATTCCTACGATTTGCACTTGTCTCTCTGAAGTTCTGTCACGTGGAGGATGCCAATTAGGTCCTTCCTGTCTGTTAGATGCAAATTCTTGGTTGTGTCTGTTATTAAAATTTCTGTTTTCCTGTCTGTCTGCATAACTACTTCTTGTGTAATTTCGACTGTCACTTCTGAAATTATTGTTGTATCTACTACCCTGGTTATTTCTGAAGCAAGAATTTCTATTATTGTATGAATAATTTCTGTCTTGATGATATCGATTACTGTTTCCATATGATTGATCATTCCAGTACGAATTACCGTTATTATAATTGTCTGTGTAATTTCTGTTAGAACGTTTGTTATTGTCATAAGGCTGGTATCTATTGTCCTGTCTGTTGCGTCTGTCATTCTCAAAATTATCGATATAACTCCCGTTCCGATCACTATCCCTTTTCTCTGAAAATCTATTGTAATTACTGTTACTGAAAAAATTACAAGAAGTCCCGTCGTCGTTGTCTTACTCAAGTTCTTGTAGCAAAGTCTTAAAAGTCTCAATGTCGTCTTTACATCTTCCGGCTAAAGCAATTTGTCTTATGGATTGTGGCAGCTTAGTTAAACAAATGCGAATTAATTCAGTCGGGCTATAGGGGTTGGAAAGGAACTGATTCTTTCGAATCATGTCTTCAAAATATTCTGCTGGCGTGCGGAACTAAGACTGTTTGAAATTACGCTGCATAATAAGACTCTGTTTGACTCTGTCTTGCGTGTTTTCGGACCAATGTGCCGATAGAAATGCATGATAAAAATCATTTAGATTATTGCAATCTCTAATGAGTGCGCGCATCCGCATCGCCGGTTCGTTTTCTAAATATCCACACATAAATTCCAGTTTGTGACTTAGTGGCCAATTTGGTGGGAGTGCGTACATAAATTGATCTAACCATGAACATGGATGTATGTCATTCTTAGAATTGCGGAAGATCTTAAATTTCCGAACAGTCAAAAAGTGTTTATAGTCAAAGTTTTCGCCTCGTGGCGACAAAGACATACCGCGTCTGTCCCAGTCACAATGACGATTATTGTTAAATTCACGCGCCTGGCGCTCTCTTGTTGCATCCCGTAAATGAAACAAATTATTTTCTTCAAACCCCTCTGGTATCTGTGATTCTAAATTTCTTTTGCCGTCTTTTCCTACGATTTCGCCTTCAATTTGTTTGACTTGCTTTTTTAATGCCTCAAATTCCCTTTTCACGCGTTCATTAAATTTTCCCTGATTTTCTACATGCTTATTTATGTTCTGATACTCTTCGGTTTCTGCAAATGGCAATGGTGCTGTATCATCTGAATCTCTGTCCCCACTTAAACTAAGACTTGTCAGTTTATCTGAAATCTCCTCAACTCTTTCCGATAAGTCACCTAATTGTTCTTTCTGTTTATTTACGTCTTCCGTAAGTGTCGCGACTCGGGTTTCAGTATTGACACATCTGGTAGTTAGCTGTACGTATTGTTGTGTTAGGTTATTTAATCTGTCATTTGGTACGGATTCCTCGATTCTCTCAAATATTTCATCCTTATCGTGTGCACGTTGTAAATTTAACTCTGAAAATTTTTGTACTATCACGCGATCTCTTTCCTCCTGTTCTCTATCCTGTTCCTTTTGTCTAATCTCTACTGCAATTAATCTATTATTGTGAGCATTCAAAATTGGTTGTACTTCTTCTCTGATTTCTTTCTTTAATTCATCTTTCATATTTTTGAAACACGTCCCTATTCGTGAATCTAACTGTGCTTCCATTGTTTCCATCTCTGTTTTAATTGTTCCTATTTGTGATCCTACTGTTTTTAATTCAGATCCTAACTGTGATCCCAATGAGTCTAACCGTATTTCCATTGTTCCCATCTCAGTTCTAATTGTTCCTATTTGTGAGTCTAACCGTGTTTCCATTGTTCCCATTTCTGTTTTAATTTTAGATCTCAAAGTTCCCATCTCTGTTTTTAATTCAGATCCCAAATTTAATATTACACCCATCAACTGCTCCATATTAACTGTTTCAAAATTCTTTTCACCCCTAACATTTCCCGCGAAACCAGTTTCCTTCGTCATAGCTGTAAAGCTATCTGAGTTCGATACTATTCCAGAATCTTCTGTCGTTAATCTCGGATTCTGAAAATTTTCTGATTGAGAAAAATTTTGAAATGGTTCCGGACTATCTTCCCGACTTATTAAATTGTTTTCCACTTCTTTATTCATGATACTGTTTTCGTCTGTTGGCGAGTTCGCCATGTCAACAATTTCGTCATTCTCACTATCCATCTTTTTTGCCTTTTTCATCGATCGCGTAATCATTTACAAAACATACAAAACTCGTCACTGTACGAGAATTACACACAATGACTCCTTATCTCCAACAATACCATTCACACGAAATGTTTCCCTCAAACACGATTAACGAACAATTGAAATAATTGCACTAAATTGTCAAACGCGTATACAAGACAGCAAAATTATATTCTGAAATACCATTAGAAGAATGACAATTACCAAATCTACACATGCAAAATAGACTATAATTACTAAACTACAAATTAGTACAACAATACTACTGTCTACTATTTTCACAATCAGAAGAATTCCAAGGGACGATCCGAAGCAGCGGTCGCCACGTGCATGGGGGCTTAATTATTAAAATTGAAAATTATTTTTATTTTTGGTAGCTGTATGTCCGATTACGCTGTGTCTCGTAAACGGTTGGCCCTGACTAGTATTATTACGCAATCTGACTGCATAGAACAACAACAAAGAATGAAATGAAAATTTTCGTTAACACAATTAATTAATTAAGTCCCCAGCAACTATAAATCCTACGAAACCAAAGCACAAGTATAACTGTTCTGTGTGTGGAAGTATGACTCAACGTACACATCTGACACGGTTCTTCTTCAATAAGACAAGAAATTACAAATACCATTTATACTGACGTGATAAAAAAAATTAGAAATACTATAATTGCGCAGGAAAACCAGAATTACACTCTAATACAAGAACACAAGCCAGATGCTTTGTTGACTGAACCTGTAATGACGCATTATTCAGGACATTGAAATAATGAGAAAAAAAAAGAAAAGTAGTTTGTTACCTTCATTTATATTGATGAAAAGCACTCTAATCATTACAATATCTCCACACCGACTCGCTACTACCACATCTCAACAAGAACTGACTACTGCCACATCTCGACAAGATCTCTTCACTACGACATCTCAACAAGCACTGCCTACTACGAGTTCTCAACAAGCACTGCTCTCCGCTACTTCTCAATAATCACTGCTAGTGGAGGCGGCGAAACAAAACTCTCTGGCGCTGTGGCTCAGTGTAGCCACCTTTCAACACTGATGGCTATCCTGGTGCACAGTACAACATTAGTAGCCGCTAGAACGGCTTATTATGTGTGGAAAGTAAGCGTATTTTTTATTTTTCTAGGTTAGGCAGAACTTCGAGATTTCTACACGGAAACTAGACACCTCGGAAACGAATATTTAAAATCGCTTAGAAACATGTAGACTGGGTATATTAAGACAGTATTTGTTGACTGTCGATGCTTCGGCAGTGAGGTATCAGGACTCATTTCTCTCCAAAACGACAGTCGACGCCATAATACTAGCAGATGAGAGATTGTTGAAACTTCAGGTCAAAAATAAAGTATTTTTCTTCGCTTGGTATATGTATTGGAAAGCTCGGTTGGACTGCTTAAAAGGTAGAGGAACTATAACAACAAAATCGAAACTTTAGGTCGAGTGAGGTCCATCACCCCTCTGACTTTAAGTGTGATCATTTTGCATCGTGTTGGCTGTTATAAAATAAGTTGTCTTGATAACGTTAGTAAAGAGCTTATAAAGAGCAATGATCAAGTTAAACAGGGATCAAAAGCTGTAAAAAGCGTACAGACTTCCATGGAACCATTACAACAAAAGAAATATTTCCATCAGCACCAAATCAAGGCACTATTGTACAGTAGCCTTACAAGAGGCCTTGTATACCTCAGAAATGACTGTATATAAGGCATAACGAAAATCAAGGAACGGAAAAACGAGAGAAAAATGCTGTGGAGGCTCTATGGGCCGTTTAAGAAAGAGTGGATCTGGACAAGGAGTCCGACAAAAGAACTGCACAAACAGACACAGACGATTACCAACAACTTCAGGAAAAGAAGGACACAATTCTATGGATACATACATAGGATGAAGGAAAACAGACTGACCAAGAAGGATTTTAGAATAGTGACGACGACGACTAATAAAACCAACTGACAAAGAAAATCACGGAAGACAAAAAAATTAAACATTTCGACAGAAGATATGTCAGACAGAAAATATACAGGGAAAAATCCTGAAACAGAAATTTCAGCAGATGTCTACAGAGAGGAAAAAGAAAACGAAAAGAAGGGGACAGAAGAGAGGAAGAAAAGCACAGTGGATATATGAGAACTTTTTGGGAAGAAAAAAAGAAGGAGACAGAAAAAAATCATGAAAATTGTGTTTTAGCGCTGTCCTCAAGCAGGAAATAAAGATAGTAATAATAATAATAGTTATTATTATAATATATGATCTGTGCTATGATTAAGCGATGTGGTCTGTTATTATTCCATTTCGCTATTGAAATAAGCCAAAGTTCCCTGTGTAAGATGTGTATAACCTTGCACGTAATACCATAATCAGTCATACGCTGTTCCCTTGTGTAATCCTTGTTGTCGAGGGTATAACTGAGACCTGGCTGGATATCTTGCGTAGAAACATTTAACTTTAGGAAACGTGCAGAATGGAAGATTCGAAAAGCTACGTGTACTTGTAACATGAAGTCATTAATAGGTATTAATGTCAGTATTGCCGAACTTCATTTGAATTACCAGATTGTCTTCGGCGTAAAGGAAATTTGTAACTGTTTCAAAATTTTAAATTAAGAAAATATTACCACTCAAAAACATTGTGTTGTTAGCATTCAAAACGCTGCATGTAAATCTACCTAAATTTGAGTGTCACCATCATGACGCCATAATTTTTGTGTATCGTCGTATACTTTCTCAACCAAATATGTTAGTTAATGAAATACCATGAATATAAACTTTGGTTTCTAGGAAAGCCTTATCGTGTATTCTATAGGGGGTGACAATTATTGAACTGTATTCGAAAAAGAACGTAAATTAGTTACAAAATACGGCGTTCACAGCCTTTATTCAACATGTAAACGTCACTGCGCCTATTCGGATTTAGGTTATGACATGTTCGATACACCTGCAATCATTGGCGATGAAGTGGCGCAGACGAATAGAGAAATTCTGCATGACCCGCTGAAGTGTCGGAACATAAATACTGTAGATGACCACGTGAATGACTTTTTTCAGCTCAGCAATGGTTTTGGGGTTATTTCTGTACACCTAGTCTTTAATATAGCGCCCCAAAAAGCGGTCGCATGCGTTCAGGTCCAATCGAGGCCCATGTCAGTGGCCTCTGGGTATCCCAGAGTCGGAATGTGGTCCCCAGAGTGCTCCTCCAGGGCGTCAGACACTCTCTGGCTTCGATTATATTTAACTCCGGATCGCATGAACCATATCTTGTCGAAATCAGGGTCACTTTGGATGATGATGATGATGAGGTCCCATACTCCGAGGAGCGTAGGGGACGATGCGGGAGACCCGCACCGCCGACTAGGCAAGGTCCTAGCGGAGGTGGTTTGCCATTGCCTTCCTCTACCGGGGAATGAAATCATCTTCCGAAAGCTTCACGTACCGTTCGTTGGTCCCCGTGCCATCAAGGAATATCCCACCATTTATTCCATGATTGGACACTGCGCACCACACAGTCAGCTGTTAAGGGTGAAGAGACCTCCCGATCACGGAATGCTGATTGTCAGTCCCCCAAATGCGCCAGTTTTGCTTATTGACGAATCCATCCAAATGAAAGTCGGCTTGGCCGCGCGGGATTAGCCGAGCGGTCTGGGCGCTGCAGCAAGGCCTGTGCGGCTGGTCCCGGCGGAGGTTCAAGTCCACCCTCGGGCATGGGTGTGTGTGTTTGTCCTTAGTATAATTTAGGTTAAGTAGTGTGTAAGCTTAGGGACTGATGATCTTAGCAGTTAAGTCCCATAAGATTTCACACACATTTGAACATTTTGAAAGTTGGCTTGGTCGCTAAACCAAACCATGCTCATTCCCATCATGCCCCGCGGCTAACCGTACAATTTGGACGTCATAACGCAAACCGTTCAGAAGTTATGACGATTTTATTTCATTTAGTTCAGTAATTGCCACCCTGTATATAGTTAATCGTTAAACGAGGTAACTAGATTTTCATATATGTGTACGCGTTTATTATTACTCCTGTCTTCTGTGCCATTATTGAAAATGCAAGTCCTCTACATGTCGATATTTTGAAAAATCCTTCCTACGCCAGTCTTCAGACAGTGGACAGTGACAGAGTTAGTCTCCGTTCAGTTTTCAATGACAGACGTTCCGTAAAGTCAGTCACGTCAATTTTAGTCTTGTACACTTTATAAAAATGTAACAACATTGGGAAAGTTCATGTAGGGTTTCTGTCTGGAATAAACTACAAATGTCGAAAATGGCAATATTATTTGGATGACAGTTTAAACATTGGTATCGAATTCAGTTACGCAGGGACCGCGTCCAGAAGAAGAAATTTTCAACATCAGCCAGGAGAATGCTTAATATAAACCAATAAAAATTATTCAGATAAGTAAAATTTCATAAAACTGCTTGTGCTAATTTTATGAAAAAAATGAAAAATCAGTTTAGGTATATACTATCTAATGTGTGCACCAGGTGGAAGAGAGACGCATGTAGTTACTGAGTCCATATGGACAGGAATAATCAGCGATTGAAACACAGCGATCGTAGAGACGTTGAAAGACAGACTAAATTCAGTAATTCGGATTTAATTTCATCATAAAATAGTAATCTGTGGTAACTTTAAATTGCTCTGTATGAACAGGAGAAGCATCCCACACGTTCTCAAGGGTGAAATGAAATAGTCTTTTGAATTACCGCTGAACACATTCTGACACTCCACTCCCTTTCTCTATCGCCAGACATCAGCAAGAAAACCTTCTGAGTACGTTAGCGTTTACAAAATAAATGACTAAGGAGTGGGCCCATTATTCTATGACAGAGCACAACGGTGTTTAGGTGTACACAAATTGTTTTTAACTCGGGATTATTGTCAAAGAAATACACGAATTTACGTAGGTTGTAACATGACAATGTTAGAACAGTTGTCAAGATAACGCATTTCGTCCTGTTTAATCGAAATAACTCTAAACACAAAAATATCAAATTTTAACCATAAGGTTCTACAAAATTATTCTTACGTAGACATCGTGAACTTGGTCAATATTACGACAAATCTTCCAATTCCAGTTCCAAGTTCGGCACCATTTAGGATGACAATCAAGTCTACAGAGGATGGTTAGTTTTTGTGACAAGCTGAGCAAACGATTACCCAAGGTTGTTCGAGTTCACAGTGGATGGAAACTGATGAACCAACAAGCTTATGGCTCTGTTAGTGGCATTTACCTTAGCTGCGATGAGCTGTCAACTGCATCGCTGCCCTCGTCTTCTGAAAGTCCCATTAAAGCTAATCAAAACCTTTGTTGACTTTATCAGCAGAAACTCTCCTATGTTTCTCGTTAGGCGAGAAAATATGCACTCAACCCTTATCTTGAAATATGCAGATAGGCACATGCATGGATGAAGCAGCATGGGCCGGCCGGAGTGGCCGCGCGGTTAAAGGCGCTTCAGTCTGGAACCGCACGACCGCTACGGTCGCAGGTTCGAATCCTGCCTCGGGCATGGATGTGTGTGATGTCCTTAGGTTAGTTAGGTTTAAGTAGTTCTAAGTTCTAGGGGACTTATGACCACAACAGTTGAGTCCCATAGTGCTCAGAGCCATTTGAACCATTTTTTTGAAGCAGCATGCATATTACAATGCCCTCTCAGTCCTTGCAAGAAAAATGAACTATGTGGCTGTTTCTTTTCTCTGCTGTTGGAACTCAACGAAGCTACAGCTGATATCCAGCTGAATGTCAGCCGAAGTGAACCCAGTGTTCACTAAAAATTCCTCCTTGTGCCGTACAGAGGATGAGGTGTCCTGTTCTGCACTTGACGCTGGTTCTGAGGAGAGTCCCCAGACTTTTAGATCTTGTGTCTCTCATACTAAAACTGTCCCCCACCTGGGTCCTTTCATGCTACACGTCACGGTTTTTTCTGACCAATAGGAGTGTTCCTTTTATTTTGTAGAAACTGTTTCTGCCAATCGCAAAGAGCCTACCATCAAACTGCATCGAAATTTCGGCACTTTACTCTTTCCTAATTTCTGTCAGCCAATCGGACATTTTATGCCTGCTCCAGATGCCTAAAAGTTACATGCGTACATCATAATCATACCATGTGCAGTTCACGTGACTGACTGCATCACCCGTCTGTTCGTATCCATCTGGAAATTCCTTAATGCAGTTTTCTAAAGATTCTTTCCATACCACTCCAGTGGCCCACTACTTACCCTCCATGATGAGTCACCTGGCTCGTTAGTTGTCCTGCGCCTTGCGTCAATTTAAGAGCTTTCCGTTGCACTCGGCCTGTGGTGTCACGCCTCGCATCTGCTCCCAAAAGAAACATTTCCTCCAGCAGCTTGTTTCACCTCTTGCTAATCGAGGTGCAGGATTTAGATTCGGTGTGTCAATACCGTCGATTGAGTGTTATCCCTATGCATTGCATACTGTCCATTTTAATAGGCAAACCTGCTCATTTTCGACAAAGTATGACAGGCGACACATTTACCTTCCTGTTACGAAGTACAAAAATTTTTATGTAAGGTGCGAAATCGACATTTATTTAATCTGCCACCTTACAATGTCATCAGAGAACTAAACTGAAAAATTGCTACAAGAATCCACAGGTCAAAGTACTGTTCGAGACCTGGCTACAAACAGATATGATCTGTGCTAGATAACCATCATGAGACTGGGATTAAAGAATGCGATTCTATTACGAGAACGTCAGGCTAAAGACGAAAAAAGTTTCTAGTGAAAAAGCTTTTCTGAATTTATTGAAGCACACCTACTCAGTAATCCAGCTAGGTCATTGTGCATCAATCTAATGTGAGACAAAATGTGGAAATTCTCTTCAAACCCGACAAACCCAACAGGGATGTGGCTGAAACTCAGACAACTGATCGCTATCTAGAAAAATACTATGTAAAATGATGAAAACTGACAAACGCCCCACAATGTATTGTGGCATCGTTTGGAGAATTTCGTGACAATAATTTCTACATCACGCCTCAAAAGATTATTTATTAAATGCGGCAGAGAAAACTTAAAAACATATATACCAGAAAATCCTCGAATTGTAGAGATGTAAAAATAATGGACGTATCCAAACATTCCATCGATTCTTGTGTGTTCAAAATGCATTGGCGCATGAGGATACTGCATCAGGCATTACCGCACATACTCGCGAAGGGGAGATGGCATACTGGAATGAACAGTGGTTTTCTATAACAGTTAACGTTACTCAGCAGAAAAAAGGAATCAAGCTAGACATCGCATTGATACATTGCGGAATTAGCCCCTTTTCCAATTACTTTTATTAAATCGAGAACCACTCACGCAGCGAACAGTAACTTGTGACTGCAAATGAGCCCATAGGACTGCTGATTACAAAAAAATCGGCCGCGGTGGCCGTGCGGCTCTAGGCGCTTCAGTCCGGAACCCCGCGACTGCTACGGTCGCAGGTTCGAACCCTGCCTCGGGCAAGGATGTGTGTGATGTCCTTAGGTTAGTTAGGTTTAAGTAGTTCTAAGTTCTAAGAGACTGATGACCTCAGATGTTAAGTCCCATACTGCTCAGAGCCATTTGAACCATTTGAACCATCACAAAACAGACAACACACAAATATCAGTGAAATCTGTGTGTGTTCAGGATCCTACAGGATATTGTAAGATCAAACACTGTCGCATTCCTGTAGAAAAATACGCTTCTGTTACGGCACAGAGTAATACAGGTTCCTAGATATAAAATTTTTTAACGGAGTATAGCTACTTTGACAAAAGATAGGCTGGTTAGCCACAATTAGCGGCGAAACAGGAAGCACGCTGATGCAAGACAGACAGGCAGGACAAAGTCTGCAGTAGCTGAGTGAGAGAGAGCACACACTGTGGGAAAACAGAAAAGGACAGCGATTAAGCAAAATAGCACGCATGCTCGTTTGCGCGGCAGGATGCCGCAAGTAGCAATAGACACGGCTAGGGAAAACACTCACAGACCGATTTATCTAGCTGCTGACAGAATTAAAGTAAGGGTAGCAGAATAACTAAGTGACATGCGGTCATCGTTAGTGAAGCGCACGTCACAGAACTAGGGAGTGCTCTTTAATCACCAGAACCCCAGCTTGAAGTAGGGGAGAACGGTTCAGGTCAACGAGAAAGATGGAGTCCGTGTCGAAGGCAATCCATTCGACAATCCTATTATTGTAAGTTTTATCTCAGATCAACCAGTGAGGTACCAGCCAGCCGTGGAGTGTCTCAGAGCTGAACTTCACTGACGAACTTCATGCTGTGTCACACCAACCATTACTGATGGGAGAGCTGATGAACTACCAGCAGCAATGCAGTGCCAGGTGCTGTACTCTCTGCGCGTTGGACAGAAGACGCCAACCAGGGTTCCCGGCGGACCACCGTCCGGTACGCCTAAGCGCATCCGGGTGCAGGGTCTACCAGGCTGTCAGTACTGGGTTCAACGCCTGCCGCCTACACCACACCGCGGATGTGGTGGTCCAGGGAAGAAGAGGCACGGAGTGTGGTGGAGTAGAATTCCCCGGTCGGTAGCATACGCGCTGTACCAGGCTCGGCAAAGCATCCATGTCGGCGCAGGAAGAACGACGTCTCGCTGTGAAGCAGTCGCCAGGACTTGCGCGGCGTACTACACCGATAGTCTGCCTGTGATCAGGGCAAGAGGCAACTACGGCCAACAGTGGGCCACCCTTTGCAAGGCGTCAAAATAAACGAGTTACTGAATAATCATGTTTTCTTAGCGCCGTGAGCGCTTACAGACGATTACTGACATCGTGCAGAGGCATAATCCGCTCGGCTCCTCTCTAAATTGGCGCCAGTAGTGTAGACTTCGTTATTTTCATCTGGAGGTTGGGCATCGGAGATGCTCCGCCTCAAATGCTTGCAATAGATTACTGTAGCGAGAATCCAGACTTCGCAACAGCAACAGTGACGTGGTTGGCATCATAAAAACATTGTTCTGTTCTGGTGGCTATGCCACCGGTTGAATTTGTAGAATGCATATGTTGCCGTCATTATTTAACTGGTTCAACTGGCTCTGAGCACTATGGGACTTAACATCTGAGGTCGTAAGTCTCCTAGAACTTAGAACTACTTAAACCTAACTAACCTAAGGACAACACACACATCTATGCCCGAGGCAGGATTCGAGCCTGCGACCGTAGCAGTCACGGGGTTCCGGACTCAAGCGCCTAGAACCGCACGGCCACACCGGCCGGCTCCTTTATTTAGGAAATATAAGGATATGAGATGGAGAAAATAGTAATTCTAGGTAATAGTATTAGTAAGTTGTGTTCATTAGCATGTGTCAAGATGGTTTAAGTCATATGAATTATTGTGTCAGTGACTGGATCACGAGTAAGCGTCAGCATTAATGTGTGCAAGGAGTTTGATCTAGGGTGGCTTAGGGGTCGGGCGGGCCGCAATTCATTGTCATTTAGGTATTACAGTATCAAATTTTGTTGTTTGTTCTGGTGTAGTGTCACATGTACCTGTTACGTATTCTGGTTTAGAAGATAATAGTAAATTGCACAAGAATGCCAGACGTAATGTCGGTTTCTACCAGTGAGGCAATAACCGAATTAACAGCTAAGTTATCACATTTGCTAGAAGAGCATGCACATCAGAGGGTGCGCCATTACGAATTAATGGCACAGTTAGAGGCTTTGCGAGCTGCACTAAATTAACAACCGGGTTCAGATGAAATAAAATCTTCAGTAAGGCAGTGTCACTTTGCAGTAGATTATTTTGTAGCTCACTTGATTACACCTTTCTCTGGGAAAACAACTGAGGATGTCACGGTATTTATTAATGATGTCGTGGTCACAGCCAGAATGTGTAATTGGTCAGATGAGGTTATGTTAACGATGGCTAATTTAGGCTTTGTGGGTGAAGCGAAGATGTACGCATGTGTCATGAAACACCTGGTAACGCAACGTCATCTAACTGAACGATTGCGGCAGATGTATCGTAAACAGAATAAAGCTAGGTTTTTTAAGGAACAGTTGAGTGGGTTAACTCAGAAAGCAAATGAAACAGTAAAGAATTTTTCGGAACGAATACGTAGGGTGAACGCTCAGACAAATGAATTATCGGGAAATCCAGACGCTGATCGTGTTATCCTGCGGAAATCTGAGGACAGGGCCTTAGATGTGATTCTGAGGGGTATTTCTGCGGAATTTTCATGTCGAATTAGAATGTGAGATCCGGATGCAGCATTGCGTATTGCCACGCGTTTGCAGGAAGTAGATAGTGTGACGTGAGGATGTACAGAGTAATAGTTGTTTGTTATCGAGGAAACATGCTATCGTTGTGGAAACAAGGGACATGTCAGAGCACAATGCAACCAGATACAATGTTATGGGTCTGTGGATTTTGCCCTTAAGGCAAATGAATGTAGGAGTAGAAAGTGGAATGGCTGAAACAAAAGGCAGGACGCGTTAAGCACCACCGGGTATGTTTCGTCCGTCGTAAATCATTCCCAGTAAATAACACAGCAGAATTTAAGGCAGAGACGGCTTGTTGTTTGATGGGCATTATAAATAGTAAGACGTATAAGTTTTTGCTCGATACAGGCGAAAATATTTCTGTGGGTAATCAACACCTCATGGATAGGAGAAGATTGGCGACTCCAAGGTATAATTTACATGAAGTAGGAGACAATGATGTGGTGTCGTTAGGGACAACATGCCTCGTGTTTCATATTGGACGTACGGATTTCTGTGAGCGAATGGAAGTATTGCAATCTGTGGGACAAGGTTATTCTGTGATGCTTGGACTTGACTTTCTATATAGGCATCATGCTAAAATTAATCTTCCGCAGCCCGCAGTGGAACTTGGTGGAAGCTTGTTTCCAATGGCTACTACAGCTGTAAATATTACAATGTCGTAAGGTGCACCGTTAGCTGAGGTGTTACCAAATGAACTGCGTACACATGAATTAAGGATAGTTACGCATGACAAAGTACCTACTGGTACAGGGAAGTTAGTTGGGGTATCGGTAGACGCCGGTGTTCCACGAGTCACTGCAGAACAATGAGACATTGGATTAAATGCATTGTTATATAAGGAGGTGTCTTGCGCTTATATCAGATGTTAATGGGGAACTGATGTTTCCAGTTAGCATGGATAATTTCGGGCCAGATGAAGTGGATCTCCCGAAGGGTTCACTTGTTGCGAGCTTAGAGGCAATCGACGAAGAGGATATGGATGGATCACACGGTGATTGTGGCATCAAACAATCCGTTGACGCAGAAGTATTACGGAACAATGTTATTCACTTGTAGGACGGAGAACAGGAAGGCATGGAAGCTTTATTGTTGCAGCGTATAGATTGATTTGATTCGAATGACCAACTACCAGCTATACCGATCACACAGCATCGTGTACCAACAGGGGACAATTCTTCAGTGTATAAGAAGCCATGTAGGATTGTAAAGCATCTACAACCACTAGTAGACGAGGTCATTGACCAGCAGCTGCGTTAAGGTACAACATAACATGGTGATAGTGCTTGATGCAGCAATATTGTCGTGGTCCCCGAAAAATCAGTTGATGGTACAAAAAAATATAGATGTTGTTGCGACTATCAGTTTTTAAATGCACGAACTACAACGGATGCACATCCAATTCCTAACGTTACGGATATGTTAGACAACCTAGAAATCGTAAGTATTTTTCAATGATGGACTTTCGAAGCGGTTACCATCATGTAGAAGTTTTTCTGGGTGATAGACATAAGACTGCATTTACAGCCAATTCTGCACATTACCAATATCGGAAAATGCCGTATGATTTGAAGAATTCACTTTCTACTTTTCAAAGGTTACTGAATGGTGTCCTTTGTGGTTTAAAACCCAAAATTTGTTTGGTCTACCTAGATGAAGTAATAGTACATTCAAAAACAGTGGAAGAACACATTGAAAGTTTAAATGAAGTGTTTAGTAGGTTACGAGCAGCAATTATTACTTTAAGTGTAAAGAAACGTCATTTTGCACAAGCACAAGTAACGTATCTAGGTTATATTATTACAATGGACGGAGTCAAAACAAATCCTGGACTTACATCAGCCGTACGTGATTTTCCAGCGCCAAAGATTACTAAGAAATTGCAATCTTATTTTTAAAGGGTTTTGCTGAAATTGCACGACCATTAACCAGGTTGCTTAAGAAAGGAGTTGGTTTCCAAAGGTCACCACAGTATTAAGAGGCTTTCGAGGAACTTAAGAAACTTTTAGTGTCAGATCCTGTGTGTTTCTTGATTTTGAACGTGAATTCATATTTACATGTGATGCATCTAATATCGTGTTGGGTTGTGTATTAAGTCAAAATGTAGATGGGAATAAACACCAAGTGGCGTATGCCTCCAGGCATTTAAATAAAACAGAGAGAAATTATTCCACAACACAATGGTCGGAAATTCAAAATCGTTACGGACCTTGCTTCTCCCAGTTTGTTACTAGGGTTAAAGGATCCATCAATTGGATTGGCGAGAAGGGCACTGAGATTAAGTGAATTCGATTATGAAATGATTCATAAATTGGGAGGTTCAAATAAAAATGCTTACATGTTAAGCAGAAAGGTTGCTGCTTTATAAGTAGTAGGTTCTGATCGGACGGGCTGGATAAAGGCACAACTAGCTGACAGAGAGTGCGCATTGTTTCACACACAGTCACAGTTTGAAATACGAGAAGGCTTGCTATGTAGAACTACGAAGTGCAGACAACGCATTGTCGTTCCTGCAGTACTGAGACGGGAAGTGTTATGTCAGGCTTATGACCATGTTTTATATCGTTTCGAAGGTAAACGTACAACAGATCGACGAATTGTTGAAAGATTCTGTTGGAAGACATGTCGCAATGGTGTAGGGCAATACGTAAAAAATACTGTGTTCTGTGCGTGCAACGATCGGATTTAAGTCATTGAAATATTGAGTTACGACTACCTGAAGTATATAGATCATTTTCTTTTTTAGGATTAGACATTCTGGTTACTTTTAACAAAACACTTCCTGGGAACAAATATCTTTTAACAATTTTGGACCATTTCTAACATTATTTGGCTATGGCAGCTATTCCTGATCAGAAGGCTAGTACAGTAGCACAAGAAATTGAGAACAGTTGGCTATTCAAGTACAGTATACCTGAAACTATTAATAGAGATGAGGGAAAAATTTTGTATCTGAACTGCTGAGACAACTGTGTCGGTTATTACAAATTAAGAAGATACATACCACTCCATTTCATCCTCAAGAAAACGGGCAAACTGAACGAGTTCACCACATGTTATCCAAGATGTTGGGCTACTACGTTGACTCACAGAATTTCAATTGGATGGTTCAAATGGCTCTGAGCACTATGGGACTTACCTGCTGAGGTCATCAGTCCCCTAGAACTTAGAACTACTTAAACATAACTAATCTAAGAACATCACACACATCCACGCCCGAGGCAGGATTCGAACCTGCGACCATAGCAGTCGTGCAGTTCCGGACTGAAGTGCCAAGAACCGCTTGGCCACCGCGGCGGGCTATGAATTAGTGCTTTGCATGATTTGATAAGGTGTAAGTAAATCAAATCCACTTATATTTTTCAGTAAAAAGACAATATTTAGTGTTTTAATGAACTGTGTGTGAAGAAGCACGAATCTGTTTGGTTTTGTTGTAAATCTGAGGGAGGGGTAGCAGAAGGCAGATGGCTAACAGTCGGAAGCCTCGTGACAACCACGATGTTGGCATGATTAAAGAAAGTGATAGTCAGTGCATATGTCAAGACGAATCGCTATGAAGAGAGTTCAAGGCAATTCATCAATACTGTCTTTTTTGAAAGGAAAAAGAATGATGGTAAGTAACCATTTCTTATAAAATATGTACTAAATTACTCAATTTTACCACCACTATGTAGTAGAGCCGTTACTTTATAGAATTTGGCAACTGTTTTTTAACTGGTTATATCATACAGCCTATCATGTTCTACACATTATTTTTCCTTGATTATTTCCGAACAAAAAGATTTATTATAAACTATCAATTTACCCAAAATGGTGTCGCCCACGTTATTCACTAAAAGAAAACTACGCAGTGTGAATATCTGGAGGGTATTCTTGCAAAATAATGGGTTTCCGTCGTTCTCCATACTTTAAAAGCGTAGGTCTGTACTTTAAACTACGAAGTGCGTCGTTTTTACTAGCGGATTATTTTCATTCTTTTAAAGCACTTCGTTTTCAGGCCACAAGTGGCCCATCGGGACCATCCGACCGTCGTGTCATCCTCAGTTAAGGATGCGGATAGGAGGGGCGTGTGGTCAGCACACCGCTCTCCCGGTCGTTATGATGGTTTTCTTTGACCGGAGCCGCTACTATTCGGTCGAGTAGCTCCTCAGTTTGCATCACGAGGCTGAGTGCACCCCGAAAAATGGCAACAGCACATGGCGGCCCGGATGGTCACCCATACAAGTGCCGACTATGCCCGACAGCGCTTAACTTCGGTGATCTCACGGGAACCGGTGTATCCACTGCGGCAAGGCCGTTGCCTCATTCTCTTAAACTGCTTTTAATAATCCAACTAACACAGTATTTAAAAACACAAAGTTCCTTGTCTATTACTTTTATTCTAGGTTACTGCAAAATACATTTTTATTCAGGCTTAAGTTGGCACGCTTTAGGAGTGTTCAGAGCCATAAAACCATACTGAGGTGACAAAAGTCATTGCATAGCAATACGCGCGTATATAGATGGCGCTAGGATCGCGTACACAAGGTATAAAAGGACAGTGCATTGGCGGAGCTGCCATTTGTGCTCAGGTGTTTCACGTGAACAGGTGGTACCCGACGTGACTGCCGCTGCACGACGGGAATTAACACATTTTGAACACGGATTGGTAGTTGGAGCTAAACGAATGCGAGATTCCATTTCGAAAAATCATTAGGGAGTTCAGGATTCCGGTAGCTACAGCGCCAAGAGTGTGCTGACAATAACGAATTTCAGGCTACACCCCTCAGCATGAACAACACAGTGGCCGGCTGCCTCCACTTAACGACCGAGAGCAGCGGGATTTGCGTAGAGTTTGTTGGTATTAACACACAAGCAGCACTGCGTGAATAACCGTAGGAATCAATGTAGAACGCACGATGAACGTATCAGTTACGAGAGTGCGGCGAAGTTTAGCGTTAATGGGCTGTTCCTTTGCTGACATCACGATGTCGCCTGCAGCACCTCCCCTTGACTCGTCACCATATCGGTTTGACCCTAGACGACTGAATACCGTGGCCTGGTTAGATGAGACCCGATTTCAGTTGGTAATCGCTGATGGTAGGGTTCAAGTGTGGCGCATACCATTACGAAACCACGGACCTAAGTTGTCAACAAGGCACTGTTCAAGCTGATGGTGGCTCCGTAATGGTGTGGGCTGTGCCTATGTGATACAGGCTTGGAGACCATTTACAGCCATTCACAGCATTCATGTTCCCAAAAAACGATGGTACATTTATGGATGACAAAGCGCCATGTCACTGGGCCACAGCTGTCTGCGTCTGAGTTGGAGAACATTCTGTTGAATTCGTTCGAATGATTTGGATACCAGATCGCCCGACATGAATTTAATCGAACATTTATGGGCTGTAACAGAGGTCAGTTCGTGCACAAAATCCTGTAACGGCAAAACTTTCGCAGTTATGGCCTCCTATAGAGGCAGGATGACTCATTATTTCTGCAAGGGACTTCCAATGACTTGTGGAGTCCGTGACGCATCGAGATGCTGCATTACGCCGGTCGAAAGGAGGTCCGACACGATTTTAGGAGGTGTCCCATGACTTTAATCAGATCAGTGTACAGTGTCTGAAGCATCCAGATTGCTCCAAAAAAGTATTGTTAGGTCCTAATGTTTTTAAGGGAATTCCCATTCAGAATCTTCTGAACTGTCAACCCTGCCCCCCTTCCAATTAACTTAGTGCTGGTGACGCCCGTAGGTGACAGACACTATGTAAGCAGAGTAGGCAGTATTTATGGCTGTCCATCACAACGCTTTTATGACAGGACATCATTCATTCTCATGTAGGCAAAGGAAGCAACGAGTTTTCAGACTCGGATGTATGGTAATATGGTAATCCCGGTCACCACTGCAGTAGTCTGACCCGTGTACTTTGCTGTGTCGGCAGTATTCCAGGCCTGGCAGCATCTTCGAGAGTTTACGTGTGGTAACTAACCCCGCTCTAGTGCCGGAACGGGACCCACCATCACGTAACGTTTGCCTTTCTCTAGCTTTTTGTACTGCAGTGACAGCTGTCCGTTTGCCTCTTTGCCTCACCGAAGGTTATATACGCCGAGTTCAAAGGCAGTGGCGCGACAGGCAGGTCTGTCAATGTTTTCGATAAATACATACGGCATGGATGTTGGTAAAGCAGTGTAAGTGTGTGTGTGTGTGTGTGTGTGTGTGTGTGTGTGTGTGTGTGTGTGTGTGTGTGTGTGCGAGGGAGAAAGAGAGAGAGAGACAGACAGGGAAACCATTAGTTACCAACTGCTGCTATTACTAGAACAGCTACATCTACTTACGTTTGTTGTGTTCCTCATCATTTGCAACTGTCAGTAATATGTGTGTTGGACACTGTAATCAACTACTCTACCATGGGCCCTTCACATCACCTAGACTTCAATTGCGTTCGAGAGCGAAAGCTACTCGAATCATGGAAGGAGAGAATCAGATGCCGTTAAATTCACCACATTTGTCCCATTGACACTTGAGGCACTTGATAGAGACCATATCTCTTGCGGCAGTTTTCTGCGCTCCATAATTCTTAAATTTCACCCCTCCTCCTTCCCATTTTACTCTCTCCCGCTCTATACCTGTTGCTCTTTCCTCATCGCCCTTTACAAGTCTGTGTTATCACTAACATTTCGTTCCTGTTTTCCTCCCACAACCACTTCCTTTATCTCCTGGATTACCTCATGCAATTTTTTTACATTTTTATGTCTTAGGTACACTGCATATGTCAAGCAATTCATCGGCTCAGAGGCAGGAGCAGACACACAAACACACATTTAGTTCTCTTATGTTCGTGCAGGACGCATTGTCCCAAAAATAAAGTAACTTAAGCCCCACAGATAGAAGCAAGATTTTAGAGAGGTTTCCCTTGGGTACAAGGCAAATGCCGGAACAGAAAATCCCTTCCAAAAAATTCTGTGTAGGTACTCATACCTGTCCTGCGACCAGCTCGCCTGGTATTTGACTGAAAATAACTGGGCCCTACGCTGAATTGGATCTCGAACAACATGGTCCTGTTCGACCTGTTCACGTAGTTCTATAAGAGTTTTTCATTGACAAATAGCATGAGTAACTTCTCGTACCATTGTATCCAACACGCACTGAACTGGAGATAACTCTGGAGATGTGTTTGCAATACACTGAGCCTTCTGGCTGTGAGCATCCCCTGTTCAAGGGTAAAAATAGATGGCACTCTGGTAGGTATGCAACTACGCTGACTGTTGCGGGCGACGTTCAAACCGTTATGAGTATATCTGCTATGCACCGACTGGCGTTAAGTGAGTAACCTTTACTTGTGTATGTGTTAATGCAAATACAAACCTGGGAATGTGAACTGACAACCTAAATGTGCTACTGAGATCAAAGTCACATACTTGCATTAAATGGAAAGAATCCTGTGTGTTTGAAAACCGATCTCATTCATCAGCAAATAAATAACAAATCTAATAATTTCACGCTCAGTAGACTTGGTCAGTGTGAACTGTTTGAAAAAAAATAACTGTGTATGTATATATAAAAACCAAAATGTAGTGTTGACCTATATAAGAGTGTAACTTGAAACACACGAAATTTGTGCACTCACCTATGGCCCTGGTAAAATAAAGAAACTGACAGAACCTACATTGCAACACAGCAAGACTCCCCAACAGCTAAAAAATACTTCTGAAAACTAACTACAGTTGGTCCACGGTAAGTGGGTTCATAATCTAGTCTAGACAAAGCATGCCAATGAAACATATGACACAACCTTTAAGTTCTGAAATTTCAGTTAGGAAAGAACTTATTAAAAAAAACCAACAATAGAGTCTAACTTCAATGGCACAGTAAATTAACTCAGAAGAACAATCAATAGAATAATAATCAAAAACTGGCAAGGGTGAAGTGGATCGTCAATACAAGTCTACAAAAATAAAAATAAATTTTTTATGTCATAAAATAATACCTTGTTATTCTTTTAAAAACCTTTTTTATGTTAATATGCATCCAACCAGTGTTCTGAGTCATCCTTCCTCGTTGCAATAAATCTGCAACTCACATAATTCCAAAAGTGTGTCCATACATTACACTGTACACTAAATGAATCTCCGTCTGTTGTACACTGTAGCTATCCACAATTAGCTATTAAAGATTCTATGATTCCACAGTGCTGCTGTCGCAGACACAGATACTGTTGTCAGACAATTGTTTCTCCATTCAAAATCCTTAAAATATATCATTTTCGTTGACAAATATTAACACATCTAATGTCATTATCAAAAGTAGCCATCTTACATCACCCCTCTCCCCAAAAGGCAAAAAATTTATATGTTTACAGCTTTCAATGGTCGTAGAAGAATAGAAAATTTTTTGAAAGCAGTTCTTAAATTCCTAAAAATAAAATTTGCTATAACTGTGTGCTCAGGGTACTATATTTCTATGTGTGGAGGCACAATCACAAAGTGAAAAATATTTGCAAATTCATGGCTTGACAAGTAAGCAGCCAAAAATATGACAAATTATTTCTCAACATAGATCCTTTTAAAATTTGTTTCACATCTTCCATTAACACAGGGGCAAACTTGGATGAAGTCCTATTTGCGTAATGTTCACAACATAACATGTCCATTATTTAAAACATCACCCAAATGCAGTAAATTGCCTGAAGAATTATTGTGTATTGGAATTGGCTCTGAGCACTATGGGACTTAACATCTATGGTCATCAGTCCCCTAGAACTTAGAACTACTTAAACCTAACTAACCTAAGGACATCACACAACACCCAGCCATCACGAGGCAGAGAAAATCCCTGACCCCGCCGGGAATCGAACCCGGGAACCCGGGCGTGGGAAGCGAGAACGCTACCGCACGACCACGAGATGCGGGCGTATTGGAATTATTGTGTATTGTGTATTGGAATAATTATTGTGTATTGTGTATTGTGTATTGATTATGTGTGAGTGCCTGAACTTTGATAATTGTCAGAAAATAAAAAGTTAAACTTTTCACTCGAGGGAAGACTTGAACCAAGGACTTCTTGTTCCGTAGCTGCTCACGCTAACCACGGGATCAGGACGCTCCTGAGCTCACACTCTCCTTGATGCTGCCTATCTTGCGCATGGACTACTCTGTATACTTTGTTTATTTTTCTTACTTCCACACAACTTCTTCCTGTTTTCTTGATTGATCTGTGTTCAGTTTTTCAAGGCCTATCCACTATGCCAACTTATAACTAAATCTGAGGGGGGTGCGATGGGGAGGTTTCCTTGTTAGAATAAATCCAGACATCAGGTTCCCCTGCCTAAAGAGTATCTCCAGCAGTTTAAAAAATACTGAAACAATCACTCACAAGCCAGATTTTAACACTTCAACTATCACACATACCAGATGTCACAAAGAAAACCAAACCATTGGAAAGAGTAACATGGGGAATTTCACAGACTTAACAATCCTCCATCAAAACATGCAATCATTAAAAAATAAAACACGACTATTAGAAGTTTGCTCTAGTCTTTGAACTGCACAGTAACTTGTATTACTGAGCACTGGTTTAGGGACACAGAAATCCATCATGTAGTATTATTATTGTATGAAAGGCCAAACTCTTACTGCAGAACTACTGTGGAGGATCATGCATTTATATCAGATAAGGAGCACAGTTCAAATCAAGACATGACCTCAGTACAGTAAGTGAAGACAAACGCTTTCAAATATCAGCTATTGCATTAACAGGGCTTGATATCACCAAGAAATTAAGCATTTTGTGTGTGTATAGATCTCCCAGTGGTAGTGTGGACATTTTTATCTATAAATTAACAGAAGTTCTAGATAGCCTGAAGTAGAAAGGTCAACATAATTCTGTGTCGGGACATTAACATCAACACTAATATCATAAATGAATCCAGCAGCACCTTCATAAACATTTGGCATATCCCTATTGGCCAAGAGTGCAACAATGGTTGATACAATGTCTGCATCGGTAATTGACCATGTGACCACAAATATGGACAGAGAAAAATGTGATGAAGCTGTAAAATATCTCAGACTATGAGACTATCTCTGTCAAATAACAACAGTAAAATCAGGGATTGAATCATTCACTAAACTACATGCCTACAAACGACATCTATCAGAAATCAAAATAAAAGATTTTTCGAAAGAACTAGAAGACATAGCTGGGATGAAGTGTATAAGGAAACAAATGTGAATATGAAATTCTCTAAATTCTCCACATTGTTTAAATAGAACTTTGAAAAGGCATTTCCTAAGGTATTCATGTCTTTATTAACATCTCACAAAAACAGATGGATAACAGCAGATATTAAGAAGTCCTCCCAAACACTTAAATACCTCAGTTCCATGAAAGAGTCGCATTGATCCAGAATTCTTAAATTTCTATCACAGATACAAAAAGATCTATAGGAAGGTGCTGATTGCTGCAAAAAGTCATTTAATGACAAAATAATATATAATGCAAAGTATAAAAGCAAAGCATCTCGGATGTTACAAAATAGGAAATGCGGAGAGGCAAACAATAACAGAATGACATACTGCTAAGGGAGGGGGATAAGGTTAAAAATGATCCACAACACTTAGCAAACTGTGTAAACGAGCATTTTGCAAGTATTGCAGAGACGTTACAGCAAAAATTCCCCAAAACAAATGTACCACCTGTAAATAATGTTGCACTAAATGCAATGATGTTACTTCCAACCCCAGAGAATGAATTCAATAAAACTGTTCAAAGACTAAAAAATAAAACGTCAGTAGGCTTAGATGAAGTACCCTATGCTTTGTATGATGCATAGGGATTATACAAGGCCCCTTAACAAATATAATAAACGAATCCTTCACATCAGGGATATTTCCAGAGGAGTTAAAACAGGCAAGAGTTGTACCTTTGCTTAAGAAAGGTAATACAGAAGACATAGAAAATTACTCGCCCATTTTCCTAATGTCAGCATTCTCAAAAATAATAGAAGCAATTGTGAAAGACAGATTAATGAATTAACTGAATAAATACAATCTTTTAAGCGAATCACAGTTTGGTTTGCAAGGGGGCAAAAATGCGGAGTCAGCCATAGTAGAATTCACAAAAGTTGTACTTGATGCTTTTGTTAAAGATAAGTGTGTCACAGGCATATTTTCTGGATCTTTCTAAGGTGTTTGATACAGTCAACCACAAGATTCTATTAAATAAATTAGAAGCATATGGAATGAGAGGGGTAGTAGCTATTGACTGGTTTTGATCATTCCTAGCAGATAGGGTACAAAGAGATAACACATACTTCAAATAGATCTAAACATTTAATAAAACACTTATCAGAACCAAAATGCATTAATATAGTGCAAGTGATTCAATAGTTCGCAAATCGCACAATCATCTGATGAAACCCATAATGAAACTACAAAATGTTTCACTCGCTTTTAAAAAGAAAGAGAGAATGCAGACCACTTACATCCACTGATGGAATAATTGTAAATACTACTAAAAGTCTAAACTTCGTCCTAACAGGTCTCTAAAGTCCCCACAGTACGCACGGACCGCCGTATCACCGTCAACCTGGAGGAGTCATTGGATTCAGGTGTAGAAGGGCGCGAGTTAAGCACACCGCTCTCCCGGCTGTTGTTAGTTTTCATGACCTGAGGAGCCTATTTTTGAGCCAAGTAGCTCCTCAGCTGGCCTCACAAGAGCTGAGTGCACCCCGCAGCCCAGCAGCGCTCGACAGACCGGACAGCCATCCATCTGAGTGCTAGCCAAGGCCGACAGAGCGTAACTATTACAGTCTACAACTGGTTTTTTTATAAGACCCTTCTAACTGAAATTTCAGAACTTAAAGGTTGAGTCACGTGTTCCATTGGCATTCTGAGTCAAAACTGCGAACCCAATTGCACTGGACCAACTGTAATTAGTTTTTATCAGTATTTTTTTAGCTCTTGCGGAGTTTTGCTGTATCGCTGTTTCTGTCAGTATTTCGTTATTTCATTTAGCAGATGAGATTGAACATACATGATTGTTTCGTTTCCTTTGCGCAATGTACGGTCTATCAGTTTCTTTATTTTACCAGGGCCATATGTCAGTGCAGAAATTTTCGTGTGTTTCAGGTTACGTTCTTATACAGGTTGAGATTACAGTTTGCTTTTTTTTATAGTTAGTTTTTTTCTTCTTTTCAAACAGTTTGCACTGACCATGCCTACTGAGCTTAAAATTACTGGTTCTCTTATTTATTTGCTTATGAATTAGATCGGTTTTCGCACACATAGAATTCTTTTCAATTTCATGTAAGTGATGCGGCTTTGAGCTCAGTGGTACACTTAGGTTGTCATTTCACATTTCCAGGTTTGTATTTACGATAACACACACACACACACACACACACACACAAGTAAAGGCACTCTTACACTTGGCGATAGCCTGCGTAGGATACTTTCATTTCGTTTTCTTTGAAGTAATTAGAACATTGAATTATTTTTTGGCATCAACAAACAGCAACACCTAGTAATTATTGCAGTGTTTAACCATTTTTGTAATTCCTTTTCAGCTTGTGATTTACTTTATGGGTATTCTGTTTGTATAATACGTATGTCTATTATGTAGGAAAAGTTACTTTTGTTGTTGAAGGTGAAAAGCTTGTGCTTTCCTAGACACACATTTGTGTTTGCGTAACTACAGTTTCTGGTGCAAATTTGTTTTCCGTTTTTGTTTTGTAATTAAAAGCCAACTCATTACTGAGATTCAGTTTCATTTTTGGACAAGTGTGGTAACAGTCAAACTTCTTTTGGATACATTTTTTGAGCAACAGTATTGTCTGGCAGTCTTTATACTTCAATAATTGGCATTAGAAACGGAAAGGGCAGGAAAACTTTCTTACGCAACAAAGTGAGGTTACGACGGCGGGAACAATATCATTCAGCAATCTCCCGCTTCTGACATAACTTCTGAATCAGATAATAACAGTAGAATGGACTCACGTGACAGTACAATCACTCGTAATGTTAAGCAGTTTTCTACTGTAACAAACAGTGATCGAATCTGTCAGGAATTAAGTAATGTCCAACTGACGGTATGCATGCAAATACCGTTAGCAATATGTATTCGGTATGTGTAACGGAAACCATTACGGGTACGAATCCTGACACAAATTTAGTAAATGCGGATGGTGATCAGGTATGATGTCAACGTTCAACTATAGAGAAAATTTCTCAAATTAGATGAAATTAGGGAAGAAACTAACAATGGTTTGATGCACTAGACGAACGGTTGAAACAATCCCAAGGAAACTTAGAAACATTGTCGGGAAAAATAAGAAATGAGCTCAAAACTGAGTTATGTAAACCAAATTAAAAACAGGAAGCAGAGCTAATACGATGAGATTATTGGCAAGGTTACAAGCGTTGGCCCTACAGAAATGGTAAAACAAGTGCAACAATGCATCACACAACTATAGGAACAGATCGACACGGTAAATGTGCAAGTAGAATGTTTGAAAACCTTGACAAATACTCACATTGAACGTTTTATTTAAATAACACAGCAAATAGAAGAGATTAGCAATATAATGGCAAATTTGTCCACCAACTCTGACAATGATTCACTTCATATGGCACCAGTGCATTTTTCGGAAACGGCAGAATATTAATCACTAAAACACTTTAAAGAAAAACGAGGTAATATTAACGAACAGCAGAAGAAAGACAACAGGGGGCTACAGGGACAATTTCTCTTCACTGATGACAGCAATAATATAGTCACTGAGAAAACAAGAGAACTCCTTGCCAAGAAAGCAAATGAAACTCTCAAGGAACTTTATGACTGGTAAATAAGCAATATAGTGACACTGAACTTAAAGAAAACTGATACCATGAATTTCAGTTTGAAGAGGAAGAATAACAATGTTAAATTTAATGTAGATGGCACAGCTATAGACTGTGTAACAAATGCAAAATTTCTAGGAATGAATACTGATTCTCAGTTGAAGTGGTGTGAACACAGAAAGGTACTTGCAAACAGAATGTCATCAGCATGTTATGCCATGCAGTGTCTTTTAGTTACATATTATTCATATGTACTAGAGATAGGTAGTTCGCGAACGAACGGGTACAAAGGAACGGTTCACCAAGAAATAACGAAAGGACCGAGGAACGATTTCCAAGGAACGATCGGTTCATAGTTCACTTCGGGCGCGGCGGTCTACTTAAAGTTCCCGGGAACGAGGAACGATCGGTTCGTAGTTCACTTCGGTCGCGGCGGTCTACTTATAGTTCCTGCGAACGAGGAACGATCGGTTTATAGTTCACTAGTTCACTTCGGTCGCGGGGGGTCACTTCGGCAGTTCTCGTTCCAGCCTCGGTCGCTTGCTTGTGTCAGTCTCGGTCTCCCTCGGCCGCACTCGTCGTTCTTCGCATGACCACCTGTCTCAGTTCCAACGCCGACTGCTCCTAGTTAGTTCAGTATCCAGTTGTTCGTTTCGTTCACTGCGCTCGCCTATTTTACATCTGTTCGTAACTGTTCTTGCACTTGGTTCTGGCTATTCAGGGTCCACGACCGGTAATCAAAAAGTATTTTATAGTTACGCAAATTATGTAAAAATTACGTTGTATGTAATAGGTACGTCTTTTCAAGTAACAAAAGGGAATATCAGCTCACTTCATTATATCGATGAACAGCAGAAGACATACTTATAACAAGGCAAGTCTTTTTTGTTATTCATATATTTTTTGGTTTCATCAACTTGATTTAGCAGCTAACTTTCAATAATTTGCATAATGTTTAGCGTACGAAACTTCATATAAAACGATTTTCATGTATCTTTCATATACAAAACATTACATTTAGGAAGGCTCTAATTATTTTTAAGTTTGGTTGTTTCCAATTTGCATTACCTGCTAGGTTGATTTCTTTGAAAAAAAAAAGTGGGTTGTGGGTCATTTTGGCTCAGTAGGAAAAGCGGTGCCTCTCCATTTGAAAAGACATAGATCGCCATAAAATCATATTTACTTATTATCTCAAAAACATTTGTTCAGAAGGAGCTTTCAAACCAAAAAGTTTATTACTGCGAACCTTATTATTATTATTATTATTGCTGCATTAACTTTAATAATGCAACATAAAAACATAATTTTTACAAAGCGTGTGACACAAGTATGAGAAAACCACATTTTATTCTATGCTTCCATAAAGTCTTTACTTCGCCTACGAACTCAGAGAGAACGTGAAGTATATATAGGGTGTACAAAATATTCAAATGTGTGTGAAATCTTATGGGACTTAACTGCTAAGGTCATCAGTCCCTAAGCTTACACACTACCTAACCTAAATTATCCTAAGGACAAACACACACACCCATGCCCGAGGGAGGACTCGAACCTCCGCCGGGATAAAGGGTGTAAACCATTATTGTTTACAACGTAGCATAGCTATGTAGTGGAAGTCGAAACGAAGACTTTTATACAAGACACTTGTGGTCTATTAAGCTGGGAAACAGCCACCAACAGGTTTACAAGAGTACATGAGCTATAGCCCATGCGCGTCACGTGAGATTTTCATGTTCTCCAGCTCTCTACACATCGTCATCGATTGTTTCGCAGTTGTTGCTTGCATTAGCTTGTTATTTCTTCACTGCCTTATTATTACATGTTTGTCTGTTTGTTGTATCTGCTCGTAACGGGCAACACATCGTAATTGGCGAGCAGTCTGTACTCGGGGCCGGTTTCCCGTACGACACCCTATATTATTTCCCTGCGATCAGCCACCCAAGGCTACGGTTGGCTAAACGACAAGTTCTGCAGAATCACAGAAATCACTTCTAAAAATGTGTAAGAATTCTGTAATGAATAAAAACTCTATGCTCCAGGGGGGTGGCAAGTCCCCCTCTTGGTGCCCTCCATCCTTCAGTCACCTACACTACTAGTTTTCAGTTTTTCATGAGAACCATATACCAAGCACAAATGAAAGGTGAACGAGTAAAAATGAACGGCTCCCAAAGAAGAACGATCACCAGTGAACTAGTTCCCCAGGATGAACGAATTTGTCCATCTCTAATATGTACACTCAATTCTTAGCTATGGTATTCTTTTTTTTGGGAACAAATGCACAAAATATGAACACAACTTTTAAAAATCCAGAAATGAGCCATAAGAGTAATAACCAAAAATATTAATCGAGCTCATTGTAAAGATCAGTTGAAAACACTGGAGATTTTAACTGCTCCATCTGAATACATTTACCAGTCAGTTACAGACATCAAAAACATTAGTAGTTACTGCACAAACAGCTCTGTCCATGACCATGCACTAAGAGATAGATACAACGTACATTCACCAAGAAAAAATAAACATAAAACTGAAAACAGCATTTTATACCAAGGAATAAAACTGTAAATAAATCACCAAAGTCTATAAGAAATTTCAGAAATACACTTACTTTAAAAAGGCAGCTAAAACTACCAGTTATGCAATACATTTTATACATTGAAGAATTATTTAGATAATACAGAGTAAGGGTTTGATAAAAATGTTGTACAAATGAATAATAATAATAATGATTATAAAACACCCAACATCCTACATAACACCTTCACTTTATGTTTTCTTCCTTCTTTTTTTCCATTCTAGAAATACTTATCCCCAAGCTATGTTTAGCAAAATACTAACACCTCTTCCTCTTCCTGAGCTCAACATCTCACTCATTATGGAGGGATGATGACTCATTTTTTGAGGGTAGCAAATGGGAAGTTGTGGTACAGAAACTGGCCCCAAGATTACCAGTTAATGTGTGTGTTTGTGTGTGTGTGTGTGTGTGTGTGTGTGTGTGTGTATGTGTCGTGAGAGAAGTGTTATGAAACAATGTGAAACAATGTGTGTGTAGTGTGTGCATGATAGTGAGATATGAGCGAACAGTGTGGCATTACATAATTTTATAAGTTATGGGAAAAAAAGTGTTGTATACCAGGGGTAAATCTATTGATTATGTCTAACTAGAAGTCTGTAAATATATATGTATACAGATTAGCTTATTTTAAATAGATCTATACTTGTAAATACTTTGACATGTCCTATATCCGTGTTCAAAGAGATCTATGGATGAATAAACTACTACTACTACTACTACTAGAGAGTGTCGGAAGTTCCATGCGGCTTTTCGCGGATGATGCTGTAGTATAAAGAGAAGTTGCAGCATTAGAAAATTGTAGCGAAATGCAGGAAGATCTGCAGCGGATAGGCACTTGGTGCAGGGAGTGGCAACTGACCCTCAACATAGACAAATGTAATGTATTGCGAATACATAGAAAGAAGGATCCTTTATTGTATGATTATATGATAGCGGAACAAACACTGGTAGCAGTTACTTCTGTAAAATATCTGGGAGTATGCGTGTGGAACGATTTGAAGTGGAATGATCATATAAAATTAATTGTTGGTAAGGCGGGTACCAGGTTGAGATTCATTGGGAGAGTCCTTAGAAAATGTAGTCCATCAACAAAGGAGGTGGCTTACAAAACACTCGTTCGACCTATACTTGAGTATTGCTCATCAGTGTGGGATCCGTATCAGATCGGGTTGACGGAGGAGATAGAGAAGATCCAAAGAAGAGCGGCGCGTTTCGTCATAGGGTTATTTGGTAACCGTGATAGCGTTACGTAGATGTTTAGTAAACTCAAGTGGCAGACTCTGCAAGAGAGGCGCTCTGCATCGCGGTGTAGCTTGCTCGCCAGGTTTCGAGAGGGTGCGTTTCTGGATGAGGTATCGAAAATATTGCTTCCCCCTACTTATACCTCCCAAGGAGATCACGAATGTAAAATCAGAGAGATTAGAGCGCGCACGGAGGCTTTCAGACAGTCTTTCTTCCCGCGAACCATACGCGACTGGAACAGGAAAGGGAGGTAATGACAGTGGCGCGTAAAGTGCCCTCCGCCACACACCGTTGGGTGGCTTGCGGAGTATAAATGTAGATGTAGATGTACTAGAAAGTGCATCAGCAATTATGTACACCTGAAGCGTGAATACCTAACGATGCAAATGCTCTGGTTCAGCTTAGAATTTATTAAAGATTGTAGTGCTTTATGATCTGTATAAACCTATGCATGTTTGCCAAGATGGTAAAAGTGGAATTTATTAAATATCCACAGAATAGCGAAAGCTTCTAGTTCTGTGATAGAATAATTTTTTCAGCTTTGCTGCGGACTCTTATTGCAAAAGCAACACTTTTCCGCACTGTTCTACCATTTTCTTGAAATTCTAGGGAGGGATGAGCTTAGCGACCAATTTTAGGTGAGTCTGGCAGTAGGAAAATGTCTACGGCTAGGTCGGCGTGTGCTAAGATGGGTACAGAGAGAAGTGCTTCCTTTAAATTTCGAAATTCCAAATGAGCTTGTTCGGACCAAACCCAGGGTGTGTTTTTACTGGTGAAATTACGAGTGGATGTCATCAGTTATTTTTAATTTCAAAATACGGCAGTAGAAATTTGCGACTCCTAGACAACTTCTTGCTTCGTTTTTTTGTAGCATGAAGAGGCATTTCTTTGCGTCTAACTTACCAGGGTCTGCAGATACGCTGCGAAGCCAAATAATGTGTCCCGGGAATTTGACATTCTTTTGACCAAAATGTGATTTCTCTAAGTAAATCGAGACACTGTATTCTTGGAAGGCGTTAAAAGACCATCCAGAACTCAGTTGTGTGAAGACCAGCAGGGGTCTGCTATAATACTGTCATCAACATGTAGTTACACGATTTCTCAAATTCTCAGGGAGTATGCTATAAAACCCATGAATGTTGCAGCTGAAGAGATATTGAGTCCAACAGGCAACTTACTAAACTGATAACATCCGCCTAGGTAGAGGAAAGCGGTGTATTGTCAGCAGTTGGATGCAACTCTATCTGCCAAAAACTTCATCACCGATCAGTAGCGAATAGAACCTGTATGGCAGAAAAGTTCTGCAAACGCTCATCTGAAGTCTGAGGTCCGTCTATTTCTAATATAATGACAGTTTTAATCTGTTCTGAACAAACCACTAATCTAATAGATTTATCTCGTTTTTCTACTATGTACAAAGGGCTGTTGATTGCAGGCTGAATCATACCGTTTTCCAACACTGTTTGTATTTCTTTCTTTACCTTGTCTCTATAATGTGCAAGAGTATCATTCAGCCGGACACAAAATTTTGTATGCTCTTTGACTTGAAATTTATACTGGAATTACCTAACAGTACCTGGTTTATGGGTAAACACCAAAGAATAAGTATGTAAGATGTTATCTAACTGTTGTTTCACGAAGGTTTCACTAGTCTCAACCTCTCTCAATTTCTCTAGTATTATTTTATTGAGTAAGACACTGGTAGAAGAATCCCCAGGATAAGTGTTTTCATCTTTAAAATTTCTGAAAGTCGATTAACTTTCTCGCCTTGACTACAAGTCAGTCCTCAGACTTTAACCTAACTTGTTCACCTGAGACTGTGAGATTAATCTCAGCATTATTGAAAACCATAATAGCATTGTACTGATTAAGGAAATAAATGCCAAGCATCACTTGTGAGTTATGTGGCACAGTTAAAGAGTTATTGGTAAAACAATGACTTTGACAACTAAACTTAATGTATGTGTCTTTTTTAACATCGACAAATTTCCTGAGACTGCACCTAGAATTTTAGTCTTCCTCAACGGTAGTGTGGGGCAGAAAATGTTTTAGTGATCTTGTTGTATGTAGCCTCGCTGATAACAGATACAGTGCTACTGGAAACAAACACAGCAGTAACATTGTGACTGGCAACTTTGATTGTAGTAACACGATGAGGAAGTGGTTTAATCTGCGT
Source organism: Schistocerca piceifrons (assembly GCF_021461385.2). Lineage (NCBI taxonomy): Eukaryota > Metazoa > Arthropoda > Insecta > Orthoptera > Acrididae > Schistocerca > Schistocerca piceifrons. The sequence goes on along the minus strand of NC_060143.1, from coordinate 310,458,567 downwards.
TTTCTTTTCTTCTAATAGAATGTCCAAAAATTTCCAAAAGTTCCAAAAGTCCAGCGGACGTTTTTTTTTAATAACTGTTTTCGCTAGCTGCCAGAGCTACTATTCATTTTTTACCTCTCTTGTTGCTCTGGTTATGGTTTGCCTTGAGATTACGCACTTCAACGGTCTCTGCCTGCGTCTCTTGGCTGAACTGTCCTGAATTTTGCCACTGTTGCTGAATCTGTTGGTTGTATTGACCGGACCTTTGATTAAAGTTTGAATGGTTTTGGTTGTGCCAGGAGTTACCTGTGTTTAAATGATTACATTGCTGATTGCATACATGTCTGTTAGCTTTGTATTGTTTGTCATTATACTCATTAGCGTTACTGTACTGATTTTTGTTTTCATTAAAATGCTGGTGGTCATGACTCTGAAAATGTTGACGATGTTAACACCTGTTTTGATGCCAGATATCCTGGATACATGGGTGGTGTTGTCGGTTGTGTTCGAAATTTCTTTTGTTGTGAAACATACTGTGACTCGTAGTTTCTGCTATGATTACGAGAATACACGTTGTCATAATTGTTAAACTTTTCTGCTGCTTCTTTGCCAGTCAATTTACTGTCACTGTAAAGCTCTAATTGTTGTAATAAATTAAAAAATCCCTCAGTGTGCGCTTTACATCTGCTTGCAGTGATAATTTGGCGTAAATATCCTGATAATTTTATCAAACAAATTCTGATCAATTCCGGGGGGGGGGGGGGGGGGGGTTGTGAGTGGGTTGTAAAAGTGTCTGTTGCGTCTGATTATATCTTCAACCTACTGTGTACAGCAGGAAAAGTCTGATTGTTCGAAGTTTTGTAACGTGATTATACAGAGTTTAATACGGTCCTGTTTTTCTAGTGACCAGCACACTGAGAGGAAAACGTTGTAAAAATCTTGCTCACAACGACATTCGCTAATGAGTGCTCTCATTCTCACAGTAGGGTTATTTTCAAGAAAACTACACATGAATTCTAGCTTGTGTTCTAAAGGGCAAGTAGGTGGCATAGCATAATAAAACTGGTTCAACCGCGCTTGGGGATGCATTTTGACGTTAAATTTACGGAACGTTTTAAATTTTCGTACTGACAAGGAGTGTTTATAGTCAAAAGTTTCCTCGCGCCTTCGCGTGCCAGGATTTTGACTCCGCCAAGCGCTGCGTTCAATTGCCGTTCCCCAAGACGCCAGGGCGTATTCTCCATTGCTAGACTGGTGAAAGAAGGTGAGCGTTCCTGCTCGCGATCATTTCCGTTCAAACTGTCTTTGATTCGTTTGAGCTGTCCCTGTAGCCCCCTGTTGTCTTTCTTCTGCTGTTCGTTAATATTACCTCGTTTTTCTTTAAAGTGTTTTAGTGATTAATATTCTGCCGTTTCCGAAAAATGCACTGGTGCCATATGAAGTGAATCATTGTCAGAGTTGGTGGACAAATTTGCCATTATATTGCTAATCTCTTCTATTTGCTGTGTTATTTAAATAAAACGTTCAATGTGAGTATTTGTCAAGGTTTTCAAACATTCTACTTGCACATTTACCGTGTCGATCTGTTCCTATAGTTGTGTGATGCATTGTTGCACTTGTTTTACCATTTCTGTAGGGCCAACGCTTGTAACCTTGCCAATAATCTCATCGTATTAGCTCTGCTTCCTGTTTTTAATTTGGTTTACATAACTCAGTTTTGAGCTCATTTCTTATTTTTCCCGACAATGTTTCTAAGTTTCCTTGGGATTGTTTCAACCGTTCGTCTAGTGCATCAAACCGTTGTTAGTTTCTTCCCTAATTTCATCTAATTTGAGAAATTTTCTCTAGAGTTGAACGTTGACATCATACCTGATCACCATCCGCATTTACTAAATTTGTGTCAGGATTCGTACCCGTAATGGTTTCCGTTACACATACCGAATACATATTGCTAACGGTATTTGCATGCATACCGTCAGTTGGACATTACTTAATTCCTGACAGATTCGATCACTGTTTGTTACATTAGAAAACTACTTAACATTACGAGTGATTGTACTGTCACGTGAGTCCATTCTACTGTTATTATCTGATTCAGAAGTTATGTCAGAAGCGGGAGATTGCTGAATGATATTGTTCCCGCCGTCGTAACCTCACTTTGTTGCGTAAGAAAGTTTTCCTGCCCTTTCCGTTTCTAATGCCAATTATTGAGGTATAAAGACTGCCAGACAATACTGTTGCTCAAAAAATGTATCCAAAAGAAGTTTGACTGTTACCACACTTGTCCAAAAATGAAACTGAATCTCAGTAATGAGTTGGCTTTTAATCACAAAACAAAAACGGAAAACAAATTTGCACCAGAAACTGTAGTTACGCAAACACAAATGTGTGTCTAGGAAAGCACAAGCTTTTCACCTTCAACAGCAAAAGTAACTTTTCCTACATAATAGACATACGTATTATACAAACAGAATACCCATAAAGTAAATCACAAGCTGAAAAGGAATTACAAAAATGGTTAAACACTGCAATAATTACTAGGTGTTGCTGTTTGTTGATGCCAAAAAATAATTCAATGTTCTAATTACTTCAAAGAAAACGAAATGAAAGTATCCTACGCAGGCTATCGCCAAGTGTAAGAGTGCCTTTACTTGTGTGTGTGTGTGTGTGTGTGTGTTATCGTAAATACAAACCTGGAAATGTGAAATGACAACCTAAGTGTACCACTGAGCTCAAAGCCACATCACTTACATGAAATTGAAAAGAATTCTATGTGTGCGAAAACCGATCTAATTCATAAGCAAATAAATAAGAGAACCAGTAATTTTAAGTTCAGTAGGCATGGTCAGTGCAAACTGTTTGAAAAGAAGAAAAAAACTAACTATAAAAAAAAGCAAACTGTAATCTCAACCTGTATAAGAACGTAACCTGAAACACACGAAACTTTCTGCACTGACATATGGCCCTGGTAAAATAAAGAAACTGATAGACCGTACATTGCGCAAAGGAAACGAAACAATCATGTATGTTCAGTCTCATCTGCTAAATGAAATAACGAAATACTGACAGAAACAGCGATACAGCAAAACTCCGCAAGAGCTAAAAAAATACTGATAAAAACTAATTACAGTTGGTCCAGTGCAATTGGGTTCGCAGTTTTGACTCAGAATGCCAATGGAACACGTGACTCAACATTTAAGTTCTGAAATTTCAGTTAGAAGGGTCTTATAAAAAAACCAGTTGTAGACTGTAATAGTTACGCTCTGTCGGCCTTGGCTAGCACTCAGATGGATGGCTGTCCGGTCTGTCGAGCGCTGCTGGGCTGCGGGGTGCACTCAGCTCTTGTGAGGCCAGCTGAGGAGCTACTTGGCTCAAAAATAGGCTCCTCAGGTCATGAAAACTAACAACAGCCGGGAGAGCGGTGTGCTTAACTCGCGCCCTTCTACACCTGAATCCAATGACTCCTCCAGGTTGACGGTGATACGGCGGTCCGTGCGTACTGTGGGGACTTTAGAGACCTGTTAGGACGAAGTTTAGACTTTTAGTAGTATTTACAATTATTCCATCAGTGGAAAAGCGAGTGAAACATTTTGTAGTTTCATTATGGGTTTCATCAGATGATTGTGCGATTTACGAACTTTTGAATCACTTGCACTATATTAATGCATTTTGGTTCTGATAAGTGTTTTACTAAATGTTTAGATCTATTTGAAGTATGTGTTATCTCTTTGTACCCTGTCTGCTAGGAATGATCAAAACCAGTCAATAGCTACTACCCCTCTTATTCCATATGCTTCTAATTTATTTAATAGAATCTTGTGGTTGACTGTATCAAACACCTTAGAAAGATCCAGAAAATATGCCTGTGACACACTTATCTTTAACAAAAGCATCAAGTACAACTTTTGTGAATTCTACTATGGCTGACTCCGCATTTTTGCCCCCTTGCAAACCAAACTGTGATTCGCTTAAAAGATTGCATTTATTCAGTTAATTCATTAACCTGTCTTTCACAATTGCTTCTATTATTTTTGAGAATGCTGACATTAGGAAAATGGGCGAGTAATTTTCTATGTCTTCTGTATTACCTTTCTTAAGCAAAGGTACAACTCTTGCCTGTTTTAACTCCTCTGGAAATATCCCTGATGTGAAGGATTCGTTTATTATATTTGTTAAGGGGCCTTGTATAATCCCTATGCATCATACAAAGCATAGGGTACTTCATCTAAGCCTACTGACGTTTTATTTTTTAGTCTTTGAACAGTTTTATTGAATTCATTCTCTGGGGTTGGAAGTAACATCATTGCATTTAGTGCAACATTATTTACAGGTGGTACATTTGTTTTGGGGAATTTTTGCTGTAACGTCTCTGCAATACTTGCAAAATGCTCGTTTACACAGTTTGCTAAGTGTTGTGGATCATTTTTAACCTTATCCCCCTCCCTTAGCAGTATGTTATTCTGTTATTGTTTGCCTCTCCGCATTTCCTATTTTGTAACATCCGAGACTGCTTTGCTTTTATACTTTGCATTATATATTATTTTGTCATTAAATGACTTTTTTGCAGCAATCAGCACCTTCCTATAGATCTTTTTGTATCTGTGATAGAAATTTAAGAATTCTGGATCAATGCGACTCTTTCATGGAACTGAGGTATTTAAGTGTTTGGGAGGACTTCTTAATATCTGCTGTTATCCATCTGTTTTTGTGAGATGTTAATAAAGACATGAATACCTTAGGAAATGCCTTTTCAAAGTTCTATTTAAACAATGTGGAGAATTTAGAGAATTTCATATTCACATTTGTTTCCTTATACACTTCATCCCAGCTATGTCTTCTAGTTCTTTCGAAAAATCTTTTATTTTGATTTCTGATAGATGTCGTTTGTAGGCATGTAGTTTAGTGAATGATTCAATCCCTGATTTTACTGTTGTTATTTGACAGAGATAGTCTCATAGTCTGAGATATTTTACAGCTTCATCACATTTTTCTCTGTCCATATTTGTGGTCACATGGTCAATTACCGATGCAGACATTGTATCAACCATTATTGCACTCTTGGCCAATAGGGATATGCCAAATGTTTATGAAGGTGCTGCTGGATTCATTTATGATATTAGTGTTGATGTTAATGTCCCGACACAGAATTATGTTGACCTTTCTACTTCAGGCTATCTAGAACTTCTGTTAATTTATAGATAAAAATGTCCACACTACCACTGGGAGATCTATACACACACAATATGATTAATTTCTTGGTGATATCAAGCCCTGTTAATGCAATAGCTGATATTTGAAAGCGTTTGTCTTCACTTACTGTACTGAGGTCATGTCTTGATTTGAACTGTGCTCCTTATCTGATATAAATGCATGATCCTCCACAGTAGTTCTGCAGTAAGAGTTTGGCCTTTCATACAATAATAATACTACATGATGGATTTCTGTGTCCCTAAACCAGTGCTCAGTAATACAAGTTACTGTGCAGTTCAAAGACTAGAGCAAACTTCTAATAGTCGTGTTTTATTTTTTAATGATTGCATGTTTTGATGGAGGATTGTTTAGTCTGTGAAATTCCCCATGTTACTCTTTCCAGTGGTTTGGTTTTCTTTGTGACATCTGGTATGTGTGATAGTTGAAGTGTTAAAATCTGGCTTGTGAGTGATTGTTTCAGTATTTTTTAAACTGCTGGAGATACTCTTTAGGCAGGGGAACCTGATGTCTGGATTTATTCTAACAAGGAAACCTCCCCATCGCACCCCCCTCAGATTTAGTTATAAGTTGGCATAGTGGATAGGCCTTGAAAAACTGAACACAGATCAATCGAGAAAACAGGAAGAAGTTGTGTGGAAGTATGAAAAAAATAAACAAAATATACAGAGTAGTCCATGCGCAAGATAGGCAGCATCAAGGAGAGTGTGAGCTCAGGAGCGTCCTGATCGCGTGGTTAGCATGAGCAGCTACGGAACAAGAAGTCCTTGGTTCCAGTCTTCCCTCGAGTGAAAAGTTTAACTTTTTATTTTCTGACAATTATCAAAGTTCAGGCACTCACACATAATCAATACACAATACACAATACACAATAATTCTTCCAATACACAATACACAATAATTCCAATACACAATAATTCTTCAGGAAATTTACTGCATTTGGGTGATGTTTTAAATAATGGACATGTTATGTTGTGAACATTACGCAAATAGGACTTTATCGAAGTTTGCCCCTGTGTTAATGGAAGATGTGAAACAAATTTTAAAAGGATCTATGTTGAGAAATAATTTGTCATATTTTTGACTGCTTACTAATCAAGCCATGAATTTTCAAATATTTTTCATTTTGTGATTGTGCCTCCACACATAGATATATAGTACCCTGAGCACACAGTTATAGCAAATTTTATTTTTAGGAATTTAAGAACTGCTTTCAAAAGATTTTCTATTCTTCTACGACCATTGAAAGCTGTAAACATATAAATTTTTTGCCTTTTGGGGAGAGGGGTGATGTAAGCTGGCTACTTTTGATAATGACATCAGATGTGTTAATATTTGTAAACGAAAATGATATATTTTAAGGATTTTGAATGAAGAAACAATTGTCTGACAACAGTATCTGTGTCTGCGACAGCAGCACTGTGGAGTCGTAGAATCTTTAACAGCTAATTGTGGATAGCTACAGTGTACAAGAGACGGAGATTCATTTAGTGTACAGTGTAATGTATGGACACACTTTTGGAATTATGTGAGTTGCAGATTTATTGCAACGAGGAAGGATGACTCAGAACAATGGTTGGGTGCATATTAACATAAAAAAGGTTTTTAAAAGAATAACAAGGTATTATTTTATGACATAAAAAATTTATTTTTATTTTTGTAGACTTGTATTGTCGATCCACTTCACCCTTGCCAGAGTCGAGTTTTTGATTATTATTCTATTGATTGATCTTCTGAGTTAATTTACTGTGCCATGGAAGTTAGACTCTATTGTTGGTTTTTTTAATAAGTTCCTTCCTAACTGAAATTTCAGAACTTAAAGGTTGTGTCATATGTTTCATTGGCATTCTTTGTCTAGACTAGATTATGAACCCACTTTCCGTGGACCAACTGTAGTTAGTTTTCAGAAGTATTTTTTAGCTGTTAGGGAGTCTTGCTGTGTTGCTGTTTCTGCCAGTACTTCATTTTGCAGATGAGTTTCGTAATACGTGATTGTTTCGTTTCCTTTGCGCAATGTAGGTTCTGTCAGTTTCTTTATTTTATCAGGGCCATAGGTGAGTGCACAAATTTCGTGTGTTTCAAGTTACACTCTTATATAGGTCAACACTACATTTTGGTTTTTATATATACATACACAGTTAATTTTTTTCAAACAGTTCACACTGACCAAGTCTACTGAGCGTGAAATTATTAGATTTGTAATTTATTTGCTGATGAATGAGATCGGTTTTCAAACACACAGGATTCTTTCCATTTAATGCAAGTATGTGACTTTGATCTCAGTAGCACATTTAGGTTGTCAGTTCACATTCCCAGGTTTGTATTTACATTAACACATACACAAGTAAAGGTTACTCACTTAACGCCAGTCGGTGCATAGCAGATATACTCATAACGGTTTGAACGTCGCCCGCCAACAGCCAGCGTAGTTGCATACCTACCAGAGTGCCATCTATTTTTACCCTTGAACAGGGGATGCTCACAGCCAGAAGGCTCAGTGTATTGCAAACACGCGAAGCAACCAGGCAACCATGGAACGGAGACGCACTCCTTCTTCCTATACCCAATTCAGCGAGTTTAAAATGGGTCTAATTGTAGCCTTCCAAGAGGCGGGATGCCGAGAATTGCCACAAAAGTTAGACGTGCTGCGTGAGTTGTGCAACGATGCTGGTATCCGTCGTCAAGTGAATATTCTCGCTGTAGTAGACAAGGTTCTGGACGTCTGCGCAGCACAGATGCCCGCTAGGATCGTCGTATTCTAAGGACAGCAGTGACAGATTTTACAGCTACCACAGCAAAGACAAGAGGGCTTGTGAGCCCAGATGTAGCACGTTGTAGGTGTCGCCACCGGCACCAACCTTGTGTGAATGCTCTGAAAAGCTAATCATTTGCATATCACAGCATCTTCTTCTTGACGGTTAAATTTCGCGTTTGTAGCACGTCATCTTCGTGGTGTGCCAATTTTAATGGCCAGTAGTGTATGATCTCATTCATTCCTTCCCACTGCTGCTGTCTTGTATCCATGTCACTATCTATCTCTTCCTCGTTGTCATTGTCGTAGACTCTGTTTCTTATTATCACTGATTACCACCCATTTCCACTTTCTCCTCCTCTTTCTCCTCCCCTACTGGTACTGTCTCCTTCAATCTTTCTCTCACTGTCAAGCACCTTCCACTGCCACTGTGTCCCTCTCTGTCTCTCACAGTGCCACTGTCTCCTTCGCTCTTTTATACCACAACCACTGTCTACTATCTACCAGTATTTATTAATTTTTCCACCTATTTCCCCCTGCCACTGTCTTCTTCTCTGTCAGCATATAAAATCGCGAATATGTCAGCATAACAAAATTTTTAGTAAAGGTGAGGAGGAAGATATGAAGAGGCAGGTTGTACTCCAGTTTTCAGTTAGTTTTTGAAAACGGGGGTGTATTAGCTTTTTTGCGCTTCGATACGAGCATTCTTCTGCTGGGTCACTTCTTCTCCCTGCTACAGCAGGGCACGGCACTCAGAAGAAAAAAACTTTATGGATCAGTAAAATTTTGATAGTTTGCTTAGAAGAAATTGAAAAGGCTTAGAACTATTTTTACACATCAGGTCGGATTTTACATGCACAAAAATTTTGCGTTTGGTTTAGTACTACAACAAGGGGTTCTCGGAACCCTTCTGATGATAACTGAAATATTTTATAGCTTATTACTCCGTGCTACGTCAGCTTGTAAACCACTATTCCGTCTGACACCGTATTTTATGTGCGTAATTTACGTGTAAACATAGGATAATTTTGAACCTTATTATCTCGGAATCGGCTAAATGTGTGAAGATAATTTTCAAGGTTGTTCAAGATCTGGGTCTTTGAAATATACTGTAAAGATACAGGTATTTGCTGTGCACAGCCATATTGGAATCCGCGGTTGAGTAGTGGTACCCAAGAGCCATGAGTGTCGGGTTTTCTCAGAAAGTGCCCATGAATTGAACGGTGTCGTACTAGCCCCTAAAGGCACACCATAGACCACATATAATGCAAAAAGAATCAAAGTATTTGCTCCATTTTCCTAAGCTGGATGAAGTACGTAATATTCAAACTTTGACCCTGTACTATAGGATGGTAGCAGTAAGACGATCCTTTTGTTGGTTATACAAATGATCCCCAGCCCAAGGGCTACAAAACGCTTGACCGTACCTTTACATCACCAATAGAGGTATAAGCCCCGAAAAAAATTCCGTTATTATGCGTGGCGTTTTGGAACATAAAAGGAACATGCTGTTGCGTGCATACCGATGACAGATGACCAGCACGTTTGCCCCGCACGAATAGAAGCTATAACGCAGAGTACACTACACTTTAGTCTTTGTTAGGCTGTGGGTGTGTATTTAGTGTTCAATCTGTGTTAGTTAGAAATGTTTCACAAAATGTCTATTGTGGTTGAGAAGGTTGTGTTCAAAAATGTTCAAATGCGTGTGAAATCTTATGGGACTAAACTGCTAATTTTATCAGTCCCTAAGCTTACACACTACGTATCCTAAATTATCCTAAGGACAAACATACACATCCATGTCCGAGGGAGGACTCGAACCTCCGCCGGGACCAGCCGCACAGTCCGTGACTGCAGCGCCTTAGACCGCTCGGCTAATCTCTGAGTAGGTTCTATGACGTCAGTAACTAAGTTTGCAGAGTCTGGTTGCGTTTCCTAGGGTTCCAAACTTGAAAATTTGGTGTTCAAATCAGGGTGATAATTTTTCAAACTTAGTTTGAACAATATTTTACAAGATATACAAGGCTTTTACAGTCAAGGAGAGCTATATCAACGTACCGACGACTGTTCTGTGTGTTCTGCGCAAGGTACGCAATCTTACAAGATGCAAGGTGTGTGGATGGGGTGTTCACAACATATGCCTGAGGTGTTCCACCTGCAACACTCGAGTGTGATGTCTGACTGTTACAACCATTCCACATCGTCACGTTTTCCCCAGTAGTGACGAGTGGAGCTCTTGCAGGTGTTCTGTTTACGAACTGTTGGATACGCTCGCTTATGACATTGTCTGGCAGGCGGAAAACTTCGTTCGGTGCCGGCGGCTCGTACTGCATGTAAATCACTGTGACTGCGATCGGCAGCGCCTCCATCAACGAAGCCATTATCCATTCCATCCCATTTCGCGAGCGCCGGCTCATCCGCTGTCGGTAATGAACAACCTCTGGGCCATCGCTGAAGTCCCACCCCGCCCACCCCTTGCTCCCGGCGATCTGCACGATAAGCACTTACGCAGTCAGGCGGGGAACGTCGCTCGTCAGTGATAAGTGTGCCCGCTTACGCCTGTACCATGGGCCGCTGTCGGCCACTCAGCTTCGTCGGTATAACTGCTTGCATGATTAACGAGAGTATTGGCGTTGATCATAGGACATGGTACCTTGTTCCTTCAGAATGGACTCCATCCGATGAGGCCTCCTAAAGCCCAACGGTACTCACCTACCGCCGTGGTATGCTGTGCCCGATAAGCGTCACCGGCTGCAAGATATGGAGGGCATAGGGCCAGCACACCACTCTCCCGGCTGATGTCAGTTTTCGTAACAAGAAACGTTACTTCTGAATCAACTAGCTCCTCAAAAGCCTCACAAGGGCTGAGTGCAACCCACTTGTCGACAGTGCTCGGAAGACTCGGACGGTAACCCACCCAGGTTCTAACCAGGCCCATCAGTGCTTAACTTCGCTTATCTGACAGGGACTGGTGTTACCACATCCACATCTACATCTACATTTATACTCCGCAAGCCCTCCAGTGGTGTTTGGCGGAGGGCACTTTACGTGCCACTGCATTACCTCCTTTTCCTGTTCCAGTCGCGTATGGTTCACGGGGAGAACGACTGCCGGAAAGCCTCCGTGCGCGCTCGAATCTCTCTAATTTTACATTCGTGATCTCCTCGGGAGGCATAAGTAGGGGGAAGCAACATATTCGATAACTCATCCAGAAACGCACCCTCTCGAAACCTGGTCAGCAAGCTACACCGAGATGCAGAGCGCCTGACTCTTGCACGGTCTGCCACCTGAGTTTGCTAAACATCTCCGTACGCTATCAGGATTACCAAATAACCACTGTGGCAAGGCCGTTGGCTTTCAAAATGACGAGAAACAAAATTTAAACGAGCATTTGTGCGCATGGTAAGCACACCGCGCGTCTGAAAATTTCGGTGCAAAGACCAACATGCACCATGTGATCAAAAGTATCCGGACACCACCAAAAACTTACTCATTTCATATTGGGTGCATTTTGTTGCCACCTACTGCCAGGTACTCTATATCAGCGATTTCAGTAGTCATTAGAGATCGCGAGAGAGCAGAATGAGCGGCGAGGAGTGGCCGCACGGTTTGAGGCGCGCTGTCACGCATTGCGCGGCCCATCCCGCCAGAGGTTCGAGTCTTCCCTCAGCATGGGTGTGTGTGTTGTTCTTAGCATAAGATAGTTTAAGTAGTGTGTAAGTCTAGGGACTGATGACCTCGGCACCTTGGTCCCTTAGTAATTCACACACATCTGAAAACTAGGAGCAGAATGGAGCGCTCCGCAGAACTCACGGACTTCGAACGTGTCAGGTGGTTGGGTGTCACTTATGTCACGCGTGTGTACGCGAGATTTCTACAATCTTAAACATCCCTAAGTCCACTGTTCCAGATGTGATAGTGAAGAGGAAACGTGAAGGGAAACGTACAGCACAATAGCGTAGAGGCCGACCTCGTCTGTTGACTAACAGAGACCGCCGACAGTGGAAGAGGTTCGCAATGTGTAATAGGCAGACAGCTATCCAGGCCATCACACAGGAAGCCCAAACTACATCAGGATCCACCGCAAGTACTATGACAGGCGGGAAGAGAAAAAACTTGGATTTCATGGTCGAGCGGCTGCTCATAAGCCACACATCACGCCAGTAAATGCTCAACGACGCCTCTGTTGGTGTAAGGAGCGTAAACGTTGGACGATTGAAGAATGGATAAACGTTACGTAGAGTGACGATTCACGGTACACAGTGCGGCGATCCCATGGCAGAGTGTGGGTATGGCGAATACTTTGTGAGCGTCATGTGGCAAAGTGTGTAGTGCCAACAGTAAAATTCGGAGGCGGTGGTGTATGGTGTGGTCGTGTTTTTCGTGGAGGGGGCTTGCACCCCTTGATGTTTTGCGTGCCACTATCACAGTACAGGCCTATATTGATGTATTAAGCACGTTCTTGCTTCCGACTGTTGAAGAGCAATTCGGGGATGGCGATTGCATATTTCAACACGATCGAGCACCTGTTCATAACGTACGACCTGTGACGGAGTGGTTACACGACAATAACAGCCCTGTAATGGACTATTCTGCACAGAGTCCTGACATGAGTCCTATAGAACACCTTTGCAATGTTTTGGAAAGTCGACTTCGCGCCAGGCCCAACGACCATCATCGATACCTCTCCTCAGTTCAGCACTCGGTGAAGAATGGGCTATTATACCCCAAGAAACCTTCCGGCACCTGATTGAACGTATGTCTGAGAGACTGGAAGCTGTCATGAAGGCTAATGATGGGCCAACGCCATATTGAAATCCAGCATTGCCGATGGAAGGTGCCACGAAATTGTAAGTCACTTTCATCCAGGTGTCCGGATAGTTTTGCTCACAAAGTGTATGTTAAAAATCGCGCTGGGTAGGATGAAGCTCTCGTGTACACGCACTGAGAGTTGTGTCAGGAAGCGTCCCTTATCGTACAAATCACGCAAGTGAAGCGGTGGTGCATGTTGTTGATGATTACAATGTCTGTGTTTACACAGCGTCTGTATCTTGACGTTACAAAGTCTTTCAGGCATTCATGTATGTGAAGATACAGACAGTGTATAAACACAGTCATTTTAACAATCAATAAAGTATCCATGCCTTGACTGACTAAAATGACGAAAAATATTTCTCTCTCCCTGTTCAGGAATCAAGAAATGAGCAATTGTAAGGCTTTTGGTCACCATGAGATATGGAAACTTGGTTCGGTCCTGGAGGCGTCTTCGAGTAGCCGAAGTGGTTAAGGCCACTGTTCGCCATGAACGGGTAATCTGGTTTCGAGTCCCGGTCCGGTAAAGATTTTGATATGTCGCAAACAGCTGACTTCAATCTGGATTCGGAAAATGCGAATCAATTTCGTTGCAGTGAAGAACGACGCGACCAAGCTAACTGAGCTAGTGTGTGAATTTGTATCATTGCAGAATGGTGCAGAAAATGGAGCAATGCATTAACATGAGGTTTTGCTTCAAAGCGGAGAGTCGTGAAATGTTAGTACAAGTGTATGGTGTCGAGATAGTGAGTGAAAAGTGTGTGTTTGAATGGGTTAAATGTTTTAGAGGTGGAAAGGAAGGTGTTGAGGATGAGCCGCGTTCGGCGTAAACACCTGCTATACAACCAGAAAACACGAACTTGGTGACAGGAGAATTTCTCTGGCGGTTGCATATTTCATATCTGAGAATGAGAAAGAAAGCGACAGTTAGGGAAAGACTAATTCCACGTGTCAGAAGTGTGGAACTACACTGCCTGAGGAAGGAGTTGAAAAACCCAGAAGATGGGCATTCTGTTAGTAAAAGAGTGAATGGCCTTTCAGACCATGATGCATAACACCAGAAGGTTTATGTACTCAAACAAATGTCACATATATTAACAAACTATGTAGGGCAGTTAATCCAACGACAATTGAGAATTTTTTAAATCCTGTCAAGGAACAAGAGTAGCAGAAAGTTTATAGTGCCGATAACACAGATGACAAATACAATGCTTTCATTAACAGATTTCTCGTGGTCTTTGAGAGTTGCTTTCCATTAGAACGTTCTAAACGAGTTACTGGCACTAAAAGGCAGCCTGGGTGGCTTACTAGTGGGATAAGGATATCACGTACAAGAATGTGAGAATTATATAAAAATATAAGAAGTAGTCACAATCAAGCTACAGTAGACCATTACAAACAGTACTGCAAGGTGCTTAAAAATCTTATTTGGAAGGCAAAGAGTATGTGGTATGCAAATAGAATAGCTACTTCACAGGATAAAAGTAAAACCATATAGTCAGTTGTGAGGCAAGAGTCTAGTCAGCAGCACAAGGTTGACGATATAGAGTCAGTTCGCAGTAAAATATTTCTGTCACTAATAAATCAGCTATATGTACAGTATTTAACAATCATCTTCTGAGCATTGTTGGTGAATAAAGTAAAAATTTAGTATTTACAGGGAATCAATAACACTCTTGGCAAATGCCTTTCCGAGATTGATGTCTGAAATACTCCTGTGTGATACAGACAAGAGGGAGACTGCGTCACTAATTAAATCACTGAAGACTAAGGACTCTCATGGATATGATGGAGTACCTATCAGAATATTAAAGTACTGTGCTGCACATGTTAGCCCTTTATTTAGCCCCATTTCTAATTTTTCCTTTAGGAATGGTCAGTTTCCTGAACGTTTAAAGCCGCTTAATACAAAGGGAGAAAGGGATAACGTAGACAATTTTTGACCTATTTCTCTACCATCAGTGTTTGCTAAAGTTATTGGAAAGGCTGTGTATGTAAGGATAACTGATCATTTTATATCATACAATTTGCTATAAAATATACAGTTCGGCATTAGATGTCGTTTAACAACTGAAGATGTTATAGTCTCTTTTCTCCGTGAGGTACTGGATGGGTTAAACAAAAGGTTTCGAACGCTAGGCACATTATTTGATTTAACTAAGGCATTTGACTGTGTTGATCACTAAATATTGCTCCAGAAATTGGACCATAACGAAATATGGGGAGTAGCTCAATTGGTTCACCTCTTACTTTGGCAACAGACAGCAAAAGGTCATTATTCACAGTGTTGAGAATGGCTGTGATGTGGGGTCTGAGTGGGGTACAGTGAAATGGTGTGTGCCCCAGGGATCAGTGTTGGGGCCACTGCCGTTCCTTATTTATATAAATGATATGCCCTGTAGTATTACGGGTAACTCTAAAATATTTCTGTTTGCTGATGACACGAGCTTGGTAGTGAAGGATGCTGTGTGCAACATTGGGTCGGTTTCAAATAGTGCAGTTCATGACGTAAGTTCATGGCTTGTAGAAAGTAAACTAACGCTAAATAACAGTAAGACGCAGTTTTTACAGGTAGTAACTCACAATTCAACAAAACACGACATTTTAATTTTATAGAACGTTCATACGACTAGTGAAACTGAAGAATTCAGAATTCTAGGTATTCAGATAGATAGCAAACTGCTGTGGAAAGCCCACGTTCAGGATCTTGTTCAAAGACTTAATGCTACCATTTATACTATTCGAACGGTATCTGAAGTAGGCGGTCGTTCGATACGAAAATTAGTCTACTTTGCTTATTTTCATTCGGTTATGTCGTATGGTATTATATTCTGGGGTAACTCTTCCCATTCTAAAAGGAAATTTTTGGCTCAGAAACGGGCGGTTCGGGAAATCAGTGGTGTAAGTTCGCGAACCTCTTGACGACCCCTGTTCATTAGTCTGGGTATTTTGACATTGGCCTCTCAGTATAGACATTCTTTACTGTCATTTTTTGTTAACAATATCACCTTATTCCCAAGAACAAGCAGCTTTCTTTCAGTTATTACTCGACAGAAATCAAACCTGCATTTGGATCGAACTTCCTTAACTCTTTTTCAGAAAGGTGTGCAGTATACTGCTGCATCCATTTTCAGTAAGCTACCACAAGAATTCAAAAATCTTAGCAGTAATCCACGCGCTTTCTAATACAAAGTGAAGAGTTTCCTCATGGGTTCTCCTTCTATTCTGTCGAGGAGTTTCTTGAAAAATTAAGCTGCTTCTTGTTGTGTTGTAGATTGCGGTTACTTAATCTTTTGGCTTGACTCTTTTTGGGTTCATAAATATTCTATTTTTATCTGTTATTACTCTTACGTTGTAATTTCATGTACTGACACGTTCCATGACCTTGGAGATTTGCTCCTCAATTTAGACCTAAGGAACGTGACGTGTAAATAAATAAAAAAATATCGATTTAACTTCGTACATATACACACCATCGGCAGGTACGTAAATTTTTAGAGATACAATTCTGTGAGGCAGCTAGAACAGTCACCAGAGTGGATTAGTGTTGGTCGTGTTTAATGTTGTTACCAGGCGTGGTAGTGTATATAAGAGACGTGAACAGCATCAGATGTTGAGTGACTGCTGTGAAGGACACGGAGATTCTGCACACTCGAGGGAGACAGCGTCACAGCAAGTTAAAGAGTTTGAAATGGGGCTCATTGTCGGTATCCATTTAGCCGGCTGGTCGAATGGTGCGGCATCCAGTTTTGTAGGACATTCGTCTGTGACAGTCGCCCGATGTTGGACTCTAAGGGAATGTGATGGCATACGTACTTACCGTCAAGTTTCCGTTCGACCGCGTTTGACCACCATAAGGGAGGATCGCTGTGCTGTCCACTAACACCGAAACCTCCAGATGTCAGACACTCAGATCGGTACGAAACAATGTATGTCGATAGAGTATCAACGAAACCACCGATTTAGTTCGTGCAACGTGCTGTTGCCGAATCGAACGTGCATAAAGCGTAAGTAAAAGTAACACCAGAACTACTGAGCATAGGAAAACCGTCTCTGTCAGTAACTGTGTCACAAATTTCTTCCGGGTAAAGCCAGCCGGAGTGGCCGTGCGGTTCTAGGCGCTACAGTCTGGAGCCGAGCGACCGCTACGGTCGCAGGATCGAATCCTGCCTCGGGCATGGATGTGTGTGATGTCCTTAGTTAGGTTTAATTAGTTCTAAGTTTTAGGCGACTGATGACCTCAGAAGTTAAGTCGCATAGTGCTCAGAGCCATTTGAACCATCTTCCGGGTAAGGTGGTAGGGCGTGCGGTCCTCATACCAAACGTCCCGCATTCAATCTCCGAATGGAGACAAATATTTTACCTCTTTACGCGTGAAACTGTAATATGAGAGAATGTTTTCCTGTTACTTAAAAGAAATTTTCGGAGTTTGTAGCAATGTTCTTTCGGCAGTCTACTTTCGCTTCATTAGTTGACCCTATGTTCTTGTTATCGATCTTATTTTTTTCTTTATTAGTACTACTATTAGCCTTATTATTATTATTACTTATTATTACCTCTGCTTCTGTGATGCAGTTGGTTTTTTTTCTCTCGTCTGATTATACATTCTGTAAAAGTACAAATGAACTCTAAAGGTTTGCTACTTTCAAAGAAACGAAACGATAGCAGACTGCCAAGAGAAAATTGCATTAAACTCCAAATGGCCCGCCGGCCGAAGTGGCCGTGCGGTTCTAGGCGCTACAGTCTGAAACCGCGCGACCGCTACGGTCGCAGGTTCGAATCCTGCCTCGGGCATGGATGTGTGTGATGTCCTTAGGTTAGTTAGGTTTAAGTAGTTCTAAGTTCTAGGTGACTGATGACCTGAGATGTTAAGTCCCATAGTACTCAGAGCCATTTGAAGCCATTATGTGTCGTAAATATGTTGTCGCATACAACACTTTCACGCGTAATACAGTTAAAAAAAGAGTCGTCATTGCGGTTTGAACCCAGAACACTTTGTACGACGCTCCAACGCTCTACCATGGAAACGATACGTAGTCGTTAACTCCCATTTATGGTTTTTTCTGTGCTCCGTAAATCTGGTGTTACTTTTAATTAATGTTTACGCCCGTTCTGCTGGACGACGGGACATAGTACGAGATAAATCGGAGTTTTTGCTGACACTCTATAGGCATACGATGTTTGGTACCGATATGAGTATCTGGAACAGGAGGTTTGGGTGTAAGCACATCGTAGCCGCTTCACAGCTTCGCCTGCCATCGGAGACCAAACAAAGAATTCTCAACAGCATTCTGTGCCACGTCGTACCATTGGCCAGAGTTTAGCAACAGTCGGGTTAGGGAATTAACGTCCCATGTGTAGGCTGCCGTTAACACAAACGGCTGTATTTGGAGTGGAGCAATGAGCGGGAAGCCTGGACTGCTGGTGAATGGCGTCGCACTGTGTCCTGCAATGCAACAGTTCTCCGCTGTCCCGGATGACCATTGGCCGCGACCTTGGCAGACGTTCTATTCATTCAATGTTTTGCAGTGGCACACCAGTATTACTGATGGCTTCATGGTGTGCGGACTCATCGGGTACGGATTCAAGTCGCGGCTACTAGTGATTTAGGGATATCACTCTTGTACGTCACGGACATCCCGCGTCGCCATATGTTACTTTTCATGTCCAGCATGAAACCTGTCTCTATTACTTGTCTGTATGATGTTTAGGGTTTCACACGGCCAGCAAGTTACCCACATCCGTCCCCGATAAAACATGTGTGACGCAGCTCCGAAGAAAAATCCATACCAGTGCCAATATCCGTGATACTAAAGACCATTTACAGTAGCTGTCTGCCAGCTTGATCCAGGAGAAGATGCAACGGCTTTACGACCCCAATCCCAACAGAATCAGCGCGTACATCCGATCCAAAGGGGATGCAACGTCATACTGGGAAGTGGCCTACGTATTTTATAAAAATGGAATCGATTTTGTAATGACCGGAATAACATCGAGTATCCTGTCAACCCGTGAAGCTTAGCTTCGTTTCCTCTTCCCGACCCCACTCCCCCGTAAGTGCTTCAGTTTTTATGTCGGCAGTATATAAAGGCAATTATCGTCTGTACCCTGAGTAAATCACCGCGTTCACGGCTGGTTCGCAATGAAATGTTGTGCACGTGGTGTAGCAGAACCCGCTGTGGTGAGGAAGCAGCTATGTCGGGCGAGTACTTATCTCGGCTCGCATCGCGCCGGGCCGGAGGGGTGCTGGAAAAACACTGGCCGGGATCGATGTCTCCCCTCGGCGGGGCGCCGCAGTAAGGAGACCTCGAGCAGACGCGGCCAAGCGGCGCTCGTCAAAGGCGGCCGCGGTTCTCTCTGCTCCCGCACCCACGGCCGCTTAAGGAGGCCCAAACTAACACGAGTGCAAACAACTCAGTTCCTACCAACGCTTACGTATACGCTTCTGGCCATTGAAATCACTACACCGTGAAGACAGATGCGACATACTTTAAAGTGAGGTGTAAAAGCATATGCTCGAATATGCAAACGATTAGCAGTTCTCCGAGACCGGACAAAGTACTTACAACTGACACGACCTGTATTCTGTATGTAACTAAGGATTCTGCGCCGTATTTCTTACTCAGAAAAGTAACTGCATGTTACATATTTGTGAGAGGATGGTGTCACGTCTGGTGTAAGAGGGAGAAACATCTACCAGCACTTGTTGGAGTTCAGTTACAGCAGTATCGTAGCCCATCTGGACTGGAGATAATCGTTCCATGATACAGATGCTTGTATTGCTCCGGCGACTGTCGTGCGAGTACGGAGTTGGTAGGTTCGGGTAGGTCATACTAAACGCCACGCACGATCTCAGTGGTTTCACTAGACTAACGCCCGAGAGGAAGGAGACACCGTTCACTTGGCCATGCTGGATAATACAGCCACGTCGCATAATTCTAATCATGGGCTTGTTTTAAGGAAGATGGACATATTTATTTAGTTATTTACAATTTTCCTTTAGTTTGTCTTCTACACTATTCAGTCACATTGATATGACCACCCATCAAACGCCTGAATACATCTACATCTACAAGATAACTCTGCAATCCACAAATAAGTGCCTAGAAGAGGTCTCATATAACCACCATTAAGCTACTTCTCTACCGATCCACTCTCAAACAGCGTGCAGGGAAAACGAACATTTCAATCTTTCCGTGCGAGCTCTGATTTCTCCGATTTCATTATGATGATCATGTCTCCATATGCTGCTGGGTGCCAACAAAATATTTTCACACTCTGAGGTCAAAGTTTGTGTTTGAAATTTCATGAGAACATTTTGCCGCAGCGGAAAACGACCTTGTTTTAATGACTGCCACCTACAGTACAAAACGAGCTGCCCTCCTTTGAACTTATCTTGTGTCCTCCGTTGACCTATCTCCTGCGGATCCCACACCGCACAGCAGTATTCTAGAAGAGGGTGGACAAACGTAGTGTGAGTAGACTTTTTAGTAGACCTGTTACATTTTCTAATTTCTCTTCCAACAATTCTCAGTATTTGGTTTGCTGTCCTCACAACTTTATCTGTGTGATAGTTCTAACTTCAATTATTCGTAATTGTAATACATAAGACTATAGTTGAGTTTACAACCTTTAGAATTGTTTGATTTATCTCGTGACGGAAATTTAGCGTATTCCTTTTAGTACTTATGTGGACGACTTTTCATTACTTAGAGTCAATTGCCACTTTTCACACAATAGATATTTGGGCAATTTCATTTTGCAACTGGTGTTGATCTTCTCATGACTTTATAAGACGGTAAATGACATCATCATCCGCATAGAATCTTAGAGGACTGCTCAGATTGTCTTTAAATCAGGAACAATAGAGGGCCTATAGTACTTCCTTGGAGAATGCCAGATATTACTTCTGTTTTGCTCGATGACTCTCTGTCAGTCACTACGAACTGTGAACTTTGACAGGAAATCACGAATCCACTGAAACAGCTGAGACGATACCACGTCAGCGTGCAATTTAATTAGAAGCCTCTTGTGAGGAAAGGTATCAAAAGCCTTCAGGAAATCTAAAAGTATGGGATCAGCTGTCGACAGCACTCATTATTTCCTGATA
Source organism: Schistocerca piceifrons (assembly GCF_021461385.2). NCBI lineage: Eukaryota > Metazoa > Arthropoda > Insecta > Orthoptera > Acrididae > Schistocerca > Schistocerca piceifrons. The sequence continues at coordinate 310,437,706 of NC_060143.1, read as the reverse complement.
ATAAAGAGCTAGTTTTGTTTCAAAAGAACGATATTTCTGAATCAGAGTTGCCTATTTGTCAACAAATCTTTTTCAAATGGTTCAAATGGCTCTGAGCACTATAGGACTTAACTTCTGAGGTCATCAGTCCCCTAGAACGTAGAGCTACTTCAACCTAACTAACCTAAGGACATCACACACATCCATGACCGAGGCAGGATTCGAACCTGCGTCTGTAGCGGTCGCGCGGTACCAGACAGTAGCGCCTGGAACCGTTCGGCCACCCCGGCTGGCAACAAATCTTTTTCCTCAAGGTAATTCATAATGACCGACCACAGTGTATGTTCCTACTGCATATCGACGTTTTGATATGGTTCTGTAATTCAGCAGATTACGCCAACTTCCTTTCTTGGGTATTGGTGTGACTTGTAGAACATTCCACTCTGTGTGTAGGAACTTTCTACGAGCTAGCGGTTGTATACGATTGCTAAGTATAGAGCTGTTGTATCAGCATACTCTGATACGAACCTGACTCATATATCATCTGGACCGGAGGCTTTGCCTTTCTTTTGTTTTAAGCTGCTTCGCTACATCGAGGGTCTCTACTTCTAATTTACTCATGTCGGCAGCTGTTCTTGATTCGATTCTGGAGTATTTACTTTGTCTTTTTTTGTGAAGAAATCTTGGAAAACCGTGTTTAGTGGCTCTGCTTCAGTGGCGCAGTCGTGAATAAGATCACTATTGTATCGCGCAGTGGAGGTACTGATTGCGTCTTGCTACTGGTGTACTTTACGTACGACCAGAATCTCTTGTGTTTTCTACCAGATTTCGAGACAGAGATTTGTTGTGGAGATTATTAAAAGCATCACGCTTTGAAGTTCGCGCTAAATTTCGAGCTTCTGTAACACTTCGCCAATCTTGCGGATTTTGCGTTATTTTAAATTTGGCATGCTTTCTTCGTTCCTTCTGTAATAGTGTTCTGACCTGTTTTGTGCACCATGGGAGTTCAGTACGATTTGTTTCTTAATTTTTTTGGTATATATTGGTATATATATCTCAAGTGATGTCGATGCTATTTCTTTGAATAGAAATCCATCTGGCCTACGCTTACGTAGATTGGATGGGATGGAGCCTGTCTCTTAGGAATGGTGTCAAGCAAATTTATGTCTGATTTTTTAAGCACATTCATTTTGAGTCTGTTTTTGGTGGGATTGGATGTAACGGCATTCAGTCTAGCTACAAAAACCTTGTGGTCACTAATCCCTGTATGTGTCATGATCCTGCTTACTTGGTCAGGATTACTTGCTGCTAAGAGGTCAAGTACATTTTCGCAATCATTTACATTTCGAGTGGGCTCCTGAGCAATGTGCTGAAAATAACTTTCTGAAAAGGCTTTCAGTACAATTTCAGTCGACGTTTTGTGGCCTGCCACCGACTTTAAACATGTATTGTCACCAATATTTTGTAGCTGAGTCGTCAAAAGGAAAAAAAAAGGAGCCAAATATTATTTTATTCCGGTTGTCACGTATAGCATTTACCCATGGTAACTCACAGGAACTAAATACTTCAATTTCACTTGAGGCTAAATTGCTTCTGACAGTAATAAGCACAGAAATGAACACTCCACCACCAATTGTATTTAATCTATTCTTTCTGAACACGGCTAGGTCCTTCGTAAAAATTTCGGCCCAGTTTATTTCCGGCTTTAGCCAGCTTTCCGTACCCGTAGCGATTTGAGATTCAGTGCTTTCTATTAGCGCTTGGAGCGGAGCTCTGGTTCTCTTCCAAAACAGCTACAACAGTCTATAACTGTAATGTTGATTCTTTTTATGTCCATCCTCTTTCTGTGTTCATCCTACACCCTTTGAAACTGAACCACTTTCTGCGCTTTCCCGAGATCCTCTAACCTAAAAAACCGCCCAGTCCCCTCCACACAAACTCTGCTAGCCGTGTGTGGCTGCTTCCTGCTAGTAGTAGTGGACTCCTGACCTATTTAGCAGAACCCAGAAACCCACTACCCTATGGCGCAAGTCGAGGAATTTGCAAATCAACAACTTACACGGTCGTAGAACCATCTGAGCCTCTGGTTCAAACCGTCTACCTTTTCCAGTGCGGACTGCTGCGAGACGTTCAGGAAGACATCAGTGAGTTTCTGGAAGGTGTCATGAGGGATATGGAGATATGCCGACACCATTGCTGTGCGCTAGTTTTCTGCGACGAGGATCCATGCCCGATCAGCTCGATTGAGTTGGTTCCGTAGATTCACGAATGTTTTAAAATCCAGGAGAGTAAGGTAAATCCATCCTGGTGATCGAACCATGCACCTACACTGTGAGCTGTACGACACGTTGCATTGTTCTGCTGGTAGATCCCATAGTGCCGAGGAAAAATAAACTGCATGCAGGAGTGGACATGGTCATCAAGAATAGATGCATGTCTGTGTTGATTTATTGTGACTTCCAAAATGATTAAATAACCCAGAGAATGCCACGAAAACATTCCTCCCGCCTAGACCCATCGACGAGCAGCGTATTTTGCTTTCAGGCTTTTGAGTCTGCACACGACAACGGCCATCTGTATGATGGAACATAAAACGTGTTTCATCTGAAAAGGCCACCTGTCACCACTCATTGGACGTCCAGTTGCGGTAGTGGAGTGCCAATTCCAGACTTCGTCGCCAACGAACAGCAACCAGGGTGGGGGCATGGAACATGCGATTAGTGTGGAGGACCACGCCAGCAATGTTGGTAACTCCTTGGTTCACCTGAGCAATCAGTTGCTCCATAGTTCCACGTCTATTCGCCTGTACACATCTCTGCAGGCGTCGTTCAGCACTGTCATCTAAGACCTGTGGTGGACCACAGCGTCCACGTCGCTGGATTTGGTTGGCATCACTTTGCCGTGCAAGGGGTACTTTAACATTGGCCGCACGCGAACAGTTTTTAAACTTACCGTTTCGGAAATGTTTCTATCCTTGACCTGAAAGCTAATGCTCATGCCCTTTTGGATGTCAGATAAATCGCTCTGTTTCTTCATTAAGACAACTGCACTGTTTCCCGAATCACTCCGACGCGTTTTATGTACCCTGCACTGCTAGTGCTGCCACCTCCCATCTGTGAGTGATTATTGTACGTTGACGTCGCACGTAAGTGATGGTCACGTTAAGGTGACAGGACGATGCAGATAAAGAGCAGAATAGATATAAAAAAATGGTTCAAATGGCTCTGAGCACTATGGGACTTAACATCTGAGGTCATCAGTCCTCTAGAACTTAGAACTACTTAAACCTAACTAAGCTAAGGATATCACACACATCCATGGCCGAGGCTGGATTCGAACCTGCGACCGTAGCAGTACCGCGGTTGCAGACTGAAGCGCCTAGAACCGCTCGGCCAGTAAGGGACTCGTCTGCAGGAAGGCGGCTAATTTTTATTTGTCTACTGTTTTCTTGTAGTCAGTAATCTAGATACAAGAACAGACTAAATTTTTCACATCAATTTGTATATAAGGTGACACAGCTAAGACAGGCCACCTCACATACATCCAGGATGAATAAACAGACTCGAAGGGGGAAAAAATAATAATAAAGAAGAAAGAAAAAAGGGACGCACCGCGAAGGAGTTTTCCGAACGTGGAATTTTCCAAATGAGATGGAAAGAGGTTGGTCCGATGCACGTGTACAGACAAACGAATTATTGCAATTTCAGGAAAACTGGATGATTTATTCGAGGAAAATAGATTCACAAATTGATCCAGTCGATACTTCGTGGTGAATTTCATTTGGAGTTAATAGCAGCACAGACCCGCGTAGTAAGGCATTTCATGCCTTCGGAAGTCACCGGTGTTTTCTAATAGTCCTCTTGTTCTAATTTTCACCACAAATAAAAGTATGGAATGGTGACCTTCGGTGTGTATGCAGACAACTTTGGGTTCCCTGAACGACCGTTCTAATGGTCTCCAAATGCTCTCTTATGAGGGTCTGTCATTATATGTGTGGAATGGAAGGAACGGCCGTTATGTTGCTACCGTACTTGTTGCCTTATAGCCAGTGGGATGTCTTCCAATAACTGAGACAGCAACATATCTTAAGAACTCGAGATACTTGAGCGTACTTAGTTTCCCATTAATAAAACAGAGGCCAATGACGCGGGTCCTGAGAAACACGTACTAAACGTTAATACGCCAAGAACATTGTTTTCATCAGATTCTTTGAGTCAGAGTGGTTTTTCAACTGACAGTTAGTGCAAATTGCGAAGATTGACTTCCCTATGGTTGGTAAACGATGCTTATCGCTCAAATAAAAATTTGCTTAGATATACCGTATCAGTGAAAACTGCGACCAATTTTGGAAGTCATTGCCATGAAGCTGCAAATGCAGCGTAATGTGGAGGGGATGAAATGCTGTGGAACATAGTGTTCGCATAACACTCGCGTACTTCGGAGATACCTCTTGGTGACATTTCCAGTGTGCGTTACTGCTGCTTATCTGTTAGTTTCATTTACTTCATCAGTTGTTTCTCCTTTCCCTCGGCGTATTTTATTTTGCACACTTCTAGTTTGTAGCTTTTTTATAATGTTTTCAAAGAGAAGTCGTGAGTAAATACATTTTTTTGAAACATTGTTCATGGACGTAACATCTGTGAAGAAACACTTTAGAAATTTTTATAAAAAACAGTCTTGGCAGCATGAAATAACGTATTTCATTTTAAAATGATAATATTTTGTTTTATGAGGCCAAGACAGGTTTTAATTAAAATTTCTAAATTGTGTTCCATATTGCTTAGAGCCATTTGAACCATTTGTTCTAAATTGTGAATCGTGGTACGATTTGCATACCTTTCAACGTCCAACTGGACCGCTGCTCTAATAGTTTGAGGATATTCACCATAAACAATATTTACTTTTTCTACTGTCGTATGCATTGTGAATGTCTGAATAGCTTCACCAGCAAGTTATCTGACCTCTATAGCAGCAGAACACAGACAGATGGGTTTCAAACCGGTACAACAAGAACCATACTTGAGTTACGTGTTTGTTTACATTTGGTATAATAGGACAGACGTTTGTGAAACCTCTACTCCTGAGGGTGGGACAATAATTCGCGTTGCTGATACCTTCATAGCATTTGATCAAGTTCCATACACGTTACATCGCTGAATTACTCTTAGAAAATCATTTCAAAAGCCACATAAAAAGGTTTATAGTTCCATTAGGAATAAAGCAAGGTCAGTGTCGTAATTCGGCGACTATAGACGATAAATTTCCTTGCGAAAATTAGGAAATTCGCCATATTGTTCGTTATAGCTTGGCGAAACCGAGCCTCCGTATACTTTTCTTTCTGAATATATCTGGTGTTGCCTGCCTGAGATGCCTCACATGTATGTAAAGAAACACGAAAAATTTCTTATCTACTTGGAGGAAATAAAACATATTAATATCTACATGCTATCCATTGGCAATCTGACGCACAGATACGTCATAATCCAGAAACCAGAAGGCTCATGCTGTTGGTCTTCGGTAACGTACACCACCTCTACAACACCGCACTACACAGCACTAAACTATACAGCACTACTGTTCAGGCATCAGAAGCAAAACTAAATTTCCACATTTTATCGGAATTGTTAGCCCTAGCGCACTGAGACACAACTCAGAATTCAGAGGGGCTGCCATACCAGCGAAGGTGTAGAGATTGGAGGATGGCTGTTACGGTCTCATGAAACCCTTCCTGGTCCTCTTCGAAGCTCATCTTCTCGTTGTTACAGGAAGGTCATTGTAGTTGGATGTCAGCTGTGGCGTATGTCGTCATAATATAAGGACTCTTCTTGGTTGTCCCTCGGCCTCGTAAGCTCGTGTTTTGGTTGTGTTCCTTTGCTGATCTATAACGTTTTGTCTTATGGCACACTCACCAACGATACCGCGTGGGATGCCGATTTATCCTCATTTGCAAGTGTGTGTTGACCGTTAACGTATTTGCAATAAGTAGCTGGTGTATGGATCACGTCCGGATATGTAACGTATTGCGCCCTGGGTCGGAAAGAAGTATGACATTCTTGATCATTGTTTCATATTAGGAAGGTGAAAACGGCAAGCCGGCCAGTGTAACCGAGCGGTTCTAGGCGCTTCAGTCTGGAATCGCGCAACCGATACGTTGGCACTATCGAATCGTGCCTCGGGCATGGACGTGCGTGACGTCCGTAGCTTAGTTGGGTTCAAGTAGTTCTAAGTTCTAGGTGACTGATGACCTCAGATGTTAAGTCCCATAGTGCTCAGAGCCATTTGAACCATTTGAAAACGGCAAGGGGGTGCTGTTGAGTGTAAGATACTCTACCAGAATAAATTTATTACAATTTGAACGAAACACTTTACTTAAATGAGAAAAAAATTGAACATGAAAACAAACTCTGAGACAAGCTCTAAACACATCAAATAAGAACAACACATACTAAAAGAATTTATTAATATATCTTTACAAATAGCTGTTGGTGGAACAGACTAGTAAAAATCCGAGAACAGAAATTTGTTGAAATCAATTTTAAGCAGAAAATGTCAACAAGACTTACTATGGAAGCCTCAGAAAAGCTGCTGCCGACAGAGTTTAATCTAATGGGCACAAGATTAAACAGCAACTCTCAACACGATTTGGTATTGTAACTTAAGAAAAGCTACTGTTGGCAGAATTTAATAAAATTATCAAATGAACACGAAGTTAAACAGCAACAGCTCTCGAGGGAACCATTTTTAAAATAACCCACTGGCGTAGTTAAAATTTAATTTAGAACTGAGAATCTAACTGAATGGTAAATGTAATTCAGGGTAGGTAGTCCATAGAAATATGGGAGCCCTTTTAAATAATGAAAGACAAAACAAACGGTACATGTCTTCAATCAAGCAGCTTGTTGCACTCAGGTTTTAGAGTAACGAAAACTCAATACCGCTAATCAAGCCATTAATTAGTACAAAATCCCGTCTGTAGCATGAGTCCGTTAGGTGGTAACGGAAGCAGGACCAAAACAGAAATTTGGCTTAGATTAAACTGTTTGTTAATTTAGCTCCATTAGCGCAGCATATGTATAACATAGAGCTTTTTCGTTGCAAGGGAACTATCTGTTCTGGTACAGGCGTTACTTATAATACGCTAGCCACAGTTACGAGGCCAATGTATACACAAAGACAAAGTGAAGCGACAGAACTATAACATCTGCTACCAGTAACACACAAACACAGATGAACAAGCTTATAAATTACAAACGATGCATGCACAGTACAGACTGCCGTGAGATTAAGAGACCGCTCATCCACATAAGGTGCGATAAACAAGTATAAATGAAACTTCAACTATACAGGAGTGACTTATATCACACGAAGCTTTACAATTTTGAGCAAGGCCCTCTATCAAAACGAGCTGAGTTCGCCAAGCGGCTCTAGAGTAATACCACAAGGTCAATTATAGACAATCGCTAGGAAATTACTTAATGACGAACCTCACCTAATTAGTTCACTGATTCTGCTCGACTTCTCACAAAATTTGAGTAACCAGGACGGTGAGCACACATATGACAAGATCACAAAACGAATAACATCTGTAAAAACAATAAAGATCCCCAACTTCTGCATATCGACGTATAGTTCAACGGCGACTCAAAATAACAGAACCTGCTAGCAAGCAAGCCCATCCACAATAGAGCTGTCGTTCAGCAACCAACAGAATGCAATCCACAGGCATCCCTTGTGACCAGTGATTGGAACGAACCCTCAGGTAGCAAACCTTCCACCACAGATGACAAAAGATTCTTCCAGATAATCAAACGCCGAGAAGAAGAAAAAGTCCAAACGTTACCTCGGAACACGTTTCTCACCAGAAAACAGTCACTGACCAAATGTCAACAACCGGCGCATCGGACCAGCACAGACTACCTTTTTGAATGTGTCTGCTACGCAACCTTAGCCCCGGGCACGAAGCCTGACCTTCTTCTCAGCTCACTGCCTGCCGGAACTGAGTGAAGGGCTGCCGTTGACGCTGAGAGTGGCGAGCTCTTCCTAAGTTCTGTGATGGGAGGATGTCAAGCAGGTGAATGCTATTCCTGCAGGACCGTGGCTGGGTGGAAGACACTGTGATCTGAGGATTGACATGAGGTCTTCCTCTAGTAGCTGCGGAGGTGCTTTACTCGCGAAGCAGCTCTGGCCAACGAGCAGACAGCAGGTGGTGCTCCTGATGGCCCAGGAGCTGGATGAACCGGTTGGTGGACCCGTGACGGCATGGAGCTGACAAGTAGGGTAGTCCTTCGGGAGGTGCGTAGCGAGCCTCGTGCCCGACCGTACACTCGCTGCAGCGTCCCAGTGTGCAATGCTGCGGCGTTGCGCCACAGCTCAGCAGTATACTCCAGCGCTGGACAAACCAGCGACAGCATGCATTGTCTGCAGATTTAACATTGGCGACGGAGACGAAAAATACTGCAGCTTATCGATCACTAGAGAGCTTGGATTTTCTTAGTCGTAACTTCGTTCATGAGAAATTTTACCGAATCTTAGGTGCGGCAGCTATTTCAGTGCAGATCTGCAGTTAAGATGGATGCGAATCTTTACACAACGGTGCCGAATAGGGTCTTCAATCTTCTTCTGTCGCTTCCTTGTTCAGCACTTACTGTGCAACAGAAAGGAGCCAGTCTCGCAGCCTGGTGCACGAATACCATTGCTAGTTCCTAACATATAAACAGCAGCGAAACCTAGTGGTTATGCTAATGACTTAATGTGGAACCGATTTACCATAGAAAAAAATTAGTTCCGATTTTGGTCAGCAGGTGAAACTCTGCTGCTGTGAATCCAAGAGACACGTATATAAATGGTTGCATATATAACGGATTGTAAGTAGGCTGTTTATGTTTTCTTATTGGCAACGTTACATAGCGCTCTGTATGAAAATCACTGGCTGTGCTGTGTGCAGTCTGTGGCTAGTTTGCATTGTTGTCTGCCATTGTAGTGTTGGGCAGCGGCAGCTGGATGTGAACAGCGCGTAGCATTGCGCAGTTGGAGGTGAGCCGCCAGCAGTGGTGGATGTGGGGAGAGAAATGGCGGAGTCTGGAAATTTTGAAGACTGGATGTCATGAACTCCTATGTATATTATGATTTTTCAACACTATTAAGGTAAATACATGGTTTGTTCTCTATTAAAATCTTTCATTTGCTAACTATGCCTATCAGTAGTTAGTGCCTTCCGTAGTTTGAATCTTTTATTTAGCTGGCAGTAGTGGCGCTCGCTCTTTTGCAGTAGTTCGAGTAACGAAGATTTTTGGTGAGGTAAGTGATTTGTGAAAGGTATAGGTTAATGTTAGTCAGGGCCATTATTTTGTAGGGATTTTTGAAAGTCAGATTGCATTGCGCTAAAAATATTGTGTGTCAGGTTAAGCACAGTCTTGTATAATTCTTCAAAAAGGGGACGTTTCATATGGCGACCCTGTCAGGATACCTCACTGGAATCTTCTGATTTTTTCCTTGTAGTTTGTGTAATTAGTGTAGCTATTTTTTATTGCTAGCACATAATAGTAGAGAGAATCTCCTTTGTAGTTGCAGTCTTTCATTGTTGTTGTGGCATGCATGTAGATTTGCACCAAGTATTTTGCAGCTGCGCTTGCAATTAGCTAGATATTATTTTCAGTGTTTTCTTATTTTGCTCTTCAAATTGTGCTTTTCTGTGTTGTCGTGTGAAATATTGTGACAATAATGGCGTGTGAAAAACGTAATACTAGGCTCCAAAGTAAACTGAGAAATGACAGTGAAGACGAAAGCAATGTGTTAGCGCCACCGTGTAATGAATTAACTAATGACCAAAGTAGTAATTTGGTAATTGTGGATAGGGAAATGTAGCGGGCGGCAAACAATGGCGTAGACAGTGAAACAATTAGTGAACAGGGAAGCATTATTGATCGATCGGTCAGCAACAGCCCGCCTCAGGAATCGGGAATGACAGGACACAATTTTGCAAACATTGTAGACTCAGGTTTTGGGTTCTCACCGTTTTCTCAAATGAGTCAAGACACATTTTCCGCTTGTCAAAATGTGAATGTTGCCGGTGTAAATTCACTGCCGAAAAGCACTGAGGAACATGTTTCAGACACCAGTGCATTGTTATTACAATTAATGCAACAAATGGGACAAAAGCTTGAAAAGTTAGACACAATAGAGCAAAATCAGAGACAAACACAGCAACAGTTAGACACAATGGAACAAAATCAGAGACAAACACAGCAAAAGCTTCAAAAGTTAGACACAATGGAACAAAATCAGACACCACACTTGAACAAACACGTGAAGATTTAACTACTGAGTTACATAACATTGAATCGAAATGTCAAAAAGTCTGTAATGACGTAAAAACGCAAATTTGTGAGCATTTTCAACCTATTTTTTTGCGGCATGAAAATACATTACAGAATCACGAAGCAGCCATAAAAGAACTGCAAACTATTGTTCATGAAAATCACGACACCTTGCAAGCTAAAATTGACTCAGTTGCATCTACCAATTCAGTTACGCAACTTGCAAAAACTCAAGAAAACTTAAAGGACACAGTAGATACGATTTCAACACAAATGGACACTCTGAATCTTGGTTCAGAAAAACACACTGAGGAAATAAGTACACTATCGGAGAAAGTAGCCGAACTTTCAGATCAGTTCACTAACTTATCTGCAAAGGTAGATGAAGATCTGAATGACACAAGACCTGTAGCCATCACTGACACAGAAGAGTATGAATAAATTAAGAAATTCAAACAAAATCAGAATCAAATTAATACGCAATACAAAAGAGAAATCCGGGAAGTACAAGAACAGTTGGCACAAGTAATACAAAAATTTCATATTTCAGAGGACACTCGCACTCCAACACGGGAAGAGGAACTTAGAAATACGGAAAAGCCACAAAATAATAACACAGGACACTTCGGAAATTATGAAAGAAATTGGTAAGGTGCACCGAATTTTAAGATGGAACCGCCAACACGACGTAACAATGACCGATATGCTACTCGCCGACACGATGATTTTGACTATAAGCTGTTCATTACTACACGTAAATTCAAAACGTTTAAAAATTCTGCCAACGACATTAATCCACAAGCGTGGCTCCATCAATTCTCTCATTGTTTTCCTCCCAATTGGTCATTGGAGCACAGGTTAGAATTTTTGTGTGGCTACTTGGAGAATGAACCAGCTGTAAGAATGCGATCGGTCATTCACGATTGTCACAGTGAAGGAGAATTTTATCATGCCTTCCTCTCAGCATATTGGTCTCAAGCTACACAAGACCGAGTAAAACATAGCATCATAATGATGAAACATTTCGAACAATCTGAATTCTCCAGTCTTGTGAAATATTTTGAAGACATGTTGCACAAGAATCAGTACCTGGCAAACCCATACAGCCCCTCAGAACTCATCCGCATTTGCTTAATCAAATTACCTGAACATTTACGACATATTATTTTGGTAGGACGTTGCAAAGACGACATTGAAGCCTTTCAGGGACTCTTACAAGAATTAGAAATTGCCACTGATAATCGCAGAATGCGAAAACAGGAACACAACAATTACAGATCACATCCGTCACAATTCCGTGATGACAGAAATAATATACGACAAGGCTATTCTCACAACACATATCGTGACCAAAACAGACACCACCCGTATGACAACCGTTGGCAGAGTAGTAATAATTGCAGGAAAGATCACCTCTCCGAGGTAATGACTATGACAGAGACAATCATAGAAACAGACAAAATATGGCAACCAGAACTATTATTATCACGGGAGACAGAATAACTTCAGGCGCAACGGTCCACCGTGCAGTGATAATTCAGGGAGAAATTCTCCACCACTTAACCGACAAGAAAGAAACTACAGGAACTACCGACATGACGACAGACGATATGATCGCAACGACAGAGCTGAATTGCATCAGAACTGGCGGGATTCAAACAGAGCAGGGCCCTCTCGACAAGATGAATTTGTAGAAGTTAGGTCTACAAATCCCAATAACGACGCGTGCCAACAAAGAGACAATAGGCAATGACTCATACCGCTGGCAGCCACAAAACGTACGTATGAAACTGACGACGCAGCTGCTGTAGCTAGTAATTACGTAAAAATGGAAGACATTAGGGACATCTTACTCCAGGAACATGACGTTAAACATAACAACATTACATATCCTGTGATTCAAATTACAGTAAATGACGTAAAATTTACGGCAGTTATTGACACTGGCAGTCCCATTTCAGTAATTAGTGAAACAGCCTTTAGCAAATGCAACAAATCGAACGATTGTCCCACACTTCCGTTACGTAAGATTAAATTACAAGGCGCAATCTTTGGAAAAAGTGTAGATGTACGCCAACAAACCAATTTAGAATTCTTTTGCCAAAGCCACAACTTCTCTATGAACTTTCTTATTGTTCCATTATTGTCGACGGAAATTATATTGGGAGTAGAATTTTTGAATGAATACAAAGCAATCTTATACTTTCACGATGCTGAAATAAGTTTAGAGAAGGAAGGTAAGTCAATAGCTTTGAAATTTGAAGATTGGCTCTCAAACCATGACGAGGAAATTAATCGGCTTTACCTTCTGTTAGACAACAGTTCGGAATTTTCTATGGAACTAGACACTAACAATCACTCTGCAAGTACTGACAGGGCTGATATCGAAGGCATATTTGAAATTAATGAGTTAATTCAGAATAAAATTCAAACAATTGAGAATTGTAATGACACTGATAGGCAGGACCTTTTTGAGATTTTACAAGCACATACCATAGTTTTTACTCACAAAACAGGAACAATCAAGGGATTTCAATACCAATTTTGTGTTCGTGAGCATACTCAATTTTGTGTTAGACCATACGTAATTCCAGCACATTATAGGGACCGTGTTAGAACAGAAATACAATCTATGCTTGACGAGGGCATTATTGAGCCTGCAGTAAGCTCATACAACAATCCATTACATGTTGTTGAGAAGAAAAATGGGTCGATCAGGCTTGTCTTAGATTCGAGACAAATCAATACTATCATTATTCCTGAAACAGACAGGCCACAAACGTTGGAAGAACTTCTTCAAAATTTTAATGGTGTAAAAGTGTTGTCTTCTATTGATCTCAGATCCAGCTTTTATCAGATCGAACTTCATCCAGAATGTAGAAAGTACACAGCTTTCCTTTGTTTCGGCGTTTGTTATGAGTTTCGGAAACTTCCTTTTGGTTTGAACATTTCTTCGGCAGCATTCATTCGCGGGCTAAATTCCATATTACCTGAATTCTTAAAACGTCACATCACCTTATATGTGGACGATATTCTGATAGCAGAAGCCTCATGGGAACAACACAATCGTTTCCTCAACAGCGTGTTACGTATTTTTGCAGAATCTGGAATTGCAGTTAACTTGGAAAAGTCTGAATTTGGTAGGACAAAGGTGAAGTTTTTGGGACATATTATTTCTTCTGAAGGTATTCAGCCGGATCCTGAAATGTTAGAAGCAATAAGAGCCATTCCAGTTCCATCCACACAAAAAAGTCCGCAGTTTTCTAGGTCTTGTAAATTTTTACCGTCGTTTTCTGAATATGCAAACTCTAGTTACACCAAAACTTTGTTCTCTCACTGGAAAAAATACTATTTGGAACTGGGACGAACAAGCACAGTTGGAATTCAATTCTTTGAAAGAATCGCTACTTAATGCGCCAATACTAGCTCATCCAGATCTGTCACAAGATTTCTGCCTTAGCACGGATTCTTCTAAAGTCGGTCTTGGTGCCCATTTATTTCAAGAAGCCACAGAAAATGACACTACTGTTCAGAAAACCATTGCTTTTGCTAGCCGAGTGCTAAAAAAATCTGAAAAAATTTATTCCGTTACTGAATTAGAAGCTTTAGCTATCGTTTGGGCATTTAACAAATTCCGTTTCTTTCTTTCTGGTAAGCACGTAAAAGTATACAGTGATCATCGTGCATTACAATTTCTTATGTCTTCAAAATTAAATCATGACAGGTTAAAACATTGGGCATTGTTTCTGCAAGAATTCTGCTTCACAATAGTCTACATTCCCAGCAAGGAGAATGTGGTGTCACCGCCAGACACCACACTTGCTAGGTGGTAGCTTAAATCGGCCGCGGTCCATTTAGTACATGTCGGACCCGCGTGTCGCCACTGTGTAATCGCAGACCTAGCGCCACCACCAAGGCAGGTCTCGTGATACGAGAGAGCACTCGCCCCAGTTGTACGAGAACCTAGCTACCGACCAGATGTACGAAGCCTTTCTCTCTCATTAGCCGAGAGACAGAATAGCCATCAGCTAAGTTAATGGCTACGAACTAGCAAGGCGCCATTAGCCATACAGTGATTGTACTTAAAGTCTTCTGTGTATCGTCAAGATCGATGTACCACAAGGAATGAGTAAAGTTAAGTATTAAACATGCTCCGTACTTTTCTTCCTAACATTAATTACGTATCCTGTTCCAGTACATCACGCCCGTCTGCGTTAGTCTAGAGTGCCTTTTCAGCCATCTCAACTTCACGGTGTCGGCCCAGCTACCGACACAACAGAGAACATTGTTGCGGACGCACTGTCACGCGCACCGGCTGGGCTTGAGAAAAGTAACACAGAAGGCAACCTCTAGAAAAATTTCAGTATTCTTTACATTCAGAAAGTCGCTTTTGAAAACTTCATCACCACATCTTTAAAGGACATTGCTCATGAACAAGATAAAGATCCGATTTGGAAAGACATCAAGAGTAAATGGCATGAAAAGACACACACACAGATTCGGCATTATTATCTGGTTAGAAACAATATACTCTTCAAACGCTGCACTGTTGATGACAAGCTATGGGTACTTTGCATTCCAGACGATTTTGTTAATAAGCTCATTTGGTACATTCATTTCAGCTACGCACATTTTGGTCCACGAAAATGTTATCATATTCTTCGAACGACTTGTTATTTTAACAATATGGTAAAGAGAATTCGAAGAGTCTTGTCTATTTGTAAACTTTGTCAAAAGGCGAAACCATCTACTGTCTCACATCATGCTCCGTTGTTTCCTATTATTCCTTCTAAATTAAAAGAATTTGCTGCTGTTGACCTCTTGGGACCACTTGTCAGAACATCTATTGGATTTTCGTATGTTCTAGTCGCTGTTGAACTTACTTCAAAATTTGTTTCTTTCACACCGTTACGTAAAGCCACTGGACGGTCTGTATCCAACGCCTTTGTTAAAAATTTCTTACGTGAAGTTGGACACGTTAGTAAAGTCATTTCAGATAACGGACCGCAATTCAGATCTGCTGTTTGGTCACGCATGCTTCGGAATCATAAAATCAAACCTGTTTTTATTTCATTGTACTCACCACATTGTAACCCGTCTGAACGGATTATGAAAGAAATCAATAAGCTTTGCAGACTTTATTGTCACAGAAAGCATCAGCAATGGGACAGATATTTACACTTATTTCAAAACGTGCTGATTGAAATGCCTCATGATTCCACTGCTTTACCACCTACTCGTGTACTGAAGAATTAGGAACCACCGAACAGAATCAGAGCGCTTGTACCTTTTCCGAATACACGTAAACTTCGACACAAATACATAATTGATTTGGCTATTAAAAATATAAAATCTGCAGCAGACAAAAGGAGAAAACTACACGGTAAAGCAAATGCACAGAAATTATACATTGGTCAGAAAGTTCTCATTAAAGCTCATTCATTGTCACATAAGAAGAAACACTTGAGCCACAAATTCTTTCTAGTTTACAATGGACCTTATAGAATCCGACGTATACCACATGATAATTGCGTTGAAGTTGAAACTCTGCGTACTAGGAAGAGTAAAGGATTGCACCACATTTCACATGTAAAACCGTTTATTGAAAGATAATCTGCTTTTCAACTTAGTCTTTGCCATAAAATTTTTCACTTCACGTTTCTAGTATGCTTTGTCAGACTTAGAATCTGTTAACATGCAACAATGTTTGAGGTTAAATATCCAGTCAAGAACCAAGAGAACTTATTTAAACAGAAATTACGAATGCATTGTTATAGTGAGCAGACGACACAGTGGTTAGTTTACGTGACAGCTACACGATTTTATCATGACGCTACTAATGAGTTACAATTTACAATGTTGCTTTTGCGGTGTATCTGTTTTATATCTACACAGTTTTTCTGAATTCTTCTGGAAAGTAAAACATGTTTTAGTAGCAACTTTTGTGGTATAGCTACAATGAGACAGCCTTTTCCGTAGCACAACAATACGTTACAGCACAGTAGTTTCTTCTTCATGGCAATATGCGTAATAACTAAAGATATCTATACGCAAAGCATTTCACTTTTGTTTATCATGAGGTAAGTACATTGACTTCAGCAGAACTTTGCTTACAGAGGACGATAACTACGACACTTCCACAGGATTATATTACAGCAAGACGCACATTTAGCGCTACAGGACACACATTTGAGTGATCAATTTTGTACTTAAAACATTTATTTTTAAAGATTTTTGAATTACAAAGAAAGTTTTCCGTGATACATTTCATTCCATTGCTGTAATCTGTAACACCTGAGGGTATAATTACATTAATCCTCAGGGGGGTACACGCCTACTTTGTGTTTGGCAAGCACAAGGAGCCCTAGCTAATATGGTATTTGCTTATACAACTTTACACATCGGTACCATATTTCTCTGACACAGAATTACACAGCTATCTGGTCATTTAACTGAGAGAGACAAACATTTATTTTACTACATCAGGACATGTTTACGCAATTACACCGTTGGATAACTTCACACTTACGAAATTGTATTTTGTCTGTACTTTGTGAACTGTTCATACTTTTTCGGAACCATTGTGATACTATGAGAGCTTTGAATGATGTATTTGGTAAGGGAGCATGATTTTTAAAGTAAGTTCGAGGTAAATGAACTACTGACGTGAGCAGAGAATTTCTTTTTGGTTTTGAAACTATTGGAGGAAGCTACGACGATTTTGAGATTTGGCTGAGGTTTTATGATGTTATTATTACGATGAAGATGTGTATTATGCTGTTGCAGTATGTTTATGATCAATAAGCTGATGCTATATGAATTATTTGATTATGCTACGTATCTGTTATGATGAAATATTGAAGAAGTGTCGATGAGTATTTATATGTGTAATAAGGTAAGGAGTAATGAATAGTGGTTAGGGACTCTGACTTGTGAAAAAGGATGTTGGAAACCAAGTGTTGTACTTTAAGAGTTATGAAATGTATGTAAATGCGTGAATGTATCACAATGCTGGCGAAAATTTTTTGGACACTGTTATATTCATAAGATTTTGTATCTACACATTTGCAATGCAAATTCTCCACCTCTGAAATTTTTTATATGATACTGCCACTGTAGCGGAAACTGCTGTCGTAAATATTTCCGTAAGAAAGTTAAGTGACCACCTGCACGTAATGCGTCGTGGGCACCCAGCTGTGTCAGACACCTGGAGAAAAAGCCATTAGTGCATGCCTTTTCAGAGGCACAGGTAGAAAAGAAAAAAAAGGGAGGCCATTATCCTCGCTATTGACATTCCTTGTAGAAAGCACTGCAAATACGACACGCTCATTACTTGGAAAGATACTTACATCTGCACACCTGATTATGACAAGCGCCTTTCTCGAGAATTGAGAGAATTTTTACTGCCTTATGAAATGCCATATGGCTAATGAATGATGTTTCGTGTCTTCCTTTGTACATATTTGCTCATTTTCTTAAATATCTAGTTTCTAGCTGCACTGCAGCATTGGTTATTATAAAATCTAATTGATGTACTAATATCACTATTTTCTGTCTACAGACCCAGTAAAGAATACGTTTCTGATAAACTTTCTTAGAAAAGAGAGCACAAATAGACGTTTCCCTTCACAGGAATTGCATAAATACTTTTTTTAATGACTTGGTAATTTCTTTTCTAGAATAAATTGTGATGCATCACTCTAGTGTTAAGATGTGACATAGGTATTAGACATGGCCATTTTTAGTGTAATATTTATTCTGCTTGAGCTATGTCATGTTTAGATATAAGTTTTAGCATTGGCTGCTCTTTGCCAGGCATAGTGCTACTAAATTTCACTTTGTATTACTCTGTTAAGCTAGTTTTACTT
Organism: Schistocerca piceifrons; assembly: GCF_021461385.2. Taxonomy (NCBI): domain Eukaryota; kingdom Metazoa; phylum Arthropoda; class Insecta; order Orthoptera; family Acrididae; genus Schistocerca; species Schistocerca piceifrons. The sequence goes on along the minus strand of NC_060143.1, from coordinate 310,419,543 downwards.
TTGATTTATTTTTCTTGTTGCTCCACATTGGCTCATATTAGTTGTAATGTTGCATTGCTTGGTAATTTAGATTTAACGTAGCTTGCTTTGACAATTTCCGTTTTTTTCATTGCTGTTTGTGTTAATTGTTTTGTGCTGCTGTATTGCCTCATCCCTTAGTTTAGCATCTGAGCTCAGTAGATTTAAGTTAGCTTAAGAGGGGGTAGACTATATAAGAAACTAGCTATTATGAATTGGAAGAAATGCATTGAGAAGGTATATGAAAACGATTTGGGCCAAAATGAGTATTGTACAATGATCCATAATTATTTTGAAAGAAATATGTTAGAAAACAGAAAAGAGGTATAGATAAGACTTTTTGGGAATAATGATGAACGAAGGGAGATCTCCAAGAACAAAAAAGGTTTTGTTCGCAAATTACTGCAGTACCAAATGTTACACTAAAAACGAACCCTGCCCTTTCCATTGTGTTATCCCCCTATGTGTTTGTGTACCCTTGTATATTTTTTTTCTTCCTGTCTCTGTGCACTGTTTCATAGAATTTTTTTCTCTTCTAATACTAAGCTACATTCACTATGATGAGGACACTGTTATCCTCAAATATAATTGGTTTTAATAATATGTTACTTACTTTGTAAAGATGTTTAGACATTATTTATTCTGTTTTGTTTTTATGCTCATGTGTGAAATTGATGTTTCAAAAGTTATTCTGATCTTTTATGTATGAACTTATGTCATAATTCCTGTAACACTGATGTATATGTTATTTCGATTCTTTTGTAAAGCTTGTACTACAAATGTTATCTGTATTGTTATGTTCTTTAATGATGTATTCTGTACCTTTGTAATTGTATTCTTATGTTCTAAAATTGTAATTGACACAAGTTCATCAAATTAAGTAACTTGTAAGTTACATTTCATTGCACACATTTCTGTTGGTCATAGTATATGGACAATATGTGAGAAGTAGAGACTGATAGTGTTTGCACGTGTGTTAATAATTCAGCAAGGGACTGGATAACAGCATTGCTGGTTCTAAGGACATTTCAAAAAAAATTTTTTTTTGAGTGCACAAGTCGTGGTTTATGGACTTGCTATATTCTCCACAAGACTCTTCGATGGTGATTGTGCACCTGCACAGTCGCAACAGATGGCTGCTGGCCATCTCTACGAGAACTACAGTGGGTCTGCATCTTTGATGACCCACCAATACTATTATTTCTACAAGGACTGCAGTGGGTCACCACCTCTGGTGGGCCACCAATACCATAATCTCTACCAGGACTGCAGTGGGTCTGCTCTGTGATGACCTACCTACCACTATTCTTCAAAACTTCGACTGGCTCTCCTGTGGGTTTGCTCTGTTGTGACCCATTACCTGTCAGCATGTCAAGAGTCAGCATTGTCTTTCTGTTGGAAGGACAACACTAATTCTTCAGGACTGCATGGAAATCCATTACTTCTGTGTGCATTTTCTTTTACTGCTCAGACTTTGAGAAAAACACTGCAATTTTACTGTGATGAATGATCAGGACTGTCTTTATGGACTGTGAGAAAATTTTAGCTTTTGACCAACATTGTATCAATAAGTGTGTGCATTTGATATCTTTGCTTTTGTAATTATGAAAAATTTCATCAAATCATTATTGGCCACTGCCCAAAACAATTTGTAAAATTTTTTGTGGGGAGCATGGGGGCTATGTAAGTAGGCTGTTTATGTTTTCTTATTGGCAACGTTACGTAGCGCTCTGTATGAAAATCACTGGCTGTGCTGTGTGCAGTATGTGGCTAGTTTGCATTGTTGTCTGCCATTGTAGTGTTGGGCAGCGGCAGCTGGATGTGAACAGCGCGTAGCGTTGCGCAGTTGGGAGTGAGCCGCCAGCAGTGGTGGATGTGGGGAGAGAAATGGCGGAGTTTGGAAATTTTTAAGACTGGATGTCATGAACTCCTATGTATATTATGATTTTTCAACACTATTAAGGTAAATACATTGTTTGTTCTCTATTAAAAGCTTTCATTTGCTAACTATGCCTATCAGTAGTTAGTGCCTTCCGTAGTTTGAATCTTTTATTTAGCTGGCAGTAGTGGCGCTCGCTGTTTTGCAGTAGTTCGAGTAACGAAGATTTTTGGTGAGGTAAGTCATTTGTGAAAGGTATAGGTTAATGTTAGTCGGGGCCATTATTTTGTAGGGATTTTTGAAAGTCAGATTGCGTTGCGCTAAAAATATTGTGTGTCAGGTTAAGCACAGTCTTGTATAATTCTTCAAAAAGGGGACGTTTCAGGATTAGTAACGGGATGTGGGCAGAAAAGCTCAAATAAGTGAGAAAGGCATGTTTGATTTTATTATAAAGCCTCAATTACACATTATGTTCAATGCGAGCACCAGAGACGCCGACGAGATGCTGCATCCGTAAAACAACGGAATGTGAAATGTGAGCAACGTGTTTCTGCATACTGGCCTTCAAATCAGGTAGAGACCGAAATTGTCCCTGGAAAACGCACCCTTTTAGATAATCCCAGAGCCAAAAGTTACATGGATTCATATCAGGCGATCTTGCAGACCATGCAAATGGGAAACCTTTGGAGATAACAAGTTCGTGGAACGCTGCATTAAGCAGACCTCTCAGTGGGTAACCTAGATGAGGTGTTGCCCTATCTTGGATTAAAGCAGTGGTTTTCGCACAGTTGCACTCTTCCGAATCAGGAATCACATGCTGTACAAGGAGGTCTCGATAACGGGCAGACGTTCGGTACACCTGGGAGGCCATCTGGGTATATTCTTTTCAAAGAAGAACAGACCGATAGTAAAGGTACATATGAATCCGTATCACTGTCACCTACGACGAGTGAAATGACTCATCGTGCACGACACGCGGTTTAACACTACCCCAAATTCGTCAGTTCTGTGTATCCACTGCACACTGTAGTTCCTCGTCACTCTATACAACATTGCCTGGCAACATTTCATCAACTTGGATCCGTGCCAGAAACCGAAGAGCAAATTCAAAACGTTGCTGCGAATCATGAGGTTTCAGGTGCTGCACCGTCCAGATCTTGTACTGGTAGGCATGTAAACTAGACTGGAAAACTTTCCACATTGTTGACCATGGGATAGCCAATACTCGTGATATTGCACGAGCACCAGTACTACCCGCGACACCTGCTGCAAGGTCAGTTACAGAAACAGTAGCATCGTCAGTAACTTCCAACAGGAAAAAAAAATCACATTTCATGTGTAGTCTATTGGTTCAAGCGATTTTCCTTTTACGTATTCAGAGTGTATCATCTGAAACTTGCTCCACATATAATGCTGAAATGGACAGTGCTATTGATGTGTATTTTTCACAGAACAGTTTGGTAATCAGTGACTGGTGATGATAGCCAATAGCCGGCCAGAGTGGCCGAGCGGTTCTAGGCGCTAAGTCTGGAACCGCGCGAGCGCTACGGTCGCAGGTTGAATCCTCCCTCGGGAATGGATGTGTGTGATGTCCTTAGGTTAGTTAGGTTTAAGTAGTTCTAAGTTCTAGGGGACTGATGACCTCAGATGTTAAGTCCCATAGTGCTCAGAGCCATTTGAACCATTTTTTGTTAGCCAATAAACAGATTGTAATAATACATGGAAAGTGCAATATTTGTCCAAACATACACATCTTTAAGCGGAACAATGCATATTGACATTAAAAAACTAAATGGAGGGTAAATAAGAATGTTAGTCGTGTTTGCTGCAGGATTCTAGTGCAAGTCGTTTACGAGATACTGCATTTTGAAAAATTCCCACATCGACATTTTTTTGTGCCATTCATCCTACGCAGCTGCTAGGTACGACGTTGTAATGTTTGCTTTAGTGTGTTTATATGTTCCTTGAGTACATTACGTCTTGCTGGTCAGTTAGGATGTGACAGTCCAAGCAGTAGGTCGTGAGTGAACGATCGGATTTACCAGTGCAGAAAAAGCCGACGTCCCCATGGTGTGTGGAGATTAATGGAAGAATGCAGTTCGTTCTTGTAAGGTGCATTCGGTGACATAGTAGAAAAGACGTCAATCATCTCTGCAGTTAGTAGTAGTAGAAGTAGCTTTATTCATCCGTAGATTTCTTTTTACAAGGATATAGGACATGTCAAAGTATTTACAAATTGAGATCCATTTAAAATAAGCTAATTGGTGTACACATATATTCACAGACATCTAGTTAGAGACAATCATTAGATTTACTCCTGGTATACAATACTTTTCTTTACAAATAACTTAAATAAGGTAATGCCACATTGTTCACTCATATCTCACTATCAGTCACTGCAAACACTATACACACATTGTTACATAACACTTCACTCACTACACACACACACACACACGCGCACGCACACACACACACACACACACACACACACACACACACACACTGGTGATCTCTGGGCCATTCTATGTATCGCAGCTCCCCATTTGCTATCCTGAAAGTTGAGTCAGCATCCCTCCATAATGAGCGAGATGTTGAGCTCAGAAAGAGGAAGAGGTGTTATTATTGTATTACGCATAGCTTGGTGGTAAGTATTTCTACAAAGGAAAAAAGAGGGATAAAAACATAAAGGGAAGTTGTTATGGGGAATGTTTGATATTTTATAATCATTATTATTATTATTATTATTTATTTGTATAACGTTTTTTTCAAACCCTTACTCTGCTTTAGCTAAGTTATCCTTCAATGTATAAAATGTATTGCATAACAGCTGCCTTTTTAAATAAGCGTATTTTTGCAATTTCTTTAATCTCTTTTGGTAATTTATTGTACAGTTTTATTCCTTGGTAGAAAATGCTGTTTTGAGTTTTATGTTTACTTTTTCTTGGTAAATGTAAGTTGAGTCTATTTCTTGTTGCATGGTCGTGGACAGAGCTATTTGTACAGTAACTGCCAATGTTATTTTTGATGTATACAACTGACTGGTAAATGTATTCACGAGGAGCAGTTAAAATCCCAAGTGTTCTGAACAGATCTTCACAATGACCTCGATTAGTATTTTTGGTCATTATTCTTATGGCTCTTTTCTGGAGTTTGAAAATTGTGTTCATATTTTGTGCATTTGATCCCCAAGAAAGAATGCCATAGCTAAGAACTGAGTGTACATATGAATAATAGTTAACTAAAAGACACTGCATGTTACACACTGATGATAGGATTCTAAGGGCACAACATGCTCATGATAATGTGTTTGCATGTACCTTTGTGTGTTCACATCACTTCAACTGAGAATCAGTTTTCATTCCTAGAAATTTTGCATTTGTTACACAGTTTATAGAGGTGCCTACTACATTTAATTTAACATTGTGTTTGTCCTCTCCAAACTGAAATTCATGGCATTAGTTTTCTTTATGTTCAATGTCACTTTATTGTTTATTGATCAAACATAAACTTCCTTGAGAGTTTCATTTGCTTTCTCGGCAAGGAGTTCTCTTGTTTTCTCAGTGACTGTAATATTGGTGTCAACCTCTTCAACCAGTCATATGAAAATGGTAGTGTAGCACATAGACAAGGTAACAGAAGGAAACGAGTGACGGCAGAAGATGGTGAAAGTAATGTTGTTGCTGCTGTTGCAGTTGATGCGCATGTTAGCTTCCGTGCAATCGCTCGAGAAAGTGGCATGTCTGGCAAGTGTCCTACGCATACTTCATCGACATAGGTTTCATCCCTATCACATCGCTCTCCATCAAGAGCTGCGTAGAAACGATTATGAGAATCGTGTTAACTTCTGTACATGGGCATTAACACGGGATACTCCAAATGTATCAGGTTCCTTGTTTAGTGATGAAACCACATTTACCAATCATGGCGAAGTAAACCGCCGAAATGTGCACTGTTGGTCTGCTGAGTATCTCCGTTCGCTTCGTCAGGTTAAACGTCGGCGTCCATGGAGTGTGAACGCGGACAAGTATCGCAGCCTCCTAATAGACCATCTTCGACGGATGCTGTAAGGCGTACCTCTGTTGCCACGCGAGATTATTTGAGCGGTATAAGGCGCTGCAGTCATGGGCTGTGCGGCTGGTCCTGGCGGAGATTCCTCCCTCGGGCATGGGTGTGTGTGTTTGTCCTTAAGATAATTTAGATTAAGTAGTGTGTAAGCTTAGGGACTGATGACCTTAGCAGTTAAGTCCCATAAGATTTCACACACATTTGAACATTTGTTTCTCTGCAAACTAGGAGGAATCTGCGGTACCATCATGATGGCTGTGCAGACCACAGTTCACGAAGTACTACAGCATGTCTTCACGAGATGTTTCCAAATCGTTGGATTCGACGCAGAGGACCTGTACCTTGGACTGCTCGTTCACAGCATTTGATGCCTGTAGATTTTTTATGTGGGGAAACCCAAAAAGGTCGTCTACAAGGAGATACCAAATACTCTCAATGATATGCAACGACGTATTTCTGCAGCCTGCTCGGACATCACCGCTGAAATGCTAGCACGTGTGCAGCAGTCGTTACATACCAGATTGGAAGCGTGTATTGCTGGTGGTCATTTTGAACACATCCTGTGATGCTCAGTTGTCTATTTACCGACGAAAATCCACATAACTAGTGTATGCAGTTGAGTCGTTCAGTGTGTGCTACACAGGTATTTTACAAGTATCGGTGTGGGAACTTTACAAAATACGATTTATCGTAAGAAACTCGCACTAAACTCCTCCTACAAACATTAATGACCTTCTAATTTAACCTACTTTTGGTCTGTTAATGTCAATAGGCATTGTTCCACTTAAAAATGTGTATGTTTGCAGAAAAACTACACTTAAGTATTATTACAATCTAATTATTTGTTAACAGTAGGAGCCCCTAGCTAGCAATCCAGTCTGTGAAAAACGTGGTTACTTGTAATGTAGTGTTTTTACCGCTGTTGTTTGACTTTATATTTCCTATCAATACAACTAGAAGAGCATTCTGTTTGAACTCTGTGAGAAGAAAATGTTTCAAACCTTCCAGACATAGTAAAATATGTTCCCAGAATTTTCGGGAAGAGTACAAAAACGGAGAATCAGTTGCGTCATCCCGTAATCAGAAAAACGTTGGATTACGAGAGCAGCCTTCGTAATTAGCTTCTTGATTAGTCGAAATGTGTAACAAAAGTATGATTACATTAAGGCTGTCAAATCTGTCTTGTTACTGGGTCAAATATGTCATATTAAGGGCAGTAAAACGTCTGAAATGAGTTCTTGACACCCTGTTATTCACAAAAGATAATCATATTTACTATTTGAAACAACTGTTGCGTGGACTCGACAGAAATTAAGAACAAGAAGCAATTGTAAAAAGTAGTCTGCTAAAATTTAGGGACTACTGACATGGCGGTGCTGGCTTGAAACTCATATACAGCCTTAGTATGTAGCGCCATCTCCCCTTATTATACATCCATGGTATTTTCTCAGAACGTCCCGGGACAATGCGTGTGCGCTACTCATTATAGCGACGGCCGTCGCCACATAGGCAGCCAGCTGCCACTTACTAGTAGCTCTCGGGCGGCTGAAGGGGCACGTTCTGGTCACACACTTCTGCTTTGGCCCCTCTGTGATCGGTGGAAGTCGGCTGACTTCGTGCTGCTTCGGACTGTTTATGCTTGTTGCCAGCCTTCGCTGCGTAAAATTATCGTGCGTCGTAACATTAAGTAACCATTGTGAAAACAATATTGACCCGCATCCGGTGTTGCGTGTATTGATTGTTAACACCATGCACAGAAAGGAGCGGAGAGACTCTACCTGGTCCTTCTAGTGACTAGTAATCAACTTTTGTTTCATTTATGCGGCGCATTAATCCGTTACACGTTCGTTTCTTTACAAGCTGTAAGCTGTCTGCTCTGAGAGAAGAAGACGGGTCTTATCTCAGCAGTTAATGTGCTACGAGCCGATCGTAAGCTTCCGCTCGCCGCGTCTTCTGCTTAGCGGCCAAGTAAAGGTGTGTAATCAGTATTCTACAGGTACTCGGTAGTAACATCCAACAGAATACTGTATTTGTGTAATTTAAAAAAAAAGTGAGAATGATATCCCTACTTTAAAACAAATTCAATAATGATACAACTCTTTGCATGTTGGCTGGGTCGGCAACTGCGGAAAGAGTGTCGTAAATAATCAGTTTCCGACATTACAATGGCTCTGAGCACTATGGGACTTAACATCTGAGGTCATCAGTCCCCTAGAACTTAGAACTACTTAAACCTAACTAACCTAAGGACATCACACACATCCATACCCGAGGCAGGATTCGAACCTGCGATCGTAGCGGTCGCGCGGTTCCAGACTGAAGCATCTAGAACCGCTCGGCCACAGCGGCTGGCTTGCGACATTACACTTTTACGTGAACAGAGGTGAGGTTTTATACGGTAACTAAGTGTTATTGTTCACATGAACGTTGAAAAAGCCGTTTCAAATCTTTGGTCCTTGTTTCCCACTTCGAGGGCTATTAACGTATCCCGCAAACATCTTTTTCTTATACAGGGTGTTCCGAAATTCCAGGTAAGAAGTTAACGACTTGAAGAGGGGACTGAGTAGAAAATACTATTCTGAATTGGAAGCCATGTCTGCAAACGTACCGTTCCTGTACCACGACTATTCGAAAACATGTTGGTAATGGGACTATTTTTATAACTAACTGATCAGGCGTGACCTAGTACATCACTTGTTTTCCAGCTCCACTCATTGATAGCCAGAGGAATTGCTCAGGTGCTCGTTGACTGGTTCTCATCACCATTATGCACTATGGTAGGGTGACCAAACGTCCCGGGAAACCGGGATTGTCCCGGTTTTCATCCCTGTGTTCCGGTGTCCCGAAAATTTGTTTCGGGACGCTCAAAATTCCCGGAATTCAGTTTTTAAATACATTTCGTGAACCTTTCTAAAATTTTTGGGATTTCGCTATATTGAAGGAAATACAACACAAGAAATTAATATATTCTAGCTTATTTGTCTAAAACCTCCATTGTCCCATACTATTAATCACAGTATCAGTATTGATACACTCAGGATGCGGTGGTCTCGCGGTTCTAGGCGCGCAGTCCGGAACCGTGCGACTGCTACGGTCGCAGGTTCGAATCCTGCCTCGGGAATGGATGTGTGTGATGTCCTTAGGTTAGTTAGGTTTAAGTAGTTCTAAGTTCTAGGGGACTGACAACCACAGCAGTTGAGTCCCATAGTGCTCAGAGCCAGCCACACTCAGGCAATAATTTACTTTGAGCGGTACTTTGGCCAACAAGTAGTAAGTTGTATTATTGTAACAGAGCTATGAAACCGTCCGATTGTCGCGCCATTTACTCACACATTCATTGTCAGAACAGTGTAGTAATAGTATTATTGCCGCAGTACTGTGAAACGCCATGCCGAAACGTGCCTGCAAGTTCTGTGACTGTTATTCCAAGGAATGGAATTTCATTAATAAAGGTCGTTTTAATTACGAAGCAGAGTGTTCCGTATGTAACTGTTTTATTAGTATAAGTCATGGTGGACGTTCCGACATAGTTGATCACATCAGGTCAAAGAAACACATTAACAGTTACAGTGCACCGAGCTGCAGTAAAACCTTCTCAAGCGCTTCCAGAACTAGATAAAAGACATAGTGAAGGCACTGGCATAAACATACAAACATGGGAAGAATGTACTGTGAACCGCTTACCGCGGAGGAACACCGCAACCGCTGCTGTCAACTTGTTTGAAGGAGAACGCCGCAGACTCGAAGAGGCCAAGTGACAAGTAAGAAAGCTCCGTCCGTTACAACTCCGCCCTCCTCCAATCACCGATTTCTGTGGAGGCAAGTTTTATGATAGGATTTGTCTGTTCAACCACCGGAAACACATCCGTAAGTTGAGTTGAAATGCTCATTCTATGCAGGAGGAAGCTGTGAATAATTGGAATGAGTTGCTGCCGACGCAAACTCTCGTTTTAAACGATCAATGTAGGCCTATTTTTAAGGAAAAGAAACGTGTATTTCAAAATCAAAGATTATTATGTTTATTTGAAGTATTATTGCAGATTATTTACCTGTAATTAATGTTACTTTGGCTGTCCAACTGAGTGTAAATATGCCTGAAAACTGCGCTAAGTTCTGGACTGCCAATTAAGCCTTAGTTTAAATAACGTCTCGTATAGAAGGAGGTCTGGCACTTAACGTTCTTTTTCATCTAGCTATGACAATTCCTCACAATTTGCACTGCTATTCTTGTTTACTCTGAAAGAGTTTATTCGTATTTTCTCTCACGGTACCAGAAAAGTAGTTCCGTTGTTTGCCGTGTACAAATAACAGTGTGCTTCCTTAATATAGTATGACGAATATCTTGTGTACTCGTTTCTTAGAGAGAAGCTGCAACCATTTCATTAAGGCCGTGAACATGTAGATGTGCTGTGGCTGACTTTCAAGCGAGTATTTAATGAAAACTCAGTAAACAAGAAGTACTGAACAGATTAATTAAAGATGGCAGAGGCCCTCTTTTATGAACAAACATCATAGTAAAACTTCTTAAAAATGTCACCATGTGCTCAGTACGAAAAAAATAACACATTCACATCTTGCTATGGGGTCCAAAATACAAAAAAAGAAAGAAACTATAGTTCACTTGAGAAGGCTGCTGACGGAAAGCTTGTTGACAACATAGGGATATAAACGAACGGAAAGTGAATCTTTGAGATTCGTATCATCAGGTAACAAATAAAAGGAAAATCAAGTATTATTTCCATCCCTCAGTCTGCGTGACACTGCAACCATAGAGACACCGTAAGTAATACAAGTGGTGTTGCAAACAGTAATATTGCTAAAACTCAACAAGGCTTTTGTGTTCTACACAGAATGAGTAAGACGAATAGATGTGTAGGTAACGAAATAAAAAAAAGGGAAAAAATAAATGTAGCTGTTGCCTGCTAGATTAATAAATCACAACTGGAATCGGTCTTCTTGCATAACTTTCCCTAGAACTAATGTTAGTTGCCTTACACAATGTAGAAAACTGAATCATTATACCCATTGTCCGTCCCGATAGATGAGTGAATGTCGGCTTTCAGCCGTGTTACCGTGCGGACGCGGGCTCGGCGCGCCGGGCAGTGCTCCGCAGGTATTGTTGTTTAACCGCTAGCGCGCGGTCGCGTCGTTGTCTTGCCGTATAGTACCTGTACCGACCCGTCATGGCGTTCTCATATCGAAAAGCTACAATCAAACTAACGTTCAACGCATCGTACACGAGAGCGAAGGCCCATGAAATTGAACGGTTTCTACGAGACATCATGCACATAGAACCACAAGAACTGATAGGAATTCATCTGTCTATTGTAACCAGCACAGTGTACCTCAAACTGATTGAAGAAGCGGCCTGCGACAGATTACTCCAACGATCTGCAAACGGCTTTCGCTTCTGTCACGCAGACGGTAACGTGAGCGTGGTAGGAGTTGACCATGCTGGTCTGGGGGTGCGTACCGTGCGCATCTTTGAACTACCGATCGAAGTTCCTGCCAACCTAGTCGTTGATGCGCTGCAGCCATACGGCACAGTTCTGAGCCACACAGAGGAGAAATGGAACACATTCGAAACGTAACCTGTCCTTAACGGTGTACGACAAGTGCGCATAGAACTTAAGAAGCACGTTCCATCATACGTTTTCGTTGGTGGCTGCCACGCAATTGTTATATATGATGGACAACCGAGGACCTGCTCGGGCTGCGGCCAGGAGGGCCATGTTAGAACTGAGTGTCTGCAGCGCCGCCTCGTTCAGGTGCCCCGCAATGAACTTCCCCAACGATCCACTATGACCTCTCTCCCGCTAACATATGTGGAGGCGGCACGACATGATGTGATGGATGATCAAAACCTGCTACCTCCTAAAGCCGCTGCCAGCTCCTTTGGAGAGTCAGCGCCGTCGACGACGCCGCAGCCCAACGGTGCAGAGGTTCCTACAGCCTCTGCCCACCGCAGCGTCGTGGGCACCCAGCCATCGTCGCTGTCGGGATCGGACACAGGGGTTCCTAGCGACCGAGACTGTGTCGAGCCCCGCCCTCCAGTGGATGTCGAATCTCGGACCCGAAAGCAAAAATCACCCAAGCGACACAAGAAGAGAAGATTGTCAGCTGAAGAACAGGACAGGGATGTGAAGCCGGCGGAAGACATCGACTTCGTTGACTCGCCCATAATTGCAACGGACTCCAGTGGCATCATTCACCAGAAGGTGCCTGAAGACAAGGAACACTCTCCTAAATCTGGTGGCCCAGAAAACGAGGCACATTGCGTCGACTCCAAAAATGTGGGCTCCTGTGAATGCGACCAGCCCCCAATGACATCACAATCGTCTCTTGGTGATTGGGCAGACGATATGGAGGCAGATGATGCACAGCAAACATCGATATCTCCACCAGAGCCCATGGCTGACATTGAGCCCGGAGAGCTCTGCCAGTCAGGGACTCATACGGCACAGTAATGCACAGCATGCAGATGGATGGCGGTGTGGTGTGTGAGATCACTGTGGGCTTGCACCGGCGCACTGCCTCCGCCACTTGATATGTCTCAGTCATACCGTGTGGGAACAGTCAATATAAATGGTGTCCACTCCACTGTCAAGACCCGCATGTTACACGACATGATCAGAGCGGCAGACTTGGACATTGCCCTTCTCCAGGAGGTCCGTCTCGAGCTGCGTTTAGACCTATATGGCTACACCACGTACAGCCTAACCGTAGGTGATGGCGCAGGAGGAACGGCCATCCTTCTCCGAGATGGCATAGACGCGACGGACGCGACGTACTTGCCGAACGGGCGAGGCATCGCACTCACAATTGGCGCAGTCCGCCTCATTAACGTCTGTGCTCCCTCCGGTAATTCGCACCGTGGTGACAGGCATGTCTTCTATTCGGAGGAGGTAGCCCCACTTTTGCAAGGAAATATGGACCATTACATAGTGGGCGGCGATTTTAACAGTGTTCTGCGGCCCGAGGACCAGATACCGCATTACGTCCCATGCCCGGCTCTACAAGCATTGATACGTGACCTCGCGCTCCACGACACATGGCTCTTACATCATGGGACCCAGAGTGGATATACGCACTTTACCAGCCATTCTGCCAGTCGTCTGGACCGGATATATGTCTCGCGTGCCCTCCGCACAGCAACCCGTGATGCAGAACTCTGGCCGATGGCCTTCACGGACCATCTCGCGTACATCTGCACTGTCACCTTGCCTCGACAACTCACAAGACGCAGCAGGGGCCCGTGGACGCTGAACGTCTCCCTCCTTCACGAGGAAGAGTGTCGGCGAGCAGTCACTGACACGTGGCGTCGATGTATCAGGCGCCTGCCCATGTATGCTTCCACGTTGCTGTGGTGGCTGGGATGTGTCAAACCTGCACTCCGAAAGACCTTGATGGCCTACGGGCGTGACAGATCGAACTGGCAAAGGGCAACATCGGAATTTTGCTGTGCAGCGTTACGTGAGCTGGCGACGCAACCGCCGTCTCCCGAACGTCAGATGTCCGTACAACGCATCAAAGCTCGTCTACTTCGCATCAGGACAGAGCAGCTAGAAGGTGTCCGCATCCGGGCGCGAGTGCAAGACTGTATCCCCAACGAAACAGCGTCAGTGTATCACATTGTGCGCGAGAGGCGCCACCGCAAACGTCAGCTCATTACGGCGGTAAACACGGAGGACGGCGGCCGCGCAGTGACACAAACGGACATCGCGCACACGTTCGCCAGACACTATGGGACCTTGTACATGGAAGATCCGCGAAATGTACGTGATTATGACGAGCTGTTGCACGATTTTCCCGCTCCTCGGGACGTGGCACCCGATGATAGTCTGCTGTTGCCCATTACACCCGACGAGCTGACAACGGCCTCGGCACGTGGAGCACCGAACAAGTCGCCTGGACCGGACGGTTTACCCCTGGAATTCTACCGCACTTTTTACCACCTTATGGGTGACAAGTGGCTCCAAATGTTTCAAGACCTGATCCATCCTGATTTCACTGCCCCCACAGAATTCACAGAAGGCATCTTGATCCCAGTACCGAAACCGAATGGTGGTTGTAGGTGGCAGGATTTTCGCCCACTCACACTCCTCAACAACGACTACAAGGTCTTCGCCCGTATCCTCCGCGCGCGTCTCCACACCGCTATCGGGAAAGCCATCCACACCGATCAGACATGTTTAGGTGGTGTCAGCAACATTCATACGGCGTTAGGAGCATACCGCGACGTAATTGCTTTGACGGCGGCCTGCAAAATACGAGGCGCCTTGTCGCCGTAGATTTTGACCACGCATTCGACCGCGTCGACCACGGCTTCTTACGCGCAGTTTTGCAACACATGGGCCTCTCTCCGGAGTCTGCACAGGTGGTCCTTCGACTGGTCCACGGAGCGCGCTCCCGCATGATGGTCAATGGTTATCAGTCTGGTCACATTGTTGTTGGACGGTCAGTGCGACAAGGGTGCCCCCTGTCGGGTATATTATTTGCTGCAGCGCTTGAACCAGCTTTACGTGGTCTACGGCAGCGATTAACTGGTATCTCCTTGCGGGACGTGACCTTTTGTTGTGGTGCATTCGCCGATGACGTGGTGTTCCTGGCCAGTACGGGGCGGTCGCTGGGAGCGTCATCAACGTGAAGAAGACAAAATACATGGATGCCGGAGGGGGCTTTCCCACGCAACGGCGGTGCCCTTTGACAAGATGCCCGTACTCAAGTGTTTAGGAGTGCAATTCTATAGCAATGTCCGCCGCACGGCGGCGGTACGTACCGTCGGCTCCTACACCAGACACGTGCTCTGCTGCAGGACAACAAACTGCGTCGCTTGGATATGCTCCTCAGAACACGTTATGTCAACACCTATCTTGTCTCAAAACTGAACTATTTTGCGCATATCCTTCCCTTGACGGCTACGATGGCCGACAGATTTCAAGCAGCATATGGATATTTCGTAAGCACCGGTCTGGTTTTTAAAGTCCGATACGCCACACTGACACTGCCGCAGCGGGCGGCCGGTATAGGTTTAATTCATGTATATAACCGTGCGCGATCGCTTTATCTCAACATTATGCGTCGCAAGTGGACCTCTGCCCACGCCACTCTGACGGGCACCCTGATAGCGGAAGTGGCACCACACTCTCTGCATCCCCCGGTTTCTGTAGGACACATTTCATCGGCACTCACCCACATCAGAGAGTTCTTGATTGACTTCAGCTACTTACGGTCAGAACTTCCGACGACACGGAAGCCCAGCAAAAAAGACTATTATCGCCTCTATCAACAGCGGCAACCTGTAAATACGGTCACCCACAGACATCCTGAAGTTGCCTGGAACACGGTGTGGCGAGCGGTACACACGCCTTTTCTACCTACGACGGTGCGGTCATTGTGGTACGTGGTTGTGAATGGGAAGTTCGCTACTCGTCAGAGGCTACATTCCATACATCTGACGGACGACCCCTTATGTCCGACATGCTGAGTCGCTGACTCGGGTGCACACCGTCTGACGTGTGCCGCGACCAGCGAGTGCTGGCTACTGACGCAGCGCATGCTGGCATTACTCTTGCGGCGATTGCCGGAGTCTATCTCCCCTGATGACGTATTGCGCCCCGACGGCGTATACTTTCCATCATCCAGAACGAACGCCGTTAACTGGCTAAAAGGCATGGCCGTTTACTACATATTTTGCGATGCTACCAAAGGCACACTCGACTTTTGGTCCCTATTGATGACGACACATGCAGCTTTCAGCCGCCACCCGAAATACAGAACTCGTTTCGCAAACTATTTAGGTTCATTATTTGCGGATCCTCCTGCTCACTGGGGCGTTCCGGGTATGAGACGCTGAAAATGAAGAAGAATCCTGGAGCATATTGATCCTCTACGGACGGAACAGGGGGGAACCCCTCCCAACAGACGAGAAGACGACTCGGACGCTCGGCTACGGCAGTTGTAGGATCATTCTTTGTAATGAAACAAAAATAAATCTATAATAAAAAAAAAGTCATAAAAATTATAGAAATAAATAAATAAAACAACATCGACAAACCCACTACATCCTCTTCCTGATCCTTCGATCCTCGAACTCGAACACGTTGCTTGGGCGTGGCGGCGGGATAGCCAGGCTTCGGGTGTCGACCCCTGCCCTAACCGTCGTCCTGCTCCTGCAGCGGTTCATTAGATTAAAAAAAAAAGTGATCAGCGTGACGGGTTGTCATCCTGCAGGCCAGGGTTCGATTCCCGGCTGGGTCGAGGATTTTTTCCGCTCAGGGTCTGGGTGTTGTGCTGTCTTCATCATCATTTCATCCCCATCCGGCGCGGAGGTCGCCCAATGTGGCGTAGAATGTAATAAGTCCTGCACCAAGGCGGCCGGACCTGCCCCGCAAGGGGCCTCCCGGACAATGACGCCAAACACACATTTCATTTCCGAATGCGGGACTATTTTAATTCTGGAGCATTTTACCCAACAGTAATCCATCATCATTTAATCATACAGTAAAGCTGCATGCCCTCGGGAAACATTACGGCTGTAGTTTCCCCTTGCTTTCAACCGTTCACAGTACCAGTACAGCAAGGCCGTTTTGGTTAATGTTACAAGGCCAGATCATTCAATCATCCAGCATGCTCTCCCTCTACAGGAACCACATGTTTGTCTGGCCTCTCAACAGATACCCTTCCGTTGTGGTTGAACCTATGGTACGGCTATCTGTATCGTTGAGACACGCAAGCCTCCCAACCAACGGCAAGGTCCATCGTTCATGGGAGGAAAGTGATCGTAACGAATGATTTTGAGAAAAAATTCCTTTAGTTCTGGAACAGCCAATGTTCGTGTTTATGCATGTGTGTGTGCGCAAGCGCGCTCGTTTCTCTCTCTCTCTCTCTCTCTCTCTCTCTCTCTCTCTCTGTTTGTGTGTGTGTGTCTGTCTGTAAGTGTGTGTGTGTGTGTGTGTGTGTGTGCTGAAATGTGCCACATGTTAGAGGAAATTACTCAAAGTAAAGATCCACCAGCTAAAATACATTCAAGAACGCGAATAATTTAAAACATCTGCGTATGTATTTATCCACGTCAGTATAGTCCATTTCATCACAATGGGATTGTTTCTCGTTCTTTCAGTATTATAAGTGATTCTGCAATAAAAATTTGAATTATTTGAATATCAAATGACGTAATTAACATATTCTCACCGCCTTTTATCTGTATTTCTTCGATATAAGGGCGAATTAATTGTGGTAAGCTTCTGTCATTGTTCACTGACTTTTGGCCATGAAACTTCGATGAAATTTTTACACTGCAATAAATGTAAGATTAGGCAATTCGAAATTCGGTTCTGACGAAAACAGATTCTTTCTCTAATGCGAGAATGGTTAATGACAGAGCAGACGTGAAGGGCACATCGTTTCGTCATTGAACAATGCGATATCAAACTTATTGAAGACGCCCTCTTGTAAAACATCAATATACACTTCTGATTAATTAATGGCATGAATGGTTCAAATGGCTCTGAGCACTATGGGACTTAACATCTGAGGTCATCAGTCCCCTAGACTTAGAACTACTTAAACCTAACTAACCTAAGGACATCACACACATCTATGCCCGGGGCATAATCCGAACCTGCGACCATAGCAGCAGCGCGGTTCCGGAATGAAGCACCTAGAACCGCTCGGTCACAGCGGCCGGCAATGACATGAAACAAGATAATTGGAATACTTCTGCTAAATGAAACACTGTTGTTTAAATCATTTTTGTTCATTGATCAATAAGCGGGGTACATCTTCACAGTGCAGGATCAGACAAGAGAGCAAGTTAAAGCTGAAGAGACAAATGAAATGGAATAGTGTTTTCTTGTTACAAATAAATGAAATGTCGTATAAGATACTGCAGAGCGTGGAAAGGAAAGTTTGCTTGTCTAATTACAGTTATACGTCGTGAGCACGAGAACTAAAAATCTGTTTCTCTAAATAAAATCGATAATGCTATAGTGTGAGTTTATTTTAGTTAGTTACCTGTCCCACAGATCATTTTGACGATCCTTTTATCGAAACGATGTGGAACGAGTCAGTTTACAAGATGGGTATATACGTTGAGCGTTAGCAATGAAGAACACATCATTTGGTAGTGCTGCTTGTGCTACTACACTTAACAACACATACAGCTAAACTTAGACCTCATGCAACTACACTTAAAAACTAGTTTTTTTACAGGTTATCAGTTTTTAAATTGAAAATCGTCCATAGAATAGAAAAAATATTCTGAACAAATGATTTTAGGCTAGATTTAAAACTTGCAATGCTACCTGTCAGACATATTGTTCTTATCGACCAAACGATAAACAATTTTGGTTGCAGCATATTACCCTCCTTTCAGAGCCACAGTGTTATGGGTATGGACACCACTCTTCTTCTAGTACTGTGGAGGATTATTTATAATGAATTTAACTAGTGAATATATGTAATGTGAGGGTGCAGTTGAAATGACTAACTCTTGAAGAGGTACCTACATGACGACCGTGACTGAACACCAATAATATTGTTACTGCTCGCTTGTAAGCAACTGGAGAGTTAGTCCACAAAATTATTCCATAACACATTATTGAGAGTAAAAATGCGAAATATATCAGGGGTATATTCGTTTGTTTCCAAGATTGGCAATTACACAAAGATTTAAAGACGCTGAACTTCACTGTTTCAGAAGCTCAGTAATATGCTTCTTCCAGCTGCAGTTTTCATCGACATGCATACACAAAAATATTGAGCATTCTACCTTTTTTACCATTTCCTGTTCATGTGCTACATCAGTTGTTGGCAAGCTTCTGTTGGTTGTACAGAATGTCGTGTAGTATATTTTCTGGTAATTTATGAAGAGCCTATTTTCAGAGGACCTCTTGACGATTCTTCGCAAACATCATTAATAATCTCTCAAGTTGCTTTCACTCTAATTGGATGAGTTACAACACTAGTTCGTTCACAAAAAGTGCCAGTTTTGCTGGTTGAATATTTGGTGGAACGTCATTCATATGTATAAGGAACAGGAACGGACAAATGGTAACCGTTTGATTTCTCCCCAGTCACTCAAATTTTCTAGCCTTCCAACAATGTCTGACTTGTTCAGCACAAATTTTTGCTTTCTGTTTGTGAAGTATGACTCAAACTTGTGTGAAGCAATCAGTTCCATAAAACTTAAGTTTTCTAACATGATCTACACAGTCAAACTCCTTGGGAATAGCAACTGGGAGCCGGCCGGAATGGCCCATGCGGTTCTAGGCGCTACAGTCTGGAACCGCGCGACCGCTACGGTCGCAGGTTCGAATCCTGCCTCGGGCGTGGATGTGTCTGATGTTCTTAGGTTAGTTAGGTTTAAGTAGTTCTAAGTTCTAGGGCACTGATGACCTCAGATGTTACGTCCCATAGTGCTCAGCGCCATTTGAACCATTTGAACACCAACTGGCAAATTGTTATTATTTAACTTATAATATGTGGTGACTGAATGTATAAATAATATTTCCTATCGAGAAACTCTTCTAGAATCCCAACTTAAACACTATGTAAATTGTTTCTACTTAACTGTGAGACTACTTTTGAGTAGTCTGTTTTGTGTGTGTGTGTGTGTGTGTGTGTGTGTGTGTGTGTGTGCGTGCGTGCGTGACCACGCACGTAACATACAAGGCGAAGGAATTCATGTACTTACCGCGTAATCATCATAAAAGTCGGTGTGGTAGACACCGGTGGAGCTTCCCACAACACTCGTTGGTGCAGGGCGCGCTGTTATTTCGCACAGTCACTGTGGCGCAATTTACGTTTACGCTGCGGCGTCGCATCTGTGGCTTGCAGTAGCAGTGCATACACCGTGTGGACTACAGACTACGTTATGGCGGGGTCAGTGACCTGCAACCGCCAGGGGGAGGAGACGGGGCAACCACAGTAGCGCTTGTGTTTACCAACGGCATGTGAGCGCGTGTACTAGTCCCAGACTGTAATTTAAACAACAGTGGAGACAAAACAGGTTGTTCCTGGAGGATTATTTTCAGCCGGTGCAGTACAAGGTGAACTCATTCCACGCGCGCGCGCGCGCGCGCGCGCGCGCGCGTGTGTGTGTGTGTGTGTGTGTGTGTGTGTGTGTGTGTGAGTGAGTGAGTGAGAGAGAGAGAGAGAGACTATGTGCCTGTGTGTATGTATGAATGTTTTGATGTGTTTTGAGGAAGATGCGAGATAGACCTGTGCGGTCTCTCTACTAATAACGTGTTTTACACACGTATTTTTGCAAGGTCCTGCTCATATCTATTCGTTTTCACATCCTGTTGACAACAGCTGAGGATTTTGCTGTCTAGAGGCAATTGGAAGAACGTAGGGAAGAATAGAAAGACTTCAACCAAATTTCTACTTGATGTTATGAGTGGCAGGTTACTTTAAAAGTGGATTACTGCAAGGTAAGCTTATAACAAATATAGGGTTATTGAAAAATATCTGAAGCACATCACATTGTGTAGTATTTAGTGATGATATTAAAAGGCGGTAAGAAATGGGACGAACTCATACAATCAGTGATGTAGGAGGCTACTGACGACTTAAATTTGCTGCAGAATACTGAGAAAGTGGAGCGCGTCTGTGAAGAATATCCCATATAAGATGCTAATGCGACAAATGAGAAAGTTTTGCTCCAGCAGAGTTTGACATAAAGTGACCATCTGGAGAGCGATACCGGGTGAACAAAAAGTCAGTATAAATTTTAAAACTGAATAAATCATGGAATAATGTAGATAGAGAGGTACAAATTAACACACATGCTTGGAATGACATGGGGTTTTATTAGAACCAAAAAAAAAAAAAGTTCAAAAAATGTTCGACAGATGGCGCTTCATCTGATCAGCATAGCAATAATTAGCATAACAAAGTAAGACAAAGCAAAGATGATGTTCTTTACAGGAAATGCTCAATATGTCCACCATCATTCCTCAACAATAGCTGTAGTCGAGGAATAATGCCGCGCGGAATTAGTCGAGCGGTCTCAGGCGCTGCAGTCATGGACTGTGCGGCTGTTCCTGGGGGAGGTTCGAGTGTTCCTTCGGGCATGGGTGTGTGTGTTTGTCCTTAGGATAATTTAGGTTAAGTAGTGTGTAAGCTTAGGGACTGATGACCTTAGCAGTTAAGTGCCATAAGATTTCACACACATTTGAACATTTTTTTGAGGAATAATGTTGTGAACAGCACTGTAAAGCATGTTCGGAGTTATGCTGGGGCATTGGCGTCGGATGTTGTCTTTCAGCATCCCTAGAAATGTCAGTCGATCACGATACACTTGCGACTTCAGGTAACCCCAAAGCCAATAATCGTACGGACTGAGATCTGGGGACCTGGGAGGTCAAGCATGACGAAAGTGGCGGCTGCGCACATGATCATCACCAAACGACGCGCGCAAGAGATCTTTCACGCGTCTGGCAATATGGGGTGGCTCTAATAAAACCCCATGTCATTCCAAGCATGTGTGTCAATTTTTACCTCTCTATCTACATTATTCCGTGGTTTATTAAGTTTTCAAATTTATACTGACTTTTTGATCACCCGGTAATTTTTAGATACTTTCCTATGTAAATGCCTTGATCGGAAAGTTTTATGAACAAGATTACCGGTTTCAGTTATGCAGTAGCCATTTTCAGAATCTCAAAGCATCTACTACGGTAAGACGATAGAAAACTAAATAAGAATTATAAAATAAACTCGATATACCACTCATTATGCTGCACTACAACAAGTCATAAACATGTAAAATAACACGAGCTAAATTTGTCATGCATGCTTCAACAAGTATACACTGAATTGATAGAAGTCATGGGATAGCGGTATGCACATATGCAGATGGCGGTAGTTTCGCGTAGACAAGGTATAACAGGGCGTTGCATTGGGGAAGGTATCATTTGCATTCACGTAATTCCCGTCGTGGGACATGCAGTGGCAGAGGGCCTTCACTTAACGACGGAGAGCAGCGGCGCTCTCGTATAGTAGTCAGTGGTAACAGACAAGTAAGACTGTGTTAAATAACTGCAGAAATCAATATGGTTCGTACTACGAATGTATCGACAATGAGGTGAAATTGGGCGTTAATGAGCTACGGCAGGAGGCGATCGATGCGAGTGCGTTTGCTAACAGCACGATATCGCCTGCAGCGCCTCCGCTGGGCTCGTGAAGATATCGGTAGGATCCTAGATCACTGGAAAACGGTGGCCTGGTCAGATGAGTCCCGATTTAAGTTAGTAAGAGCTGATCGTAGGCATAGAGTGTGGCGCAAATCCCACCAAACCATGGACCTAAGTTGTCAACAAAGTACTGTGCAACCTGGTGGTATTTCCATAATGGTGTGGATTGTGTTTACATGGAATGGACTGGGTCCTTTCGTCCAACTGAATCGATCGTTGACTGGAAATGGTTATGTCTAACTACTTGGTGACCATTTGCAGCCAACAACAGTGGAATTTTTATGGATGACAGTGTGCCGTGTGACTAAGCAACAATTGTTCACGATTGGTTTCAAGAACGTTCTAGACAGTTGGAGCTTATTATTTTGCCATCCAGACATGCCGATGCGCTTGCAACGGTGGTAACACCGTTTCCCCCCAGATCACCGAACTTAGGCGCTGTCAGGCTGGGTTAACACTTGGATGGGTGACCATCCGTTCTTCCGAGCGCTGTTGGAGGAGTGCATTCACCACTTGTGAGGCAAACTGAGAAGCTACTTGATTGAGAGCTGGCGGCTCTGTCTTGTGAACTGACATGCGGCAGGGAGAGCGGTGTGCTGACCAAATGTCCTTCCATATCCGCATCCAGTGATGCCTGTGTGCTGAGGATGAATCGGCGGCCGGTCGGCACCGTTGGCCCTTCATGGCCTGTTCGGGCGGAGTTGAGTTTTTAGTTTTTTTCTTTTTTAGATATCCCGACATGGGTCCGATCGAACATTTATGGGACATAATTCAGGGGCCAGTTCCTGCACAAAATCTTTCACCACCAACACTTTCGCCGTCATGGACGGCTATAGAGTCAGCATGCCTCAGTGTTCCTGTAGGGGGTTTGCAACGACATTATGAGTCCATGTCACGTCGAGCTGCTGCACTACGCCGGGCAAAAGGAGGTCCGATCCGTCATTAGAAGGTATCGCCTGACATTTCTCATCTCAGTGTATGTTGTTGTTGTTGTAGTCTTCAGTCCTGAGACTGGTTTGATGCAGCTCTCCATGCTACTCTATCCTGTGCAAGCTTCTTCATCTCCCACAACCTACTGCAGCCTACATCCTTCTGAATCTGCTTCATCTCTTGGTCTCCCTCTACGACTTTTACCCTCCACGCTGCCCTCCAGTACTAAACTGGTGATCCCTTGATGCCTCAGAACATATCCTACCAACCGGTCCCTTCTTCTAGTCAAGTTGTGCCACAAATTTCTCTTCTCTCCGATTCTATTCAATACCTCCTCATTAGTTATGTGATCTACCCATCTAATCTTCAGCATTCTTCTGTAGCACCAGGATGCAAATGCAATCCTACGGGTCGTTAATGCACGCACAGCGTACAGATAATTGCACGTCGCTATTAAAAGACGATCCATTTAGAGGTATAATTAAAAAATTTGCACATGGCTATTAAAAGAAGATTCATTTAGACCTGTAGTTAAAAATACTCTTAATTGAAAGGAAGTAAGGAAGAAAATCTATTTTTAACCATACAAATGTATATTAGTTTTCTGACTGTTTATACCTGATTAGAATTAAGCAGCTTGATCCCAAAATAAAATTTCCTTACAGAAACCATGGAAAAATCGAATGCGTTGTAATGATTTAAAGAATAGTATTTACAAATATCGTCACAATGTATTCGACTTAAGCGTGTCTTCAGTAATGGAATTTTGTTTTGAGAACTACAGTATTTTCTAGATTCTGATCAACTGTATATGGTAAGAAAACTAACAGAGTTTGACACTGAAGCGCCAAAGAAACTGGTATAGGCATGCTTATTCAAATACAGAGATACGTAAACAGGCAGAATACGACGCTGCGGTCGGCAACGGCTTTGTAAGACAACAAAAGTCTGGCGCAATTGTTGGATCGGTTACTGCTGGTACAATGTAAATTTATCATGATTTAAGTGAGTTTGAATGGGGTGTTACAGTCGGCGCACGATCGACAGGACACAGAATCCCCGAGGTAGCGAGGAAGTGGGGATTTTCTAGTGCGACCACTTCATGAGTGTATCGTGAATATCAGGAATCCACTAAAACATCAATCTCTGACATCACTGCGGCCGGAAAAAGATCCTGCAACTACTACTGAAGAGAATCGTTCATCGTTATACGGAAGTTCAACCCTTCTGCCCCCTGCTGCAGATTTCAATGGTGGGCCATCAACAAATGTAAGCGTGTTAACCAGTCAACGAAACATCATCGATATGAGCCTTCGGAGCCGAAGGCCGACTTGTGTACCCTTCATGACTGCACGACACAAAGCTTACATCCTCGTCTGAGGCAGTCAACACCGCCATTGGACTGTTGATGACTGGAAACATGCTGTCTGGTCTCGTTTCAAATTGCACCGAGCGGATGGACGTGTACAGTTATGGAGATACCCCCAAGAATCCACGGACCCTACATGTTAGCAGGGGACTGTTCATTCTGTTGGAGGCTCTGCAGTGGTGTGGAGCGTGTACAGCTGGTGTGATATAGGACCCTTGATATTTCTAGATACGAATCTGACGTGACACGTGCGTGAGCATCACCTGCATCCATTATTGTCCATTGTGCATTCCGACGAACTTTGGTAACTCCAGCAGGATAACGCGACATCCCATACGCCCAGAATTGCTACAGATTGGTTCCAGAAACATTCTTTTGAGTTTAAACACTTCCTCTGGCCACCAGACTCCCCAGATATGAAGATTATTGAGCATCTCTGGGATGCCTTGCAACGTGCTGTTTAGAAGAGATCTCCATCCCCGCGTACTCATACAGATTTATGGACAGCCCTGCAGGATTCATGATGTCTGTTCCCTCCAGTACTACTTCAGACATAAGTCTAGTCCATTCCAAGCCGCGTGGGGTGGCCGCGCTGTCTAGGGGAACCTCGCCACGTTTCGCACGGTTCCCCTTTCGGAGGTTCTAGTCCTTCCTCGGGAGTGGGTATGTGTTTTTTCCTTAGCGTAAGTTAGTGCAAGTTAGATTAAGTAGTGTATAAACGTCTAGGGACCGATGACTTCAGCGGTTTCGTCCCATAGGAACTTACCACGAATTTCCACATCTTCCATGCCACGTCTTCAAATGGTTGAAATGGCTCTAAGCACTATGGGGCATAACATCTGAGGTAATCAATCCGCTAGACTTAGAACTACTTAAACCTAACTAACCTAAGGACAACACAAACATCCATGACCGAGGCAGGATTCGAACTTGCGAGCGTTGCAGCAGCGCGGTTCCAGACTGAAGCGCCTAGAACCGCTCGGTCACAGCTGCCGGCTGCCACGTCTTGATGCAGTACTGCTACGGTCGCAGGTTCGAATCCTGCCCCGGGCATGGATGTGTGTGTTGTCCTTAGGTCAGTTAGGTTTAAGTAGTTCTAAGTTCTATGGGACTGATGACCTCAGATGTTAAGTCCCATAGCGCTCAGAGCCATTTGAACCATTTTGTACCAGTTTGTTTGGCTCTTCCGTATAGATTATTAAGTATAAATGCTTTTTTGATTAATTCCATACAACTGACAATATTTTAAACTGTTGTGCATGCATCAGAACCCCTAGGATTGCATTTTCATCCTATATATGCTGGCCGAAGTATGCATGGGAGCTTTAACTCGTGTTTTCTCCGTGTGCATGACGTGTTACAATGCAGCAGAATAAGAGGTATATCGTATTTATGTTATCTGTTATATCTTGTAACCTCTTAATGTAGTAGACAGGAAGGCTTTCTTTTTTCACTTTTACATAGATTCTAAAAATGGCTACTGCATAATGGGAACCGGTAATAAAACTTTCCAATCAAGAGAATTATATATAAAACTAAATAATATATTGCTCTCCAGATAGTCACTTTATGCGGTCTCCAATGTGCTCCTCCAGGACATCAAACACTCTCATACTTCGCTGGGGACGATCTATATCTTGAATGAACCATATCTTGTAGAAATCGGGGTTATTTTGGATAATGGGGATGAATTCACGTACCGTTCGGTAGTCACCGTGCCACAAGGAATATCGCACCGATTATTCTGTGACTGGACACTGCACACCACACAGCCAGCCGTTATGGGTGAAGAGACTTCTCGGTAGTGAAATGCGCCAATTTTGCTTATTGACGAAGCTATCCGAATGAATGTGGGCTTCGTCGCTAAACCAGACCATGCATGCTCATAGTATTTCCCATCATACCCTGCGGCCAACCCTAAGGTTCGAAAGTCCTTGTGTCGCGTGTCGGGATTTGTCGGGTCATGCCTATAGCGTGTGTAGCTCTCGCTAGAGACCTCAATTTCGCTTGTGTTTTAGAAGTGAATCATCATCCTTGGTAACCGGAACATACATGCGCGAGTTATGTTTAAGACAGTTGAACAGCGTGTCGCATTTTGGTTTGGCCGGCTCTAGTTCCATTACGCGAAAGAACTTGCCCCCATTCTAACAGCCGTGTACCGCAACTCTCTAGAGGAACTGAAGGTTCAAAATGATTGGAAAAGAGCACAGGTAGTTCCAGTTTTCAAGAAAGGTCGTCGAACACATGAGCAAAACTATAGGCCTATATCTCTGACATCGATCTGCTGTAGAATTTTAGAACATGTTTTATGCTCGCGTATCATTTCAGAATCTACTCTGTAGGAATCAACATGGATTCTGGAAACAGTGATCGTGTGAGACTCAACTCGCTTTATTTGTTCATGAGACCCAGAAAATATTAGATACAGGCTCCCAGGTAGATGCCATTTTCCTTGACTTCCGGAAGGCGTTCGATACAGTTCCACGCTGTCGCCTGATAAACAAAGTAAGAGCCTACGGAATATCAGACCAACTGTGTGGCTGGGTTAAAGAGTTTTTAGCAAACAGAACACAGCATGTTCTCAATGGAGAGACGTCTATAGACGTTAAAGTAAACTCTGGCGTGCCACAGGGGAGTGTTATGGGACCATTGCTTTTCACAATATATATAAATGACCTAGTAGATAGTGTCGGAAGTTCCGTGCGGCTTTTCGCGGATGATGTTTTAGTATACAGAGAAGTTGCAGCATTAGAAAATTGCAGAGAAATGTAAGAAGATCTGCAGCGGATAGACACTTGTTGCAAGAAGTGTCAACTGACCCTTAACATAGACAAATATAATGCATTGCGAATACATAGAAAGAAGGATCCTTTATTGACGAATACAGGATAGCGGAACAAACACTGGCAGCAGTTACTTCTGTAAAATATCTGCGAGTATGCGTACACAACGATTTGAAGTGGAATGATCATATAAAATTAATTGTTGGTAAGGCGCGAGCCACGTTGAGATTCATTGGGAGAGTCCTTAGAAAATGCAGTCCATCAACAAACGAGGTGGCTTACAAAACACTCGTTCGACCTATACTTGAGTATTGCTCATCAGTGTGGAATCCGTACCAGGTCGGGTTGACAGAGGATATAGAGAAGATCCAAAGAAGTGCGGCGCGTTTCGTCACAGGGTTATTTGGTAAGTGTGATAGCGTTACGGAGACGTTTAGCAAACTCAATTGGTAGACTCTGCAAGAGAGGCGCTCAGCATCGCGATGTAGCTTGCTGTCCAGGTTTCGAGAGGGTGCGTTTCTGGATGAGGTATCGAATATCTTGCTTCCCCCTACTTGTACCTCCCGAGGAGATCACGAATGTAAAATTAGGGAGATTCGAGCACGCACGGAGGCTTTCCGGCAGTCGTTCTTCCCGCGAACCATAAGCGACTGGAACAGGACAGGGAGGTAATGACAGTGGCACGTAAAGTGCCCTCCGCCACACACCGTTGAGTGGCTTGCGGAGTATAAATGTAGATGTAGATGGCCTGGGACCCTGCTCTTAGAATAGTCAAGAAGTAATTTAATGAGATACCAGACAACGAGCTGACTTCGGGGTCAGTTGGAGGAACAACAGAGGAGCTTCCAGCACGCGCACCTGGGCGTGAATGTACGAATGGGACGAAACACTGTCTCAGCCGGAGGGGTAGGGACGCTGGGCGCGGACGGCCAATGCAACAGCCGATCAGAGGGAGAGGGGGAGCAGAAAAAAGAGTGGTGCCGGCACCCCACCAGTCATTTCATCAGCGCATCTGATGATGGCTGTGTGGGCGTTTGGGAAATATTGTGCCCGTTGAACACTGACATTCGGCGGTTCACCTGTGAACTACTTCGAAAAATTGGAAATTTGTGGTGAGGTCTTATAGGATCAAACTGCTGAGTTCATCGGTCCCTAAGCTTACGAACTACTTAACCTACCTTAAACTAACGCTAAGGACAACACACACACCCATGCCCGAGAGAGGACTCGAATTTCCGATTGAGGGAGACACGGAAACCGTGGCAAGGTGCCTGAGACCGCGTGGCTACCCTGCGCGGCATGTTCCTTTTAACTACGCTGTGCATCCGATGATCAAAGTCTTTGTTTTTAATCATTTTAAATTTTTTGTAACTTACAACTTTTGTTACAATTACAAGAAATCCTCAGTACAGTCGTTAGAATAACCACTATTGAAATCTGAAGAAAAAGAAATCCTTTGGATTCGAAAATACTTAACTCACTCAGTTGAATTCGCTCACAGTGGTTAATCTAGCACTATATTAAGAACTGGTTGTAATTGTCTTCAAAACTGTACAAAAATGCCTCTGACTTTAGCTCTTTGCTCGATTGCGCTTTAAAAGTGTGTGTTCTCAAATGTTTCTTATGTTGAAGTACAATTCAAAAGAAGTTGTTAATAGTTTTTAATGCCTCTGAGGCTATTTCATAAATGTTTACTAATTTGAAAAAATGACATGAGTTAAAACTGAAAATTAAAAAAATTATAATAAAAGTTACCTTACCACTCCCAGGTTCATTATCTCTACCATTTCATTTTGTTCCATGTTACATTTCTCGGAATAGTGCATCATATTTTCTTCCATGGAAAGTGGCAAATATTTACCTTCCTCCTCTATTTCGTTTGTATTCACATCATGGGCTTCATTCTCTTGCAGGACTGAGTTTGATCAGCCTGTTGTTACTCTGTCAGCTGGTAGCTGCTTCAGCCATTCTGGACCCTGAAATTCAGAAAAACGTCTCATGGTGTTATACAGTCTTGTTGAAGTCGGGGTGCGTACAAAAATGGTAAAGTGAATCAAAGTGTTCGAGTAAAATTACAACAGTTTGTGTCTCAATATGGTGAAAAAGTAATTTTCAGTGATGGTAAAATAGTGTATAGTAAACTGTGTGACGTAAGAGTAGTCGTGGAGAAGAAATGTAATGCTGAGCAGCATGTGGCTACAGAGAAACACAAGCGTGGAGTGCAACCAATGGAAAATGGAAAAACATTACAGCAAATGTTCCTATGGGAATCTCTCCAATCTTTTGCACCATTCTGTGAAGAAAATTGTGCAGTTTTCCTCTGTGCTGACATCCCTTTAAGTGAACTAAATCAGCCAAAATTTCGTGAATTCTTAGAAAAATACACAGACAGATCTCTTCCTCATTCTGCCTTATTAATATAGGCCACGTTACGAGTAGTTATGAAAAAATAATGCTGCAACTCAGAAAACAGTATATTAAAAAATGAAACTACAGACTCTACAGGAAGATACATGACACTGCTACTGTGGGAACTTTGGAAGAAGATGATGTGGGGGAAATGTTTATTATGAACTGTGAAGATTTAGAAAATGTGATTTCCTACACAATTAGAAAATTGTTCGACACGTCTATGGGCACCACGTAGTCCGAATGCGGGCACTGTTCTTTGTAACTGATGCTGCCTCTCATACGATGAAAGCCCCTGATTTACTAAGAAAAATCGTTACACAATAAGATGTTGCATGTGACTTGTGTAGCTCACACCATGAACAGAGTTGCAGAAGAGATTCGTAGCAAATTCAGTGATATTGAAAAATTTGTTGCGTGTGTCTAAAAGGTATTTTTAAAAGCCGCTTCACCCGTTGTAGTATTTAAGTTATCTTCAGACATTTCCTTACTACTATCTCCTATTTTGACAAGATGGAGGTCCTAGATCAGTACCTCCTTTGAAAATCATCGTTGACTCATTATCATCACTGACTCATTAGCTATCAGTGAAGCCGGTTCAATTGGACTAGCCCAGAAATTAAAGTCTAATGCTCAAGTTTCAGACAAACTTTCTACATGAAATCAGATTTTAGATTTATTCCTGCTGCCAAAACTAGTTTGGAGCAATCAGAAGTGCCATTTGTGAAGTAGACACAACAAGTGGAAAAAACTGTGATTATGTTAAGAACTGTTTGTGGTAAAGTGAGAAAAGAAGTGTCAAAGAAAATGTAAAAGATGTTAGAAAAAACTGAAGGGCCTCGTACACTGTGTTCCATTTCAGTTGCTTGGTGAAAATTTCTCACTTAATCACTTAGATTTAGATTCAAATTATATTTCCCATTTCAAATCTTCTCCTCTTGTGCCAGCTGAAGCAGGATGAAATTTTCGAAAGACAAGAATTTGTTGGCTGACAATATAAAGTTATTGTATTTGAAAATTTGCGCAAGATATTCATTGCGCATTACAACTCAGGATGTCCAAAAACATCGTCACAGGTTAAGTATATCTGATAACGTTAATAAAAACATACTATAACATAAAATTCCATAGTTTAGCCTGCTTCTCAAGTGAATTTCATTCATAAAAAAGTAATCTATTAACGTAACGTAACTTACTAATTTATTTTGCAACTGAAATTTTACCTCATTTTAGAATGTTTTGGCCTTTATTTTTTGGCACATTTTTGTAAATTTTTCGTCATAAGAGAATATTCTTGTTTGCATATTACGGCAATTTTTGGTGGTAAAAATCCCACCCATTGCTGTAAAAAATAGATCAGTGCCCATACAAAGTCGCAGAATTTTTTCCTCAACCAGTAGTTTAATGGAATAGGAGAACAAATAATTTCCGCCACTGTAAAGTGGCATGTGAAGTAAATACGTAGAAATTATATATGTGTGTATGAAGTGAACATAGAGGATTGCAGACCAGGCACAGAACGAGGCGTCGGTTCTGATTGGGAGGGGGGGGGGGGGAGAAATGAGGGGAGGCGTCGTGATTTGTTACTGTCTTCTATCCATAAAATATCTTGAAGGGATTTACTTTCATTATTTTGTGAGGGTGTAAGCGAGAAAAAGTTTAGAAAATGTTTGAAATTTTATCTACTCTTTGTTGGAAGTCGCTAAGTACTCCTCCTGTCAAACACTGGATGATTACTGCCTTGGTAGTTTGCGCTCAGGTTTAAAAAAAGCTACATTTTCTGGCATCTCAATGTTTATGACGTCATATCTGCCGAACTATGTGGCCTACAGTGACATAATTTTGCAGGTACGTTCACTATTTTGTTTGTACAGTTCATATCAATTAGAACAGGTAGTAAAGAAGTAAGAAATTAAAATGTTGTGTCTGATGTCTAAGTTTTACTGCATAAAAAGCAAAAATGTTGTAAGCGATAATCTTTTTCCGATCCTTATTTTGTGAGGCTGTGGGACAGAAGAAGTTTCGAATGGATTTGAAATTATGTGTTAAGTTTGTTGAAAGTTACTAAGTCGCTCGCATCCTCAAATATTGTATCAATGGTAATTAGTTGGTCTCTACTACCCACTAGTGGGCGTTCCAGCTGCCATGACGGGCAAAGTATAGTTGGGGGTTAAAGATATTTTCATTAGCTTTTCATAAAATTTTGATCTAATCTATGTGGTAAGTAATTATTATTATATTCTTTAACTTGCTGAAGTACTGCTTTATAAATAGTTACTTTCTTACCTTACGTGTCACCATTACTGTAGAACTGGTGGGCGGTTATAAAGTTTTTATTTTCAACACAGCCATTTTCTTTACTATTTATATCACAATTGATATAATGGGAAAAATACGTGTAATCGGATGAACTTTTATTAAATTTACAATGTTATTTGGCAGTCTACTAATTTTTATTATAATATAATATTCATAACTATTGACTAGTAAACGACCAAACGCATGAAGTGATACTGAAAATGTATGCTTGTCCGTGTCTTCAAAACTGTTCGTATTTAATCGAAAGGGAACAAGAAATTGCTTCTCGGAAGATGCTATTAAAATACACTCGATACTGCATAACCAATTATCAGCGCCGACTTTTAAGGAAATACTGCGTTATGCATGGTTTGCTTCCAAATTATCATCTGAAAGAGAGAGTTTTGAAAATCTTAATGAGGTTTGTTTTTCCACCGGAAACGTCAAAAGACCTTGCGTGTGCGGAAACATAGTATTTATTCAATGCAACTGGTGCCGTTTAACTTTATGTTTTTAATTTTTTTTACGAAAAATACCATCCTGCAACTTGTACTCGTAATGTTGAAAGCGACCATTAATTGTACATCTTTCGAAAGCCGCCTCTGCCGGTCAAAACTTGGAGGTAACAAGTAGTTTCGGGCTCCTTCCGGGAATAAGGGATTTCTTATACAATTCCAGTATCGCTTTATGCGTTTGATCGGTTACTAGTCGACTGTTATGAATATTACGTTATTTGTGATAATAAAAGTTAGTAGACTGACAAATAACATTCTTAATTTAATAAAAGTTCATCTGATTACACGTATTTTCCCCATTATATCAATTGTAATATAAATAGTAAAGAAAATGATTGTGTCGAAAAAAGAAACAGACGAATGGGACTTGATCCAGTGATTACGGGGCTTGAACGCTAACCACTCGGCTGCCACCGCTCCATGGTAAATATGGCCACGCACAGGTATATATCTGACGACCGAAATTATCTTGCGATTTTCTCAATAAGGCATGAGTACACGCTACTGCTTACAAATTTTGTTGTCCTCATGGAGTGCTACGAGTGTACGAAGTTAGCAGTAAATCCGCGTTCCAAACGTCGTGGCCTCCCCTTGTTAGTGTTTTACACATTTAAAGTAGCATTATATATCTTCATGAGAGAAATATGGCAGTATTTTAAATTTTTAAATGTCTTTAACTGCGTGAAAAATACTGAAAATTAGGTTCTTGTTGTCTCTGGATGCTGTTAGACAGGCAACCTTCAATTCATAATTTGTATCTGTAGGCATTTAGTAGTATACAGGGCGGTCAGAAACAGTCTGGAAAGCTTGTAAATGTGTATCAGAGTAGATTGTGCTGAAAAATACTTGTTAAGAGAAAAATTCGATACGTTGCGCCGTTTCCGAGCCATTAAGCATTGAAGTTAGCCGATCAGGCCATTGGGCACGCAAATTCAAGCGGCCGGCCAGAGACGGTGTAGCCAAGCGTGTTCTTCGTTTGGTTTCCTAAAACCGAACCAGAGAGCGATACAAAAATTAGGCATGGGACGTTAGTGAGTATCAAACCCGAGGCAAAGGCTTAGCAGTCTCGTGCTCTGTCATCTACGCTGTGAGAACAAATGACAGTAATTGTATCTGGATCGCCGCTTGAATTTGTATATATAACTGCCTGACTGGCTAACTTCAGTGCTAAATGCCTCGGAAACGGCGCAATATATCATTCTTTTTTCTTAACAGTTATTTCGCTGCAGAGCCTACCTTGTAACACTCTTACAAACTTTTCAGACTGTTTGTGAGTACCTTGTAAATTATGTAGTATTGACTCACTACAATCACAATTTTTAACTTTTTCAAACAACATAAAAATTATACTAGCAATTGGAGTCCAATACATGTATTTTAAAGGAATCTTAAAATATGACGTTCCCTATATGTCATTATCGTCTTTGAGCATCTATTTTTAGTTCTCTTCGTGTACTGTCTTGAAGTCTTCCTGCGTATGACCAGAACATGCAATCTATTTATGTTCTTCAGTGCGCTGTGAAAGATGGTGAGGAAATTGTATTCTTTGACCGCCCACACAGAAGTTTGTGGTTATGATCTGCTGTATATTTACAAACGGAGCTCTCTCCCTTCTGTCTCCATAATTTCACACAAACGTAATACCACGCTATACACCAACACTCAACTGATACCCTTAACACTCAACTCATACACTTCATGAAGGAAAGTTGTCACTGTGCTCGAAGGAAGGAAAATTACTTCTGATGAACCTACTCCTCGAAGTCTCCCAGCCGAACATGCCTTACGACTTTACATATTTTTACGAGAAATGTTGCAATGTGTCTCTTGTTAATCTATTCCACACGGGGAGATGGTGGACTTTGAGTGAGGGTATTATTTGGAAGTCTACGCAGTCGCGGTGCTGGCAGAGAACCGGCTAACGAGTTTTAACAGGCCTCATTACCAGGGGGTCCCTCCCCCAGCGGCGCATCAAAAGCAAGTTCCCCTAAATGCGGAGGCACAGCTGTAAAAATACCACTGCCGCCCAGACATTGATGTATTGCGCACCAGCGGCCGGCAGAACAAAATAACAACGTTACTTTAGTTATTGCACTGTTTTTGTAATCATTGTGTTCGACTAAGCGGTTAATTAACAACTTGAAGGGGGGGGCTGCAGTAGCAGCCACAGGCAATTTACTCTTGTTACCAAAAGAAACAAACAGGACTGAGGTATCTTCTTTTTACATGTAATATCAATAATTACTGTACCAACAGCTCTGTCCATGACTTCGGGGACAAGATATACACTGAGCTTACACTTACCGAGAAAGAGTAAACATGATATTCAATACGCCATTTTGTGCTGACAATTAAAATTGTACAATAAATTCCCTAAGTAGGCTACGCAGATTATTAAAGTAAACTCATTCATAAAGGAAGTTAGAAAGTGCATTTTAAACAAGGAATGATTACTTTTAATAACCTTTCTTATTTCTAGATCACACTTTTATTTTTCCAACAGCCTTATCCGTTTCGATTTTCCATCATTTTCAAAGGCATGGTTATGTCAGTCATATGTGATACACTGTATCGCGTCAATATTCTCGATCACGAGGCAAGTGCAAACGGTCAAGACATGAGAAAAGTGATTAAAAGTGCATCAAAATGGTCGCGTGGTCTCACAGCATTTTTGTGCAAATTGCAGAAGGAAAGATTATTTTGTAAACAATATAACACAAATGAATGTTGAAAAACACTTCTACACTATGTGATCAAAAGTATCCGGACACCCTCAAAAAACATTTTTCATATTAGGTGCATTATGCTGCCACCTACTGCCAGGTACTCCATATCAGCGACCTCAGTAGTCATTAAACATCGCGAGAGAGCACAATGGGGCGCTCCGCGGAACTCACGGACTTCGAATGTGACCACCCAAGTAACAATCATCTTACTTGGGTCATACGTCTGTACGCGAGATTTTCACACTCTCAAACATCCCCGGGATCACTGTTACCCATGTGATAGTAAGTGGAAACGTGAAGGGACTTATACAGCACAAAAACGCATATGCCGACCTCGTCTGTTGACTGACAGAGACAGCCGGCAGTTGAAGAGTGTCGTAACGTGTAGTAGGCCCACACATCACGCCGGTAAGTACCAAACAACGCTTCGCTTGGTGTAGGGAGCGAAAACATTGGACGATTGAACAGTGGAAAAACGTTGTGTGGAGTGACGAATCACGGTACACAGTGTGGCGGTCATATGGCAGGGTGTGGGTATGGCGAATGCTTGGTGCGTGTCATCGGCCAGAATGTGTAGCGCCAACAGCAGAATTCGGAGGCGATGGTCTTATGGTGTGGTCGTGTTTTTCATGGAGAGGGCTTGCATCCCTTGTTGTTTTGCGTTGACTATCACAGCACTGGCCTATATTGATGTTCTAAGCATCTTCTTGCTTCCCACTGTCGAAGAGCCGTTCGGGGATGGCGATTGCATCTTTCAACATGATCAAGCTCCTGCTCATAACGAACGGTCTGTGGCGGAGTGGTTACACGACAAAAACATCCCTGGCCAGCACAGAGCCCTGACCTGAATCCTATAGAACACCTTTGGGATGTTTCGGAACGCCGACTTCGTGCCAGGCCTCACCGACCGACATCAATGCCTCTCTTCAGTGCAGCACTTCGTGAAGAATGGGCAGCCATTCCCCAAGAAACCTTCCAGCACCTGATTGAACGAATGCCTGCGAGAGTTGAAGCTGTCATCAAGGCTAAGAGTGGGCCAACTCCATAATGAATTCCAGTATTACCGATAGAGGGCGCCACGAATTTGTAAGTCATTTTCAGCCAGGTCTCCGGATACT
The DNA here is from genome assembly GCF_021461385.2 of Schistocerca piceifrons. NCBI lineage: Eukaryota > Metazoa > Arthropoda > Insecta > Orthoptera > Acrididae > Schistocerca > Schistocerca piceifrons. The sequence continues at coordinate 310,383,231 of NC_060143.1, read as the reverse complement.
TTTGATCAGATAGCGAATCATTTCACAAAGCACTTGCACACTATAATTTCCTTTTTCTTTTTGTGCCTCGGCAAACCTTTTACCAAACATCTACAATTAATAAAACTAAAATCTTAGTCTATTTCAGAGCTCAACATGTCACTCATTATGAACGCATGTTAACTGCATTTTTCAGGCACACAAATGAGAAATATGGTACTCCATGGAAACGAAACATAATCGTCATCTTGTTCTGGTTTTCAGGTGGTTGTGTGTGCAATGATGATTTTCAGAAATTACGAGGATGTGTAACATTAACTTTTTTGTTATGAAATTACTTCTACTGAATGATGTATGAACAAAACGGAATTGTACAATAGAGAAAAACCGACAGAGGCGGCTCTGTTTTAAACTGAGTTGCTTTCTGTTCGGAAGGATTTAGGCCCTAATCCCCATTGTGAGCTTACAAACCCAGGTGGCTCTTAGTTTAGCCTGGATGTTAAGCGCCTCAGTGAGGTGTATTTTCATAAGCTGACCGTAGCAGAACACTGACTCAAAGGTGGAGTACTGCAGGTAACAACTACAATCCCACAAGCGTTATGGTTCTCAACTCAGCTACAGATGTATGACCGACCACCAGGTTTTGCAGCTAGGAAATACACTGAAGCCCCAAAGAAACTGGTACAGGAAGGTGTGTTCAAATACAGACATATGTAAACAGGCGTAAAACAGCGAGGCTGTTGGCAACGCGTATATATGACAACTAGTTCAAATGGTCTGAGCACTATAGGACTTAACATCTGAGGTCATCGGTCCACTAGACTTAGAAGTACTTCAAACTAACTTACCTAAGGACATCACACACATCCGTGCCCAAGGCAGGATTCGAACCTACGACTGTAGCAGCAGCGCGGTTCCGGACTGAAGCGTCTATAGCCGCTCGGCCACAACGGCAGGCTGACAGCAAGTGTCTGGCGCAGTTGTTAGACCGGTTATTGCGGCTATAATGGTAGGTTATCAAGATATAAGTGAATTTGAACGAGGAGCCAAATCTGTCGCACAAGTGATGGGACACATCATCTCCGAGGTAGCGTGGAAGTGGGGATTTCATAAGTGTGGCGTGAAATCAGGAATCCGGAAAAACATCAAATCTCCAGCATCACTGCGGCCGGAAAAAGATCCTGCAAGCACGCGACCAAAGACGACTGAAGGGAATCGCTCAACGTGACAGAAGTGCAGCCCTTCCGCAAATTATAGCAGATTTCAATTCTGGGCAGTCAAAAAGTGACAGCATGCGAACCGTTCAACGAAACATCATCCATATGGGCTTTCGGAGCCGAAGGCGTACTCGTATACCCTTGATGAATGCGCGACACATAGCTTTACGCCTCGCCTAGGCCCATCAACACCGACACTGGACAGTTGATGTGCCGAAACATGTAGCTTGGTCGGACGAGTCTCGTTTCAAATTGTATCGAACGGATGGATTTGTACGAGTATGGAGGCTACCTCATGAAATCATGGACCCTGCATGTCAGCAGGGGACTGTTCAAGCTGGTGGAGGCTCTGTAATGGTGTGGGGCGTGTGCAGTTGGAGTGGTATGGGACCCCTGATACGTCTAGATATGACTCTGACAGGTGACACGTACGTAAGCATCCTGTCTAATCACCTGCATTCATTCATGTGCATTGTGCATTCCGACGGACTTGGGTAATTCCAGCAGGACAATGCGACACCCCACACGTCCAGAATTGCTGCAGAGTGGATCCAGGAACATTCTTCCTAGTTTAAAAACTTCCGCTGGCTACCAGACTCCACAGGCATGGACATTATTGAGCATATATGGGCTGCCTTGCAACGTGCAGTTCAGAAAAGATTTTCAACCCCTCCCCCTCTTACGGATTTATGGACAGCTCTGCAGGATTCATGATGTCATTTCCCTTCAGGACTACTTCAGGCTTTAGTCGAGTACATGCCAAGTCGTGTTGCGGCACTTCTGCGTGCTCGCGGAGGCCCTACACGATACTATTAGGCAAGTGTACCAGTTTCTTTGGCTCTTCAATGTATTACCATCCAGTACTACATAAAAATAATATTGACAACAAAGATCTTAAAAATACTTTAAACTGTACTACTGATAAACCAATACTAATACAGTGATCATCAATCTGTCTAATGGATGAACACATAATAATAAAAACGATCAACCAAAATGTTTCGATACTGGAGTAATACAAAATATGGAAAAGTAAAGGTAGTGGTTTTAATGCTTCTGTGCTCCCCCGAATTGAATAAGACACGCAGAACGTTCATACAATGTAGGACTGTCAGAAAAGTCCTTCTTTGAGATGCTGTTTAATTCGCTCGAATGTTGGTTAATTCATCAAAACATTCATCTTTCATGTGAATTTCTGCAACTTGTTGTTTTGTCTTAGATTTATATTGATAACATCAAGTTACATCAGAGGTGATGACCTTTTACTGAAAGCAATTGCCCACAATTCCCATTTTCGTAGGTCGTATTTTTTGCTCGGGAGTAAAGGTTTTCGGAATAACCTGGTACACACATGTCTCTCCTTTAAAAAATTATGACGAATGTGTTGAAGACTTGATTTACAGATGTTGCCCCATAGCAATTTGTAACATACCACCATTGACACATTACAGTGGCCCATCCACTACTTATCATTACCAGCTCAGAAACAAGTGGTCGAATACACATGCTGCTTACTGTTGTTTGCTCAGACTCAGAACGTTTTATTAACATATGGTGCCGTTTGTGAGCAACTGAACTAGATATATATTAATGACGATTTGATCAAAACCATTCAGTTAAATCGATCAGAAATAAGTGTACTCCACAATCATACATATCATGTTTTTTTGTGTTTTGATGTATTATGATGATCCTAACGCCATAGGTGAAAGAATACAACTGCTGACAGCATCAAGCGCAGCGAAGGATGTAATTTACTCGATTGGAATCATTTCAGTAACTACAGAGATTCAAGGAAGACATATTATCGAATAATTATGGAGACAGCAGTTCAAGTGCCCCACAAACCATCATGCAAGACATTTCCGCGTAAATACGCTATAATAGGAAGTTTAGATAATTTATATGGCAGGTGGATATTGTAGCTATGAGAAAATATTCATAGGAAAATAAGGTTTCACATGTATTTTTAATGGTCATTGATGCATAGTCAAAGTTTGTTTGGGACTTACCTGTGGAAATAAAGACTGACAAAGCAGTTGGACAGGTGATTGATCAACTGTTGCAAATGAGGACCAATAATATCCCAAACAACCTTCAAACTCATAGTGTTGGTGAATTTAATAATAAATACTTCAGTATGGTAATGGAGTGGTATGAAATACACCATTTGTTGATGTTCTCCCTGAGAAAGACAAGTATCGTGGAGCGTTTGAACAGATTGATAACTACATGTATATGGATGCATTTCAATCTTTACGGATCCTAGAAATGGACTGAAATTCTCTTGAAAATCATTGATCTGAGTAACTAAACTGTATGTTGAACACGAAAAATGAAAGCAATTGACGTTAATGATAGTGAACTTCTAACTACAGTACATAGTTCCACACAAACAAAAATTTGATGTACTCGTTTTAGTACATGTGTCAATATATGACCACTTTCGAGAAGTCATACCTATCACACCATTCAACAGAGATGTTTATAGTTTCCAAAGTGCAACGAGCTAACCTTAGGACATGTATGACTGAAAGACATCCGTAGTGAGACAACTGCTAGTTTTTACACTGATGAATTACAGAGGAGTACTGAACTGAGCGTTTTTCTCACAGACTTCATCATAAGGATTCAAAAGAACAAGGCTCTGTTCAGTGGCTTGGCCTCCTTTCATTGCAAAACAACTGGGTGGGTGCCAGCAATGTGGTGTATAACAACGCGCGCAAATCTCGAACTGGGCAGTAGCGTAACAAGAATGATCCGATGCGCATCTGCATTCTCGACAAGTTATATTTAGAGCGGCTCATCCCCACCAGACCAAGAACGAAGATTGAAAAGAGACTCGCGTGTAGCGACAAGGGAATCAGTGTACTAGGTTCAAAATGGTTCAAATGGCTCTGAGCACTATGGGACTTAACATCTATGGTCATCAGTCCCCTAGAACTTAGAACTACTTAAACCTAACTAACCTAAGGACATCACACAACACCCAGCCATCACGAGGCAGAGAAAATCCCTGACCCCGCCGGGAATCGAACCCGGGAACCCGGGCGTGGGAAGCGAGAACGCTACCGCACGACCACGAGATGCGGGCTAAGTGTACTAGGCAAGGCCTTCAGACAGCACAATATTGCATACGTGACAAACAAGGATCGGCACCCTGGAGATCGAATTTTATCTGCTACAACTAAGGAAAAACGTACAGGGAGGGATATAAATACAGGTCATCGTATAGCGCACTTATCATTCTTAAGGCAATGTGTGCAAACTTAAAATGGGATTCGGGTTAAATTTCATTTGAGATATGAACGCTGCTCATTATCCGCTGATGATGTAGATGAAGAGCGAAAACAGTCTAAAGAAGCTCCTTCAGTTTTCATTGGAAAACTCTTAACAACGCCTATGATTTACCACTACCTAGGACGTCAGACAGAACTGGCAGAACTATATGCCATAGGCACTATAGTGGGTGGAATGGCAGCTATTGCCGGAACGGTTAATAGTATAGCACACTCTCAACAGCAGTTTGACAAAGCGAAAAGATATGATACGTTCATTCGGAAAGGGCTATATTTGAAATCACTCAGACTCTTCACGACAAGAGTGCTACGTTTACTGCCCGACAAGCAGTATAAAAGTTTTCCTACCCAAGAATTAATGGAATGTTTACGCGAAATACGCCATGTGAAAATCTAATGACTGCAGAATTACAAATTCAAATGCTATGTGACGATGAGGAATTCAGCGGTGGCGTATGTAAAATGTAACTGAAATAGGATCTACTACTTTGAATCATTCGGGATCATATGACCGCTGAAATAATTATGTCACAACTTCGCCAGCAACCGCACATTCCAAAATTTTCATGACTTTCAAAATGTCAATACATACCTCTGTGGACATGTATGCCTTACGTACCCCCTGACAGCTGTAATGCAGAAATAAAAACAACCTTAGTGCACAGGAGTTGGTCAATTGAGCTTCAACATACACTCTGGATTTAAAATAGTTGTCATCGATACGATGCAGGAATTGCTTTACAACAACTGAGTTAAGCCAAAGTGTGTGACTTTTTAATGAACAGTTATCTCCTGTTACCTGCTGAAACTTCATTGTTCTGTAGTACCATAAGATTATTTCGGCGTTATTGCCATTTTCTAACACAACCTTAAGTTGTTCATTACCTATGTGCATACTTGCTGTCATATCATTATACGATTTATGTTGATAGATCAGAACCATTCAACTTTATTCCTAATATCACAGCATCAAATTGCAAATTATGTCTAGGAACTGGAAGAGTTGTGCACGTACCCCACAGAGCAAATGAAATTAGTGATTCAAACATATATTTAAAATATTCTGTACAAAGTGTCGAGCTACGTGAAAACGTCAATACGCTCTGTACAAAGTGTCGAGCTACGTGAAAACGTCAATACGCTTAGAATAGAAACACGGAATACCAATTAAGTAATAGACTTTAGATGAGAAAATTCAATAGGAACACTACTAGGTTTTCAAAGCAGCAAGTTTTGCAACCAGAGCAGAATAAGTTTTACAAGTATTCTCAGTCAGTAGATATACTCACGATTAGTGCATTTCACGTTGAATGAAACCTTGCAAGGAATTTGTCTGAATGACAGACTGATTCACACAAAATACGAGTTCTACCCTATAGTCAGGACAGGACATAAGATCATAGAGTTGACAACCAATGCAATTTATGACTGTTAAAAAATTAGATCATCTCAAGGTGACTGTTGTAGACCAGACCATCTTGTCAGCCTTCACAGTGAAGAAATCTCAATATTGTTCCTTTTGAAGCAGATTGGGTTTATTGTGTAAAACCAGAACACACAACTGCCAACACATCAATTCACAGCAGAAACACGATGTGTTAATGGCAATGAATCATTAATTCTTTAAATCACTGGGCGTGAAACTGCATGAGAACAATTTCGTTGTTCACTGTAACGACCCCATTTGAATATTACAGAAGAAATATTCGCCAGTAGTAGTTTTCCACAAACATGTTGCTTCAGCAGCTTTTGATAGCGACGACGAGACCAGTAATGTGATCCAGCACCACTCCAAGCAGCAGTTTCTGTAGTTGGAGGGAAAATTTGTTACAAGTGCGGATCGAAGCACTAAAGCAACATATCATCTTACACGTAACGCATTTGCATTCTTGTTTCTGGTATGAGACAAGAGCTGAATGGGTTTGAGTTTGACTGGACACAGAATGCAGGCATCGCACCAACCTTAAAACATATGTTTCTGGGTCAAAATTAAAATGAACAGTTTGGAAAATGCAGGATAATTTATGAGAAAACTGTCATTAGCAACTGAATACGAAACGATTTAGTGCATGCATACGTCTCAAGACACAATGAGACATTTCGGGTACATGAAATGTGTTCTAGTTCATGTAAAGTAAGAACTCATACTTGTACAAAGCAGGATGGATGCAAATGCGTACATCCAAGGAGAAGCTGCCACTCCCCAAGAGAATAAGATTGTGTTGAAAAATTAACTTGGAAAACGCCCCATACCTCTGTTACTATGAATCTTCATCCACACCCATTGCAAAATGCTTTATTAATCAACGCTAGACACACGTACAGCGAGCAGCTATAACGCAACTGTTTGAACGTGGTGGCTGGCAGCAGTTGTAAACATAATGTCATACTCACGAAGACGAAGACTATCAACTTGTGTCGATATACATCCAGCAGATCTAGGAAACGAAGTGACATTGCTATGCGGACAGATATGGTGACACATGCTGCTTATATTGCATCTTTTGGTTTTATTATTTTGACATAAGAAATTATGTTTTAAAAGTTTGGTTTCAAAACTATATTTTGCAAAAAAATTGTTTCTCCTTGTAAGTTTTATCAAAACTTTTCAAAAGTCGTACTTTTGATTTTTATGGCTGGTTGGGAGGGACAGGGTGGGAGTGGGGCGGTTGTTTGTAATCTTTGTAAAGTAAGCACTGCCCTAAGGTACTTTATATGGATATTGTAAGCTTCATTTATTGGATGAAGGACTGTAATCCATATGAAGTAATAAAGTGTCAGCCCTTGTGTTGGACACTTATGGATATGCAGCTGATAAAAATCCTTATAGAACAGAGCTAGCGAATATCAAGGGTATCGACCTGATGAGAAACAAGTCAGCAAGGTTACTGATTTTGGAGTCTGAAGGTGTGTAAAAAATTTTGCAAATACCGCACAGGCAGGTGCCACACTAACGCAGGTTAAGGGTGTGTGGCATGTGCCCACACTGACTCTCAAGGTTGAAGATTACTTCTAGTGGCTGTAGATGATGCTTCTCCTCTTCTACACATGTTGGGCCACATCAATTTTCACACACACACACACACACACACACACACACACACACACATATATATATATATATATATATGTGTGTGTGTGTGTGTGTGTGTGTGTGTGTGTGTGTGTATGAGAGAGAGAGAGAGAGAGAGAGAGAGAGAGAGAGAGAGAGAGAGTGCTAGTTAAGACTGAAGACATACTATGTGTGTGTGTTAGCACAGTTTTCCATGCTGCTGTCCATAAACAGCACAATAGTATGGTTTCATTTTATGTCTCACAAGCAAAAGGTAATCTGTAAAACTGTTCTACAACAGCAACTGATGGACCAGCTAATATATATATTTGAAATCAAATTACAGTGTAAAGTGTAAATTTGTGCTTCATTCTATATGAACTAGTATTATATATTTTGAAAACATACTATACTGTGAAACTGCGTTAACTGTGCGAAGCTGTCTTATAATCTGTATACTGTTAAGTTGTAATATGCTACAACAGTGTAGAAAAAGTGTTCCAACTGTTCCAACCTGTCCTCTCATTCAACCTGTGATATTTATTGTTTTGCAAATGTTGTAGACTGCAAAGTACTAAATACATTTTGTATACATTATTTGCAGTTTTGTACTGTGTTATCTGCAAAAAAGCCATATCGTTATTAGCTCAACAAGAAACCTATTGTTCAGCTGATTTTTAAAAAGTGGCTGAGCTGTGAAGCCTGTTTTGAAACCATACTACAGTTTTGTAACTGTGAAATCATTATTACCTGAACTCAAAAAGCCATTATTCAACTGATTTGTAAAAGTGTAAAATATATTTTGGATACATACTACAATTTTGTACTGGTGAGAACAAATAAATCTACTTTGTTCAACTATAGTCACTGGTTATCTTTTTATATAAACCCAGTTACATATTTAAAATGTTGTAGATTTGTAGTGCAACGAAACACAATTTTCGACAGAGACTATTTTTTACCATTCATTTTTAATTTTGTTTGATATAGTTGGGTGTACAAATCAGTTAAAATTTGCACATAATTCTGTGTCAATCTGGCAGTGATGCTGATGCATTGTACATATTGTGTACTGACGCACAGCATGTATTGGAATTCTTACCAAAGATTTCTTCTGAAACCCTCTGACGGGTAAGATCAGTAAGGCTATGCCAAACATTTCATAAAACCACACAGCTAAGTTCTCCACTCAGTATGCTCATATGCCACACTGTATGGCTGTGCTACATACATCAAGTTTCTGAATTTAGATTATTGAAAGTGAGTGTAGTCCTTGATATTCTCTACGTTGTATGTTTGCAGTGTTCTTGGGTAATCCCCAACACATAATATATGGCAATCAAATAATATCACAGGTGTTTGAGTTTTGAACATTACGATAATTTGTGTTGAATTTCTGAATAATTACTAACATTCATAATCTGATAACGCTACTGTCATGTCACTATATTTAGGATTTTTTGAAAATTACCTCTACGCTGAACTCTCAGTCGAAAGATAAGCCTACAACAAGGCATTTACTGTTACATTTAGCTTGTATAATGCAGAGAACAGCAACACATTCATTTGTCTACCATACAATGGTAGCGCCTCAATAAGGATGCAGACGTTGGGACAGTGGAAACTTAAATTTTCTGACATGATTTCTGCACCAGTCAGTCTATGAAACATCAGAAAGCATATGTGTGTACTGACTTGATTCCTCTCTAATGTATCAGAGAGCAGTTGCTATAAGAAATAAATAAATGAAAACGCGCGCACGCACACACACACACACACACACACACAGACACACACACACACACACACACACACACACACACACACACACACACACACACACACACACACACACTGAATAATAATAAACATTGAGACGTGTTAATACTTACATTCAACTTTGTGAGATAGTCTGGCATTTGGACTGAGGGCTGCAGATCTCTGATGGCTCATCACTATAGTATAGCGAGCTCATCTGTTGAGCCCACCAGATGACTGGATTCTGCAGATGAGGGAGGCGACTGCAGCGACAGAAAAACTGGTACAACTATTTATGGGCTGGTACCGTTGCATAAGGAAAGCATATCATCACATGACGTCAGAGAAAAACCAGTCATGACAGTCGGATAGTGATGGGGGAAATTGCTGAGATGAGTTACACTCAGTTGCGCTTCCATTGCTGGAGCGTGTAGTCAAGTTGTCCACTTGTCCGCAGCAGCGGCTGCGATGTTGGTGATGATGGTGGCAGTGGCTGTGCGGTAGAGAGCTTCCTTCACGCATTCGCAGCAGCCCAGTGAGGAGCTGTCGGTTGGTTGGCACAGGGGCTGGCGTGGCGGATGGCGCATTGTTGGCAAAGAGGCTTCCCCCTCCATCCTACCTTACAACACAAGCGGTGGTGATCGTTTAACAGCACAAGTGGCCTGTGAAGTTACACAGTTTTAAACTGAGCACAGGTACCCTCTTGGATTTTTTAAATTTCCCGTCACTTTAAAACGTTGGCAAAATGTGGTACTGCCATTTTAATCTTAATGCAAGTGACCATCTTGCACTTTTTGAATCTCCCACCATTTTAAACTGATTTTTTAAATTTCCTTCGGTTTCTTGTAATTCCCGCCATTTTATGCTTAGGACAATCGTGATAGTTCCGCCATCTTGGACAATGATATTAAAGGGGTCAGGTGAAATCTGCCAATAATGCACGGTGCCATCGGCTGATATTATCGAAAATCTGGCAGCAATGCAAACAAACCTGGTACCGGCCATTCCCAACTAATAGCTACTGTTACTATTATACCATATTAGGATTTAAATATAAACACTAACCAGGCAGTATGCTACTTGAGCAGCTACTCCACAGTGTGTACAAGCTGTCCCCCCTTTCTCAGTAGTTCGCATTGTGCCTCCTGCCCTCCATCAACGATCCAGGTGGTTGTCTACTGAATCTTTGAATCTTTGTCTCCTAGTAGACATTCTGTTACCACATATCTGTCAAATATCAGCCACGTATTTTCACATTTGCATTCAGCGCCTCTCCCCAACAGTGATTCATAAAGTCAGTTTCATTCTTATTTCCATCAGAAAATTTCCCTGCTACAGTTCGCTCTCTTTAACACAAACTTGCTTCCTATCTTGAAGGAAAGACGTTGCGACGAAGTCGCTGTCTTTTCCTTGTAGGTGGAATCCACTCCTCAACGTTACTGGAAGAGAGAGATTATTTATTTGGTCAACTAGTTAGTAACTTGCATGTTGACTGGATAGTTGACGTTGGTCTACAACCGTCTGCCAGTTCAGGTTTTCTTGGATTTCAGTAATGTACTCCCGTGAAATACACAAGTCTGTGACCATTAGTGCCTTTTTTTTGTTTCATTATTCCTTATTAACCTTATTTAAGAAACAATTCTGGATAAGTTGTACCAGTGTTTCCTAAACTATGTTCTTTGTAGACTGTCTTAATTGTTCCAGTATCTTGTCAATGAACCGTTGTCCGCTACCTGTGTTACTACTACTGCTGAGCCTATGTATACTAGATGCCGGAAGAAAGTGTAACATCTTAAATGATAAAGGCATTTTATTGACAAGTTATGTGACAGTTTGTTCATCATTGTAGAAGCCTAAGATAAAAATTCTGACTAGATGAAAAACACGTCACAGTAGACGATGCCGAAACAGTCCCATCAATAGTACACACACCTCTGCCGGCAACGCAGGCGTGTATTTTCCCATGCAAACTATCATAAATATGCCAAATGGCATCCTACGAGGGAGTGACCGAAAGAATTTGCACTTTTACTGCAAATCGTGAATGATTGTTGGAGGTCTCGAGATCGAGTAAGTTCCCGCTTCACCATGTCCCATACGTGTTCAACTCGCGAAAGATGTAGGGATTTCGCTGGCTTCTACAGCACCAACAGCACGTTGCGTCACTGTAGCCGCAAGTGCTCGTTCACTGAGAAAGCACATCACTTTCCTATTAAAGAAATGGCAGTAGTACAGCAGTAACAGTCTGTACAATGTGCACTCGTTACTTTACTCAACAGATACACTAAATATGACAGGGAGTTGTTACTGATGGCCCACACACACCATAAAGCACGGAGTGGGACGTGTTTCTTGCGGGCGAATCCACCCAGGATTAGCCCACTTATCAGGTCTGCGACATACACGGGCATGTCCATCATTCGCATACAGACAGAACTTCCTCTCATCACTGAAGACAGTAGACCTCCATTCCACTCGCCAGTGGTCTCTTTCACGACACGCGAGCAGCTGTGCCTGTCTTGTCGTGGTGACGGTGGTAGCGTGGCCAGAGCCACACATGATGTCAGTTCTGCGGCAAACTGAGGCTAATGACCCGTTAAGATACAGCAGGTGCAACATGTGGCTGGATTGCGTCCCCGGATGATGTTCGATCGGCGACCGCTGCTCGTACAATGCGCCGATCTTGGCATGCGTCTATACTACGCGGACGTCCAGAACATTGTCTACAGTTGTGGGAATGTTTCAAAAAACATTGCTGAAAGCAGCGTGCGAGCTAACATCACAAAGATGTTCGGGCTCACATGCGGTTCCTCTTCGTCGAAATGTCTTGGCTCAAACTCGCCTAGGGGTTGAACCGCAAGTGTCGCATTGCACGCCCTATATTAGACACTTGTGACGCTTCGGTTAAATTGTCCCGTTGATGGCAAGTTTGCGAAATACAAAGTTAACATAACATAATAACAGTAATAATAATTTCGGAACTAAATTAGCGACCCATAAATGATGTAGGCCACTCAGTTGCGATTTGGTTAGAATAATGTTTATCCAGAAATAGGTAATAGCGAAAGTGGTCGTATTTACAGTTACTGTTACACTCGAGTGCATATACATTTGATGATTCATAATCTCATCGCGAAATACAAATTACCTACGCGAAAAGTTAAGAGTTTCACAAGCCGCTCAGAGAGCGATACCACACAACGCGAAATTTTCTGAGTCTTTTCACTTTCTAGCTGCCCAAAGACCGACTGTCCGCTTTCGCGTCTCAATCCGAACTGTACCGTTTGGTGCCTCCAGCCAAACTGTCTGATTCCGCGTCTCCACCAGCACTGGCTCTCTGCCCGTCTTCGACCACGTTTCTTGCGCTCCGATTATCCTCGCACAGTTGACTACGGCAGTTCCCATTTCTGAATTGCTACAGGTTATTCTACATTATTTTACATTTTAAAATATTTAAATAATCAAAGCTTGACCACTTTCACGTTCTAAATAAAATAACAATAATGTCCATTACATAATAAACGTTAAATTCTTTTACATAAAACCAATACAATTCCCTTCTTAACTTTGAATGTCACGGCCAGTAGCCTTGCTCCAGTGTGTTTTCTGATAAGTAAATAAAGAACAAAAGTAAGTTTGATGCACTAAACTTTACAACAAATATTCTATTACCTAACGATTCAATAAGCCGTCATGCTGTCATCGTTCAATGTGTTGCTTAACTGAAAAAAACTGATAATTTAAATTTACCATACCTTTTAAACAAATAAAGTTACAGAGTTGATATTTACAACATTTGTAGTTTCAATGATGCGCTTCTATATGAAATTTTGATCGTTAAGATCGACTAAAGCGTTCAGATTTTAGCATTCAGGTCTTTGTTACAAAACTTGTGAATTTCACTTTAACAGTAAATCCTAAACTATTATAGATATGATCAATATTCAAGTTTTATTGGGATCACCATGAACATTTATGGAGGATGGCAGATTAAAATTACTGTGGCTTGATTCCGTACATTACTACAGAATTAAATAGTTTTCATAAATGTTTCCCTTTATGGCCGACCTTAGGTCTGCCATATTTAACACTGCTACGTCTTCTCGGCCACAAACGGATTGTAAAGAGTTTCACTATGACGTAGGTTGTCGCCTCTCTCACTCGCACACTGCAGCTCTTAGGCCTCAATAGACAGTAGTTTGTGAGTTTCCCCATCTCGTCGTGAATCTGTGCCTTTTGTGGCACGCGGCCCTTGACGACAGGGTTCGTTTCACAATTCCTGTAGCCTGGCCCTTTCGCCCGTATTTTTAAATGGGAGCGCAATGCTCGTTAACTCGCAAGCGTCACATCACCGATGCATTGTGCCCAGAGTGTGCAGCAGTCCATCGGTAGTTCCATCCAGCATCCCACAGGCCCATAATGTGCCCCCCATTCCAACGTCTGAAGTTGATCATCATGACCCTGGAACGAATGTTGCAAACAGTGTTCATCTCTAAACTCAGCACAACCTACAGGGTCGAAAAAGAGGGCGCACGGACATATCTCCTGAGTGCCATCTGATCGCCCATGAATCACAGACAGCGCAACCCCTTAGTATGCACATATTACATCTTGATGCTATTGAACATAGTCCTTGAGCGTGCTGCATTTTTTTTTCCTGAAACGTACTTCCCGCTGAAACTGAAAGCTTCTACAGTTCTATTATGCCAGGAGGATTCGCCCGTCACAAGCACCGTTATAAACACTGCAGCGTTGAAACTCCAGCGAGTTTCTTGGTACCCAGCCCCTGTTACAAATCCTTGGCAAGCCTTTATATAGCTACAGAGTTGCCTTCATATAAGGTTCCCTGACAAATTGAGACGTATGTAACACGTAATTAGACGCGACCCGGGGCAACGCTGAACATGTGCACGGTAAGAACACTCGCGTTACGTGATTTACAACAGCTATCTGTCTGCACGCTCCCCGTTTCTTGCCGACACTCGTAGCCTAATGAGGACTCACACGTGTGCCAGCGGAAACTAAGTTTAGTGCACTGCACTTTAGCTAGCTGGCTTGCTCGTGTCCCCGGCTCCGTAAATCTTATCCCATGCATGACACAGCACAACGTAATTTCCTAATCAGATATTATATGACTATCACAGAGAGCTCTAGGGAAAATATGTTCAGAACATGTTTAAGTGTTGCATTAATGATAAGTCATATCTAAAGATCAACGAATTCTTCACTGTACGGTCGGATCGCCTAATCCTGCCACATCGAGGGAGTCTCCTTGATCTGGATGTTTACATTACTGTACTGGCTGAGGAAGTCTTCTGTCATCCATCCCGTTGGTATGATCGTTCAGTTTCTTCTTAATTTTTGCCACAGTGCAGTCGTTGAGGAAATGCGGAAACAGGGCGATCTATCTGACATCCAAAAGGGCATGACCATTCGCTTTCGGGCTAAGGCTAGAAGCATTCTCGAAACGGCAAAATTTGGAAGCTGTTCACATACCGCCGTGGCTAAAATATACCGTGCATGGGTATACCGTGGCGCTATCGAAAACCGGCGCCGAGGGAACTATGGTGAACCACAGACCATAGATGGCAAGGCTGAAGAACGTCTGCTGAGATGTGTACGGGCGAAGAAACGTACAACTGCTGAAAAACTGACCTCCCAGATGAACCAAGAGGTTACCAACAGTGTCTCCTCAACGATCGTTCAGTGAAATTTGCTGCATAAGGGCGTAGTTCATTTACCCACTCTGACGTCTTTTCATAGGCAACGGAGGCTGGAATTTGTCGGCCAATACCGCAACTGGACGTCCAGTGAGTGAAGACAGGTGGCCTTTTCTGATGAATCACGTTGTAGGGTTTCGAGTTGGTTTTTTTTTTTTTTTTTTAAATTGAGAGCAACTGTGTGAGGTGAAATGACAAGTTTAATGTCGCAGTATTTCTCACCACATTACAGCTTTTCACACAATTTTCAACTCGACAACATAACAACAGCGCAATGGATAATGCATCTTGCCAACATCAAAAATTGATATAAGTTTATACACAACAATGTTAAATATTAACTCTCTGAAAGAACATTAATCTTAAGTACAATATTACGAAAGTTTAATTGGAAGTTTCTTCACATTAATCATAAGCACAATAATATGATAGTTTAATTGGACATTTCTTTACAAAATTGCTCCTACACTTACGTTATTATGTTGGTCAGTACTACGAAAATCGTCCGATTCCGGTTCAAAGTTCGGTACTATTTAGGATGACAATCAAGTCTACGGTAGATGGTTAGTCAAGTGACAAATTTGAGCGCAAGATTACCCAAGGCCGCTCGAGTTTACAGTGGATGCAAGCTGGCGAACCAATAAAGTTTAGGCCTCTGCACGTAGTATTTACCTTAAGCTGCCATTGCTGCCGTCTGCAAGGCCGCTCTCTCCCACTGACATTCCTACAAAATTAATCTGGCCTTTACTGAACTTTCCAGCAGAAACTTTCCCTATGTTTCTCGTTATGCGAGAAAACAAGTACTCAGCCCTAGTCTTATTATGTGGCGATATACGCACGCATGGTTGGAGCAGCGTGCATATTATAGTGCCCTCTCAGTTTTCGCAAGAACAATTAACTAATTTGGCTGGTTCGTTTCTCCACAGATGGAGCTAAGCGTTGCTACAGCTAATTTTAGCTGAAGTGCAGCCGCTGTGAAAGCAGTGTCCACCTGAGTTTCTTTTCTGTGTCGTACGGAGCGTTAAGCGCTCCGTTATGCATTTGACGCCAGTTCAGAGAAGAGTCCTCTCATGGCAGAACTGCCTCCCTCCACTTGGGTTCCCTTTCCACGTCATGGCTTTTTTCAACAATAGAATCGTTCCTCTTATTTTGTAGAAACACCCTCTACCAATCGCAACGTCCTTTCTTCAAACTGTGTCGAAACTTCAGTAGTTTTCTTCTTCCTAGTGAGTTTCTGCCAATCGGACATTTTGTGCCCGTTATAGACGCCTAAAGTACATTGACCTTTACATGTATCACACACACTGGACGAAAATTCGTCACTTGTTTTTGTTCGTATCCCATTGGAATTTTGAAATGCAGTTTTCTAAAGCTTCTTCTCTGCTCTTGTACCGATGCCCTCGCTACAGGCGGCCCTCCAGCTTGAATCACCTGGCCCAGAGTCACTGTCCTCCTTCCTCACACCCCTGTAAGTGCCTGCTGGCGTAACTCCCGCAGTGCGGTTTCGCAACGCCATTGTGGAGCTGGCTTTTCAAAACTAAAAACAACACGACTCGCATTCCCTGTTCTACCTTCCGCTCAAAGACCTGCATTGTATAGGAATGGTGTGTTAATTACCGTCGATTGACTATCATCCCTTTTTGCGTTACATATTGATAGGTAAATGTTTTCATACCTGTCGATTTACGTTAGGTGTCATCTTCACCTCCACATTGCGATTTGTAAAGGTCGCATGTAAGGTGCGAATCTGACCATTTATTCTGCCATTTTACATATCCTCCTCCTTCCGTCTTCAATTTTGTACTGGGTCAATCAATGGTTCAGTAATTGATTGAAGACATTGCAAAACTAGTTCGACTGCTGACTGTAGCAATTGAGATGTTTACTGACGAACTTCCTATCTTAATATTTTGTATAATTTACGCAGTCGTTCTAGTCAGTCTCCTCTTTTACCTCACACTTGAATTTCTGACCTTTTGTACTATTCTATTGAACTAATTTAAGGAATTATTTTCTTTCAAATATAGTTGATTACAATAAATTGTTATTGACATTCAAACAATGTGCGTATCTTTACAAATTTGTATCATTTGAAAATTCTCCTTTTTATTTTGAGACTGTTCAATTTTATTCAGTTAATTTATGTTAAATGATGATGGATATGTATTGAAGTTGAGGAAACCTTCATTTAATAATGACTACTACGTGATTAAAAATGCAGTATTATTATTAAAGAGTAATTGCCTTTCTTAAAATCGTGCACTGAGAACGTAATATTTCGATCACTCATTTGAATTTTGTCACCAACGGCGTTACGCAAGCTATTAGCTTTAATTGATTGATTTTCTCATTCGTTGTAGCATCTCTACAACAGCACCGATCGTCTCTAGGCAAACCCAGTCAGTCTTTCTGGAATGCTGTTCACGAACGGCAGCACAAAGGGTCGAACAAACAGACTGGCGTACAGTTTTGCAATCAGGGTGCTTGGGATAACTACGACAGTGCTCCTACTGTCATACGAAAACGCACCTCAGATCATAACTCCAGGTGTCGGTCCAGTTTGTCTGGTACCCAGGCAATTGGTTGCAGGCACTCACCTGGCTTCCATGTGACCAACACATGGCCATCACTGGCACGGTGGTGGAACCGGTTTTCATCAGAAAACACAACAGGCCTCCACTCAGCCCCTGAATGAGGTCTTGCTGGACACCACTGAAATCGTAAGAGGCGGCGGTTTGAAGTGAGTGGAATGCACGCTACAGGCCGTCTGACTCGGAGCTGCCCTTGAAGTAAGCGATTTTTAACAGTTGGCTGTGTCACTGTATTGGAAATTGCTGCTCGAGTTGTTGCTGCAGACGCTGTACGAAGCGCCTCGGCCGTACGCCGACCAAGATGGTCTTCCCTATCGGTAGTGCCACGTGGCCGTCCAGAGTCAGAGGTCTTCTTACGACCTTATCTTCCCGTGACCACCTCTGCCAGTAGACAAGTATGGTTTATTCCTACCAAGTCTTCCTGCAGTACCGCGTAAGGAACATCCAGTTTCTCTTAGACTTATAACACGACCTCGCTGATACTCAGTGAGATTTTTATAACGGTGTCTTCATCGTCTTAAAGGCATTTGACTAACATCAAATCACTACGTCCAATCTCAAAGGTAACTAATGTTCACGAGCGCTACAGCGAGAATTTAAAGCAAATCTGGTTTGCATCGCCATAGTGACGCCACCAGCGCCACTCTTATTCGACTTCCGCGAAACTTCCGCGAACCTTTCAGATGTAGAGACACCCCTAACAACTTTCGTTTATCTCGCACAACTTCTTCTTTGTGTTGGGATTGTTTCTCCTGTCAGCGTATTTTCCGAAAAAAAAGCATATTAATACAAATACACTCCCCATTCTCGCAATCATTTACAAAATATCTCCTACACTTAAAATAAATGTTGACGGATACACTAGGCGATCAGCCACAGAGTCCATCACGCGTATTACTGTGATAAGAGGTGGCAATGTTACATATAAATTTGATGTTCATTCTGTTGACATGCTTATTCCTATGAAAAAGTGAATTACTGTAGAACCGAGGAAACATCCTCAGTCACACATGTGAGCGCTATAAGCAGAAAGCTAAGACCTGTTCCGTTCTAATCACGTTCATAATGAACCACCAGCGGAAAAATGCTCCTGTCGAAACACAAAAAAGTGGAATATGTTCCTGTTGAAAATATTCTGACAGAAAACTGGCGAACTAGCTAACTCAATCCTCATTTCGCCCTCTTCACCAAAAATTATGGCATATTAGTGCTCTTTTAACACAGAACATTATAAATCCTCTCACCCGAACTCATACCCTCTTTGTAGTTAGGCCTTCATACTCAGCATCTGCTGTCACTGTCTGTAAATGTATCTCTGCCACTGTCTCATTCATCTCTCACTGATTTACAAAATATCCGATTGTCACCGCCTCCTCTCTCACTTGCACTGTCTCATTTTCTCTTTCTTTCTCGACGCCACTGTCTCCCCACACCACGGTAGTTCGCCGGATGCAGACCCCCTCTCCTCACCCCCGTCCCCCCGCCCCATCAAGCCTATGTATGGTATCCACTCACTTGTATTTTTCATTTCCACTGTTTCCCCTCTCTTTTGCTCTCTCTGCTTTTATCTTCATCCTCTTCTCTTCCTCTTTTACTGCCATTGCCGCTGACTGACCATCAATATCTCCTCTTTCTTTGGTTACCTCTGCTAATGTCTTCATTCACGCTCTTTCTATTTCACTGACACTCTCTCCCAACGTCATTGTCTCGTCCCTCTTTTCTTCCCACTGACACTATCTCCTCTCTCTTACACCGACACTATCTTCCAGCACGAAGAACGCGAAGACGTTTGCGTGCCAAAATTTTTGGCAGGGCAAACGGAAAGCGGATTGAGGTAGCTTGTGCCCCACTTTTCTGTTAGAGTCTTTTTAAAGAGAAACATATTCATCTTTTTTTTTTTTGCTCCGAGAGGGAATTTTTTCCGCTGGTTCCCTTCTTTCCCATGCAACAGCTTATACTGTATTTTACATAAATTTATAACAGACTACCTCTATAGGTCAGTAAAGGTTGGACGGTTTATTCATAAACATTTATGTACTTTGACACAGAAAAACAACCAATAACTACATGTAATATGAGGTTAACACAAAATCGTTTGTTTTACGTTTTGTTTAGGATACTTTGCTCATTGATCGCGGCCGGCCGCGGTGGTCTCGCGGTTAAGGCGCTCAGTCCGGAACCGCGCGACTGCTACGGTCGCAGGTTCGAATCCTGCCTCGGGCATGGATGTGTGTGATGTCCTTAGGTTAGTTAGGTTTAAGTAGTTCTAAGTTCTAGGGGACTGATGACCACAGAAGTTAAGTCCCATAGTGCTCAGAGCCATTTGAACCATTTTCATTGATCGCGGTTAATAGAAAACGTCTGACTTATGTATCTCAAAAGAGTAAATATGTTGTTAGAAATATTTTGCTGAATTTTCAGTATATCCAGTTGTAAATAATCTATTAGCACCCATTTTAAGTTGTTTTCGGCCGTGTTAAGGTACCTTTACGCTCATTTATTGTTACTGCAATACCACTTTGTGCATATTAGTATAGGAGTGAAACTCTCATCACATAGAGGCAGCGTGTCATAAAGTTATATTGGCGAAAAAACTGATGAGTAAAACCTAGTCTGCATAGAGATCAAGAACATTGTAGTAAACATCGTAGTTATTTTCCAGCGTGGTCTTAGTATGTTTATCTGACAATAGCTGCATTAACAAGTAACTAGCTATTTCTTCTTTATTGTAAACTTACTCTACGTAATTTTCATGTTCTATGAGTACATCTTTTCATACATAATTCTTTCGAGTTAAGCGTGATTCGCTAACGCTGGCATCATCCTGTCAGCCGTAGGCATATCCTGCAGTATTTAAGAAATACACTGAAGTGTCAAAAAAACTGGTATAGGCTTGTGTATTCAAATACAGTGATATTTCAACAGATAGAATACGGCACTGCGGTTGACCTGTCTATATAAGGTAACAAGTGTGTGGCGCAGTTATTAGATGGTTACTGCTGCTACAATGGTAGGTTATTAAGATTTAAGGGAGTTTGAAAGTGGTGTTAGAGCAATGGGGCACAGCATCTACAAGGCAGCGTTGAAATGGCTCTGAGCACTATGGGACTCAACTGCTGAGGTCATTAGTCCCCTAGAACTTAGAACTAGTTAAACCTAACTAACCTAAGGACATCACAAACATCCATGCCCGAGGCAGGATTCGAACCTGCGACCGTAGCGGTCCTGCGGTTCCAGGCTGCAGCGCCTTTAACCGCACGGCCACTTCGGCCGGCTATCAGGCGGGTGTACCAGTCTCTTTGGCTCTTCAGTGTAGCTGCGCTGCGTTCGCTATCGTCATTCAGTGGTTCCTGCTTCCTTGTACTGTCATTGACCGTCAGTATGAGTGTATCTATGTTTTATCATTTTATAGCTAATGTTAAGTTATTTTTATTTTATCTCTTTAATGCATTTCCTTTATCATATTACGGTTCTGAAGGTCTGAAGATGATCATGTGATGATCGAAACCGGTCACCTTGTAATAAACGTGCCTTTGCGATCTAGACTGTTTCATAATTAATTTCAAATATTCTACTTTGATCACTGCAGCAATGTTTTCAAAAATAACTCATTGCCTAGAGTTCATATACTAGCTATGGAAGGCCATATTTCACTTGCACTGAGTTGTGTGTTTGCTGGTAACTATTTATATCGAACACCACAAGTCAGACTACGCTTCCAATCGTTTTCTGCGGCATAAAAATTACATTTCTTGCAAAGACTAAACGTCTGGCCTTAAATATCACTAATTATGGGAGAAGTTGACTGATTTTTACTACAACACGCGGCTTTAAAAATGTAGAAAAAGTTTAACACCAAGTTTCATGGTCGGAGCGTGACTTTTTGCCAGATGATACAAACTTATGGTACCCCAAGCAGTGGGGAAGCAGCAGTGCTAACGCAGAGCCGTAAGTCAAGTAAGTCTGCTGCTCTCACTGTGTCTGGTAAACAACTCTAGGATGAACTGTGGAGCTCGCAAGAGACTGCCTGGAGCGGCGGCGGTCAGTGGAGCGTCCAGTGGGTGGCTGGCCGCAGGGACCGCCGGCCCCGGACTCGGCGGCAAGTTATGGGGCGCCCGCTGGAGGCTCTTCGCTGTGCTTGCTGGACAAAGGACCGAGCGGCAGCGGCAGCGGCAGCACGATTAAAGGCCGCTCTCCAGCCTCTGCTGCTTCTGCTGCCTGCCGCTGTCGGTGGCGGACTCAAGTTGATACCTTCCTAAGTTACTAACTACTAATCTTCCGAGAGAGACGGTTATACCTCGACCACTTGACAAACAGATGCAACACATCTTCATTACCAAAAGGGTGTGTCTAAGACTTGATGCACAACATCGATCTCAGTAAATGGCTAAAACTGTCACCCATTCACAGATTGCAGATTAACTATCCTGCAACTTCCAGGGAAAACACATCTTTGATTTTCAGGATTTCACTCAATTATTGTACGATCTGAGAATTTAAAATGGTGTCATGGTCTTACGTTAGACGTTTAACTCAATAAATTTTAGAGTTAGAAACTGTGTATACGTCCTAAGGCAGCTTTCGCAGTGCGGAAGCTACCCAAACTATTTTTATCCAGTATTTGAGAATGAGACCACTTTACGTCTTCAAACGAATTTTCGACGTAATTTCAGATCTCTGCGACACACACATAAAATAATGAAAGGAAAAAAAATGTTTCACTCACTACATTTTCTCTATTCGTGCAGTACAACATCAGTATCAGCGGCGACGTTTCAGTTTATAATTTCTTTACTACCAACATTTTTCGTAGTATACACTGCCGGAAAGAACCCACCACGTTAGACGAGGGTGCTAACGCGCTGCTTCGTGGACTCGGGTAGGCGCGCCGGCCCCGGATCGAATTCGCCCGGCGGATTAACGATGATCGGTGTGCCAGCCAGTCTGGATGTGGATTTTAGGTGGTTTTCCACATCCCCGGGCAGGTCCCCACGTCCCGCCTCAGTTATATGGCTCGCAGACATCTGAACACTTTCGCATTATTCCATGGATTATACTAGTCGCAGACAGTTGGGATACACTAATTCCGTCCTGGGGGGGTACGGGGTGGCGGCAGGAAGGGCATCCGGCCACCCCTTAATCCAACATTGCCAAAGCCGATTAACTATGCTGACCCTGTGTACCTGCGGGACAAAGGCACAAGCGAAAGAAAGACACTGCCGGATAGAAATTACTACGCTTGGAAAGACGACATCGGTTTTGATCCGCTGACGACGTATGCCACCTGGGTGGCAGCAGATGTGCTGATAATGGTTCCATATTCATCCACCAACAGATAGCGTAATGCCACAGCTACAGTCAGAAATCTCCGCTTGATGCAAAAGTGTTAAGCAAGCATGCGTCCATGCCATGGATATGCACTCGTGCTTCCTAGAGTCAACTGAGGAGTTTGAAAGGGGTCAAATTGTGACCTTCCGAGTGGCGGGATGGTCTTTTCGGAGGACTGCCACACAAGTTGGACTTGCTGGGTCAGCTACGCAACGATACTGGTTTCAGTGGTCGCGTAAACATTCTCACGACTGTAGAAGAGATTCTGGACGTCCACGCAATACAGACGCCCACCAGGATCGTCGTATTGTAAGGGCAGCAGTGGCAGATCGTACAGACACTGAATCAAAGACAAGAAGGCGTGTGAGCCCAAACACGTCAACACGCACAGCTCTAGCCCGTCTTCCACTCACGCCACAGCATCGATGTGCGCGGGTCGACTGCTGCCGTCAGAAGATCAGTTGGAAGATGTAATGGCGTGACGTAGTCTTCAGCAACGAAAGCAGATCGAGCCTGCACGTAAGTAATGGTCGTTTGCGCGTACGACGTAGACCTGAATGAACGATGTCTCGTAAAGCGCATCCGTGCAAGGACTACTGGCCCCAAACCAGGCGTATGTACTGGGACGCAATAAACTGTAACTCTTGTTCACCTTTTGAAATGAACACTGTTACGCAGAAGAGACCAAAAGCTGCAAACAACCCGTTATACCATTTATATCGAGTATTGATCTTAAATTTTGTTGTAAGACTAGTTCAAATGGCTCTGAGCACTATGGGACTTAACTTCTAAGGTCATCAGTCCCCTAGAACTTAGAACTACTTAAACCTAATTAACCTAAGGACATCACACACATCCATGCCCGAGGCTGGATTCGAGCCTGGGGCCGTAGCGGTCGCACGGTTCCAGATTGTAGCGCCTAGAACCGCTCGGCCACTACGGCCGGCTGTACGACTAATGACCAGTAAGACTTCATAATGCTAGATTCCAGTAGGAGATGCACTTCTCGTTAGTACGTACACGCCCAGTTGCGAGTTAACAAATTTAGAAACCCATTTTGTCTGCTGAGTTAAGCGAGCGAGCGAGAGACGTACGGCCCGCGGCCTTTCTTTCTTGTGGCAATGTCATAAACATTCAAATGCGTGATGATCCAACTATTTCATCCATCGGAGTTTGCTTTCGTAAAGAAGTGGAAATGGGGTAATCACTGATTTCTTTCTAATTTCTTACAACAACAGTACAAAACGTACATTCAACAACCTTCACAACAAACTACCCACAATTATGGTGCCAAGGCTGTTTCGTCTACTCAGCAGAAGTTTCAGTAGGAAGCTCTTACACATCCTCTGTACAATCACGTTTTCTCCCGATGCGATTTATATATTTCTGGAGCCCTAAAGAAAGACATTGGAGTACCGCAATTTGTTTCCGACGAAAAGTTGCACGCTTGGGTACAGTCCTGGTTCCGTAGGCAAACATTTTCCCATGAAGGCATTCACCGTCTTGTCTCACACTGGGATAAATGTGCTAACAGTTTCTGTTCCCGTGTGTATCCCATGACTAATGCGATTATGAAGAGAAGTAGAAAATGAGCCCTAACGTGGAAGTAAAGCGTTCCTGGAACCATGTCCCTTTAACACACTTCACTCCGCTTTGTGTAAGGAGAGTTCCCTGAAAATTTGGGCTTACCTTGTCGTTACACCTTGTATAAGTCATACCACATTAGCAAGGTATTTTGTAGATTCGTGCCTTCCGCCCTTCACTGATCCCAGAAGGTCTGCTATCTTAGAGGGTTGGTGGAGAACCATTTTTACCTCAAACTCCAGTAGAATTGCGGAATAACGGTAGGAGAGCTAAGAATTTTCTGACGAACTTATTTTAATTGTGGTGCCCTTTTGATCTGCCGAGTAGAACATTTTCTCTGAACACTGTATTCAGGTGGGAGAACTCTTTAGACAAATTATGTGGTTTCGGCAGTGTGAGCTCTGTGTGCAAGTGTTTCTAGCATGCCCATAGTTTCTGCTGGGTGATGACAACTCTACGAATGTAAATAAAAATCCTCCAGAGAAAGGAGAGGTAAGGGTGGGAAGAAAGAACAGTAAAAGAAAGAGAGAGAACGAGAGAGAGAGAGAGAGAGAGAGAGAGAGAGAGAGAGGGAGTGAGAGAGAGAGGGGGGAAGGGAGTGAGGGAGGAAAAGATAAAGTAAAGGGATTCAGTCCTTAATCGGGCAAGCAATTTCTATTTTTGTGTCAGTTACGTGTACCTCTTCTGTCAACTCCGTCAGGGACTTGCGTATATGAAAAGTGCCAAGCTGCAACGTGATTCGGGGACCACGTTTAGCTGTACAATCCTCTTCCTACAGATCGGGAAGTTAGGTCAATAGGAGGACAGGGGCAGCTAGTCTCTAATACAGCCATGCCTACTAAAGCGGTGAGGTAGTCCATCAAATCCTTGGGTTGAAGCAACACCACCTCAATGGAAAGGCTGTAAAAACTGCTACAAGCAGAATTTCTAACATCAGCGAGAAGTGGCGAAAATCATCTGCTGTCTTTTGTTGTTTGGCATTAAAAAAACCCTTTATGCTGTTTGATCAGTTACGAGACATATTTGTGTAAGGTGGCAAGAACAATGCCCCTTACATGAAGTCATTAAAGATCACCCAACTTACACTCCTGGAAATGGAAAAAAGAACACATTGACACCGGTGTGTCAGACCCACCATACTTGCTCCGGACACTGCGAGAGGGCTGTACAAGCAATGATCACACGCACGGCACAGCGGACACACCAGGAACCGCGGTGTTGGCCGTCGAATGGCGCTAGCTGCACAGCATTTGTGCACCGCCGCCGTCAGTGTCAGCCAGTTTGCTGTGGCATACGGAGCTCCATCGCAGTCTTTAACACTGGTAGCATGCCGCGACAGCGTGGACGTGAACCGTATGTGCAGTTGACGGACTTTGAGCGAGGGCGTATAGTGGGCATGCGGGAGGCCGGGTGGACGTACCGCCAAATTGCTCAACACGTGGGGCGTGAGGTCTCCACAGTACATCGATGTTGTCGCCAGTGGTCGGCGGAAGGTGCACGTGCCCGTCGACCTGGGACCGGACCGCAGCGACGCACGGATGCACGCCAAGACCGTAGGATCCTACGCAGTGCCGTAGGGGACCGCACCGCCACTTCCCAGCAAATTAGGGACACTGTTGCTCCTGGGGTATCGGCGAGGACCATTCGCAACCGTCTCCATGAAGCTGGGCTACGGTCCCGCACACCGTTAGGCCGTCTTCCGCTCACGCCCCAACATCGTGCAGCCCGCCTCCAGTGGTGTCGCGACAGGCGTGAATGGAGGGACGAATGGAGACGTGTCGTCTTCAGCGATGAGAGTCGCTTCTGCCTTGGTGCCAATGATGGTCGTATGCGTGTTTGGCGCCGTGCAGGTGAGCGCCACAATCAGGACTGCATACGACCGAGGCACACAGGGCCAACACCCGGCATCATGGTGTGGGGAGCGATCTCCTACACTGGCCGTACACCACTGGTGATTGTCGAGGGGACACTGAATAATGCACGGTACATCCAAACCGTCATCGAACCCATCGTTCTACCATTCCTAGACCGGCAAGGGAACTTGCTGTTCCAACAGGAAAATGCACGTCCGCATGTATCCCGTGTCACCCAACGTGCTCTAGAAGGTGTAAGTCAACTACCACGGCCAGCAAGATCTCCAGATCTGTCCCCCATTGAGCATGTTTGGGACTGGATGAAGCGTCGTCTCACGCGGTCTGCACGTCCAGCACGAACGCTGGTATAACTGAGGCGCCAGGTGGAAATGGCATGGCAAGCCGTTCCACAGGACTACATCCAGCATCTCTACGATCGTCTCCATGGGAGAATAGCAGCCTGCATTGCTGCGAAAGGTGGATATACACTGTACTAGTGCCGACATTGTGCATGCTCTGTTGCCTGTGTCTATGTGCCTGTGGCTCTGTCAGTGTGATCATGTGATGTATCTGACCCCAGGAATGTGTCAATAAAGTTTCCCCTTCCTGGGACAATGAATTCACGGTGTTCTTATTTCAATTTCCAGGAGTGTACATTGAGCGAACAGTAGGGCTGAACAAAAAATGACTGACAAGGCACAATGCATCTTGTAGAGGGGATAGTATGAACGTATTGAAATAATTAATGTCGGGTGACGGTTTTAAAGTAATTCACATGACATGAAAACTTTGGGGAAACGCATCGATTTGCTGGAGGCTAGTTTATCCCAGGGAAGTACTCAGAATTGACCGTGGTCGTCGGGGGAGCGGCTAAGGGAAGCAACAATGGGCAGCTTAGGGCGGCTCAAGCTCTTAGAAAGTGGTAACAGGGCGCGGCCTCCAGCCGCCTTAAGATGAGTGACAGCATGGGTGGTTGACCCCGACCCCATGCTGGTGTACTGGGAAGCAGACAGAGAACTTGTACGCCTGTTGATAAATGTCTGTCATCCCGTTTTCAGTGAAACATGCGAGAAAGCCGCGCAAAGCTACAGTGGAGCGGTCAACAGAGGTATAAATATGCGTTTTCGTGACTATAGCAACTTCACACTGAATTCACAGTACGCAGAGTCTGAAGTAAGTCAGGTGAAGAGCGACAGAATGAAATACGTCAGCCTCCGATGTGAATGTAGGATCGAGGAATTTGAAGTACTCTCCTGGGAGTCAGAATTCCGGAAAAATTGGTGTTTGTGCAGACGCTAACCTTGATGGGTGGCCCGGGAGGAGCTAAATAACAGAAGTTGAGAGGAAGGGAAATATTGTGGGAATTTGTTCACTTCCCAGAGCACGCATTGGTCGGCGCCAGGAAGCGGCGCATAATTAACGCAACTTGCGCTGCAATTGGTATAAGTGATTTTGCTGGAGGGGAAACCGAGGCGAAGAACAGACTGTGAGAAGTCTTCATTTAAGTCTTTCATTCCCAACTTGCCTAGAGAGCGGACGTGGCGTTCTTGCCTCAGCTTGCCTGAGAAAGAGTGAGCATCTCTGCAGTTTAGGACTTAGCAAAGGGAACGATTGAGCTTGGAGATAGGAAGTTTTTATTCAGCTATGTACTGAGCAAGATAGCTAGGAGTGAATAGACGAGCACAGCCATGCAGCACCACGAGGTCGGCCGACGTCCACACAACAACGCCGCTCCGCCACGCTGAATTCGGTGATATTGCGCCCACTCCGGCCACTGATCAATTTGTTGGATCACGTCGGCAAAGTTTCCACGAGGGTTTCATGGGCCGTGTATTGTAGAATTGTTCTCGCGCTTCGCATTATGCCTGGGTCAGTTGATAGGGATTTTGATTTATCGCGCTTTACTCCATGCAAACGCAATTTATTACCACTGCCTGTTAGGAGAGTCATGTAATGTGATGATTGAAGGTCGTGAGTTAAAATAGATCTGTGTTAATCAACT
The DNA here is from genome assembly GCF_021461385.2 of Schistocerca piceifrons. Classification (NCBI taxonomy): domain Eukaryota; kingdom Metazoa; phylum Arthropoda; class Insecta; order Orthoptera; family Acrididae; genus Schistocerca; species Schistocerca piceifrons. Next base: position 310,354,848 of record NC_060143.1, on the reverse strand, counting down.
GCATCTGTTTTCAATCAAGTAGTTGAAACCCCAAGTCACTTTCTTAATTAATTTTATGTTCAACATTTGCATCTGGTGTTCAATAGCTGAATATAACATCAATGTCTACCACTTTTTAATTAAAAGGGATCAATTCTGTATCAATTAATGTCAACACTGCCACCGCAGTTCAATCAGGAGCCACAGGCCCTTATTACTTTCTTTGCGTTATCTGACATTACGGCAGTTTTGCACTCTCTGTTGAACTGTTAGTCAATTACCTGGGGTGAACACACACCAAAACCATATAAGTGACGGGTGAGGATGTTACATTTGATACAAAAGAATCGTATCGTGTGTTACTAAATCGTGTTTGTGTGAGTTTAACGCTACATAATGAATCTTTGTTCAATATCCCCTTCATTACAGTTACGAAGTGTAGCATGGCAAAAAGTAATGGATATTATACAGCAGGAAACAAGGTGAGACCCAGGAGAAGGATCTGAATTAATTTAAGGAAAACACGTGGAAGAGTGGCCAAACTTGATGCATCATTACCCATTTCCAATCAAATATTTTTTACTAATAATACTTCTAAGCCAACTAAGAGTTACATGATTCTTGCCAAATTCATACACGTAGTTAAGGTTTTTGTATTAATATCACAATGCATAAGGACATTTGCATTATACATAAAGTTACGAATGGTACCTGAAGAACATGTCAACTGTGGAATACGATGGTGGCTAGCTTACAAACAGCTAACAGATTAAATAAACATGCGGAGGCACAACTGTGGGATAATCCCACAACAGGACTTGAATAAAAGTTCAACAAAGTTAAATAAGAGACGTTAAAATACATACAGCTCCACTCCAAAAATAAGCTCTAGGCCTACTCCAAGGCAAGAAATTAGACACAAAATCATGTATGTTGGTATTCAAAGTCTGTTACCCATCTCACCACTAGAAGGTTCACAATCATGTTAAATTTTCCTTTTACTAACGATACTAGGGTGCGTAAGGCCAATGACGACACCTTGGTGTCATAAGACAATGTTATGTTGCACCCATATAGACAAGATACGGCGAAACTGGTCAAACGCTACTCGCGCTTAAAAACCGAAACAAACAGTAATACTTCACTGATCAGCCACAAGGCTGTTACACATAAATCAAGTGAAGTACTTAAATAATCTACCGGGTTCCCACAACACTTGTTGTTGTTGTGGTCTTCAGACCTGAGACTGGTTTGATGCAACTCTCCATGCTACTCTATCCTGTGCAAGCTTCTTCATCTCCCAGTAACTACTGCAACCTACATTCTTCTGAATCTGCTTAGTGTATTCATCTCTTGCTCTCCCTCTACCGCCGGCCCGAGTGGCCGAGCGGTTCTAGGCGCTACAGTCTCGAACAGCACGACCACTATGGTCGCAGGTTCGAATCCTGCCTCGGGCATGGATGTGTGTGATGTCCTTAGGTTAGTTAGGTTTAAGTAGTTCTAAGTTCTAGGGGACTGATGGCCTCAGAAGTTAAGTCCCATAGTGCTCAGAGCCATTTGAACCATTTTCTCCATCTACGACTTTTACCCTCCACGTTGCCCTCCAATACCAAACTGGTGATCCCTTGGTGCCTCAGAACATGTCCTACCAACCAATCCCTTCTTCTAGTCAGTTTGCGCCACAAGCTTCTCTTCTCTCCAATCCTATTCAATACCTCCTCATTAGTTATGTGATCTACCCATCTAATCTCCAGCATTCTTCTGTAGCACCACATTTCAAAAGCTTTTATTCTCTTCTTGCCCAGAGTATTTATCGTCCATGTTTCACTTCCATACACGGCTACACTCCATGCAAATACTTTCAGAAACGACTTCCGGACACTTAAATCTATACTCAATGTTACCAAATTTCTCTTCTTCAGAAACGCTTTCCTTGCCATTGCCAGTGTACATTTTATATCCTCTCTACTTCGACCATCCTCAGTTATCTTTCTCCCCAAATAGCAACACTCCTTTACTACTTTAAGTGTCTCATTCCGTAATCTAATTCCCTCAGCATCCCCTGACTTAATTCGACTACATTCCATTATCCTCGTTTTGCTTTTGTTGATCTTCATCTTATATCCCCTTTTCAAGACAGTGTCCATTCCGTTCAACTGCTCTTCCATGTCCTTTGCTATCTCTGACAGAATTGCAATGTCATCGGCGAACTTCAAAGTTTTTATTTCTTCTCCATGGATTTTAATACCTACTCCAAATTTGTCTTTTGTTTCCTTCACTGTTTGCTCAATATACAGATTGAATAACATCGGTGAGAGCCTACAACCCTGTCTCACGCCCTTCCCAACCACTGCTTCCCTTTCATGTCCGTCGACTCTTATAACTGCCATCTTGTTTCTGTACAAATTGTAAATAGCCTTTCGCTCTCTGTATTTTACCCCTGCCACCTTCAGTATTTGAAAGAGAGTATTCCAGTCAACATTGTCAAAAGCTTTCTCTAAGTCTACAAATGCTATAAACGTAGGTTTGCCTTTCCTTAATCTAGATTCTAAGATAAGCAACAGTATTAAAATGATAATGACAATTAAAGCCCTATTTTTTTTAAGAAATCAAGAAACTCAGTGCTCAGACTTTCATCGCACTCTCACAAGAACCTTACAATAATAGAAAGAATGCGTAAATTACTTCCCTAAAGTCAGGTTTTTATCCGGCGACACTCCTGACGCAGCACGATAGAAAAGGAATGACAAAAACTGCTCAACTTGAGGCTGGGACGGGAGATCCGCAGAATCTGTTAACACTAAGGCCTCGTGCTATGACGGGAAAGCAGCCGAAGCAGAAAAGATAACGCGTCCCTGCCCGGAGCAGCGGAACAGCAACTCGTCAACCGCTACCAATACAAGGTTGTCAACGTATACCAAACAACAAACAGCAAACAGTTTTGACAGAAATTAACATATATAGCAATATTTAATCGCGTAATTAAAGATTATTTTCAAGGAAGCCAAATATTAAAGCTTGAGTATAGGAGCGGCCCGCTCATAAACATTGCAAGTTTAGATTCCTAGCAAACAATGTACCAATTAATTTAAGAAAATAATCACATAACAGCGAAATAAGATTAAATAAGTCTCGGTATACATTTACTGGCGCCTCTTAGGGACTAATAGACACTGTAATTTTGATACTCACCAAATGGTAGATGGCCGGTTAAAATGTACGCCTATAACACGATGGGCTCCTCATTACGGAGAGAGTGTACAAATACAAGCACGCACACAAAAACATGAGCCACACGTACGTACCTCTAGGCTGGGCGCACTTTCAGTTACGGACCAAATCCCATAACTCGCCCAGGAAGGTCCACCATGTGTGCAACAAACAGTAGTATCAAATACTCAGTAATAACAAACAACCATTTCAAGTACCAGATTGGCCCTTACAGAAACCCCCAATTTGACGCTGAAGGGCGTAAAGGAACCGGATTCCTGGCAGTTCACCGGGGCAGATTTAATAATATTTAAGTACAGTACTTACAGAACGGTCTCCATACATACACTACTGGCCATTAAAATTGCTACGCCAAGAAGAAATGCAGATGATAAACGGGTATTCATTGGACAAATATATTATACTAGAACTGACATGTGATTACAATTTCACCCAATTTTGGTGCATAGATCCTGTGAAATCAGTACCCAGAACAACCAACTCTGGCCGTAATAACGGCCTTGATACGCCTGGGCATTGAGTCAAACAGAGCTTGCATGTAGTGTACAGGAACAGCTGCCGACGCAGGTTCAGTACGATACCACAGTTCATCAAGAGTAGTAACTGGCGTATTGTGACGAGCCAGTTGCTCAGCCACCATTGACCAGACGTTTTCAATTGGTGAGAGATCTGGAGAACGTGCAGGCAGTCGAACATTTTCTGTACCCAGAAAGGCCCGTACAGGACCTGCAACATGCGGTCGTGCATTATCCTGCTGAAATGTAAGGTTTCACAGGGATCGAATGAAGGGGAGAGCCACGGGTCGTAACACATCTGAAATGTAACGTCCACTGTTCAAAGTGCCGTCAATGCGAACAAGAGGTGACCGAGACGTGTAACCAATGGCACCACATACCATCACGCCGGGTGATACGCCAGTATGGCGATGACGAAAACACGCTTCCAAGGTGCGTTCACCACGATGTCGCCAAACACGGATGCGACCATCATGATGCTGTAAACAAAACCTGGATTCATCCGAAAAAATGACGTTTTGCCATTCGTGCACCCAGGTTCGTCATTGAGTACACCATCGCAGACGCTTCTGTCTGTGATGCAGCGTCAAGAGTAACCTCAGCCGTGGTGTCCGAACTGATAGTTCATGCTGCTGCAAACGTGGTCGAACTGTTCGTGCAGATGGTTGTCGTCTTGCAAACGTCCCCATCTGTTGACTCAGGGATCGAGACGTGGCTGCACGATCCGTTACAGCCATGCGGATAAGATGCCTGTCATCTCGACTGCTAGTGATACGAGGCCGTTGGGATCCAGCACGGCGTTCCGTATTACCCTCCTGAACCCACCGATCCATATTCTGCAAACAGTCATTGGATCTCGACCAACGCGAGCAGCAATGTCGCGATTCGATAAACTGCAACCGCAACAGGCTACATTCCGACCTTTATCAAAGTGGGAAACGTGATGGTACGCATTTCTTCTCCTTACACGAGGCCTCACAACAACGTGTCATCAGGCAACACCAGTCTACTGCTGTTTGTGTACGAGAAATCGGTTGGAAACTTTCCTCATGTCAGCACGCTGTAGGTGTCGCCACTGGCGCCAACCTTGTGTAAATGCTTTGAAAAGCTGATCACATGCATATCACAACATCTTCTTCCTGTCGGTTAGATTTCGCGTCAGTAGCACGTCATCTTCGTGGTGTAGCATTTTTAATGGCCAGTAGTGTAATTCAAATAAATGACCTGGAGGACAATAGCTTCAGAACTCCAGGTAGGTACCGCATTATTATTGCCCTCCTGTTCGTAGCTGCTAATGAGTTGTTCAATACATCTCGGCGTATTGGGCACACCGCAGTTGACTGATGTACTTCGTGAGCAGGTTGCACGGGATCAGAGCAGCTCCTTGGCCGCTAAACTCCCCGGTAGCAACGGTCAACGCTGCAACAAATGGCGGGGATCCTTAGCAGAACTGTCAACCGTTTCAACTCGCGGCAACGACGCCGAGTACTGAGACACACCCGTCCAGCTCCGTGTCCCGTACACCACTCACTGCCACATACGTCGAGGGGCTGAATCGATGGAACGGGCGCACAAGTGGCGCCAGCATGATCGCACGCCTGCCATCAGAGAAGCCGCCACCGCTCACAAGGTTCATTTTTGGTGTACCCTGAAGACTATGTAATGAGACAGAAATGGCTCTATTGGATTCAGACGCAGGATTTGGCGGTTACTGATTATTCAGTAGTAATTATAGTTTTGACTGTAATTTAGTATGCATCTTTTAGATTGTGATACAAAATAGTTTGCCGCATCACTTGGCTAACGCTTATAACGATTAATGTACCACACTGCTCATTTTTCAGGTGTGTTGCAAGCATTTCAAAGCCAGCGTCAGTATCTGGGAGGTATCTGCCACAAACTGAAAAACCATATCTGCTCCTCTTTCAAAACAATGGCTTGATTCAAATGCCCTGCCAGGCACTTTTCCGATCCGTCCTACCTACCTGTCTTCAGCTGCAGGACCATCCAGAGAGAGACAAGAAGATAAACCGCGTTGGAGGCAGCAGTATTGCAGGAAAACATAAAGGTTAGTGTATCCAGCAATAATGAGTAAAAAAATGGTTCAAATGGCTTTCAGCACTATGCGACTTCTGAGGTCATCAGCCACCTAGAACTTACCAGGAAAGCACTTGGGCTCGAACAAACACAAATACACAAAATCGTGTGAGAAGTAATGTAAAGGTCTCTTATTGCACTAGTGATACTCCCGCATCTGCAAAACTCTGCAGTCGTCCGTTAGAGGCGTCTGCGTATGCCATGCCGCATTGCACACTGACCTGCCGGTACGCCAGTCGGGACCAGTAGGGACGGTGCAGTGTGCCTCTGAAGTTGCATTTTGTGACATTATTTGTGTATTGAAGCGTCAGATGGCTCAGCGATTGGTAATCAATGCTGCTAATGTATTGCGATTGGTTGAGATGAAGTTACGAAGAACCTTTCTTTGTGAAGATGGTATTGGTGTAGAAGACGAATCATTCGCATGTTTTCTGGTATCTATTATATTGCATAAATATGAGCAGAAGTTAGAAACAGATACTGTTGTAACACTAACACATAATTATGATGATAGGGATGATAATGACGAACAACTCATTGCGTATGGCGTCTACAATTACGTCTACAGTGATATCTAGAGCATGACTGCAGAGTTTGGAAGAAAACGACACCCACCAGCACATTCAGAGGTACGTAATGGTCCTGTAACCAAATGTTCATACAGATCTGTTTGTTAGAGCCCAAGTACTTTCCTGGTTAGATCTAATTAAACCTAACTAACACAAGGACATCACACACATCCATGCCCGAGGCAGGATTCGAACCTGCGACCGTAGCGGTCTCTCGGCTCCAGACTGTAGCGCCCAGAACCGCACGGCCACTCCGGCCGGCAATAATGAGTATTTAAAAATAATTTCGTATAACAGACTTCATGAACTTAAAGATAAAGAAGGATTCAGTAAAAACAGTGAAAGAAGTGTATAGTATTTATATGTGTCGATCTGCTGCGCGGTCCCATTACTTAGTATATTATTATTATGTAGTATTCTGCCTACTGGCAGGTCCATGTCTTCGTACGGGGAATTTCTGATTCCACTGTTCCCTGTCTTCAGCTTCTTCCTTCAGTCTGTTGTATCTCCTTCCATCTTTCATGTCGTCCAGATGTTGAGTTCTTCTTCTTCCTCGTCCTGCGTTTCCTCTGAGTATCCCTTCGATGACATCATGTATGAGTCCCTCGTGTCTAAGTACATGTCCAATCCAGTTGGCCTTTCTCTGAAGAATTGAACGCAGAATACTTCTCTTCCTACTCTTCGCAGTACATCAACATTTTTTATGCGATCTGTCCACTTGATCTTTTCCATTCTCGTCCAGCACCACATTTCAAAGCTCTCTAAGTATTTTTTTATCCTTCTTTCTCAAGTTGCGTGTCTCTGCTCCATACAGTGCATTGCTCCAAATGTAGCATTTTATCAGTTTTTTTCTCAATGCCAAACTCAACTTGCTGGTCAGCAGAGTCCTCTTCTTGTTGAAAGCAGCTTTGGCCATGGCGATTCTGGCTCCGATTTCGTTGGTGCAGTGGGCATACTTTGTGATAAAACTTCCCAGGTACTTGAACTGATTCACATTTTCCGGTTCCCGATTGTCAACAGTTATCTTGAAGTGTTTCTCATGTTTCGATATGCGCATCACTTTTAATTTTTCGATGTTGATTTCCATGCCGTATTTTCTTCCCGTTTCCACCAAATTGTTCATCATGTGTTGCAGCCGTCTCTGATTTTTGGCGAGCACTACCAGGTCGTCTGCATACTATGGTGTTGATGAGACGTCCTCCTACTTTGAAGTTTCCGCATCCTTTCAACGCTTCTCTCGCCAGCATTTCTCCATACAGGTTGAAGAGACAACATCCTTGTCTCACTCCCTTTCCTATTTCCACACTGTTCGTTTCTTCGTAGTTCAGTCGTACCTTTACCCCTTGTCCCAGGTACAAGTTCCTTGTAAGTCTCCGAACTCGCCAGTTGATTGCTATTTCCTTAAGGATGTTCATCAATATATTCTAATTGACTCTGTCGAAGGCCTTCTGCCAGTCTATAAAGCAAGCGCAAACTTCTTCGTTAACGGCCAAAACTCTCTCTGACAATGGCGTCTCTGTTCCCTTTTCGTTTCCTCAAGCCAAACTGGTCTTCTCCCATCACTTCTTCAATTTTGTTTAGTATTCTTACTTAGTATATACTGTGACTGATAATCGTTTGAAAGTGTACCTCTGTATTCAAAAAGAATTTCATTACACAAAATTCTACTCATTAAATTTGTTCTTGAAGCTATACTAGCAACAGAAAATTGTTTGAATACTATCTACTGTAATGTGCATGCCTCCGTGTTCTTGTATATTAGTAGTGTTTGGAAATGTGTGAATATTTTAGCAAACAACTACTGGACATTTAAAAACAGCCCAGATGTACCTAACAAAAAATGGCTCTGAGAACTATGGGACTCAACTGCTGTGGTCATAAGTCCCCTAGAACTTAGAACTACTTAAACCTAACTAACCTAAGGACATCACACACATCCATGCCCGAGGCAGGATTCGAACCTGCGACCGTAGCGGTCGTGCGGTTCCAGACTGTAGCGCCTTTAACCGCTCGGCCACTCCGGCCGGCGATGTACATAACAGTTCATACGCGCGAAAATAACGCATTTTTTTCAGTTTTCAGTAGTTTTGTTTACAAATGTGTTAGTCATGTTGTATGTGCTATGCGCGTAATTAATCTAAGTTATGGGGTCCTAATTGTTTATGCCTAATTTTCTCATGTGTCTTCTCTGTCACTCAGTCAAGTATCAAGTCAAAAAGGTCATACTTTAGGAACCACACGGTTATTTTGGTGTGGCTGCTGTGTATTACGATCCCTGCTTGGCTCTGACGTCACGCTATGGTTGTCTGGCGTTGCACATAGGTGGTGTTGATTGAACACAGCTCTGCCTTTACATCTCCGTATCACATTCTGTTGACAAATTGTTTTCAACCAAACAATTATGAGAGACGTGTTTGCGCCCGACGCGGCCTTACTCTAGGACGCAGTTTAAAGCAGTATGCTTGACCAAACGTGCGAGTAACACAGAGTCCGCCGAACCTGCAATTAGCCGGAACCTTTGTGCGCTGTCGCCCAGTCCAATCAGCCACGGGCCTCTTGCCCCTGTGTCACGATCCTACACCGGCCGGTCGCGTCGGGCAGCGCCGTTCCTCTCCAACACATCACGACACTTCGTTCTCGGCCGTTAATTGCTCTCTCTCTCTCTCTCCCCCTGCCTACTCTTTTTCGCTTTTTTGTTAATTAAAAGTGCGCGTGTGAAAATTGCACTCCTGGACGGGGCGTGGCGGGCACGCGGCACGAGTGGGACGATGCATTAAAAATTCAATCGAATTCACTTGCTCCATGAATTTTAAAAGTCGGTAATGGAGTTAGGCGGCGTCGGCCGGACTGATGGAATTCTCTGATGCGCTCGTTTACCGGCCCGCGGCGTTACGGGGGGCTGTCCTGACTCCTCGGACGGTGTGAAACATTTTGCACACTGCCCGTTGGTAGGACACTCAGAGAGTCCACTTAGCCCCTGGCTCATACAACCAAAATTTGTAAATAAATCTTGACTCGCGCCCGACGCTTCGGGCACTAAAGCACGCTGGCGAACTCGAGACGGAAATGATCGATTCGAATCCATCTACACTACTGGCCATTAAAATTGCTACACCAAGAAGAAATGCAGATGATAAACAGGTATTCATTGGACAAATATATTTTTCTAGACCTGACATGTGATTACATTTTCACGCAATTTGTTCCTGAGAAATCAATACCCAGAACAACCATCTCTGGCCGTAATAACGGCCTTGATACGCCTGGGCATTGAGTGAAGCAGAGCTTGCATGGCGTGTACAGCTACAGCTGCCCATGCAGGTTCAACAAGATACCACAGTTCATCAAGAGTAGTAACTGGCGTACTGTGACGAGCCAGTTGCTCGGCCACCATTGACAAGACGTTTTCAATTGGTGAGAGATCTGGAGAACGTGCTGGCTAGGGCAGCAGTCGAACATTTTCTGTATCCAGAAAGGTACGTACAGGACCTGCAACATGCGGTCGTGCATTATCCTGCTGAAATGTAAGGTTTCACAGGGATCGAATGAAGGGCAGAGCCACGGGTCGTAACACATCTGAAATGTAACGTCCACTGTTCAAAGTGCCGTCAATGTGAACAAGAGATGACCGAGACCTGTAACCAATGGCACCCCATACCATCACGCCGGGTGATACGCCTGTATGGCAATGACGAATACATGCTTGAAGTGTGCGTTCACCGCGATGTCGCCAAACACGGATGCGACCACCATGATGCTGTAAACAGAACCTCGATTCATCCGAAAAAATGACGTTTTGCCATTCGTGGACCCAGGTTCGTCGTTGAGTACACCATCGCAGGCACTCCTGTCTGGGATGCAGCGTCAAGGGCAACCGCAGCGAACGTCTCCGAGCTTATAGTCTATGCTGCTGCAAACGTGGTCGAACTGTTCGTGCAGATGGTTGTTGTCTTGCAAACGTCCCCATCTGTTGACTCAGGGATCGAGACGAGGCTGCACGATCCGTTACAGCCATGCGGATAAGATGCCTGTCATCTCGACTGCTAGTGATACGAGGCCGTTGGGATCCAGCATGGCGTTCCGTATTACCCTCCTGAACCCACCGATTCCTTATTCCACTAACAATCTCGACCAACGCGAGCGGCAATGTCGCGATACGATAAATCGCAATCCCAACAGGCTAGAATCCGACCTTTATCAATGTCGGAAACCTGATGATACGCATTTCTCCACCTTACACGAGGCATCACCAGACAACGCCGGTCAACTGCTGTTTGTGTATGAGAAGTCGGTTGGAAACTTTCCTCACGTCAGCACGTTGTAGGTGTCGCCACCGGCGCCATCCTTGTGTGAATGCTCTGAAAAGCTAATCATTTGCATATCTAAGCGTCTTCTTCGAGTCGGTAAAATTTAGCGTCTGTAGCACGCCATCTTCGTGGTGTAGCAATTTTAATGGACAGTAGTGTACATCTACATACATACACAGCAAGCAACAATGCGCTCCTTGGCGGGGAGTACCTCGTACAAATGCTAGTCATATCCTTCCCTGTCCCACTCGCAAACAGAGCGAATAGAAAACAACTGTATGTAAGCTGTTTGAGAGAAAGTACTTGCCTCCATAGCTTATGAAGTAACAGGTGACAGGAATATTTGTATGTCCACATAAGATATGTTAGACTTTCTGCGAGATTAGGAAGACAGTTTACTGAGTTATTTTCGAGAGAGTTACAGAAACGAGGAACATTTTTAAATAAAACATTAATTTTACATCATGCATGTGGTATATTCAAACCAGCTGTTTCCAAATCAGTATACGTAAATCACATTATTTTGGGAGCTAATTACATTCAAAGTGCAACTGATATATGCAACATGCTGTACATACCACTTCGTTGTGTGCAAATGGATTTTCTGGCGGCGGAATGTTGATTTAAGCGAGGTGATCAAATGTGTGCCAGTGCACCAGAATGCACAGCGCAGTGCGCCTTCTAAACAACCTGCGGACGTGATGTGACGTCGCAGATGTCACGGAATGACTAGCTTCTCCGATGCGTCGTTTGAAGTCATCTCGGGTTGTGCGTTCAGTGACATAAACGAGACTCTTTACGTATGCCCAAAAAAAGAAATCTATTGGTGTTCAGTAAGGTATTTGTGTGGGCAACTGCTGAGGACTACCGTGTCCCGACCATCTTAAATTCTTGCACATCATCACGAGCAGAATGGGGGCGTGAGGTAGGAGGGGGACCACCGTGCTGCATCCACACACGGTCTGTCTGGACGGGCATTTTCAAGACGAGCACCTGCAATGACGACGATAAAAGCTCGATACAATTCACCTGTCAGTGTACCTGCGAAGTAGTGTGGACCGATGATTTCAACCCCAATAATTCCATGTTGTTGTTGTTGTTGTGGTCTTCAGTCCTGAGACTGGTTTGATGCAGCTCTCCATGCTAATCTATTCTGTACAAGCTTCTTCATCTCCCAGTACCTACTGCTACCTACATCCTTCTGAATCTGTTTAGTGTATTCGTCTCTTGGTCTCCCTCCACGATTTTTACCCTCCACGTTGTCCTCCAGTACTAAATTGGTGATCCCTTGATGCCTCATAACATGTCCAACCAACCGATCCCTCCTTCTAGTCAAGTTGTGCCACAAACTAATCTTCTCCCCAATTCCATTCAATACCTCCTCATTAGTTATGTGATTTACCCATCTAATCTTCAGCATTCTTCTGTAGCACCCCATTTCCAAAGCTTCTATTCTCTTCTTGTCTAAACTATTTATCGTCCATGTTTCACTTCCATACATGGCTACACTCCATACAAATACTTTCAGAAACGCGTTCCTGACGCTTAAATCTATACTCGATGTTAACAAATTTCTCTTCTTCAGAAACGCTTTCCTTCCCATTGCCAGTCTACATTTTACATCCTCTCTACTTCGACCATCATCAGTTATTTTGCTTCCCAAATAGCAAAACTCCTATACTACTTTAAGTGTCCCATTACCTAATCTAATTTCCTCAGTATCACCCGATTTAATTCGACCACATTCCGTTATCCTCGTTTTGCTTTTGTTGCTGTTCGTGTTATACTCTGCTTTCAAGACACTGTCCATTCCGTTCAACTACTCTTCCAAGTCCTTTGCTGTCTCTGACAGAATTACAATGTCATCGGCGAATCTCAATGTTTTTATTTCTTCTCCGTGGATTTTAATACCTACTCAGAATTTTTCTTTTGTTTCATTTACTGCTTGGTCAATATACAGATTGAATAGCATCGGGGAGAGGCTACAACCCTGTCTCACTCCCTTCTCAACCACTGATTCCCTTTCATGTCCCTCTACTCTTATAACTGCCATCTGCTTTCTACACAAATTGTAAATAGCCTTTCGCTCCCTGTATTTTACCCCTGTCACCTTCAGAATTTGAAAGAGAGTATTCCAATCAACATTTTGAAAAGCTTTCTCTAAGTCTACAAATGCTAGAAAAGTATGTTTGCCTTTCCTTAATCTTTCTTGTAAGATAAGTCGTAGGGTCAGTATTCCCTCACGTGTTCCAACATTTCTACGGAATCCCAACTGATCTTCCCCGTGGTCGGCTTCTACCAGTTTTTCAATTCGTCTGCACAGATTTCGCGCTAGTATTTCACAGCTTTGACTTATTAAACTGATAGTTCGATAATTTTCGCATCTGTCAACACCTGCTTTCTTTGGAATTGGAATTAAATTCTTCTTGCAGTCTGAGGGAGTTTTGCCTGTCTCATCTTGCTCACCAGATGGTAGAGTTTTGTCAGGACTGGCTCTCCCAAGGCCGTCAGTAGTTCTAATGGAATGTTGCCTACTCCCGGGGCCTTGTTTCGACTTAGGTCTTTCAGTGCTCTGTCAAACTCTTCACGCAGTATCATATCTCCCATTTCATCTTCATCTACATCCTCTTCCATTTCCATAATATTGTCCTCAAGAACATCGCCCTTGTATAGACCCTCTATACACTCCTTCCACCTTTTTGCCTTCCTTTCTTTGCTTAGAACTGGGTTTCCATCTGAGCTCTTGATATTCATACAAGTGGTACTCTTTTCTCCAAAGGTCTCTTTAATTTTCCTGTAGGCAGTATCTATCTTCCCCCTCGTGAAATAAGCCTCTACATCCTTACATTTACGTCTCATTTTTGAGACGTTTGTATTCCTTTTTGCCTGCTTCATTTTCTGCCTTTTTTGTATTTTCTCCTTTCATCAATTAAATTCAGTATCTCTTCTCTTACCCAAGGATTTCTACTAGCCTTCGTCGTTTTACCTACTTGATCCTCTGCTGCCTTCACTATTTCTTCCCTCAAAGCTATCCATTCTTCTTCTACTGTATTTCTTTCCCCCATTCCTGTCAATTGTTCCCTTATGCTCTCCCTGAAACTCTGTACAACCTCTGGTTCTTTCAGTTTATCCAGGTCCCATCTCCTTAAATTCCCACCTATTTGCAGTTTCTTCAGTTTTGATCTACAGTTCATAAACAATAGGTTGTGGTCAGAGTCCACATCTACCCCTGAAAATGTCTTACAATTTAAAACCTGGTTCCTAAATCTCTGTCTTACCATTAAATAATCTATCTGAAACCTTCAGTATCTCCAGGGTTCTTCCATGTATACAGCGTTCTTTCATGATTCTTGAACCAAGTGTTAGCTATGATTAAGTTATGCTCTGTGCAAAATTCTACCAGGCGGCTTCCTCTTTCATTTCTTAGCCTTAATCCATATTCTCCTACTACGTTTCCTTCTCTTCCTTTTCCTACTGTTGAATGCCAGTCACCCATGACTATTAAATTTTCGTCTCCCTTCACTACCTGAATTCTATACCACAGATTAATTCACCAACTCCGTGACGAAAGACACTACATACCAATCTATGATTTTCTGTGATCCAATAATGTATATTATGAGGGTTCGCTGCACCATAATTTGTGTAAGTGGATTCATAGGAGAAAATAACACTTTGTAAGACGTCCAGAGTGGAATTATATACGGCCTATTTACTACATAACGTATCTCTCCGATCTAAATCGTTGCAATGCAGCTCCTGTGTCAGTCACGGTTGATACGGGCAGAGCCTGCGACGCTCTACTACACATCGCACAGATGTAAGGCTGACACCAATGATTTCAAGAAAGTCTCGTAAGCTGACATGAGGCTCGTGGTGTATTTCACGTAAGACAAACACCTCCATCATCTCACTTCTTGCTGGTCTTCGGCTGTTACTCCGGCGCCTTCTCGCACTAATTGTTTCCAGAAGTCAGTGTTCAGCACTTAAGAATGTAATGGCTGACGCAGCTATTCGGCCGGCCATTGTGGCCGAGCGGTTCTAGTCCTTCAGTCCGAAACTGCGCTGTTGCTTCGGTCGCTGGTTCGAATCCTGCCTCGGGCATGGATGTGTGTGATGTCCTTAAGTTAGTTAGGTTTGTTTCTAAGTCTAGGGGACTGATGACCTCAGATGTTAGGTCCCGTAGAGCTCAGAGCCATTTGATTCATTTTTTGGAGCTCTTCGTCTAAGATATCTCACGGGAAAAGCCATCGAGTCTGCGTTCGCCAAGCATCAGCAAAATGCAAGCGTAATCTTTAGATGTGTATGCTGCGTTTATTCGACGACAGTATCCGCAGCGCACTGAATTCCGTTTGTGTTTGTGGTTGTGCCTGCCATGTAAATGGCAGTGTAAGGCGATGGTCTACAGTCTAACCGAACATGACACATAACAGCGCATAGAGGAAGCTTGTCGCTTCTTGACACTGGGGACGTTACATCCCGTGCGCAGGTCGTTTAGAAGGTCCATTGCATTGTGCATTCAGGAGCACCGGAACTCGTTTGAGCAACTCACCTCCATTAACATTCTGCCACCAGATCATCCACCTGCAAACAGATAATTGCTATATGCAGCATGTTGCACTCACCTGTAACACTCTGAACGTTTCCACCTTCCAAACTCAACGTGATTGTAATGTGATTTAAATTTATTTGTACACAGCTGCCTTACATACATCGGCTGCATGATGGGAAAAAATAATGTTCTATTAAAAATACGTCCCATTGCTGTAACTCTGTGAAAAATAACTCAGTGAAGTTCGTCCATAACGCCGCAGAAGATGTAACGTTTCTCACGTGGACCTATCTCAATAAATATTCCTGTCACTTACTATTTCGTAAGTTACAGAGACATACACTTTATTTGAAACACTCGGTATATGCCTCAGCACGAGCCCTAATTTCTTTTCTCTTTCTGATATTTACGCGAAATGTACGTCGACGCCAGTAGAATATTCTGCAGTCAGCTTCAAATGCCGTTTCCCCAAATTTTCTCACAGTGTTCAGGAAAAGAACGACGTCTTCTCTCCACGGATTCTCATTTTAGTTCACGAAGTATCTCCGCAGTAATCGAGTGCTGCTCGAACCTACCGGTAACAAATATAGTGGCACGCCTCTAAATTGGTTCAGTGTCTTCCATTAATTTGATCTGGTGCTGATCCGAACCACTCGAGAAATATGAGCGTACTATTGTTGTATACGCGATCCTCGTTACATATGAATCACTCTTCCTAATATTCTTCCAATAAACCAAAAGTCGACTATTGCCCTCGCCTCCCCATCCCCCCCCCCCCCAACCCGCCCCCCTGCTACCGCTCTTACATGCTCCTTCCATTTCATGTACAACGTTACGCCTAGATATTTAATCAACGTGACAGTGCCAAGCAGCGCAGTACTAAAGCCGTATTCAAATATTATGGATTGTTTTTCTCTTCACCTGCTACCATTCATCATACCACCTAGAAATTTTGTCAAGGTCACCTTGTATCCCCATACAACCACTGAACGACGGCGGCTTCCCTTACACCACAGAATCATCAGAAAACAGCCACAGACTGCTGCTCATCCTGTGCATCTGAGCATTTCGAGAATAAGAGCGGCCCTGTCACGCTTCCCAGTGGCACTCTTGACGATACTAATGTCTCTGTCGCATCTTACAGAGCGTGCGGAGAGTATCTTGTGGACAGCTGTCACTTGCCCTCTGACCTGTTTCAGTCGTAACTGGTAGGCGAGAAAAAGAATAATTGTTGGTAAGGCAGAATCTCTCTAGTGCTGCCTTCTTGATCATATCGCTAGAAATTCATCAGAGGGAATAGTATACTGGATTTTTCCGTGAGAGAAGGACAAAGAGAATGATCCACTGATCAATTTGAGTAGGGAACATCGGGTCGGAGAAGCCAGTTAAAGGAGATAGTAGGAACAAAACCACAGTACCGTGTACTTTTTAATTTACATTAGTTACAGCTAACGGCCTTGCCGCAGTGGCAACACCGGTTCCCGTCAGATCACCGAAGTTAAGCGCTGTCGGGCTGGGCTAGCACTTGGATGGGTGACCATCCGGTCTGCCGAGCACTGTTGGCAAGCGGGGTGCACTCAGCCCTTGTGAGGCAAACTGAGGAGCTACTTGATTGAGAAGTAGCGGCTCCGGTCTCGTACTCGTAAATTGACATACGGCCGGGAGAGCGGCCTGCTGAGCACATGCCCCTCCATATCTGCATCCAGTGACGCCTATGGGATGAGGATGACACGGCGGCCGGTCGATACCTTTCGGCCTTCATGGCCTGTGCGGGAGGTGTTTAGTTTTAGATTTAGTTTACAGTTAACTGCGATTACCATCATTGGCTCAGTGGACGAAATGTGGTGAAACTGACAGCCATCAACCTCAATGCAAGCATAGCATCGGCGAACGAGATTCTGACCCATCCTGACAAAAATCCCTGGTGTGTCTCGAATCGCATCACCGGCGTCTGCAATTCTGGCAATTAATTCCATCTCCGTATCCAAGTGACTTTAGATACCCCATAGGAAATAACCAAGAAGATTCAGGTCAGGTGACTTCGCAGGCCATGGAATTCTTTCCAATCCAGCGACAAGGAAACACTTCAGTAACCAGCCTCGTCCTCCTCGTTTCCTTGCAGGAAATAAAGAATGTACGTGTAAATAAATAGCAGAGTAAGTGTAAACTTACACGCATGTCAGTTGCAAATGAGCTGGAAAACAGTATTGCCAGACACAGCGGTAGACAAGTTTTCTTCTACATCTACATCTACATACATGCTCCGCAATCCACCATATGGTGCATGGCGGAGGGTACCTCGTACCACAACTAGCATTTTCTCTCCCTGTTCCACTCCCAAACAGAACGAGGGAATAATGACTATACCTCTGTACGAGTCATAATCTCTCTTATCTTATATTTGTGGTCTTTCCGCGAAATATAAGTTGGCAGTAGTAAAATTGTACTGCAGTCATCCTCAAATGCTGGTTCTCTAAATTTCCTCAGAAGCGATTCACGAAAAGAACGCCTCCTTTCCTCTAGAGACCCACCCGAGTTCCTGAAGCATTTCCGTAACACTCGCGTGATGAACAAACCTACCAGTAATAAATCTAGCACCCCGCCTCCGAATTGCTTCTATGTCCTCCCTCAATCCGACCTGATAGGGATCCCAAACGCTCGAGCAGTACTCAAGAATAGGTCGTATTAGTGTTTTATAAGCGGTCTCCTTTACAGATGAACCACACCTTCCTAAAATTCTACCAATGAACCGAAGACGACTGTCAGCCTTCCCCACAACTGCCATTACATGCTTGTCCCACTTCATATCGCTCTGCAATGTTACGTCCAAATATTTAATCGACGTGACTGTGTCAAGCGCTACACTACTAATAGAGTATTTAAACATTACGGGATTCGTTTTCCTATTCATCTGCATTAATTTACATTTATCTATATTTAGAGTTAGCTGCCATTCTTTGCATCCATCAGAAATCCTGTCCAAGTCATCTTGTATCCTCCTTCAGTCACTCAACGACTACAACTTCCCGTACACCACAGCATCCTTTATATCTCCTTAAGCTGGCTTCTCCGACCCCGGGTTCCCTACCTCAAGTTGTTCAGTGGAGCATTCTCTACGTGCTGTTACACTTTTGCGTGGTCTTACGGAAACACCCTGTGTTACTTAACTCCCGCTCCCAGAATTTTGACAGCGTCTCCCTTGTAGAGTCTGCTACTGGAGCTGGCTGAACATCTCCTTGACGTTTTCGCGCTTGCCAAACAAACCTCTGACGAAACAAGCTGGCATTCTTTCGGTCTTCTCTATTTCCTCTATGTATACTATCTGGAACGGAACCCAGAATGACGAATAATATTCCAGCGTAGTTCGAACAAGGGTTTTGGAAACTACTTTCCTCGTTGATGAACTGCACTTGCTGAGGATTAGGTCTATTGCCATAAATCTAAATCACTTACTAAGTAAAAGTCTTCCGGTTGATGTTGTATACCAGCTGTAAGGTGGCCACAGCTACGGAAAACTCCGATGTCACCTTGCATTTCATTCAGTGACAAACAATTAAACTTTGTGTACGTAAACTAATATGTTAATAAACTCTGAGCTTGAAGCTCAGAGTCTGTAGAAGTTGGATAGGAAGAAAAAGTTGAGGGAGTATCACATTCATCGTCAAATCATGTAAAGACATATGTTGCCATGAGTGGAAATCATCATGCATGACGTACGACCGCTGGCCCAGGACATCGGCCGAAAGGATATACCCCTGCAAGGTGGTAGACGAACGGATGTTGTGGTTGGAGAGAAGTGGTGCGCGAGAGATTGGGGTGGATATCAAGCTGTGTGTCCACTAGCAAATAAACTTCCTAATGTCGCTTGCAGAAGTTGAATTTCTGCAAGTACTTTCACTTGGGAACACCCTCGGCAAGTAGACGTCTGCAGGTTTCGCCAGCTTGCGTAAGTAGCTTCCGCAAGTCGTGGAAACTGTTTCTTGGATGTTGTTGTAAATACTTGCAGAACTTGCCATTTACTGGGAGTTTTCCTCAAACGTGTTGAATTTTTGTGTGTTTAGCACCGGTACGAGCAAGTCAGTGTCGAACAGGAGAATGGCGCAAAGACAGATGGAGAGACACAAATGTTGCTTTGGAACCCTTAAATGTATACAGGGTGGACAGAAACAGTATGAAAAGATTGTAAGAGTGTTGTAGGGTAGGCTGTGCTGAGAAACAACTGTTAATGAGAAAATGGGATGCGATCCGCAGTCTTCGAATCAATTATCATTGAAGTTTACACATCAGGCCGTTGGCACGCATAAATTCAAGCTGCCCGCAGTTGTTCTGAAAGCGTAGATGATGGTACACGAGACTGCTCAGGCTTTAGCTACCGTCCCGTGTCCAATTTTTGTGTCGCTCTCTTATTCGGGTTCAGGGAACCAAGCGAAGCACACGTTTGGCGAAACCGTCTCTGGGCGTGAGGGGGAGAGGGGGTGGGGGGCGCTTGAATTTGCTCGAGAAACGGCCAGATTGAGTGACTTTAACGCCAATTAACTCAGAAACTGGTCAAACGTATTGGATTTTTTTCTTGACAGTTATTTTCCAGCACAACATACCCCGCAACACTCTTAACAAGCTTTTAGACTGTTTCTGACCACCCTGTATAACTGGCCACCGCAGCCAGGGGAGTGCAAAATGAATTTACGGATTACTTTATTTCACCAGAAGGGGGAGCAGAATGATAGTACAGACGTCTTCAAATTTTAGCTGATTTTTTTAATGTTAGCGTAAATGTGAAAGCATTACGGTATATTTGTAATTAAAGTAATATAAAAAGTTTGCAAAAGTGGAAGAGTAATTGAAAGGCCATATCTTGGTGACACAGTTTGTCTTAGTTTTGTATCCTGTTTTCGAATATTTTGTGCTACAATAGGCAAGAGATGTTTGAAAATGGCATACAACATCACTGAATGAGTTTGTAATTTGTGTGAATTTCTCAGATTTTATATCATTCAGTAGTGTTTCTTGATACTTAAACAAGTACGCCTGTATATCCATTTATTCACCCAAACAATATTTCATTTTACTTTTCGTAGCGATTTTCTTGAATAATAATAATGTAAAAAAGTTGGCAGCTGCTTAGCAAATACAGTGGGAAACATTTCTAGAAGTGGTTGCAGCAAGTTCCTAAAATATACAGAAGTAAACTTGTGCAACTTTTCGTTCTGATACATACAGCTCATCAAGCGCTAGCGGCACTTACTTATGGAAGTTACTACTAGACCACACATCCACACATGTCTTCAATAGTTGCGAGACCAGCGCTGGAGCTCGTGAATCACCATTAGCGAGTGAGATACAGTAATTAATAGTCTGGAGACCGAATATCTAGAGCGGAAAACAGTGCTGAATACTGAATATAAAAGTACTTGAACAAGTTGATATTAAACAAAGTGTTACATCAATGAGAACATGTAGTGTAATACGTGATAACGGTATACTCACAACTGTTATTGTAATACAACAGTTAAATTTATAAGTGGTAACGCGAAAGGAATGAATGTAGGTGTCTCATATTTCAGTAAATTGTTTGGTATAAATTATATCAAGAAAGGATCGACGCTTTCCCTTGAAGCTCAACTCATCTCATGGTAACGAAGAACTGATTTGCATTGCATGAGTTACAGCATAGCTGTTTGTACAAACGAGACTACTTGGAAATGTCAGTGTTGTTTGCATGCAACAGAATTTATAAATAACTTTCTTGATAGCAAGATTCGATTCATAAACGCACTGAAATCCAAAAAAGGAAGAGAGTCAGTGAGGTTCTGGAAGGTGCTGACAGTGATGTGGAGCCAGCAGACTCCAGTGCCGTAGCCAGCTGCGCCAGGTTTCTCCGCTGAGAATCGATGTCGCGTACAGCTCGATCGAGGTGGTTCCACAGATTGTCGATTGTGTTTAAATAGGGGAAGTTTGGTGGCCAGGAGAGTGTGGTAAACTCATGCTGATGCTCTTCCATACAAGTACGTACACTGTCTGCTGTTTGGCACGTTTCATTGCCCTGCTGGTAGATGCCACCATGCCGAGGAAAAAACAAATTACATGTAGGGGTGGACATGGTCTCCAGGGATAGATGCATACTTGTGTTGATCCATTGGACCTTCAAGAATGACGACATCGCTCAGGGAACGCCACGGAAACACTCCCCCCACCATAACGCTCTCTCTTTTGGCTTCGGCGCTTCTGATGATTATTGCAGAGTGTTTGCTTTTAGATGTTTCACGCCGCACACGTCAATGACTATGGGTCCAATAGAGCAGAACATGTGATTTATATGAAAACGCTACCTGCCGCCACTCGGTGGACCTTCAGTTGTGGTATTGCCGTGCAAATTCCAGCCTTCGTCGGCGATGAAAGCAGTCAGCATGGGTGCATGAGCGAGACGCTTTCTGCGGATATCTATTAGCAGCAACATTCGCTGACTGGTCGTTGAGGAAACATTGTTGGTAGCCTCTTGGTTGATGTGTGCAGTTAGCTGTTCAAGAGTGGCACGTCTATTGGCACGTACACATCTCCGCAGGCATCGGTCACGCCTGTTATCTGCAGTTCGTGGCGCACCACAGTTGTTTCGGCGACACTTTTGGATTTCTCTACTTTGCCATGCACAGTATGGTGTAGCCGTGGAGGCACTCGAAACAGTTCACAGACTTAGCCGTTTGGAAAATGTTTCCACCCCTGTCCCCAAAGCCAATGATCATGCCATTTTGGACTCCAGATAAATCATTCCGTTTCCCGAACAAACGACAGCGACTGCACTGTTTATCGACCCCCTCCCTCCCCCCCCCCCTCCCCCTACACACTTTACACGCTTTATATACACTCCACTGCTTATGTTACCACCTGCCGTCTGTGAACTGCTATTGCATATCAATGTCGAGGAGGTCTCATTAATGCAATAGGACCGTGTACAAGTTTAGTTGCGTAGAATCGGTATCATTTAACAGACACACAAAGGTAAGCACAATATGCTTTATTTACCACCACGGAATAAACTGTGATAACGAAAGGCGAATTACTGTACAGTTTCTGCGTAATTTGTACTACTCAAGACGTGCAGATCTATGTGACGCCTTGAGCAATGGCCTTTTGCGAGGTACCCGACTTGTAATGCCCATTCCAATCAGTTCCCTTCGCAGCGATAATCTGAAACTGTTAGTGTCGGACTTGGATTGACTGGCAGTAGCACTTCCTGTCTGGTTTAGAACTGATGGTCAATGACAATGCATGGTACTCGTGTCGGGTCCCTGTCACTTAGGATAGATTTACATCCCCCGTTTTATACCCAGTGTTACTTGGGAGCGAATTGTGCACATTTTCTTGTAGACACGTTGGAGAACCTGGGCTGATACACCGAGAAACTGACTTAATTCACGTTGTTGTGAGCACGTCCAAGAACGATGGCTCCTCTCAGCCATTCTGTCACGTCACTTTACTGTGCTGATTCAATTGAGCACAACATTTCATTACCAAGACTTTAACCAGCTGCCCGACTTGACATCCGTTACAAACCGTCTACACATTCCAAATCTTTACCCCATCGACTCATTTTGTAGGCCAGAGGCCCCTTATCTGAAGACACAAATATCCTAGAATAATCCTGAGTCGCCTATTTACTTTTTAATTTCCCTCTTATTCTGTCTCACTACACAAACCTAAAACTTATCCATAAAACTTTGACGAATTTCAGTCCCCCAAATTCCTACCCCCATATTCAGACAAAGTGAACAACATCTTGCTGTGCTGGACCTTTAACAAAATGGAATTTTAACCCTTCATGTTACACTTCATTTCGACGATACTGACGAACAGAAATGTCTCATCTGAACGTGACGGCTAGGTGGCCCATTGATATATTGTGTAAATTTACCACTAAGATTTTTTTTTTAATTTAACTCATATTTCGCAGCTTGAAACGTGACAGCATTCAATGCATTGGAAGTATGAATTAACAAACGCCTTCAGTCACAACTTTTCGTGTTTTATTAAGTACATGATGCATTTCGGACCCTGTGTGTCCATCGTCAGGTGTAATATGTCTTAATACGTGCTTTAGTTTTTCCATTGAATGAGGTGAAGTGCATATACATGTCATGAAAAGATTTGGTGCTACGTTATGAATTTCGTCGTCTGACTTACAAAATTCATAACCTAACACCAAACCTTTTCATGACAGCAGTATGCATTTCACCTCATTCACGGTAAAAAATAAAGCATGCATTAAGACAAATTACACCTGATGATGAACCCACAGGGTCCGAAATGCATCGTGTACTTAATAAGACAAGAAAAGTTTTGAATGAAGGAGTTTGTTAATTCACACTTCCAATGCACGAAGATCTTGAAACTTCCTAGCAGATTAAAAGTGTGTGCCGGACCGAGACTCGAACTCGGGACCATTCCCTTTTGCGGCCAAGTGCTCTACCAACTGAGCAACCCAAGGACGACTCACGCCCCGTCCTCACGGCTTTACTTCTGCCAGTATCACGTCTCCTACCTTCCAAACTTTCCAGAAGTTCTCCTGCGAACTTGCAGAACTTGCCAGAATCTCATTCTGGCACGAAGATCTTGTTTCAAACCTGAGAGAAGCATCACAAAATATTCCAGTGGGAAAGCTTATTGAGTCACAGCATTACAAAAGGGCGACAGGCTGCTTTTCCTCCACTTTTCTGCGTCGTCCCCGACATCGCGTCGAGTCTGCTGCGTCGTTGTGACTGCGGCGGCTGGCTGGCTGGCTGACTGATTACAGGCCAGGCCCTTACATCCCAGGGCCGGCGCCGCCTGCTGTTCACACCCCCTCATCAGACATGTCGGAGCGCTCGGCCGCGCCACGCCCACCACACAGCGCCGGTAGCCAGTCCGTGCAGCGGCGGCTGCTGCCTGCCCGGCTATTTCTTTTTGTCGGGTGGCCGTCTTTGAGCTCAGCGTCTGGTAAATGTAACGGGGGCGTTGGGCGGACGCCTTACAAATCCCACACGAAACGTGTGCCGTGCCGCGGCGAGCCGTCTAGAGGGAAAAAGCAACGCAGCAGCAGCGGCAGCGGCGTGCTGGGGTCGCAGCAGCACCGGAGCCGGTACAGCGCGCTGGCACTGCACGCTAATAATAGAAAGGCACCAGTCCCCTCCGTAAGCAGTGTGCTCTCCTTGTCCAAACGGCTACAGGTGTTCCGAGCGCTCAGGTTGTATCAGGCACACGAATATTTGGATCTTCGAGGCTACAGCAGTTCTGGTCATGTGCCAATGGCACCGAACTTACGAGAGGTAGTTATGAATTTTTAGTTAGCACCTCGAAAAATTATACAGTTCCGTAATTAATATTTTGTTTATTTTCAGGTACATGTCTGCAGTCGTCGTAATGACGGTGTTGTTTCCTCAGTCCAATGGCTGTTCTGATGAGCTCTTCTCGCCCGCCTATCCTCTGCATGCCACTTCGTCACTTAATAATAATTGCAATCTACATTCATTTGGAACAATTTACCATCCACTCTTTTCTCCATTACTACACAGACGATTCTTCGATACCTCATTATCCAACCTGTCAATGAATCACATGTTTTAGCCAACTAATGCCGTAAATTTCTTTTTCCTTCCATTCAGCAACTCTTCATTAGTTAATCTTCATCAATCTTCTATACCACCACATTTCAAAAGTTTGTATTCTCTTCTTGTCCAGGATTTACTTCCCTAGAAGACTACATTCCAGACAAATGTCATCCGAAAGTACTAGCTAACACCAAAATTGATTTTATACGATTGACATCACTCAAGTTTGGGGTCGATCTACACTCATGCTTATAAATTATGGATAAATGAAGAATGTGGTGCCATACAACGTGGCACTACACACAACTGGAGCTGACAGCATAGGCACATAGGGACACAGACCTGTAAGTCCACGGTATTGGTGATAAGTTGAGAAAACCGTCGTGAAACACAAGTGCTACAAAACACCACTGTTTCCTGTCCATGTACCCCGACATCAGTATCACCATGCACACGTACACAGGCAGCACAACGGGTTGGCATACTCTGGATCAGGTGGTCGAGCAGCTGCTGAGGTATAGCCTCCCAATCTTGCACCAGTGCTGTCGGATCTCCTTAAGTGTCCTAGGGGGTGCAGGCGTGCAGCGATACGTCGACCGAGGGCATCCCTGACGTGCTCGATGGGGTTTAGGTCTGGAGAACAGGCAGGCCACTTACTTCGCCTGATATCTTTTGTTTCAAAGTACTCCTCCACTATGGCAGCTCGGTGTGGCCGTGCGTTATCATCCATCAGGAAGAAGGTGGGACCCACTGCACCCTTAAAAAGGCGGACACACTGGTGCAAAATGACGTCCCGATGCAACTGACCTGTTGCAGTACCTCTGTGAAAGACATGAAGGGGTGTACGTGCACCAATCATAATCCCACCCCACACCATCAAACTACGACCTCCATACAGGTCCCTTTCAAGTACATTAAGGGGTTGTTATCTGGTTCCTGGTTCACGCCAGATGAAAACCCGGCGAGAATCACTGTTCAGACTATACCTGGACTCGTCCGTGAACATAATTTAGGACCACTGTTCCAATGAACTTGTACTGTGTTCTTGACACCCGGCTTTACGGGCTCTCCTGAGACCAGGGGTCAGTGGAATGCACCTTGCAGGTCTCTGGGCGAATAAACCATGTCTGTTCAGTCGTCTGTAGACTGTGTACCTGGAGACAAGTGTTCCAGTGGCTGCGGTAAGGTCCCGAGCAACGCTACCTGCAGTACTCCGTGGCCGTCTGCGGTCACTAATAGTGAGATATCGGTCTTCTTGTGGTGATGTACACTTTGGACGTCACGTACTGACGTGCCTGGACACGTTTCCTGTCTGCTGGAATCGTTGCCATAATCTTGAGATCACACTTTGTGCTACAACCTGCTGTGTTTCACCAGCCTCCAGTCGCCCTAGTATTCTACCCCTCATAACGTCATCAATATGTGTTCTTTGAGCCATTTTTAGCACACAGTCGCCATTAGTTCGTCTGAAAACGTCTGCACACTTACCCGCTGCACTGTACTCTGACATGCACCAACACGCCTCTGCGTATATGGACTGCTGCCGGCGCCACCATGCAACGACCGCAGGTCAAATGCACCGGATGGTCATATCTCGAGGTGATTTAAACCAGCAAACTGCCCACCAGAGCGTTGTTTCGCCATGTATTAGAATAATCATTAATTTATGAGCATGAGTGTGGAATAGTATGAAGTAGGGATGTAAATGCTTCCACAGACAAGATCACTAATTATACACTCCTGGAAATTGAAATAAGAACACCGTGAATTCATTGTCCCAGGAAGGGGAAACTTTATTGACACATTCCAGGGGTCAGATACATCACATGATCACACTGACAGAACCACAGACACATAGACACAGGCAACAGAGCATGCACAATGTCGGCACTAGTACAGTGTATATCCACCTTTCGCAGCAATGCAGGCTGCTATTCTCCCATGGAGACGATTGTAGAGATGCTGGATGTAGTCCTGTGGAACGGCTTGCCATGCCATTTCCACCTGGCGCCTCAGTTGGACCAGTGTTCGTGCTGGACGTGCAGACCGCGTGAGACGACGCTTCATCCAGTCCCAAACATGCTCAATGGGGGACAGATCCGGAGATCTTGCTGGCCAGGGTAGTTGACTTACACCTTCTAGAGCACGTTGGGTGGCACGGGATACATGCGGACGTGCATTGTCCTGTTGGAACAGCAAGTTCCCTTGCCGGTCTAGGAATGGTAGAACGATGGGTTCGATGACGGTTTGGATGTACCGTGCACTATTCAGTGTCCCCTCGACGATCACCAGTGGTGTACGGCCAGTGTAGGAGATCGCTCCCCACACCATGATGCCGGGTGTTGGCCCTGTGTGCCTCGGTCGTATGCAGTCCTGATTGTGGCGCTCACCTGCACGGCGCCAAACACGCATACGACCATCATTGGCACCAAGGCAGAAGCGACTTTCATCGCCGAAGACGACACGTCTCCATTCGTCCCTCCATTCACGCCTGTCGCGACACCACTGGAGGCGGGCTGCACGATGTTGGGGCGTGAGCGGAAGACGGCCTAACGGTGTGCGGGACCGTAGCCCAGCTTCATGGATACGGTTGCGAATGGTCCTCGCCGATACCCCAGGAGCAACAGTGTCCCTAATTTGCTGGGAAGTGGCGGTGCGGTCCCCTACGGCACTGCGTAGGATCCTACTGTCTTGGCGTGCATCCGTGTGTCGCTGCGGTCCGGTCCCAGGTCGACGGGCACGTGCACCTTCCGCCGACCACTGGCGACAACATGGATGTACTGTGGAGACCTCACGCCCCACGTGTTGAGCAATTCGGCGGTACGTCCACCCGGCCTCCCGCACGCCCACTATACGCCCTCGCTCAAAGTCCGTCAACTGCACATACGGTTCACGTCCACGCTGTCGCGGCATGCTACCAGTGTTAAAGACTGCGATGGAGCTCCGTATGCCACGGCAAACTGGCTGACACTGACGGCGGCGGTGCACAAATGCTGCGCAGCTAGCGCCATTCGACGGCCAACACCGCGGTTCCTGGTGTGTCCGCTGTGCCGTGCGTGTGATCATTGCTTGTACAACCCTGTCGCAGTGTCCGGAGCAAGTATGGTGGGTCTGACACACCGGTGTCAATGTGTTCTTTTTTCCATTTCCAGGAGTGTAGTTTTAGTTTTGATAATCGTCTTCATCATATCTAAGCTTCCACAAATCTCTAAGGCACGTATACTGAGGTGCCAAAGTCATGCGATGGCGATATCGACATATATAGATGGCGGTAGCTGTGCATTGGCGGAGGGGTCATTTGCTCTCAGTTAATCCATGAGAAGAAATGTCTACCGTGATTACGCCCGCACGACGGAAATTAATAGACTTTGAACGAGGAATGGTGGTTACAGTTGGACACATGGACATACCATTTCGGATATCGTTAGGGAACTCAGTATTACCAGACCCACAGTGCCGAGAGTGTGCCGAGAATACCAGATATCAGGCATTATCTCTCACCACGGACAACGCTGCGGCCGTCGACTTCCACTTAACGACCGAGAGCAGCAGCGTTTGCCCAAAGCCGTCAGTGCCAACAGACAAGCAACACTGCGTGAAATAAGAGAAGAAACCAATGTAGGACGTACGACGAACGTATTCGTTAGGACAACGCGGCGATATTGGGAGTTAATGGGCTATGACGAAAGAAAACCAATGTGTGTACGTTTACTAACAGCACATCCCCTGCAGTGCCTCTCCTGGGCTCCTGACCATTTCAGTTGGGCGCTAGACGGCTGGGAAACCTTGATCTGCTCAAATGGGTCCCGATTTCAGTTGGAAGAGCTGATGGTAGGGTTCGAGTGTGGCGCTGACCCAACGAAGCCATGGACCCAAGTAGTCAACAAGGCACTGTGGAAGCTGGTCGTGGCTCCATAATGGACCTGTATTAACATGGATTGGGCCTGGTCCTCTGATCCAACTGAACTTATCATTGACTCTAACTGGTTATGATCTGCTACTTGGAGCTTCGCGGGATTAGCCGAGAGGTTTCAGGTGCTGCAGTCATGGACTCCTCATTCTGGCATGTTCGTCCTTAGGATAATTTACGTTGAGTAGTTTGTAAGCTTAGGGACCGATGACCATAGCAGTTAAGTCCCATAAGATTTCACACACATTTGAACATTTTTGCTACTTGGAGACCATCTGGTGCCGTTCATGGACTGCATGTCCAAAAGCAATGATGGAATTTTTATGCACGACAAAGCGTCATGTTTTTCGGCCTCAGTTGTTTGCTATTTTGTTTGAAGAACATTGTGGACAATTCGAGCGAATGATTTGGCTACCCAGATCGCACGACGTGAATCTCACCGAAGATTTACGTGACATAATCGAGAGGTCAGCTCGTGCATAAAATCCTGCACCGGCAACACTTTCGCAATTATGGACGGCTGTAGAGGCAGTATGGCTCAGTATTTCTGCAGGGGGATTCCAAAACGACTAGTTGAGTCATGACACGTCCAGATGGAGCACCACTCCATGGAAAATGTGGTCTGACACACGGTATTAGGAGCTATCCTATTACATTTGTCACCTCAGTGTAGATCGCAAATTACATGTTGCTTCAAGCAACATGTTACGTTACTACCTAACCTTGTGTTGTACTGATGTTAGCCTATAATACTGTTATTTTTATACGGTGGTTTAAGAACACAATATTTCAGTTGTTCCCCTTCGTTACTCACATACATTATGTAGGTATTATCCATTTTGTTTAGGGAAAAGAAAGGTCATAGGGTCGAAGTACTCGAAGAGCCGGAAATTTTCAAGCATATTTCTAAGAACGACGGCCTCATCATTAATGAACAATTACAATTACGAAACAAAATTTTTATTGGTGGTTTTAGTCCACTACTTGTGAAATTTTGTTTCCTTTATTTTCCTCCTCTAGTTCCGGAACATCTTTCTCTTCGAATCTCATAGATATATACTACTAAAGTTACCTTCATGCAGATATTTTTTGGATTGTGCTGCTGTTTGTATAGATATTCTTTAATATTCTGTGTTTTACCTAATGGTAATTTCTGCATAGTCTAATAGATAGCTCTGTTATACTTCATTTATTAGACTTTTTATATTTTCAAAAGTACATTAAGGTCTCTTCCTTTGTATTTTGTTTTTATAATTAACCGTTGTTTAATTCATTTATTTCTGTTATAATGTCTCAAGTGGACATATGTCACTGGATCATGACTGTAAATGAGGGAAGAATTCTTAGTATTTGGGTGAGAACGGCTCTGCGTAAAATATAGGACCCAATATACGATCAAGAAGGTTGGCGCATCCGTAAGAATGCAGAATTAGGACAACATTTTGAACAACCTGACATTGTCACTACCACTAAAAATGAGAAGACTGCGATGGGCAAGACACGTGGTGAGAGTGGAGGAAGGCAGAACATGTAAGAAGACTATTGATGGTAAGGCTGGAGGCAGACGACGGAAGGGACGTCCCAGAAAGAAATGGGTAGATGGAATTGAAGAAGACATGAAAAAGCTGCGCGTCAGAAGATGGAGACGGAAAACAACGGACCCGATAGAATGGCAGGATATTGTGATGCAAGCCAAGGACCTTCAAGCGCTGTAGAGTGTAGGAGTAAGTAAGTAAGTTAAGTTCAGTGCATCCTCATTCCCATAAAAAGTATTTTTCAATTCAGTCATTCGTCGTGCAGTTTCTATATCTTTGTCATCTGACAAGCTTAGTAGAAGAATTTAATAAAAAATATTGCGCTTAATAACGGCGAAGATTCCTCGTTAGATGAAAAGATTTTCAAAGTTAAAAGTGACTGCTTTAGGCATCAGTGCAGTTTCCGACAACAACGAGTACAAAAAAAAAATTTCCATATCATTTATAGGCCCTATTCCCTATAGAATTCGTCGTCTTCTAGCAAGAAAATACAGATGCAAAGCTACCTTTTCCACTACCGACAACTTGAAAAAAAAAATGTCATTCACAACCTCAGTTCCACAGTTGCTCCTATACATAGTTCAGGAGACTATAAAATCACTTGTGATACGTGTCCCGTTTATTATATAGTACAAACTGGAAGATGTTTCAGTGTCAGGTGCAAGGAACATTTATTGAGGAAAAGGGGCACTAATGTACATAATTAGTCTTTTGCTGATCATCTGTTAATTTCCGGTCACAAACCGAAAAGTGTTGAAGAAATTTCCATTTTGTGTAGGGAAAAGAAGGGTCATAGGCTCAACGTACTCTAAGAGCTGAAGATTTTCAAGCATATCTCTAAAAACGACGGCCTCATCCTCAATGAACAGTTACAATTACTTAAAATTTTGTATTTGTGGGGATCCACAGCCTCCAAATGCTTAATAAGTGTAAACGTAGTCCGTATTAGGCTGTAAGGTGACTTTCATTTAATCGTGCGATTAGCTGATTTCGATTACTTGTCAAGCACTGGTAAAACCAACATGGGAAAGCACTTCATTGTCTGCATGTATCGCGTGTACACACCTCACATCAAAATAAAACATCAATTTTTATCTTAATATGAAGTGTGCAAAGTGTTCATTGTGAGGAAGGCATCCTTAGAGGTGTCGGGATCTAGTTCAATGTACCAAACAGTTATTTGCAACCGGCTGGCTCTGTAATTCCTATGTTGAAACTTACATACGCTTGTTGAGAGACAGCCTCGTTCAAAACTGCAATTTAAAAAAATTATTTTAAAGTTTTAAAAAAGAGATTATCTTATTACCACATACTCTTCCTTGGCTTCCTTGAGCAGTATAGTAACTTCATATTAAAATGTATATATTGCAGTGTTTGTCGACTCCTCGGATGTAACTTCTTTAAGTTTTATGCGATACGATCTTATTTCTGAATGTTTACTACTACGGTGCCACTTACTGGTATTTCGTAGCATCTTTGCTTTGACTTGTGATTATCATTCATCTGTTTTGCTAACACGAGATTGTGCAGTCGTTGAAATACTCATGATATTTTGTGTAAATGTTGTTTTTTTATTGCAATGCCGATGAATCACTTCTTTCGTGTTCCAGGAATTACGTGTCACGACTTGACACTATTTATTGTACATATGGCGAAGATGTATTGAGATGTATTTGCATAAGGTATGTAAGGTATGTTGTATATGTATCACACTTTATTATATCTGACATTATTATCCTTGTAAGTAACGATCTACATGCTTCACAGACCCGATGATTTGTCGAAACTGGTAATCAAAAATGAAATTATAATTAGCAGTCTTTGCTGTTGAAGATTTTTCTTCTATATTTCACTTAAATTTATATCATATATCAACAAATCAATCTTTCTGGACATCGATTTTCTTGATGTGGCCAGTATATATTTTGTATCCTCTCTACTTCGGTCATAACAGGTGTTTTTCTGCCCAAGTAACAAAACCCATTTACTACTTTCAATGTCTGACTTTAAAGTCTAATTCCCTCATGATTGTCTCATTTAATACGTCAGCACATCATTTCTCTTGTTTTGGTTTTGTCGACATTCATCTTACAACCTCTTTTCCAGTCACTATCATTCCATTCAGCTAATTTTCCTTTGAGACACATGAATTATACTATATATCATACACACAAATGAAAGTCCACTACTGAACTGATTGAAAATTAAGTGTTGGATGTGGGCTCATTGTTTTAAATGAACACTCTCTCTTCTTATGTATTTGCGAAAAGTAACACACAAACAACACACATGTTTAGGAACTTACATAATATCAAACTAAAATTCTCTAAAAATGCCACAGAAGTTGACAGCCGACAAATGTCGAATTCGTAATAGAGCTTATTGATGACTGTGGCTTCTATGTGAGAGAGATCTACTTGAAAAAAAGAAAAAGAACTAGTTACGCCATTAGTTACGTGTCAAATAACATTTAAATAATGTTATTGTTGGATGATAGCCAGGTTCAAACATAAATAAACATATTACAATTTTAAACGGCGTCCTTCAGAAAATTCCGGTTCCTATGACATAGAATCTGTATTTGTAGTTAATTGATTGAACTGACTGTACTAGAAAGTCGCAATATGGATGACAAAGTAACTATTTTTCTCCTAAAATTTAAAATTACCGAAAAACGTGTTCATCCACTTCATTCACTTACATTTGGTTAGTAAAAGCTGTTTGCAGCATTGAACTGTTCTGGTGATGAATGTACTTTATGGAATAAAAGTTTTAGTATGACTGCGTAATTAATTTAGTATTAAATGCAGTATAGTCTTTTACTTGATTTAGAGCATCGGTGCGGAAGTAGTCCTGCCTCCGCCGTCCACAACAAGACATTCACTCTGATTAGTGATGTAATCTCAATGATACAGCGCGGCCTATGCAGATTACCACGTATCAAGTGTGATGGATCGGTATAATTCAACAGTTTCCTGTGCAGGCAATTGGGTTGCTATGAACTGTATTCCTCCTGTCTTCCAATAAATGTTATTATAATTTAGCGTCTACGAAAACCTGAAAAATGGACGAGTATGCTAGATTGGCTCATATATGTCCACAAGAGTATATTTATGTAGCGTGTCTGCTATCAAACAGATCGAAAAGTTACATACTCGTCATGTAGGCGATCGAAATTTAATTGTAATTTTACGTAAAAATAGGTTCTGTACCAAAGACAGTCGAATTTGCAGATATTATTTAGTCATCGACACTTACATGCGATCGATGTATTATACTTGGAAGTCAGCGTGTAACTGGAAATATAGTTTTCTGTTATAGTTTTAGTTAGTTACTTAATCCTACTAAAGACGATATTAACGATAAACTTTGTGACAGCTATTCGAGAATTCCTCTATAGTAAAGAAGAAGTTTGAGAGGAGGGACGTCTTGATCCATATCTGAAGACTCGTCTCCTATCTGCTGGCCTTTTTATTTCTGTTGGCGCATTGCCAAAGAGTTTTATACCTACATGTTTCACCTCTTTCTCTGCCATAGTCAGATTCATTAAAGGGTAATGCAGATCAATTTCCCTTCTAGTGCTGTACCTGTGATTACCTCTGTTAGTCTCTAACTAGACAACAAGTTTCATAAGTGAATAAATGGACTTTGAGGCTGGGGTAAATATTCTCAACTGTTTGAAGAAAACCCAGTAAGTTGTACATGTGTGAACTTCACACGTAACTCTAATTACTACTTTGTGCACTGTATGCTGCCTGCTCAAGTGAAGAGTTAGTCAAATGTTCAAATGTGTGTGAAATCTTATGGGACTTAACTGCTAAGGTCATCAGTCCCTAAGCTTACACACTACTTAACCTAAATTATTCTAAGGACAAACACACACACCCATGCCCGAGGGAGGACTCAAACCTCCGCCGGGACCAGCCGCACAGTCCATGACTGCAGCGTCTTAGACCGCTCGGAAGAGTTAGTCCAGAATAGAATAAGACACCAGTGAATAAGAGTAAGCAGACTACACTGTCCAATCACTTAAATACGTCAACCTGTAAAAAGTCTGAATAACCAACATGTTGCAGCCCAGACCACTGCGAGACTTGCTGGTAGAGAGTCACTGAGATTCTGGAAAGTACCGACAGGGACGTGGAGCCAATCTGAGTCCAATCTCGTGGCCAGATGCGCTAGGCTTCTCGGTTGAGGGTTCATGGCGCGAACTGCCCAATGAAGGTGTTTCCACACATCCTCTATTGGGGTTTTAGCGGGCAGGGGAGTACTGTAAACTGATCCTAGTGATCTCCGAACACGCAGGTACAGTGCGAGCTGTGGGACCCCATGCATTGTTTCGTTGGTAGCTGCCTCCATGCGGGCAAGTGTGGACATGGTCTCCAAGCTTGAGTTGATCCAATGTGCCCTCCAGAATGATAAGATCACGCAGGGAGTGCCTCTAAAACGTTCCCCAGTCCATAACGCTCCCTCCTCTGGCCTGGGCGCCTCCGACCGTTGTTTCGGATGATTGCTTTCATTACAATGGAGCATAAAACGTGATTCATCCCAAAACGCCACTGGTCGCCATTTAGTGGTCGTCCAGTTGTGGTACTGGTGTGCAAATTCCAGCTTTCTTCTCCGATGAACAGCAGTAAGCATGGATGCTGAAAAGGGTGCCTGCTGCGGGGCCCATACGCAGCGACTTTCACTGAGCGGTAGTTTAGGAGGTACTGTTGTCAGCCGTTGCTTCATGTGGGCGGTCAGCTCTTCAAGAGTTACGCGTCTATTCACCCGTACGATTCTCCGTAGCCGTCGTTCACCCCTGTCATCTGTGGGCTATAGTGCACCAAAGTCACTTCGTCGGCTGTCTAGGAATGCGCCGTTTTACTGCGCAAGGTATACTTTTACAACTACTACATACTTAGCCTTTTCGCAAATGCTTCCACCCTTGGCCCGATCATGCCCGTTTAGACATCCGATAAGTTGCTCCGTTTACGCAATACAACTGTACAGTGCGATGAGCAACAGGACGACGTTACTGACAATTTTTGACACTGTTGATACCCTCAGACATTTCATACCTTCTCTATGGACACTGTGGGGCTGCATACCATTGAAAGATTGACTATGATAAAATCCCTTCAGAGTGCAGCGCGACTGCAATTTTTGGTTTCGTGTACAGATTGAACTACAAGGTACCATTCAAACCCATTGAACGAAATCCGAATGTGATCAGAAATAGCAGAACGTCCTTTTTTTCATGCCTTTGTGGCACAGTCCACATTTTTGAGAATTTTAAAAATGTACATTGACAGACGAAACCTGCGAAATAGCCCAAGGCGCCTTCACATAGGCAACCACTTGACACATTTCCCAAGCCAGTTGCCTGCCTGCTGGCGCCTAGGATTATTTTGCACCTTTTCTATTTTCTTTCTTTCTTTCTCAGGGCCTTGTTCCGTTCCAACACGACGTTGGCTTAGTTAGTGCGGAGTTGGCAGTGTTAATTGCAGAGGGTGGCTGGATGCCCTTCCTGACACCACCCCGAACTCCCAGGGATGTAAGTAGTGTACCCTAGCTGTCTGTGTCTAGCGTAAGTCATGAAATAGTGCGAACGTTTTGAAATGTCTGTGAGTCGTGTAACTGAGGCGGAAATTGGGGACCAGCCCGGTATTCACCTAGCGGGATGTGGAAAACCGCCTAAAAACCACAACCAGGCTGGCCGGCATACCGGCCCTCGTCGTTAATCCGCTGGGCGGATTCGATCCGGGGCTGGCGCGCCTATCCGAGTCCAGGAAGCAGCGCATTAGCGCTCTCGGCTACCCTGGCGGGTCACGTTTTTTCTGTAAAGGCACGTTTTTAAAATAAACAATAAACGTGAGCGGCTGCCACCGAGGCTTTTGCCGAAGTTGGGGCTCTTAGAGGGACACTTTGTCGTTTTATTCACACATGTGTCAATGTCGCAACACTCCATAGTCACGCCACAGAAGACCACGAAATTGGAGCACTGAAAAAGCATAAGGCCCATTTGCTACTTCAGATTACGTTCAAATTTCGTTCAGTGGCTTTGAACGGATCATAGTGGTTCCACGCTGCACACTAGAATAAAAATTGCTATCACAATACAATCCAAAAGGGTAAGATATCGTTCAATAGAGTTCCATCCCCGTGATGTCCGTCGAGAAGAATTTAATCGTCCAGGAAGTGCCAAAGATTGTCAAGAACGTTGTCGTTTTGTTCATCGCACTGCGAACTGTCGGTTCCGACCGCGAAATATGTGGGAATCAAAGTCGCAAATGCAGGAGTGCTTTCATTGACGCCTTTCTGCCAACCCCTGAGGCCTTTTGGTTTTGATTCTGAGCGGTGGTGGGTCTGAAATATTTTCCTCAGACATTCATAAGAAAACAGCGCGATTCAATGCTCCGAAGCAAAGGCGTGAAAGTAAGGACCGAAATGTGAGTGAGGGGGGTCTCTGACGACCACCCTATCGTGTGGCACGACCACGATGGCGTTGTGCTGAATAGTGGTTAAATATTGTGCAATGTGACATCCTTTTACCCCATTTTACACGCCACATGAACTTCTGAGCTCTGGCCCTGTTTCTGCACGTGTTTCTGAGCGTCGTCGAGCGAGAGTGACCAAGCACAAAGCCATGGTTTTACATCATAACAGAGGAAGGTTGTAGGCACCTTTGACTCAAATTTCAAATTTGCGTTTCAGTAGGAGACGTTACGAGGTTTCATCAAAGTGATCCTTTAATTCTGTTGCACATTATACTATAAAATCTCTCTGGTTTCGGTACAGAATTCATGTGATGGTTCCGTCGGAGAAGCAGTGAGCTATATTCCTTATTTTAACTCGTCCATTTCATCTCGTCCATGGATTACTCTCACTTATTTGTCATCAATGAATCGGTTGCTGTTATTTGGTTTTTTCAGAGACCTACATGCCGTTCTCTGTGATATCTCAGCTTGTTATTACCGACACATATTTGTATGAAAGAAATGAAATCCAACTCGACTCATAAATGGTGTAGATCAGCGTCGTTAATTAAGTTGAAACGGAACGATAATATCAGTTGGGATGAGATACTGTCGGCTCGCTCCTGAATCGATAAATCGAAATGAAGGGTGATCGACAGCTGAGAATGGAAGGCAGCAGTAATTGACGTATGTTTTGGATAGAAACAGATGAAGTTGTGATTTCAGTAGTTAAACAGGAGCTACTAACAGAAATTATTACAAAAGCACATGGAGTTACAGTGACATTTTGCTAGTTGTTTATCGTTGGTAAACACAGTTTGGAGGATAATAATTCCACAGTAGCTAAATAAAACAGAGTGGACGAGCACAACAACTGCTGGTTCGGATTCAAGGTAGGACACAATAATGAAGATAAGTATTTTGACTGTTAAAGCACTTTTCAGGAGAAGAAAAACTGCTGAGTGAAGTTTAATTTTTGTTTCACATGAGATACTTTCAGTGCTTTAAATTCGACAGAAAATGTTGCAATAAATTGGTAATTTTCTTTTAACTCTGGAATGCTATACGGATATATCTGTACCCCAGTACTTCCAGAAAATGTGGCTAATGACTAACAGATAGCACTGCAGTTCTGCGCTTCCGCGTACTTTCATGCCTTAACAAGCCAGTACTGATGTTACCTTCAAAGAATGAACAGTGTTTATCCTTTTCATGTTATCTAACGTTTGGGGTTACATGTGCGTCCTAATTTAGCATAATCGGTCCAAGAAATTACAGGACTAAGCTCCTTTATATCTGTATGTATGATGTCAACTGCAGCGTATTTATACTTATTTTAAACAAAGAAATTATAACAGTACTACTTATTAAGCTTAAACAGCACATTTTTTCAACAAATACAGCGGATAATTGAAAATCATCAAGAAATTGACTTTTTATACGTGAAAGAAAATGACATCACGAAGACAGACTTTCGGCCTTACAGAAGAGGAAAATATTATCGAAATACATAGCATACTCTTCAGTTCAGATTCTGAAGGCCTTTATTCCGAAACTGATGAAGTCGATGAAGAGGACTGTGTCATTCCAGATTTTAAAAACACAAAGGAACCTGAAACTGTAGAAGAATAATCAGATGTTCTTGTACGTCAATTATAGTTTCCAGATGGAGGCGTGCGCGAAATAGTCCCTGCAGTCGCGCTATCCTCTGTGCTCACGGTGGTTCAGATGGATAGAGCGTCTGCCATGTAAGCAGGAGATCCTGGGTCCGAGTTCCGGTCGGGGCACACATTTTCACCTGTCCCCGTTGATATATATCAACGCCCGTTACCAGCTGAAGGTATTAATATACTTCTAATTCCTCCTAAAAGGTATCTTGTAGTGTGGTTGCCGTTCAGTGATGCATCACCTAAAGACAGTTAGCCTTCATACACCGAAAACAGTGATTATATTGAAATCCATGCTCTTACAGGATTGATCTACTGTGAAGGTGTAATGAAAATGAGAGGTGTCTTTACAAAAGAGCTTTTTGACCCAAAAAGTGGAATATGAATATTTTGGGCTACCATACCTGAATCGCGTTTCATATTCTTAGTAAATTATCTCAGATTTGACGACAAAGACACACAAATGCAGAGAAGACAGAGTGACAAATTGGCTCCTTTGTGGAAGATATTTGAGCGCTCCATAAACAAAATGAAATAACTATACCCTCCTTCCGAATACAATATAGTAGACGAACGGTTAGTGTGGTTTAGAGGCCAGCGTCCAATTAAAATGTGTATTCCTTCCGAATAAGACAAGTACGATATCAACATAGTGATGTGCTACTATGCAAAACATTTTGTGTGCTCTAGCAGAAATGTATACAGGTAAGGGATCTACACCAGACAATATATCTGTGGCTCGATATTACTGTAAAAATCTTACTTCTTCTTTTCATGGAAGCAACAGAAGCTAACTATGGATAGCTGGTTTACTTCCATAGAAACAGCGAAGACCCTTTTGGAGAAGAAAAGTACCGTAATTGGTGCGCCGAAAAAAAAAAAAAAAATAAACGAGAGATTCCTCCGTCGTTCCTCAGCAACAAGGAGACAGAGCCAAATTATGCAATGTTCTGCTTCAGAGGGCACCGTACCCTGCTATAATAAAAAGAATGTGCTGTCAAATACGCATGAAAAAGGAGATGAACCAAATACCGTAGAACTCCCGAAAATTATTCAGTTTTATAACTCTTAACAAAGGAGGTGTTGACACGCTGGACCAGTTCATATTCCTGTGCTAGGAAAACTCGTCGCTGACCTCTCTGCCTATTTTTGTAACTTACTAAACGTTACTGGATACAACTCTGTTGAAATGGGGCTCAGCAGAAGATATGGAAATAATTACGAACAGAAGATCTTACATAAAGAGATTTGCTGTAGATGTGAAGCAATCATACATTTCAAGACGTTTGGAAGAAACAACCTTAAGAAGAAAATCTGTCAAACCGTCAGTCGTATATTAAATCTGCCTAAGGGAGAAGAAACACTAGGGGTTCCAGAATCCACAATAAGGCTGTGCGTTTATTGCCCTATGGGTCGAAACAGAAAATCCAGAATTAAATGTGCCATTTGTATAAAATTTATTTGTTTGGACCATCAACAACGAGTGTGTGCTTCATATGTTTAGTACTGTATTTTTTTCTCTCCGAGCACGTTTTCTTTCTTTTTCTCTTAAGTATGATTTAAGTGTTTATTATATTATTTGGAAATGAAAATATTGATCATTTTAAAAGATTGTTTTTACTTTAATTAAACATGCACCTACTGTAGCAGACCCGTCGATGAAAATGAGTGTAGCTTTCAGGGTTAACTGTTGTCATAGCTTTGCTTGGGCTAGAATGCTTAAATACATTTGTCATCCTCAATCAGATGTGTAGAATAGTAACTGCAGCAGCTAATATCGTACAGTTTTCCTGCACCCACACGTTGCTGAATTTCCGAGGATATGTTTTTAATGTTGATCGCAGTCCTGCTCATTATTTCTCGTGTGACCTCCTGATTGTTGTGAGTGCAAAACTACAGTTATCCATGTTCTCAATGTGGGAGAGCAACGGAAATCAAATGAATCATACCGGTTCCATTAATGACTTTTGATAATGTAAGGGACACTACTATTATTTGTGTTGTGACAGAAATCGTACTCTTCACACATAGCTAGTTTCTGGAATTTTTGGAACTCAGCGCGCATTTATCTGGAGGGTACACTGTCTCACTCTTAACGTCAACAATGCCCAAGCGGTACGGATGGAGCACATGCATGTTAGAGGGAGATACATTTTTCAGGTTTAGCAAGAAGCGGTCGCACGCATAAATTACGTGAAGAGTTTGCTGAAGTGTTAATTATGTGTTTGAAACTGTTATGTCGGCTGGTGGTATAAAAAATTAAATAATTCGGTTTATTCACGGAAATCTAACTATTTATGAAATCCGTGGATGAAAAAGCATAATTCGTTTTGGTCAGTAACTTCGATTGGCGGAACATATACTGCCGATAAAAAAATAGTGCACCCGGAAAGACGACGTCAGTCTTGATCCGATGACATACGCCACTTGGGGGATAGTACAGACAGCGTAGTGATATAGCTACCAGAGTGCCATCTGCGTTACTCTTCAATATGGAATACTAATAGCTAGAAAGCTCAGTATGGCGCAAACGTGTGATGCAAGCAGGCAACCATGCGACGGCGACGCACTCGTGCTTCCTACAGCCAACCGAGTGAATCTGAAAGGTAACAAACTCTGACCTTCCGAGAGGTGGGAAGGCCCTTTCGGAGAATAGCCACACAAGCTGCACGTGCTGTGCCATCTGTGCAACGATGCTGGTATTAGTGATCACGTGAACGTTCTCGCATCCGTAGATGATCATCTGAACGTCCACGCAAAACAAATACCCGCTGGAATCGTCGAGTATACATAAGAGGGCTTGTGAGCCCAGACATGTCAACACGAATTGCTGTGAACCAGTTATTAGCACTGGGACCATGGGCAAGCACGCCTCTAAAAAATGGTTCAAATGGCTCTGAGCACTATGGGACTTAACATCTGACATCATCAGTCCCCTAGAACTTAGAACTACTTAAACCTAACTAACCTAAGGACATCACACACATCCGTGTCCGAGGCAGAATTCGAACCTGCGACCGTAGCGGTCACGCGGTTCCAGACTGAAGCGCCCAGAACCGCACGGCCACACCGGCCGGCAAGCACGCCTCTAGCCCTTCTTCCCCTCACTCCACAGCAGGGACGTGCAAGGCTCGATTCGTGCTGTCAGAGGACAACTTGGAAGAGAGAATGTCGCGCAATGGTCTTCGGCGATGAAAGCAGATTCTGCCTGCACGCGAGTACTGATCGTTTGTACGTACGGCGCAGTTCTGCTGAGCGCTGCCCCGCAGAATGTTTTCGTCCAAGACATTCTGGACAGTCACTTTGCTGTTTCTGGACGGAACACTACCCAGTCCTCGGTACGTGCAGAATGTTGATACAACCGTACTTTTGCCTTTCTTGCCATAGGAAGTGATGCATCGTACATTTCTCTGGGCACATAAATGTAATTGTGGCTTGCTATAATTTCGTGCTTATGATTATTCATTTCTGGTGATGTAATTAGGGCAGTGTCGACTTATGAAGTAGATGTTATTCGTGAATACATCAGGAAGAGTAAGGTTTTCTCAGTTAGTATCTTCGAGATATTGTCAATGGATTGTATGGCGGATAGTATCGCAAAGTTCAAATAAAAAGTGCTCCAATGTTACAATATGTTTCGTCAACTTCATAACTTTATCTTTCTGTTCGTATGTGCAGCAGACAGTAATAAAATTATATGAGACGAAAATTTAATTACATTCCTTTTCATAGGTACGTTTCGAAAGATATTGTAGCTGAAAATACCGTTGAGCTTTACAAAAACACCTGATCAAACGAATTCTGGCGCAGAATAAAAAGTTTTAGAAGTAACAGATGAGAAGATTAGTAGATGCTTTCGATGAAGAATACACTGCTCCAGCAAAATTCGTTGAACTTCTCGATATTATCGGTACATTGCATGCTCTGCTAAGTAGACTAGCAGCAGCAAAGGAAGCGCTCAATTGTGTTTTCAGCGTATGCGATATAGCGGGCATTTTTGTCTCAGCGGATCTACTTACAAAATTGCCAGATAAATTTCATTACTTCACGATATAGCACTGAGTTCCATCATGGAATGGTTGGTACTTCCAATATTGTTAAACGTAAGTTAAACCAGTATCACTCACGCAGTTTTTTAAAAGCGTAATCTTTGTTATTTCCAAGAAGGTCTGACTTAAAATCTCTCACATCTCTCTTAACGGGTCACATGCCCAGTGATGTCAGGTTCAAATATCAAAGCACACAGTTGAGAAACGTACTGTTAGGTAGATCGAGTAACTAATCAGGAGGTACTGAATGAAATTATCGAAAAAGGGAATTTATGGAACAGCTTGACTAAAAGAAGAGGTCTGTTGATATGAAACACTTTGGGGCATTGAAGAATTGTCAGTTTGGTAATGGAAGGAAGAGAGGGGGATAAGAATTTTATACAGGGATTAAGGGATGAATACAGTAGATAGTTTCAAAGGTTGTAGCAGGTAGTAGGACTTGCTCGTGTTGGACTAGTGTGAAGAGTTACATGAGTCTAGTCGTCGGACTGAAGAGTACAACTAAATTCTTCTGCTTGTGTGACTGAATAGAATTTGTACTCTACTTCCATCACATCTAAATTCTTCCTAATAGTGTGTACTTGAAACATTCATTTGTCTCCTTCTGTGTCATAATTTTTGTAGTCCATTTGTTGCAAGACTCATTTATTTTATAGATTAGAGGTGTGTGCGTGGGCGTTGAAATACTTAATAAGAGAACAATAAGCAGATATAAACGCACGTTGGACGTGGTGGACCTGTGTCTGTTAAGAAGTGCAAAAGCATTGGTCACCGTGTAGACAGTAAAATAGGCAAAAACAATAGATTTGTGCTGATGCACTGAGAGAAAGTGTTTCCCTCCAGAAATCGTAATTTCCGAGATTAGAATACGCTGGGTGATCCTTCAACACACTGATGATTGCGATACTCGCCGTTTTATAAAAGTAGTGCCTAATACTTGTTCCTTTCGTGTGTGTTTTGTATCAAAAATTATTTGTAAATTTAAGTTAGAAGTGGCTGTAACATTAAACGAAAAAAAAAACATGTTACAACAGAAGAACTCAATATATTTTCATTTAATCGGAGACAACTGCGAGCGCGCTTCTGCCTTACGTCCGCTCGAAACGACAACCACCTGAAATAAGAGCAAGCTCTTCATGTAGATGGGTCTCCGCAGCAGGCGCCTGTTTATGCACTCATGCTGACTGTTGTTCATCAGCGACAAAGGCAGGAATTTGCAATACCGCAACTACACGTCCACTGTGGGGCGAAAGGTGATTTTTTTAGATGCATCACGTTTTTGCTCCGTCGGAGAAATGGCCGTTGGCGCACATGGTGTGAAACGTTTGACAGCAAACACCTTGCGAAAATCGCCGGAGGGGTCCAGGCGAGAGAGCATTCCCTGGATCGTCTCGTCATTCTGAAATGCACAATGGATCAACACAAGTGTGCATCTATCCGTGGGGACCATGTCCATCCCTGC
This sequence comes from Schistocerca piceifrons, assembly GCF_021461385.2. Lineage (NCBI taxonomy): Eukaryota > Metazoa > Arthropoda > Insecta > Orthoptera > Acrididae > Schistocerca > Schistocerca piceifrons. The sequence goes on along the minus strand of NC_060143.1, from coordinate 310,310,933 downwards.
ACGCAATTTGTTTTACATCTGTATGATGGCACCTAACAGCAGAACAATGCCCTGTATCGTTAGCTCGTAGTGTACGTGCGTGGTTCGAAGAGCACCAGGATCGGTTTACTGTACTCCCCCTGAGCTCCAGCCGCCAAACTAGAATCTGTGGCACCACCTGGAGCGGGTTATTCGCGCCATGGATCATGAGGTGAGAGACCTAGCGCATCTGGCATCGGTACAGGAGTCAGGACGGCTCCACGACCCTTTAGATACCTTCTAGAACCTCACTTACCCTCTTTCTGCATGTCTCGCAGCGGTTGACGATGCAAAAGTTGCCTATTCAGGTTTTTGATAGGTGGTCGTTTAATGTAATAAAATATAATTTTTTATTTGTTTTGTGGCTATTAGCGTAATGTAATAAAATAAAATAAGAGCCGTGACTTATACAAAAAATAAACACACATTAACGCAAAGGCTCAGCATAAAAGAGAAATAACTAATGTAGGAATATTATTAACAGTGTAATATGTTGTTTAATTTAGCCCGACGTGTATAAGAACTCAGTAAACTAGCTCAGTTCTCATGGTAGTTACGTAATCGTCGATAATTAATTGTCCTTTTCTTATTAAACCAACACTAGGTTCGTGAGAAGTCGGGTGCGTATTGCACCAGAGAATATTTGCCAAGTCTGTTCGATGTACACTACTGTAGTACGTAACTGAATGTCGTGGTTTCTCCGGATTCCCCAATATAAATAACAAGAGTAGCATCTACAAATGAAATCCCATAATGGAACTGGAATCCCGTGACCAGACCTTTTGTGTTTGGGATGTTATCTCGTTATATATAGAAAATCTGTAAATAAAATTGTTAAATTATTAGTAGCTGCCTCCGGTCTCGTGGGATCTGAAATAAAGTTAGTTGTCCTAACCGACGGCACGTCTCGTAGTTGAGCTAAAAGAAAAATGTTAAAGATTTTTCTAGGATGGCGCCTAATAATGAAAATTCTTTGTTAGGGCCCATATCTACTTAAGACAATAAAGGTATCAGATTCACAATAGACTGACCACAAACACAAATTCTTTTGACAAAATAACCATTATATTTTTCGGGTTTTAAGTACAACTTACATTATCAGCTGGTACAGCAAGATGAGCTTAACACAGGAACGTCCTCTTAGGTCCGAATCCAAGCAGATAAGATAAGTGAATGACAAAGGAAATATAGCTCATGCATAGAAGCGCAAGAGTCCATGGAATAACATGTCCACTGTAGTTCTATCTCTTCTTCCTTGGCGTAACTTGTCGATTATTTATAAAATCTATCGTAAAATTTAGTTTGCATTTAAAAAAAAAAAACAAGTCCACCCAGAAGAAACAGTACAGTCGGATTAATGTAACTGGACAGTATAGTTATTTAATGTTTGGATTTTAGTTTCCTGATGTTTTCATCTGCTTATGGCAAGAATAGACAAACAAAATTATCATTTATTAAAGTTCTGTACAAGGAAAAGAAATCAAGAACATTTGCACTTGTTAGAATGAAAAGAAAAAGCTAATACGATTTACGGGCATACCTTTGATTGACAGAATTTAGACCTGTGCTGATGCATATCCTGTGAACGGCGCATGCCATTACAGTTTACGTTCACTGTTGACTACTTTTATGTGTCTCGATACAGAACTTAAAATGGTGAAACGAAGACAGAAATAAGATATAAATGCGGCGGGTTCAGCTGGATTTACGTGACTGTCTCGATGTAATCGAGCAATGTTACTTAAAGATACAGCATATTAGCTTCGAAATCAAGCGTATATAACAAAGGAAAAGTTTCTATTTTTATCTGGTCAGAAAAACACTTTCTCTGGGAATTACGTAAAACGAAATACTGGATTTGTGGTAAAGCTCGGATGTGGGGTGGGGAGAGGGAGGCGCTGAATGTTTACTGTTTACTCTATGGAACTGCTGAGAATAAACACTGGGGCGAACGCAATCTCAGCTGGCAAACTTTTCGGTGTACCGCGTATCCGATGCGAATCGAGTTATGAAAGAATAAAAACAGCAGATGGAAGTCCCTGTGGCGTAGAACATCTATTCATGGAATACAGACAGCGGTATCTCTGTTAAGCAGCAAATGGGAGCACTGCCTACACCAACGAAGCATAACGTCATTGAGTTGTGAGTAACAAGAAATATTATAAACACTTCTGCAACGCCGTACTCATCACAGACTGACGTCCCTGATATCCCTTCCGACTGGTGAGATTAATGCTCTCGCTGTTGTAAATAATTCTTGGTAAAAATTTATTGCGTACGCTAGTTGCTGCGATAAGATAGTTGATGACTCATTATCTGACGCCACTGAAAAAAAAAAAAAAAAACCATATTTAAGTGGAGCTTTTTCCTAGAGTTAATCGGGCTTTTGGAATGTAATGAAGTATTTGTATAAATTTAATTTTATATGCTGTGTAAGTAGGCTGTTTAGGTTTTTGTATTCGTAACGCCATGTAGTGCTCTATATGAAAATCACTGACTGTGCTGTGTGCAGTCTGTGGCTGGTTTGCATTGCTGGAATTTGTTATTGTAGTGTTGGGCAGTTGGCTGTTAACAGCGCGTAGCGTTGCGCAGTTGGAGGCGAGCCACCAGCAGTGGTGGATGTGGGAAGACAAATGGCAGAGTTTTGAGAGCGGATGATCTGGACGTGTGTCCATCACAGACAGTAAATTTGTAAGACTGGGTGTCATGAACTGATATATATATTATGACTTTTGAACGACTATTAAGGTAAATACATTGTTTGTTCTTTATCAAAATCTTTCATTTGCTAAATATGCCTATCAGTAGTTAGTGACTTCAGTAGTTAGAATATTTTATTTAGCTGGAAGCATTGGCGCTCACTGTATTGCAGTAGTTCGAGTAACGAAAACTTTTGTGAGGTAAGTGATTTATGAAAGGTATAGGTTATTGTTAGTCAGTGCCATTCTTTTTTAGGGATTTTTGAAAGTCAGATTGCGTTGCGCTAAAAGTATTGTGTGTCAGTTTAGTGATGATCAGAATAAGTAAAGAGAGAAATATCTGAGTACGTTCAGTTGTGCTCAGCTGTTTGAAAATCAAATAACGTAAGGGGTTTAAACAGCTGTACAAGCATAGGGTACTGTTTGTAAGCAGCTGATTCGGTCCAGTTAGGTATTGCCTCAAGCAATACCTAAAGTACCGAAATCAAAGTAAATGTAGCTGTAAGTATTTTATGAAAGTGATTTGAGAAATCTTGCGTGAAAATCTTCCTTCATTCGCGATCAGACTGACAAGAAAAAGAAACACGTGTTATCGAGCACCTGAGAGTTCAGCAGGAATCTGCTCTACAAAGACCGACGCCGCCAACTATATGCAGCCAATTGATTGTTGAGAGTATCACTGTTAACTAAAATGAATTAGGACTATTTGTGATCGTACAGTGGTTAGTTAGTTTCATGTACTTAGATCATTTGAACGACTCCTTTTTCAAAATCATGTGCAACGAATCAGTTTACAGAATACATATACATGTACATGATTAGTGTTCACTTTAATGAACATATTATTTTTTAGTCGTAAGGTGGAACTACATTTAAAAGCTAAGTGTTTTTTAATGGGTACCAGTTTTAAAAGAAAATAAGAAGTCATTCGTGGAAAAGAAAGAGTCGTCTGGCAGAAATGATTTTAAGTTGGATCCAGAACTCTTGTCTTACCCAGGCACCTAAGGCAAGTGGAATAGGTTATGATGTAACTCGATACCGGTCACATGATATACAGTTGGCTGTAAACCCTCTGCAGCAATGAGTGCACACTGAAATCGTAGGATACACCTCCCCTCCCCCATGGGTCAATAAGATTCTACCCTCCCTCCCCCTTATCGTCCTCTACAACTAGTTCAGTATAGCAGTCCACTCATTCGTGGTGTGTATATCATGGGGAGAGGTTCAAGTTTGTTATAATGAAATTATATTTGTAAAAATAATTCTATGGTGAAAGGGTTTTCGAAGTAATAACAATGATAAACAAATTAACTAATGCCTTATTATTAAATGTTACTTTTGCATTACAGCATTTTACAATAATTTTTGTTTTTTATTAACGTATATGTGATGATTTTACTTACAAACGAAATGCATAATACATATTTTTGTTGTAGCTTACATACAGTGATTTATTTACGCCAAACTGCAAAACACTTTTTTTCTGATAATTTATATACATTAGTACCACGTACATATGTTTATGCAAAAATAAGTAAGAGAGAAGAACAAGTTAAATATTACATTCTTATTTCGCTTCTGTATGCACTTGTTACTCTTTTTCGAAATATTTACATTTTAATGATTTTCTTTCTGATCGTTTTATATAGGGCGACTGAGTTGTCTCTATCACTGCTGTTTTATGCATCCCACAATGTTATACAGTAGATGGCTTTCATAAATCACTTGCGAGGTTTTCATATTATCGCGTTCGCTAAGTGCGAACTGTTGCTCCCACAAAGAAAATAAGCAGGACATTTTTGTATTAAATTTAATATAGTTAGTGGGATATGTTTTTACTGAAGGCCAAAGTTTTCGAGTTATTCAAGAGAAACGCACTAAAGTGAGCTTCAAATGCACCTCACCCCACACTCATCTCTCTCCAGTGAGGATTTCTGGTATGTTGCTCGTGGCAGTCAATTCTACCACTACAAAATAATTTACGACTACAAGAAATTGTCGAGGTGTTCAACCTTTTCCGGTCTCTGTTGAATGAGATATTACGTGAGCAGCGTAGTCAAATACTTTATTAACATTATTAATTTAAACATGCACATGATGGTGATAAATGAAAAACGAATTTCGTAAATGTTTAACTAAAACTAATTACGTTGATATTTCGATCCAAACCTAACCCTTACAAGCACATTTGTTTTGTAGTCAGAAGGCCTGTCGAACACATCGATGTAATTGTGTATTTTATGCTGCTAATATTCACAAAATTCTTACGTAAAATTTACACAAATCTCAGTTTTGGAATTCGTAAGTGTTCAGCTATGCCGTTGGCGTAATAAGGCGTCAATGAAGACCAAAAAATGTCGACTGTGGGGAATAATTCGTGCAGTTGCAAGTATTTGTACAGTTGTAGGAGGGAGTATCATGAACAACATACCAGAATGATGGATGTCATGTGCGACGTTGGGTGCGTTTGAAGGTCACATTTGTATATTTTACTTGAATAACTCGAAAACTTCGACCTCTAGACGAAATCTATTTCAGTACAAAATTTAATTAAATTTCCTACGAAAAGATCCAGTTCATGTTCTTTTCTGTAGCACAAACAGTATGCACGTAGCGAGCGAAATAATATAAAGATCTTGTGCGTCGCTTATGAAGGCTAGTTGTAACAGTCGGTTGTATAAAACCACAACGGTAGGAGCGGCTGAATCACTCTGTATGCAATATTTACCTTTTAATCACATCTTTCTGATAATTTTTTCAATTAGTGCACACACTAAGAAAAAATAAAAATGTAATAAATACGACGTGAGCAAGTCAATAATGCATTGGCCCATTTCTGGCCCTTATGCAAGCAGTCATTCGGCTCGGCATTGATCGATAAAAATGTTGGATGTCCTCCTGAGAGATATCGTACGCAGTTCTAATGGCACGTTACGTCGTCAAAATGCCGAATTGCTTGCTAGTTGGTGGGCCCTGCCGATTACACTCCAAAATTGGGGAGAGATGTGTGGCTCTTGCCCGGCAAAGTAGGGTTTGCCAAGAATGATGACTATTGGGATTATCTTGCTTTAAATGTAAGCTACAATGTCTTACCATGAAGGGCAACAAAACGGGATATAGAATATCATCGATATACCACTGTGCTGTGACATTCCACGGATGGCAACCAAAGGAATCCTGCTATGACATGAAATGGCACTCCATACAATCACTCCTGTTACTTGGGCCATATGGTGAGAGACATAATGGTATCACACCACTGTATGGGACGTCTCCAGATACGTCTTTGCTGCTCATCAGGGCTCATTTCGAAGTGGGACTTATCACAGGACAATTCTACTCTAGTCAGTGAGATTCAGGGCCGAATGCGTCCAACACCACTGCAAGTGGACTTTTTGTTGTTGTACTGAGACCTAAGGGGCTCCCTAAGCTCAGCGCCGTGTCTGTGAGCCACCTATTAATGGCCCTGCTGATCTTCGCAGTTGCACCAGTGGGGCGCTGCCGTCGGGCGGTTTGGTCCATCTGCCACTGTGACTGACACATGCGCGGCAATACTCTCAGCGCGATATATAGGGCGGAGCGGATAGTGTCTTCGACAGTCTTCGATGGCTCACCCGAAGATGACTGCCCGGTGTCTAGTCGAAATACCTTGGAGTGAAGTTTATAACGACCGACTGCAATCCCGAAATATCTTCCAACTGAAGCACCAGTTGCATGTCGGATCAATGATAATGATGAATCTAGGTCCTTGAGAGCCTCACTGAGGATTGCTTGGCCTCATTTTCTGGCGTTTCTCGAAGTATGTCACTTGCTTCTTGATGGTATGTTTGGCCATGGTTAACTCATTCCTTCCAAAATGGTAAACTCTGGCATCGCTCCTCCTCAAATGTCAAATGACTCGCCGGCTGCTCCACCTACTGTCTTTAAGCCGAACTACACATCCTTTCTCAAATGCTGACATATGCGTAAATTGTTTATGCGACTGTCTGGGAGACATATTTACTGTCCATCTGAGTACACGGAATGAAATTTGCAAAGACTTTATGTTCTGGTACCGAGATGTCCCACATTTACTCTCTTGGCTAGCTGTGCAGAGAAAATGCTCCGCAGTGTCACACGTTCATCCACTGTCCGCCAAAGCTTACAGTTTTGCGTTGACTATCAGTATCAGTATAAATATAAATTTGTGACCAATAGCATACCGCCTTAGTGGCGTGTCGTTTTCTTGTCTTAGAATGTATAATTATGAATGACACTTTTTTATTTAACAGTCAGTATCCTCATCTGATTAAATCCTGGTTATCCAAAACGTAATAAAGTATTTCATGAGAAATGAAGACTAGTAGCAGCAGGTGACGGAAAACCAAACACACACACACACACAACTATATACAATATTTATGAGCACACTTAGTGTGCACACAATATATGTTTATTCATAGTGTGCAATCAGGCATGCATACTCACATACGCATATAAGTATAATAAGTAGTTCATCCAACTATTCTGCACACAAAACTACTATTTACAAAGTAAATTAACCAGATACACACTCAGGCATTTTGTGAATAGTGTGTGTATGGAAGGATCTTGATCCTATCCCCATAGATGAACTGTTTGTTGTCATGACACAACAGCGCTATATTCAGCTGTAGTAGAATATGTACCTCATGCACTTATGCTCAAAGATATACCGGGCACACCATATATAGAGCGGCACTGACACCCTCGAGTGGGCATCTCTTGAAACTCTCCATTATGAGAGCTTTGTAAATGGCCGGAATATGCCACTTCCACTCCAGAACATATTTTTCCACATTTTTCCTTTTTTCTGTTTTTCTACATTTTTCCCACATTTACCTGCCTTTTTCATATCTTCCATATTCTATTTGTAAGTGTAAAAGTGCATGTTTGGCTTTTGTTCCTTCCATTAATAGGGGTGGGATGCTATTTTTTTCATCCAGTCATGATTCACAGCCTCAATCCAGTCAGAGTATTTACAAATCACATTTCTTCCACAATGCCACTCACATAGCACAAAGTGCCAAAACCAACATTAAAACACATGAACATACATGGATTGCTGTCAAGGTAGAGTACTGCATTTATTATACTACAATTAGACACACAGCTCAGTTATGCTATTTTGGTGTTGCCTTCTTGTGGGATCTCCATTGTCTGAAGTGGTTTGAGGATAGCATTCAGAAGTCATCCAAAGGCATATCCACCAGTAAGACGGCCAGAATATTGTTCGTATCTTCTACCAGGATATTGTTCAAAGTGGATCCACATGTGTTACATCTGGGATAGAGTACAAAGATGGATCCACATGCGTTTAAGTCGGGGATAGAATGTGGATCCATCCCACAGTAGGTCCAAGGTAATGTCTAGGCTTGGATACATACATGTATGATATGGGGTAGCAACTGAAAGTGGACCCACTGCAGGAGATCTGTAGGGTAGTGGTGTAGGAGGTGAGTTCAGCATGATGAACTAAAAAAAACAAAATAATGTAAAATGCTATGTGTGCGTTTATAACAGAACAAATTTAACTCTCTACCTCCACAGCAGTCTAAGTGTGCATGTTGTTTTAGCGTTGGCATTGACAGTTGGTGTTATATAGGTTGACATTTTGGAAGAAGTATAGTTTATAGATACCCTGGCTGGGTTGGAACTTTGTATCATAATTGGATGGGAAAAATTGAAGCTCACATATGGTAATGTACGCAATAAGAGCATATATGCACTTGTGTAATTACCAATGGAATATGGAAAAAAACGGAAAAAATCGGAACAAATGAGGCAAAACATTAGAAAACAAAAAAAATGGAAAATGTAGAAAATATGGAAAAATTGCAAAAAAGAAAAAAAATCGGTAAAATACAGATAAAAATGGTCGTACAGGATATCTTTATTTGTACAGAGGAAGTAGTCGAAATTTGTGACATATGCACTGGATGAAAGTGTCTGGAGTTCTCTTGTATACTTTCGTGGAAAGCTACTAGTTGGTACCAAGGAAGAGAACTAACAGAATCACAGCACCATATGCTCCCAAAATGATTGAGAGATCTATGCTAAAAGTTCAGAGAGAGCTCACAAACAACTGAAAAAATAATAGTGTTTGTTATATATGCGGAGGGAGGGATACGCTTAGTGTCAAATGTATAGTTAGAAATAAAAAAAACATTAGACAGAAGGAGTGATCGAAATATGTAATAGAGCAGAGCTGTAGTCCTAAACGCATGATTAGATATACGAGAGGGAATGTCATTGCATATGTTTTAACAGTGGAAAGACGGTGCATTCTAGAGAGACATGGAGACAAGACGAAATTGTCATACTCTCACTAGTCCTGAGTACACGAGGACACGATGGTGTTATTTATTCGGATTCTGAATGCTGTGGTATTCTATCCCAATATTTGCGAACCGCAGGTCATGCACACTGGGAATTGTAAAATATTTGGACAGAGTGAAAAGTGGCGTAATTCCATAGACGAAAACCAATGCACTTGTATCACATATTGACGCTACTATACACGAAATCGTGAAAAGTTTGCTGGTAACAGATTGCATATATTTTATCTATGGCTTCCATACAACCTAGTCACCTATGGCTCTCGCACCTGTAGTGACGAGTAATCGCTGTGAAAATATGCCAGTGATGTCACTGAAGCCTTCAATCTCACAGTCTTGTAAAAAAAACAAATCTCACGTGCGATATCTCTCCACTCACAGACCACCTACCAAATCCCATTGTCTGGCCACATAGGAGCATTCACCTCATGAGTCAGTCCCACATAGGACTGGAGAAAATGAATCACCCTCTCTGCCAGGGTTTCCACTACCTGTAGTAGTGTCCTGAAATAAAGAATGAGATTCCCCCATCCTCCTCACCCCTCCCAAAATGGTATTTCGCTGACCACCACACCTACACAATATCTCTGAAAACCCCTAACAACCCCTGCTCCCAACCCCTTGCCTCATGGCTCCTCATGTCCCTGTATTAGTCCTAGATGCAAGACCTGTCCCATGTCCTCTCACAGCCACCTACTCCAGTCCGGTCACAAGCATCACCTGTCCTATCAAGGTCAGGGCTACCAGTGAAACCAGTCATGTGATCTACATGCTAAGCTGCAACCACTGTGCTTCATTCTACATTGGCAAGCTGCCTGTCCACATGAATTGCCAAGAAACAGCTGGCTACCCAGTTGCTGAACACACTGCCCATCACAACGTCCTTCAGTCCTTCATTTTAATGACTGCTTCACAGTCTGTGCCATCTGAATCCTCTCTGCCAACACTAGCTTTGGTGAATTTCTCAACTGGTAACCCTCGCTGCAATTTATCAACTATTCTTATAACCGTCCTGGCCTCAATCTGTGTTAGTCATTGTCTTACACCCACCTGTCCCTTCCCTGATCCACTCCACAGTCTTCTATTCCACAAGTGGACCCACAGTATTTTTACTCCTCCCCATCTTTGCCCCCCTCCCCCTACCTCTCTGCCCTCCGTCTAACCTCTTGACTGCACCTTACTGCCCTAAACCCTCTCTCCACATCGTCCCTTTATGCTCCCACGAACAGTAATTTATCATCGCCTGCCCAAACCCTGCTCTTCCTCCCTGCCTGCCCCAGCCTCCTCTTTATCTCCACCACCAATATTCCGTTTTCTATCATGCACAGTTGCTCACAGACTGGTCTCATCATCCAGAGACTGCAGTCATGTGTCTGAGCTGCATTTCTTATGAAAGTGTGTGTGAATGTTTTCTGTTTCAAAAGTAGGCCTTCTGGTCAAAAGCTTAAATTGTTTAGTAGTCTTTTTGTTATACCTGTTTGCGACTCAACATCTGTATGGTGAGTACCAATCTACCACTTTCATAAACATAACTACCTCACTTAGATGAATGGTTCAAAAATTAGAGAAACGCTGAGCAGTAGTATTGGATGCTAATCTTACTTGTAACCATTCATATGCTGTCAGCTCAACTGCTGTTCCTATCCCACTGCTACAGTCTGGAAAGTTGTGTCCCTCACTGCTGATCGTCAGAGCCACCAGTAACAGTAATATGCCAGCCTCCAAACCCCTATCGTAGTCTTATAGTTTTAATGTTTTAAATTTTACCATCACACATTATTATTTTCTAAATTAAAAAATTACCCTCTTGCTACAAAGTGGCCCTGGGAAATGCTACACTACTGGCCATTAAAATTGCTACACCAAGAAGAAATGCAGATGATAAACGGGTATTCATTGGACAAATATATTGTACTAGAACTGACATGTGATTACATTTTCACGCAATTTGGGTGCATTGACCCTGAGTAATCAGTACCCAGAACAACCATTTCTGGCCGTAATAACGGCCCTGATACGCCTGGGCATTGAGTCAAACAGAGCTTGGATGGCGTGTACAGGTACAGCTGCCCATGCAGGTTCAACACGATACCACAGTTCATCAAGAGTAGTGACTGGCATATTGTGATGAGCCACTTGCTCGGCCACCATTGACCAAACGTTTTCAGTTGGTGAACGATCTGGAGAATGTGCTGGCCAGGGCAGCAGTCGAACATTTTCTGTATCCGGAAAGGGCCGTACAGGACCTGCAACATGAGGCATTGCCTGGGCATTGAGTCAAACAGAGCTTGGATGGCGTGTACAGGTACAGCTACCCATGCAGGTGCAACACGATACCACAGTTCATCAAGAGTAGTGACTGGCATATTGTGATGAGCCACTTGCTCGGCCACCATTGGCCAAACGTTTTCAGTTGGTGAAAGATCTGCAGAATGTGCTGGCCAGGGCAGCAGTCGGACATTTTCTGTATCCGGAAAGGCCGTACAGGACCTGCAACATGAGGTCGTGCATTATCCTGCTGAAATGTAGGGTTTGGCTGGAATCAAATGAAGGGTAGAACGACGGGTCGTAACACATCTGAAATGTAACGTAAACTGTTCAGAGTGCCGTCAATGCGAAGAAGAGGTGACCAAGACGTGCAACCAATGGCATCCCATACCCTCACGATGGTTGATAAGCCAGTATGGTGATGACGAATACACGCTTCCAATGTGCGTTCACCGCGATGTCTCCAAACACGGATGCGACCATCATGTTGCTGTAAACAGAACCTGAATTCATCCGAAAAAATAACGTTTTACCATTCGTGCACCCAGGTTCGTTTTTGAGTACACCATCGCAGGCACTCCTGTCTGTGATGCAGCGCCAAGGGTCTGCTAACAGTCATTGGATCTCGACCAACGCGAGCAGCAACGTCGCGATACGATAAACCGCAATTGCAATAGCCAACAATCCGACCTTTATCAAAGTCGGAAACGTGATGGTACGCATTTCTCCTCCTTACACGAGGCATCACAACAACGTTTCACCAGGCAACGCCGGTCAACTGCTGTTTGTGTATGAGAAATCGGTTGGAAGATTTCCTCATGTCAGCATGTTGTAGGTGTCGCCACCGGTGCCAACCTTGTGTGAATGCTCAGAAAAGCTAATCATTTGCATATCACAGCATCTTCTTCCTGCCGGTTAAATTTCGCGTCTGTAGCACGTCATCTTCGTGCGGTAGCAATTTTAATGGCCAGTAGTGTAGAATGATTTTCTCCATTAGCATGCGGCCTTCAAAAATATCATATCCAACCTACCTCTGGTCCGGCAATATCTACGTTGCAGCACATACACAAAATAGTGTAACTGAATCGCAAATACATTCACACCTAGAGGGCATAACACCATGTTGGGTCTTTACGCAGGTGTTTATGCCACTGATTTGAATAATTGACTAAAGAATGTTTGACAAGTGGCTGTAAAATGCAGAATATTATCTGTCTATAACTGCAATTAATTAAGATGGAAATCGATTACACGAACTGGTTCCGTCTGTGTACTCACCAGAGCGATTCTGGTAAATACATTCAGGTTTTTATCATACTTTTTTACACACGCCAGAGGCTAGTAACATTTTCATAAAGACGTGTGGCTATCTCTCCAGATAGCGTACAGAGTGCCATGGGTGGGCAACGAATAGTAACGACTGCCTATTGCTGCTTGATATTGTGCAAATCGTATAATTAAGAACACTGATGGAAGCAGTGTAGGGTAGCATTCGCTAGGCACAGCTGTGAGCCGGTACTATCCTGCCTTAAACCACATGACTATCGATAATCAGACTCGATTCCTGTTGGTTGAAATAAGCGATGTAAAGTGGTTTCCTGATATAAATGTCAGTCTTTTGGCGTAAAAAATCATTCCACTCGGCTATTTTCTAGCGACAACACTAACAGCACTGACAGAAACAGCGAGATGAAACGCCGTAGCGCTAATGGCAATGATGGCTATAATACTAACAATGCTTTTAGAAACGGCAGAGATAAAACGTCTTATCGCAAATGATTATGATGGTGATTAATCAAAGGCTATTAAGAATATCCGATTTGACTGTAGTAACCCTACAGGTATGTGCTTAAGATTTTTCTCAGTGTTTGTGTGTATTCGTTATAGCTACAGTCTGATGGTAATTAATTTCTTCTTCTTCTTCCTCATCTTGTTCTTCTTCTGATGCAGATGTGACGGGTGTGAAAGCACTCGGGGTTGTGCATGGAACAACTGCTCCATAATGTAACACAATGATATGCTTTTGTCAACTCAGCCCTGTCTGTCGAAGATGTACTCGCTACCCCTGTAAACCACACCAGAGCCGCCTTCATCACCATCACCACGATGTCGGCTGATCATAAGAGCTCTTCTGGCAATGCAGACACGCTCTCCGCGCCCTGGACCGTCTTGCAATCATCGCCATTGTACATCACCTGGTTTTAGCAGCAGCAGTAATCCTGCCCGCTTAGTTACGACTCAGCTGCGGTGGAGTACTCTACAGTTGCTGCCGCATCTCAAAAGCTCATGTTGACAACTTGAATGGAGGCTTCTGAGATTCAGAATCTTCTTAATGTGCATGCCAGGGCGTTTTTGGAAAGGTGTTCCCCGGAATCGTCAGCAACCCGTGGTATCCCGCCATTAAATGTGACACAGCTGTTAATATAGCATATTATGAGCTCACGCGAATACCGAAGAGTCCGTGATGCTAGTGAGAAGAGTACCGCCCCAGTTTGTAAGAGAATTGGTGTGGTATCGAGGAATGATTCAATCACAGAGTGGTTCGGAACATCTGCCATGAGTGCCGAACTCTAAAATTTTTCCTAAGTGCAGGAAAGAGAGTCGGGTAAGGCGCTCAGCTGTGTGCGCCACACTGTTATGCACTGCGGTGATAAAAGTCATGGGAGGTCTCCTCATATCGTGTATGACCTCCTTTTGCCCGGCACAGTGCAGCAACTCGACGTGTCATCGACTCAACAAACTGTCTGAAGTCCTCTGCAAAAACATTGAGCCATACTGCCTCTATAACCGTCCATAATTGCTAAAGTGTTGCCGGTGCAATATTTTGTGCACGAAATCACCTCTCGATTCAGCCCCATAAAAGTTCAGTGGGATTCAAGTCAGGAGATCTGGTTAGCCCAATCATTCTCTGGAACTGTCCAGAAAGTTCATCAAACAAATCTCGAACAATTGACATGGTGCAGTGTCTTCCATAAAAATTCCATCGTTGCTTGGGGTCATGAAGTCCACGAATGGCGGGAAATGCCCTCGAAGTAGCCGAACATAATCAGAGGACCAAATCCGTTATATGTAAACACAGTCCACACCATTATGGAGCCACCACCACAGTGCCTTGTTGACAACTTGGGTCCATGGCTTCGCGGCGACTGCGCCATACTGGAACCCTACCATGAGCTCTTAACAACTGAAATTGGAACTGATCCAACCCGGTTACGGTTTTCCAGTCGCCTAGGATCCATCTGATATGATCACGATCCCATGCTGTTAGGAAAGGCAATGGAATGTCACATGCATCTAGCTCCATCTACCATTCCGCGCTCAAAGTCTGCCAGTTTCCTTCGTTTGGCCATAGCCACGTCGCAAACCTCTTCACATGAATCACCTGAGTGAAAATGACAGCTCCGCCACCGCACTGCCCTGTTATACCTTGTGTACGCGATGTTACTGCCATCTGTATGTGTGCATATCACTATCCCATGACTTTTGTAGCCTCAGTGCATACAACCGTATGTTTCCTAAATTTATATATTGAAACCTATTTTAGAAGACATGTCGAAAATTTAGGAGAATTCGTCATTGTTCGTGGTATGCAAAAATAGCATTGTAACACCATATTTAGAATACTATTTAATTACGGCAATTTTTTTAACACCATACCTCTATTCTCATCTACCATTTGCTTTGTACTCATTCAAAAATGTGACATCACGTTTCACATGTTTGAAAAACTCTCTACAAGAGGAGTAGAAATTCTTAACTTTTGGAGATATTACTGCTTCTCTTTGCATTTCATCCTTTCTTTCTGTGAACTACAAACGCTAATGACTTAATGTTACCAATTTGTTTCAACTGACGGTCTTTTACAAAGTCTTTTACTTTATTAACGTAGACATGCACATAGAATTTAATTTAAAGAATTGATATAATTGTTGCATTCTACCAATATAATAAATCATTAATTTACCTATAGTTGATGCTTGCTGCAAACTCCCTATTGCCCCACCATGTGGTACCCTGAATTCCCTTCTGCATAAAGAAAAAATGAGTAATACTTGTTACTTTTTACTGATCCCATCCAAAAATAAGTTTTTCCCAAAGAGGCAGGCACACACACACACACACACACACACACACACACACACACACACACAGATAGTGAGCCTTTTTCTTTTGTGGTGTTTTCGAGTGATCGTCGCCATCACTTTCTCTAGCCGCAGGTAAGTATATGTATAATATCCAACACAAACTGCACGCTGAACTGAGATGGAGCTGCACGTTTTCTCGCAGTGAGCAGCTTTCCAGGGCACCGATCGTAGGTTCAGTCGTAGGGTGCGCAGAGTGGGAGGGGCTGGGAAGGGAAGACGCCGATTACATAGTTTGTGTTTTCTCTCTTTCAACCCCCCACCCTCCTTCCTCCTCCCGTCAAGTATACAATGTCGTCACATGCCTCCTGATTTTACGATTTCAGTAATAATAAAAAGAAAACTGTAAAGTGTTTTCACGCAGCGACAATAAATTCTTTCATAACAATAAAATAAGTTAGAACAATTCGTCCCTTCCGAATTGTATTACGAGTCAGAGAGGGAGACGGTTCCTGACCGCTGTTATTTAGCTGTGTGGTGGAAATTGTTATAAGAGAATGAAAAATAATTAGTTCATAATTACATAAAGCTGGTTAGATCGAAAGAAGCAGTAATTTGCTCAGCTTTAGCAGATAATGTCTTGATAAGAGATGGAACCTCGGAGAACGCAAAGAAAAGACTTCCATTTCTGATGGAGACAGCTGTAAAAGCAGGTCTACAAATATCTTCTGAAAAGACACAATACATGATCTATAAACGAAACTTACCAACAACCTTAAATACCAAGTGTGCCAACATCAAGAATACAAACAACTTTAAATATCTGGGTGACAATATAAAAATAAAAAGTGAAAAAGAAGCAGCTCAAATTAGAACTGAAAAAATGGTAAAAACGTAAATGAAAGTGAGACGTAATATAAGTACTTGACATTGTCGGCTGGAGGGCCATCAACGAATTCAGTGTAAACAAAGCTTCTGATAAGAAGTTTTCTCTTGTCGTGATCGCTTGTGCGTACGCTGGATTATTGTTTTCGAGAGGACTAAGATGCCATCTTTAGATTGCCATCTTCAGATTCACAGTGTATAGGTTATGAAATCATGGTATGTGATAAATCGCACGTTTGTTCTCGTACCATCATAATGGACTCCCAATAAAAACAGAGTACAACATTAAAAAATATGTGTCCTTTTGGCAAGACAGAGTCATACATGTGTGGCACATTAAGAAGCGCCGCTTGTGTCCGTGTTGGCTGCCGGCTACAAACTGTGCGATGTGTTTTTGATCCACTCGTAGCGTTGCTTCTCGCCCTCGGAGAATAGGAGCAAATCGAAGAATTTTGAAAGGTATAGGGGTTCAACTACCTGATCTTTTACCTGTTTGTTCTGTGTAGTGTAATCACGGCCACCTTCTTCTTATCGTGGCGTAGTATCATCAATATCCTGCGTGTATATGTGAAGTGAATAATCACGTGTCAGCATCACGAGCATTGATAGGTCGTGAAGTTTTACGTGGAATGGAATGCCTTGAAAATTATAATGCGCACTGAGCTCAGATGATTCGTATGTACTTGTACGGTGGGTACGTTTCAGGTCATTTCTATCGCTAGCCAGGAGTGACCATTCAAAGCAATATTCATCACTGTCGTCTAGAATCAAGACATTAATGCTTTCCTCTCTAGTGCCAATATTTTTGGAAGAGAGGTAAATCTCCAACCCCCATTAGCTGGATCAAAAACGATGGCGAAAGTAATTTATAGCGATATGTACATATACAGATGGCGGTAGTATTGTGTACACAGCGTATAAAATGGCATTTCATTGGCTGAGCTGTCATTTTTACTCAGAGGATGCATGTGAAATTGTGTTCGGCGCTATTGTGGCCACACGACGAGAATTAACAAACTTTGAAAGCGGAATGGTAGTTGGAAGTAGACGCATGGGACATTTCACTCCGGATAAAGTTAGGCAATTCAATATTCCGAGATACCAAATTACAGACAGTATCTCTCACCATGGACAACGCAGTGGCCGACGGCCTCACTTAACGTCAAGAATAGCGGCGTTTGAGTAGTGTTGTCCGTGCTAACAGACAAGCAACACTGTTGGCACGACGTCACCTGCAGCGCCTCTCCTGGGTTGATGATCATATCGGTTGGAACCTACGGGATTGAAAAAACCATGTTCCGGTCAGGTGAGTCCCGATTTCAGTTGATAATAGCTGATGATAGCGCTAGTGTGGCACAATCCCCCACGAAGACATGGGCTCAAGTTGTCAACAAGACGCTGTGTAAGCTGGTAGTGGCTCCGTAATTGTGTGTGCTGTGTTTACATGGAATGGACTGCGTCATCAAGTCGAACTGAACAGATTATTCCCTGGAAATGGTTATGTTCGGCTACTTGGAGGCCATTTGCAGCCATTCGTGTGCTTCACGTTCACAAACAACGAAGAATTGTTTATGTACGCCAATGCGAAGTGTCACCGGGCCACAGTTATTCAGGTCTGGTTTGCAGAACATCCAGGACATCTACATCTACATCTACATGGTTAATCTGCCATTCACGCTTAAGTGCCTGGCAGAGGTTTCACTGAAACATTTTCATACTACTTCTCTACCATTCCACTCTCGAATGGCGCGTGGGAAAAAGGAACACCTAAATCTTTCCATTCGAGCTCTGATTCCTCTTATTTTATTATGATGATCGTTTATCTCTACGTAGGTGGGCGTCAATAAAATATTTTCGCATTCGGAGAAGTTGGTGATTGAAATTTCGTAAATAGATCTCGCCTCAAATGGCTATGAGCACTATGGGACTTAATATCTGAGGTCATCAGTCCCCTAGAACTTAGAACTACTTAAACCTAACTAACCTAAGGACATCGATAGGTCAGTTCGAGTACGAAATTCTGGAGAGGCAACATTTTAGCAACTATGGACGGCTATAGAGGGAGCTTGGCTCAGTATTTCTGCAGAGAACTTTCAAGGAACTGTTGAGCCCCGACAAGTCGAACTGCTGTGTTGAGGCGGGCTAAAGGAGGTTGGTCCCGTACGATATTAGGAGGTATCGTATGAATTTTGTCACCTAAGTGAAAAACCATGGTCCGTAAAGCTAAAATATACCGATAATGCCACAATGGGACTATTTTTGCCATAATTTCCTAAATGTCCCGTACTTTTATTTTGAAAACCTGGTGAACGTATGCGAGCTAACGCCAACACGGAAGGGTGGCTTCCTTACTTCAAACAGTAGGCAGCTCAGCAGTACGCATGCTAGTCAGAGGGTGAACTCAGAGCGCCCAGAACAGGAGACACATTTCCACCGCGACAGACGCACGTGCGTGAACCCATCGCGGCGTGACAGCGCGGAGCAGAGTAACCCTGCGAATCGATAGCGCGACAGAGACAGAGAGAGCGCCGGAAAGGAACGGGACGTGGCTGTGGGTCGACCGGCTATTTAAAGGCCAGCGGGCTCGGCGGTTGGAGAACGTCTTCAGCGGCGCACGTCGGATAAATCACTGCAGCAGCGCGGCAGCGGAATTTTAACAAGGCTGGGAAGGGAAAGGGAGGGGGTGGAGGGAAGGGGACAATACAGCCGTAGGCTGTAATCTGTCACTCCCACCTGCGAAGGACACGGCAGACGGCATTAGACGAGCAGTAAATGCGTTTCGTAAAACTAGGTCGAATAAGAAGTGCCATGGTTTCTATTTTTATTTTTTGGGTAGGGACAGGACAGATGTGAGTGCTTTCTTGGGGCGCTGCCAAAATATCCTCATGTGATCCAATATCTTGAGCTCAGACTTGGGTGTAGACCCAAATTTCTCAACCAATGGGGGGTAGTCAATTTTAATTACACTCCACAAAATTCAAATTACGATATGTTTTCCCAACGAATGATGATTTTCCGCATGTGATCATCTCGGAAGATATATGTTACGAGAGTTTGTAAATGAGATGTGAAGCCGGCCGGAGTGGCCGAGCGGTTCTAGGTGCTTCAGTCTGAAACCGCACGACCGCTACGGTCGCAGGTTCGAAACCTGCCTCGGACATCGATGTGTGTGATGTCCTTAGGTTAGTTAGGTTTAAGTAGTTCTAAGTTCTAGGGGACTGATGGCCTCAGAAGTTAAGTCCCATAGTGCTCAGAGACATTTGAACCTTCTTTTTTTTTGAGACTTGAATGACTTGTAGGGCGAAAATCCTTAAAGGAATCGCGTGAGGGCTGGTTTCTTTCGTGTATCGCGATGCCCTGATAAAAATGGGGGTAAGCTATAGGAAAATATGGGTAACATATAGTATATACAAGAACCAAGAGGGAACAACAAGAGTGGAAGACTAAGAACGGAGTGCTCGGATGTATTCTTTAGCCACTACGGTGGCGAAGAAGGAATGAGAGGAATAAAACAAAGATTCAAGAGTGGGGTTAAAATTCAATGTGAAAAGATATCAATGATGAAAGTCGCTGATGATATTTCTATCATTGCGACTGAAGAAGAATTACAGGATATGGTGAAAGTAACGAACAATTTTATGAGTACAGAATATGGATTGACCGGAAATTGAAGGAAGACGAATGTAATGAAGTAGCAGAAATGAGAAGAGCGAGAAACTTAAGATCAGAATTGGGGATCACGAAAAGGATGACGTTAAGGAATTCTGCTGCCTAGGCAGAAAACTAGCCCACGAAGCACGGGTCAAGGATGACGTGTAAGCAGACTGCCACTAGCGAAAGGGGGATTTCTCACCAAGAGAACTCTGCTAATGTCATAGTTCTTAATTTGAGGAAGAAATTTCTGAGAAAGTACGTTTGGAGCACAGCATTGTATGATAATGGGACATGGAACGTGGAAAGAACAGAACAGAAGAGAGTAGGAGCCTTTTTTTTATGGGACTTAACTTCTAAGGTCATCAGTCCCCTACGAGCCTTTCAGACGTGGTTCTACAGAAGAATGTAGAAAATTAGGTGGACTCCTAATGTAAGGAATGGGGAGGTTCTGCACAGAATAGACAAAGAAAGGAACATAAGACGCTGACAAGAAGAAGGGACAGGATAAGAGGACATCTGTTAAGACATCGATGAATAACTTCCTTGGTACTAGAGAAAGCTGTAGAGGCTAAAAACCGTAGGCGAAGACAGAGATTGGAATACATACAACAAATAATTGAAGACACAGGTTGCAGTTGCTACTCTGAGATAAAAAGGTTGATACTGGAAAGGAGTCTGTGTCGGTTCGCATTAAATCAGTCCAAAGACAAGAGCGCAGTGATTGGTGGAAAATAACAGATGAACTGTGATTGATCGGCCGAATGAAAAAAAAGACGATTCTGTGATGCTGTGTCGACAGAGGTAGTCACAAAATTTTAACTGTCACCGCAAAAAAATATCTAATTGTCACCATGAAACCTGGTGACGGGGCGTTCCATCTGGAAAATTTCATCGTCGCAACTGTAGAAATGCCTGACACCCTTTCTTTTCCCTTTCGAGGAAAGAGGCAGAAGTCACTTTTGAAGGAACCAGCTCAGCGTTCGCGTCGATCGATTGAGGAAAAACAGAAAATTAAAATCCTGATAGCTGAACTGTAGTTTGAACAGCCGTTATCTCAAATACAAAGCCAATATGGGAGCGACTTATCATGTTGAGTGATCCGGATGAACGTGGGAAATCACCGCGCAATACCGATATCATATCAGCGATCAGAGAGCAGAAGCACTTACCAGCTAGTTTGCCATCCCTGGACCGTGGAGGCTTCTTTACTTGGTAGGTGTTTCATCATCTAACTGATTAATTAAAAAAAGGGACAGTGCGATAGCAACAGAACGACGATAGCCAATAGAAGCAATTGCATTTGAATGTACGTACCCTGTCCAGTCACGTTATACGATCACCTGTCCGCATAACCAGCTTTTGCAGTGTGGACAGCCTGCTGTGACACATGCTTGAAAACAGTCAATGAATATCTGGAAAGTGCCAACAGGGATGCGTAACGATGCTCAACTCCAGTGCTGTGGCCAGCTGAGCTACATTTCGCGACTGTGGCTCCGTTGGGCGCACAGCAAAACCGAGGTGGTCTAGCAGATTCTCGATTGCGTTTAAATCGAGGAAGTTGGGTACTATTGGAACGACGCAACTACACAGTGTGTGACACGTTGTGTTGTCCTACTGGTAGATGACATTGTGCCGAGGAAGAAGAAACTGCATTGTTCACACAGATATATGCATATGCATATCTGAGTTGATCATTTTGAGGCTTCTAGAATGACGAGATCGCCAAGGAAAGGCCATGAAAACGTTCCTCAGGTCATAACGCTCCTCGGGCCTGGATCTTCCGCTTTCAGACGTTTCATGGCGTACTCGACACCAGCTATCTGTCCAGTGGAGCATAAAAAGCGATTCATCTGAAAACCACCTGTCGCCACTCTGTGGAACTCAAGTTGCGGTACTGGCGTGCAAATTCCAGCCTTCGACGTCGACGCACATCAGTCAGCATGGGTGTATGAACCAGGTGCCCACTGCGATGGCATATAAGCAGCAATGGCCGTTGAAGAGACACTTTGAATCATCTGGGCAGTCTGTTGCTCAACCGTTGCACGTCTATTCGCCCTTACATACACTCCTGGAAATGGAAAAAAGAACACATTGACACCGGTGTGTCAGACCCACCATACTTGCTCCGGACACTGCGAGAGGGCTGTACAAGCAATGATCACACGCACGGCACAGCGGACACACCAGGAACCGCGGTGTTGGCCGTCGAATGGCGCTAGCTGCGCAGCATTTGTGCACCGCCGCCGTCAGTGTCAGCCAGTTTGCCGTGGCATACGGAGCTCCATCGCAGTCTTTAACACTGGTAGCATGCCGCGACAGCGTGGACGTGAACCGTATGTGCAGTTGACGGACTTTGAGCGAGGGCGTATAGTGGGCATGCGGGAGGCCGGGTGGACGTACCGCCGAATTGCTCAACACGTGGGGCGTGAGGTCTCCACAGTACATCGATGTTGTCGCCAGTGGTCGGCGGAAGGTGCACGTGCCCGTCGACCTGAGACCGGACCGCAGCGACGCACGGATGCACGCCAAGACCGTAGGATCCTACGCAGTGCCGTAGGGGACCGCACCGCCACTTCCCAGCAAATTAGGGACACTGTTGCTCCTGGGGTATCGGCGAGGACCATTCGCAACCGTCTCCATGAAGCTGGGCTACGGTCCCGCACACCGTTAGGCCGTCTTCCGCTCACGCCCCAACATCGTGCAGCCCGCCTCCAGTGGTGTCGCGACAGGCGTGAATGGAGGGACGAATGGAGACGTGTCGTCTTCAGCGATGAGAGTCGCTTCTGCCTTGGTGCCAATGATGGTCGTATGCGTGTTTGGCGCCGTGCAGGTGAGCGCCACAATCAGGACTGCATACGACCGAGGCACACAGGGCCAACACCCGGCATCATGGTGTGGGGAGCGATCTCCTACACTGGCCGTACACCACTGGTGATCGTCGAGGGGACACTGAATAGTGCACGGTACATCCAAACCGTCATCGAACCCATCGTTCTACCATTCCTAGACCGGCAAGGGAACTTGCTGTTCCAACAGGACAATGCACGTCCGCATGTATCCCGTGCCACCCAACGTGCTCTAGAAGGTGTAAGTCAACTACCCTGGCCAGCAAGATCTCCGGATCTGTCCCCCATTGAGCATGTTTGGGACTGGATGAAGCGTCGTCTCACGCGGTCGGCACGTCCAGCACGAACGCTGGTCCAACTGAGGCGCCAGGTGGAAATGGCATGGCAAGCCGTTCCACAGGACTACATCCAGCATCTCTACGATCGTCTCCATGGGAGAATAGCAGCCTGCATTGCTGCGAAAGGTGGATATACACTGTACTAGTGCCGACATTTTGCATGCTCTGTTGCCTGTGTCTATGTGCCTGTGGTTCTGTCAGTGTGATCATGTGATGTATCTGACCCCAGGAATGTGTCAATAAAGTTTCCCCTTCCTGGGACAATGAATTCACGGTGTTCTTATTTCAGTTTCCAGGAGTGTATATCCGCAGCCTTCGTTCGTCCCTATCATCTATGGTCCGTGATGCATCAGAGTTGCGTCGGCACCGGTTTTGGATAACACCTTTTTTGCCGCGCACGGTATGCTTTACCCTCGGTGAACAGTTTACAAACTTAGCCGTTTCGGAAATGTTTTCCATCGTTGGCCCGACTTCACTGTTTTCCGTGTCCCCCTGCCCCCAACACGCTTTATATATCCTAACCTGATAGTGCAGGCACCTGCTGTGTGTAAGTTGTTATTGCACGTTGACCTCGAACATAGAAGGTGGTCACATTAATGTGACTGGACTGAATATTTTCGAACGCGAAAACGTCTCATAGGGGTTAATAACATTTGTTACAAAGAGCAATCGAAACGTTATTCTACCACATACGGCTTTAATCTCTCTCTAGTCCTG
The DNA here is from genome assembly GCF_021461385.2 of Schistocerca piceifrons. Classification (NCBI taxonomy): domain Eukaryota; kingdom Metazoa; phylum Arthropoda; class Insecta; order Orthoptera; family Acrididae; genus Schistocerca; species Schistocerca piceifrons. The sequence goes on along the minus strand of NC_060143.1, from coordinate 310,287,070 downwards.
TACATTAACTTCATTAGTTACAAGGTCCGCCCTCGGTAGCAGAGTGGTCAGCGCGACAGACTGTGAATTCTAAGGGCCCAGGTTCGATTCCCGGCTGGGTCGGATATTTTCAGCGCTCATGGACTGGGTGTTGTTGTCCTAATCATAATCATTTCATTCACGTCGAGGCGCAAGTCGCCGAAGTGGCGTCAAATCGAAAGACTTGCACCTGGCGAACGGTCTACCCGACGGGAGGCCCAAATCACACGACATTTATTTATTAGTTACAAGTTACCATTGCAGCTGAAGCATTGAGTCTTCTGCAATAGATTATCTCTTCACTGAAGGATGAATCATGGGATAATTAGCTTGTATAATGTTCTGAGAAACTCTCGCAGTCATAACCTTTGTTAATTCCTACCTTTGACAAATAGTATTTTGTAAACGTATCGCTTAAGTATGGTTCGAATCCTGCCTCGGGCATGGATGTGTGTGATCTCCTTAGGTTAGTTGCGTTTAAGTACTTCTAAGTCAAGGGGACTGATGACCTCAGATGTTAAGTCCCGTAGTACTTAGAGCCATTTCAACCATTTTTGAGCTTAAATATGAGTATATGCATATCTCAGTCTGTCATAGATCTGTGTTCTCTGAGGCCGGCCGCGGTGGCTGAGCGGTTCTAGGCGCTCAGTCCGGAACCGCGAGACTGCTGCGGTCGCCGGTTCGAATCCTGCTGCGGGCATGAATGTGTGTGATGTCCTTAGGTTAGTTAGGTTTAAGTGCTTCTAAGTTCTAGTTGACTGATGGCCTCAGATGTTAAGACCCTATAGTGCTCTGAGCCATTTTTTTGTGTTCTCTGAACGCATTCGCCATATAACAACAATTTAACAACAGGGATGCTAGATGAGGAAAGTAATGTTGCAGTATTTCAAGTGAGCGAGACTACTCTATATCGTTACATCAAGTTGAATACAAAGTAGAGAGTGAGGCTACCCAGCCGCGTTCAACTTGGTACTCTCAGCTTAATGTACCCACGTGACAGGAGTACAGTATGAATGGCCCACCACTATGGAGAAAGCACCCTTTTTCACACTGCAGGCCTTAAAAAAAAAACACGTTTCTAAAAGAGATGAAATCTTACTTAAAAATATCCTCTATGCAGAACCTTTCAGAACTTTGAATCCCGTCGTTGGCTCATACTAAGTAATATCATTTTATGAGTTGATTTTACGTTACGCTAATACCAACTCGGATCAACGTGAGTTTTTTGATGTTTATAGACTCTTAGATTTTTCACTGTATTATGCAGGAGTTTCCCTTATGTAGCTTCTTTCCCTGAACAAAGGCGTGGCTTAAGATTCTCCTCGACGCAGAAGTTATCTGGGCACAATCTGGTCATTTATGCATAGGTAACGTTATCGAGAAGGTAATTTTCGTATAGCGTCTCTCAAGGGATTTTGAGGGACCTGTGCAAAATTTTAACGAAAGAGTGCGGATCGCGCTGCGGGAATAATTGGGGGGATTTGCTATGGAACGAAGTAATCGTAAGAATTCGGAAGCTCCACTACGTTCAGTGCGGGGGGAACTCTGGAAACACATGCTTGATGCCCCCACTCCCTCTGCCTCCGCCCTCTCGGTCTGTCGGTCCGCCGGCCGCGTTGGCCGTGCGGTTCTAGGCGCTCCAGTCTGGAGCCGCGCTGCTGCTACGGTCGCAGGTTCGAATCCTGCCTCGGGCATGGGTGTGTGTGGATGTCCTTAGGTTAGTTAGGTTTAAGTAGTTCTAAGTTCCAGGGGACTGATGACCACAGCAGTTAAGTCTCATAGTGCTCAGAGCCATTTTTTTTCTGTCGGTCCAGCCACCCTCCCAACCCCTCCTCTTCTTCCGGCTGCCTAATCCCCTCCGTGAGCCCCACAGACCCTTGTCGATATCGAGGTCATTGGAGAGACAACATAAGCTATTTTTGGAAAATGATGGGTTAAATATTCGAGCATGGCGTGTTTACAGAATAACACCCACATTAACCAACTTTGAATTATGTAAAACAAGGAAGCCTCAGTCAAGAGGAGCATCTGAATCACACTTCCGACGAGTGAAGATCGCTATGGAGCTTTAATCGGAGAGATACCAAAAACGGACATGTCCGAGAGGACAGATACCATCTTAGTATATATATATATAGTTAAGTTAAGGCTCACTGGCCACTTGACCATCTTCTTCTTCTGTGCGAATGCACAAACAGTGCCCGAACTCTTACGGGAATCGGCAACGTGCCATAAGTAATGACCATAATGGGCAGGGGCACTACGAATGTAGTGCGGGACAATACGTTGAGAATGTGGGTTTCGCGGGAGGCGTGCCAGAGATAAATCCCTGCAGTCGCGCTATCCCCGCTGTCCTCGGTGACTCAGATGGATAGAGCGTCTGCCATGTAAGCAGGAGATCCCGGGTTCGGGTCCCGGTCGGGGTACACATTTTCATCTGTCCCCGTTGACGTATATCAACGCCTGTAAGCAGCTAATGGTGTTCATTTCATTGTAATTTTATGTAGTTTTGCTGAAAGTTGGCCTCATCTCAAAAGCAACATTACATTCAGATTAAAAGAAGAAATAGGGAAAATGCGTGTAAAGAGATTTTTCCAAAAAGTCGGTTTCCGTATTTGAGAAATACGTTACGACGTTCGTTATGACCGAAGAGGTCACTGTCGACCACTTATACATATACGAAACACTCGCTCAAATTACGTTCGTTCGTAAAATGCGGTGCACGATCTTATTCAGTACACTGTAGAGAATGACCGATAGAGCTGTTTGTCGTACTCAGAGCATCCAATGGGAGTCTGTAAGAGGTAGTATGGACCAAAAGAAGAAAAAAGTCCGACAAACATGGTCTCTAAAATACATACCTTAAGAGCTACTAGCACTTCTTCATCTTTGTTACTGTGAAATACATCTCCTCGACTGAACAAGTGCTAATAGCCCCTGAAGTATGCACCTTAAATCCCACTTTTACCGCAAGTTTTTCTTGTTTTGGTCCATAGTACCTCCTCCCAAAATATGGATAGCAAAGAGCTTGCAGTTGAAAGGATTTGTTTCACAACATCGAATATGAGAAAGGTATTCGTTGTAGAGCCAAAGTTCACTGACAATTTTTGCGTCTAGTATCGTGTACTTTCAACTGTATGTTTTTACGCTATTAATTATGATACGCTCTGCATCTGATGTGCTAATGCGCTAATGAGCGCCAATACAGCATTAATCTCCTCATTCAGACTTCCATCAATATCTTGTTTTAATATATGAATTTATAACTTGTATGTGTTGGCTAAGTGATGGAGTTGATATTCGCCAAACAGTTGTGAAGATGACTTCCAGGTCTTTTTCTATCGTGGACGTTTTCTCAGAGAATCCGACATGATTTTAAAATTGTTTTATTGAATAAAAGCGATGAGTCTCGTCCCATTCTGCCGATTTTTACCTATTTGTGTGTCGAAATGTGCTAGTAAAATTCTTATATATTCACCAGGAATTTTCGCCGTCATCCACTCCAGTTTAGTCCAAAACTGTTCAACCTTGTGAGAATCTAGATGCCATTGTTTGTGGGGTCATGCACATTAATCAACGTGTACCTCCAATTTTCACACTGAACGCGCATTGTCACCGCCCTGTTGTTTACGGATGTAACTTCTTTGAGTCTACTATATTTTGCTATTAGTGAAATGGTGTTTCATCCAAATCGCTCGTCCTGTTTTGGTCTTGAAGATACGATAGTTACCATAATCTGCTGAGTTCTCGCTTTCGAAGCGAGTTTCTGAAGGGGTAATATCTGTACCTTCAGTTCATGTAGTTTTGATAGGGGGTTGTATAGCGTGAGTGGTTGAATTAGGGTGCTGATGTTGAATGTTCCAACGTACGTAGTTTTTTAATGTTACATCTTACTTCGATATATCATTCTATAGGCTTGCCGCCTCAACGACACATGATGAATCACAGTACCATTTCATCTTAACACTGTTGAATGAATGAATAATATCAGAAATGTAACTTGGGAAAAATATTTTTATATGTTTGTTACGTGAGTGACGCAGCTTATAAGTGGCAGCTGACGGCAGTATCCACCGCTGCAGCAGGAGTTTGTATCACCAGATGTAATCTTCCTGGAGTCAACGGCCATGCAGAGGAAGAAGATATCTGAAGCTGCCTTTCATTGCCGTGTTAAATGCTACAACAATGTAAAAAAAGAGAAAAGGAAACTTTGTATGTGATGAAGTATGTTCAGTTTTGATCTATCCACGTTTGTCTTCGTATACATGCTGAGTAGCTTAAAGTATCACTAATTGTCAACAGAATGTTCATTGCTCTGTGCAGTGAATATGTTTAATATGCTGAAGGAAACATAAATGTGTTGATGTAGTGATTTGTTTTGAAATTAATTAAACGTAGATAGTATTGGAAATTACCCACTGCGGAGATTCTTCAACGAACGCGTAATTCCGATGTACAACTAGAAGGCCATTACGACGCTGAAGTGATAATCTGTAGCTATTTTGGTCATTAAACCTTACGACTACTAGAAATTAACATTGAATATTTTGATGTTTGTGAAAGGACAGGAGCAAGCCATTGTATATCAGAGAATACTTCAGTAATTAACCGTTACAAAAGTGATCATAGCGCTCATGAACTTTAATTTACCAATTAACAGTAGCTAGAAATTTTTTCGCTTGTCACAGGTCGTTGCGCGCTACGACATCTCAGGTTATCTCTGGTTATCATGCCACGCAGTCAGCTATACCACTAATATGCAACATTCTGTTTGAATATTTTGATATTTATTACTATTTATTACCATAAAATGAAAGAGACGTTTTTCCCACAGTTTAATCTCCAAAATACCTGTGTCGAGACAATTAAAAGCCTTCGAACTTCACTGAATTGCAATTCAAAGGATGGTAGCAACTTTGATTTTAAAATGACGATACTGCAATGTGTGTTAAATGCTACAACAATGTAAAAAAAGAGAAAAGGAAACTTTGTATGTGATGAAGTATGTTCAGTTTTGATCTATCCACGTTTGTCTTCGTATACATTCTATAGACTTGCCGCCTCAACGACACATGATGAATCACAGTACCATTTCATCTTAACACTGTTGAATGAATGAATAAATGTAACGCCTGCTGTTCTAATTATTGAGCAGAGATGATCGAACGAGCTGCATAAACCGGTGGCACCACGTAGTATCCCGGACCAGAACAGTCCTGCCACTGCATTTTTGTTCGCTGGTAGTATACCACAGAGCTTCGATAGTGATAATCCAAGTTCCCCAGAATCCCAATACCTGGTTAACGTTTACTGATGAGTGACTATTGGTTACCAGTTCAAGTGAATCTTGTGCTGTTCTCGTGAATCATGACTGTTTCCAATCAAAGGTTGTCCAGTATTTCCACTGGCAACTTAGGTGCATGGATTGCAGGTTTCTGGAAAATCAAATCTGCAGCCGCGCCCTCTGAGTAAACAGATGCTGGCCATATTGTTACTTGCTTCAGGTCAGACACAAAGTGGATGTTGTTGAAGGAGTTGGCTCTCCTGCTAATTCCACTATACCGAGATCCATTCTCTCCAACGTCATGACGCTGAGATCACTATTGTCACCCATAACTGCCACCTCTAGCGTCAACTACAGCTCTATCCTGGTGGGGCTTCCAGTGGCAATGAATTCTGATGACAGATATCTGTGCGTCATTCGATGTTGCTTAAATGAACGAGAGACATGGAGAATGCGCTCTGCAGGGCAACAGCGAAAGACCCTCGGCACCGGGATGGTTCCATACAGCATCGATAAGGAGTGGTCATGCGTTATTTTGTTGACATGACAGAAATGTAACGCCTGCTGTTCTAATTATTGAGCAGAGATGATCGATCGAGTTGCATAAACCGGTGGCACCACGTACTACCAAGCCAGGTCCGGGTTTCTTATGAGTATCTGGAATACAATCTGGTAACATTCATTCTCCTCTGAGCTTCTGCACACTGATAGTAAATCATGATGCAGTATGGAGACAGGGAATCGTCTGAAAATACGACAAGGCGCCTTCCATGTGTCCATCGTTGTTGTTATTTTTGTACCACTAACTGTGCGACTATCTCCTCTGGCGTGTCAAGGGAATCTGTACAAAAGCGTTATAAATTACTTGTTATGTGAATAGTATTTGTCGGTATGACAGTTTGAGGGGAAATCTGAATGTGAACGGTGACTGTTCTGGTAGTTTTGAAGTCCTGTAAACATATTAATTTACAGATTCCTAGCTTAGCGCCCGCTCCTTCACTCTCGTCTGAGTAATAATTTCAACAGAAATAATTTTATAAGCATATATTAGGCCAAATGAAAACATTAATGTGTTAAAGAGCCGTTTCATTTTCTGTGGAGTTTTGAGAAAGGCGATCTGTGATGTTGATTGTTAAATAGATTTCTTTGATTTAGTTCACAGACTGCAACACCTTCAAAACTGTTCACCCTAACAGGTCTTTGTCGAATGTACTTCACCAAAAAGCTCTTCTGGTAGCTGGAGGTGGAGGTTTTCTTTTTAAATCCTGCCTTTCGATTCCTTGTGGTGAAATTTTAATAAAAACTTTCATCCCCTAACGCATATTTCTTTATTTCAAACCGAGAAGTAAATTATCTGTTTTCATGGATTTAGCTTCAAAAAGTTTTAATATAACGGAATATTTTCATCCTTTATTACACCACGTTAGGGGTTGAATTTCCAAAAACAGTGAAACATGAATATTTTTATTTCCAACGGAAAAGCCAAGTATGAAGTTACATATATTTTGCTTCAAAAATGATTTCTTAGTGAAATATTCCCATAAAAACTTTCCTCTTCTGTTTTTCCCACTTAGGGGCTGAAAAAGAAAACACTGAATCACGTACTTTTTTACTTCCAACTGAGGAGCCAAATACAAATGTTTTTAGATCTAGCTTAAGCAACGCATTTATAATGAAAAATTTTCGTAAAAATTTTGGTTCCACATTTCACCCCCTTAAAAGTTGGAATCCCAAAACCACTGAAAAACGTAATTTTCATATCTAAAGCACAAGTAAAACATCAGTTTTCATAGGTTTAGTTGCAAAAACGCTTTAGTTGCACTTTAATAATAATTTATTTTCCCTTCATCCGCTATGTTACCCCCTGAGCGGTTGAATTTCCAAAAATGCTGAAGCATGTACTTCTTTTATGTCTCGTACTGCTAGCTTCTAATTTCCCCAAGAGCAACAAATGTTCAGAAAGCCTCTCACCCCTTACTTCGTCCCCTTAGGAGTGTCATTTCGAAAAATCTCTTCTTGAATAACGCTCAACAGTAAAAGATCAACACTCTCCAAATTTGAAGTTTCTGTCCCTAGCTGTTCGGGTTAGGTGACGATGAGTCATTCAGTTAGAACATTGCCCTTATACTGGGATTGACGACGCTATGGCCGACCGAAAGTAGCCAAGTGACTACCGCAATTTTACGTTTCAGTCGACTTCTAGGCTTCGAGTAAATTTCGGAATGATACTTCGCGGTGGAACACTTCCGGCATTTGCAGGGTACGAATACCAGTAAAATTACGTTTGGAGATCCTGCTGAAGATGAGCGTAAAGTCAGTCAAAAGTTTTATAGTTTTAAGCAAATTTATCCCTGAAGATGAAGTGAGCTGCTTCAGTTCCCCGTAGCGAAATGTGAAATTGTACCTACAGTTTCGAAAATCACACAATGATCCTCTATTTGGAAAGTTTGTAACCTAAAAGTATTTAAGATTTGGAGTGGTTGATTGAACAAATGTGGAGAACGTCAGTATCATAACAAGAGTCCAGCGCCTGAATTGAGCATGTTGTCTGATCATGAAATGGGATCGACACTTTATGGCATCGCCGTCCTGGTATGCAGTTATGTAATAAGCCGGTGAGTGATGCACGTGCCACAGCGTCACCTGGTCCCGTCAGTTACAGCGCAGTCACGTGCGTTCACTGCGTGGTGTACACCGCATCATTAGGATTTTCGTGCATTACGTCATCGTTATGAGAGGGCAGAGAAGCAGCACCAGTTCATAAGGTCCCTGTTATGCGCACAAGAAACGAGAGCGACGACTTCTGAACAATTCAGTTATTACAATAAGTCCCTTGCGAATTACGATTTTAAACTGCAGTTTTCATCACACTGCTCTTTACTTCGTACCCCAAAATAATTTGCTAGTATTGTTATCAACGATGAATTTTTGTTATTCATTTGCCTGAAGCCTGCTTGCTGACTTCGAGAGTAATTCTCAAGTCCGCATATTTCACTGTGTGTACCATTCCATTCATTATAATAATATCGGTACGTTACCGTAGTATCATAAGAGAAATATGATTTCGTTGTAAGTCAAAAAGATCCGCTCTTTCTTCTTACCATTGAAAAATGTAGCGTATGTGACTTTTCCGGCCGGCCGGAGTGGCCAAGCGGTTAAAGGCGCTACAGTCTGGAACCGCACGACCGCTACGGTCGAAGGTTCGAATCCTGCCTCGGGCATGGATGTGTGTGATGTCCTTAGTTGGGTTTAAGTAGTTCTAAGTTCTAGCGGACTTATGACCACAGCAGTTGAGTCCCATAGTGCTCAGAGCCATTTGAACCATTTTTTTGGCTTTTTCGTTAACAGCTCCCATCAAAGTAATGTGTACTGGCGTCTCTCGGTAATATGTTTTTAGTTGCGCTGTCTTCAACGTTAGTGTTGGTTTTAACACCTGAATTCTTTACTATGCACGATTCTGTTTGAGATGGCATGCCCGTGCGTTCGCATGATCTTCTTAATTGACTAGTTATTTTTCACATTAACACAAAACTGCCAGAGGTGAAAAAAGGGGAACGTGACAGAAAAACTCCTCTGACCGACAGGGATAAAACCTCTGGATTAATCTTGATGATGGACAAATCTCGAACGCATTTACTAGGATTTAGTCGTTTACTGCTAGCACTATATCTTGTTTGGCTGTATTGAGAAATATGTAAGACTTTCGTTTGTAATTAAATGGATATATCTTACTGATTTCGTCTGTCTGAATCCATTTTGGATAAAGTAAATCAAATTATTAGGTAGTTTTTTAATGTTGAAGGATAGTTCAGTTGGCATCGGAGAACGGCTGTTATTGTCACGCTGTTGTTGTTGTTGTTCTTGTGGTCTTCAAATCGAAGACTCGTTTGAAGCAGCTTTCCACACTAGTGTGTCCTGTAAAAGACTCTTAATTTCTGTACGACTACTGTAACATGCATCCGTTGGAACCAGCTTACTGTATTCACGCCTACGTCTCGCTCTAGAATTTTTACCCCCTCACCCCACCTCTGCTCCCACACACACTCTCCTCCATTACCAAAGTGTTTATTCCTTGATGCGTCAGGAAGTGTCCTACCAAATGTTACCACCAGTAAATGAAATTGAGTTATAAATTTCTATATTCCACAATTAAATTCAGTACCTCCTCATTATTTATTCCATCTAGCCATCAAGTCCTCAGCATTCTTCTGCAGCACCACATTACTAAAGCTTATTTCCTCTTCTTGGCTTAACTGTTTATCGTCCATGTATTGCTTCCATTTGACGCTATACTCCTGACTAATACCTTCAGAAAAGACTTCGTAACTTTCAAATTTTTCTCTTTTTCAGAATGCATATTCTTACTATTGAATTCTGATGGTTATTTCCCCTCTACCCTACGTATCGTCACTTTCTTTGGTGCTCAAATAACAAAACTTCTAGAGTACTTTTAGTGACTCGTTCCTTAATTTAATTCCTCTAGAATCATATGATGAATTTTACTGCATTCCATTACCGTTGTTTTACTTTTGGTGGTGTTGATATTGCAATACAGGGTGATTCAAAAAGAATACCACAACTTTAAAAATGTGTATTTAATGAAAGAAACATAATATAACCTTCTGTTATACATCATTACAAAGAGTATTTAAAAAGGTTTTTTTTCACTCAAAAACAAGTTCAGAGATGTTCAATATGGCCCCCTCCAGACACTCGAGCAATATCAACCTGATACTCCAACTCGTTCCACACTCTCTGTAGCATATCAGGCATAACAGTTTGGATAGCTGCTGTTATTTCTCGTTTCAAATCATCAATGGTGGCTGGGAGAGGTGGCCGAAACACCATATCCTTAATATACCGCCATAAGAAAAAATCGCAGGGGGTAAGATCAGGGCTTCTTGGAGGCCAGTGATGAAGTGCTCTGTCACGGGCTGCCTGGCGGCCGATCCATCGCCTCGGGTAGTTGACGTTCAGGTAGTTACGGACAGATAAGTGCCAATTTCGTAGGACTCTCCATACAGTTGATTGTGGAATTTGCAGCTCTCTGCTAGCTCTGCGAGTCGATTTTCCTGGGCTGCGAACAAATGCTTGCTGGATGCGTGCTACATTTTCATCACTCGTTTTCGGCCGTCCAGAACTTTTCCCTTTGCACAAACACCCATTCTCTGTAAACTGTTTATACCAACGTTTAATATACCACCTATCAGGAGGTTTAACACCATACTTCGTTCGAAATGCACGCTGACAACTGTCGTCGATTCACTTCTGCTGTACTCAATAACACAAAAAGCTTTCTGTTGAGCGGTCGCCATCTTAGCATCAACTGACGCTGACGCCTAGTCAGCAGCGCCTCAAGCGAACAAATGTACAACTAAATGAAACTTTATAGCTCCCTTAATTCGCCGACAGATAGTGCTTAGCTCTGCCTTTTGTCGTTGCAGAGTTTTAAATTCCTAAAGTTGTGGTATTCTTTTTGAATCACCCTGTATCATTCCATGAAACTATTCGTTCCGTTCAATTGCTCTTGCAAATATTTTTCCGTCTCTGACCGAATCACAATATCTTCCGGAAACCTCGACATTTTAATGTCTTTTCTTTTAACTTTTTAAACCATTTTCAAAATTTATTCTTTGTCTTCTATACTGCTTTCTAAACGTACGGATGGAATGACGTGGGAGACAGATCAGAATCCTGTGTCATTCCCTCAACAACTGTCTCCCTATCATAACAGTGGACTCTTGCAAATGCAGTCTGATTTTACGCTTGTTGATGTCTTATAATCTGTTTCCAAGAGATGCTTCGCCTTCCGTATAAATTTAGCGCTGAACATTTCCATGATAATTCTGCTGTTAACAGAATGCGGGACACCACCTTCAGACTATTTCCCTACCTTTCGACTTTCGAACAGAGCACAGGAAAAATGATCACCTAAATCTTTCCGTGTGTTCCGTGACTTACCTCATTTCATCGTGGTATCTCTTCTTGCCCATGTAACTTGGAGGCAACAGTATATTTTGGCCTTCAAAGGATAAATGTGTCAATAGTACTTAGATGTAAATATTACGATGCAGTGATAAATCAATTTGTTTTCATGATTGTCACATTAACGCATTTATCGTATCTGTGAAAGTGTTTCCCTCCATTTCTTGATAACACGAAATATCATATCTGTAATATTCTCTCTCATCTATTTCTGCGTAACTCAAAAGGAGCTGCGCTTCTTTCAAGTTTTTCGGTGTCCTCCATCAGGCTTGTCCAGTAGGTATCCCACAGTGCGCAGCACTATCCTAGAGGAAGACACTCCAGGGAACTGTAAGCAGTTATTGAGGTGGAGTTCTAAAGCTTCCTAACTGTCCTACTATTAAAATACAGTGTTTGGTTTACCATCCATACAACGTTTACTAAATGATGGTTTAAATATATATTGATGAGCCAAAATATTGTAAGCATATGTTTGATAGCGTGTTGGTCCGCGTTTGGACCGCAATACAACAACGATTTCTTGTAGCATGGATTCGCCTAGTCCATGGTACGTTTTTGGCACCAGATACAGGATGACAATTATTGAACTATATGAAAAAAAGCGTTAATTAGTTACAAACTACGGCGTGCACATACTGTATTCAACATGTACACGTCATTACAGATATTCGGATTTATGTTATGACCTGTGCGATATGTGTGGCGATGATGTGACGCACACGAATAACGAAATACTGAATGACCCGCTGAAGTGTCGGAACATCGATACTGTTGAAACTTCCCCTTAGAAAAATTTAGAATTACTGTGCTGGTAAACATCTACGTTATTTGATACAAAGACAGCTCTTTACTTATTCTGATCATCCCTAAACTTACACACAATATTTGCTAGGGCAACGCAATCTGACTTTCAATAATCCCTACAAAAGAATGGCCCTGACTAACAATAACCTATACCTTTCATGAATCACTTACCTCACAAAAATCTTTGTTACTCGAACTACTGCAATAAAGCGAGCTCCAATACTGCCAGCTCAATAAAAGATTCTACTAACTACTGAAGGCACTAACTACTGATAGGCATAGTTAGCAAATGAAAGATTTCGATAGAGAACAAACAATGTACTTACTTTAGCAATGTTCAAAAGTCATCATATATATATATATATATATATATATATATATATATATACATACAATTAAACAAATTTCCTTTTTCTGACGGACACACGTCCAGATCGTGCTCACATAGTAACCTCTCAAAAACTCTAGCATCTCTCTCTCCACATCCACCACTGCTGGCGGCTCACCTCCAACCGCACAACGCTACGCGCTGTTCACATCCAACTGCCCAACACTACTTTAGCGAATATTCCAACCCTGCCAACCAGCCACAGACTGCACACAGCACAGTCAGTGGTTTTCATACAGAGCGCTTCGTGACGTTACCAGCATAAAAACCTGAACAGCCTACTTACACTGTTGATGACCTAATGAATGGCTGTTTTCAGCTCAGCAATGTGTTTTGGATTATTTCTGAACACAGTGTCTTTAATACAGAACCACAAAAAGGAGTCGTTTGTGTTTATATCCAGAAAATATGGCGGCCGATCGAGACCCATGACAGTGGCCTCTACGTACCACAGAGCCAGAATGCGGTCCCCAAAGTCCTCCTCCATGATATCAAACATTCTCCTGCTCCGATGGTGTCGAGCTCCGTCTTGCGTGAACCACATCTTGTCGAAACCAGGATCACTTTGGATAATGGGGATGAAATCTTCTTCCAAAACGTTTACGTGTCACTCGGTAGTCACCGTGCCATCAAGAAATATCCCACCGACTATTCCGTGACTGGACACTGCACACCACACAGTCACGCGCTGAGGGTGAGGAGACTTCTCGATCATGAAATGAGGATTCTCGGTCCCCAAAATGCACCAATTTTGCTTATTGACGAACCCATCTAAATAAAAGTGAGCTTCGTCACTATACCAAACAACATTGTGCATACTAATTCCCATCATGTCCTGCGGCCAATACTGCAGTTTCAACGTCATAACGCAAACAGTTCAGAAGATACGACGATTTTAATTTATAATTGTCACTGTGTATGTGCGCACATGTCACTCGCGCTTGTCGGTTGTGATCACAGAACTGACACCCGACATCATGTTTGCAGTTGAGTTCAGATCAGGCGAATTTGGCGGCCAAGACGTAAACTTAAGTTCACTATCATTCTCCTCAAACCATTGCAGCAAGATGGAAGGCTTTAATTGGTAGGAAGGGGTTTGGGAAGACGTAACGCATCTGTACAGGAAATCGCATAGAGTATGTCAGAGCGTCCATCCTAGAGTACTCTTCTACATCTACATCTACATCTACATTTATACTCCGAAAGCCACCCAACGGTGTGTGGTGGAGGGCACTTTACGTGCCACTGTCATTACCTCACTTTCCTGTAACAGTCGCGTATGGTTCGCGGGAAGAACGACTGTCTGAAAGCCTCCGTGCGCGCTCTAATCTCTCTAATTTTACATTCGTGATCTCCTCGGGAGGTATAAGTAGGGGGGAGCAATATATTCCATACCTCATCCAGAAACGCACCCTCTCGAAACCTGGGCAGCAAGCTACACCGCGATGTAGAGCGCCTCTCTTGCAGAGTCTGCCACTTGAGTTTATTAAACATCTCCATAACGCTATCACGGTTACCAAATAACCCGGTAACGAAACGCGCCGCTCTTCTTTGGATCTTCTCTATCTCCTCCGTCAACCCGACCTGGTACGGATCCCACACTGATGAGCAATACTCAAGTATAGGTCGAACGAGTGTTTTGTAAGCCACCTCCTTTGTTGATGGACTACATTTTCTAAGGACTCTCCCAATGAATCTCAACCTGGTACCCGCCTTACCAACAATTAATTTTATATGATCATTCCACTTCAAATCGTTCCGCATGCATACTCCCAGATATTTTACAGAAGTAACTGCTACCAGTGTTTGTACCGCTATCATATAATCATACAATAAAGGATCCTTCTTTCTATGTATTCGCAATACATTACATTTGTCTATGTTAAGGGACAGTTGCCACTCCCTGCACCAAGTGCCTATCCGCTGCAGATCTTCCTGCATTTCGCTACAATTTTCTAATGCTGCAACATCTCTGTATACTACAGCATCATCCGCGAAAAGCCGCATGGAACTTCCGACACTATCTACTAGGTCATTTATATATATTGTGAAAAGCAATGGTCCCATAACACTCCCCTGTGGCACGCCAGAGGTTACTTTAACGTCTGTAGACGTCTCTCCATTGATAACAACATGCTGTGTTCTGTTTGCTAAAAACTCTTCAATCCAGCCACACAGCTGGTCTGACATTCCGTAGGCTCTTACTTTTTTTATCAGGCGACAGTGCGGAGCTGTATCGAATGCCTTCCGGAAGTCAAGAAAAATGGCATCTACCTGGGAGCCTGTATCTAATATTTTCTGGGTCTCATGAACAAATAAAGCGAGTTGGGTCTCACACGATCGCTGTTTCCGGAATCCATGTTGATTCCTACATAGTAGATTCTGAGTTTCCAAAAACAACATGATACACGAGCAAAAAACATGTTCTAAAATTCTACAACAGATCGACGTCAGAGATATAGGTCTATAGTTTTGCGCATCTGCTCGACGACCCTTCTTGAAGACTGGGACTATCTGTGCTCTTTTCCAATCATTTGGAACCCTCCGTTCCTCTAGAGACTTGCGGTACAGGGCTGTTAGAAGGGGGGCAAGTTCTTTCGCGTACTCTGTGTAGAATCGAATTGGTATCCCGTCAGGTCCAGTGGACTTTCGTCTGTTGAGTGATTCCAGTTGCTTTTCTATTCCTTGGACACTTATTTCGATTTCAGCCATTTTTTCGTTTGTGCGAGGATTTAGAGAAGGAACTGCAGTGCGGTCTTCCTCTGTGAAACAGCTTTGGAAGAAGGTGTTTAGTATTTCAGCTTTACGCGTGTCATCCTCTGTTTCAATGCCATCATCATCCCGGAGTGTCTGGATATGCTGTTTCGAGCCACTTGCTGATTTAACGTAAGACCAGAACTTCCTAGGATTTTCTGTCAAGTCGGTACTTAGAATTTTACTTTCGAATTCACTGAACGCTTCACGCATAGCCCTCCTTACGCTAACTTTGACATCATTTAGTTTCTGTTTGTCTGAGAGGTTTTGGCTGCGTTTAAACTTGGAGTGAAGGTCTCTTTGCTTTCGCAGTAGTTTCCTAACTTTGTTGTTGTACCACGGTGGGTTTTTCCCGTCCCCTACAGTTTTACTCGGCACGTACCTGTCTAAAACGCATTGTACGATTGCCTTGAACTTTTTCCATAAACACTCAACATTGTCAGTGTCGGAACAGAAATTTTCGTTTTGATCTGTTAGGTAGTCTGAAATCTGCCGTCTATTACTCTTGCTAAGCAAATAAACCTTCCTCCCTTTTTTTATATTCCTATTAACTTCCATATTCAGGGATGCTGCAACGGCCTTATGATCACTGATTCCCTGTTCTGCACATACAGAGTCGAAAAGTTCGGGTCTGTTTGTTACCAGTAGGTCCAAGATGTTATCTCCACGAGTCGGTTCTCTGTTTAATTGCTCGAGGTAATTTTCGGATAGTGCACTCAGTATAATGTCACTCGATGCTCTGTCCCTACCACCCGTCCTAAACATCTGAGTGTCCCAGTCTATATCTGGTAAATTGAAATCTCCACCTAAGACTATAACATGCTGAGAAAATTTATGTGAAATGTATTCCAAATTTTCTCTCAGTTGTTCTGCCACTAATGCTGCTGAGTCGGGAGGTCGGTAAAAGGAGCCAATTATTAAGCTAGCTCGGTTGTTGAGTGTAACCTCCACCCATAATAATTCACAGGAACTATCCACTTCTACTTCACTACAGGATAAACTACTACTAACAGCGACGAACACTCCACCACCGGTTGCATTCAATCTATCCCTTCTAAACACCGTCTCTATCTTTGTAAAAATTTCGGCAGAATTTATCTCTGGCTTCAGCCAGCTTTCTGTACCTATAATGATTTCAGCTTCGGTGCTTTCTATCAGCGCTTGAAGTTCCGGTACTTTACCAACGCAGCTTCGACAGTTGACAATTACAATACCGATTGCTGCTTGGTCCCCGCATGTCCTGACTTTGCCCCGCACCCGTTGAGGCTGTTGCCCTTTCTGTACTTGCCCAAGGCCATCTAACCTAAAAAACCGCCCAGCCCACGCCACACAACCCCTGCTACCCGTGTAGCCGCTTGTTGCGTGTAGTGGACTCCTGACCTATCCAGCGGAACCCGAAACACCACCACCCTATGGCGCGAGGAATCTGCAGCCCACATGGTCGCAGAACCGTCTCAGTCTCTGATTCAGACCCTCCACTCGGCTCTGTACCAAAGGTACGCAGTCAGTCCTGTCGACGATGCTGCAGATGGTGAGCTCTGCTTTCATCCCGCTAGCGAGACTGGCAGTCTTCACCAAATCAGATAGCCGCCGGAAGCCAGAGAGGATTTCCTCCGATCCATAGCGACACACATCATTGGTGCCGACATAAGCGACCACCTGCAGATTGGTGCACCCTGTACCCTTCATGGCATCCGGAAAGACCCTTTCCACATCTGGACCAACTCCCCCCGGTATGCACACGGAGTGCACATTGGTTTTCTTCCCCTCTCTTGCTGCCATTTCCCTAAGGGGCCCCATTACGCGCCTGACGTTGGAGCTCCCAACTACCAGTAAGCCCACCCTCTGCGACCGCCCGGATCTTGCAGACTGAGGGGCAACCTCTGGAACAGGACAAGCAGCCATGTCAGGCCGAAGGTTGGTATCAGCCTGAGACAGAGCCTGAAACCGCTTCGTCAGACAAACTGGAGAGGCCTTCCGTTCAGCCCTCCAGAATGTCTTTCGCCCCCTGCCACACCTTGAGACGACCTCCCACACTACCACAGGTGAGGGATCAGCCTCAATGCGGGCAGTATCCCGGGCAACCACAGTCGTAGTCCGATCGGGGGATGCGTGGGACGAGCTGGCCGTCCCCGACAAACCCCCATCCGGAACCCCACAGGCATTGGCAACAGCCTCAAGCTGTGTGACCGAAGCCAACACTGCCTGAAGCTGGGAGCGAAGGGATGCCAACTCAGCCTGCATCCGAACACAGCAGTTGCAGTCCCTATCCATGCTAAAAACTGTTGTGCAAAGAACGTCTGAACTAATCTACAGAGAGCGCAAATAAATCGACAAAATTTGAACGGTTATTAAAATACAAGATTGCCTAGTAAATGCAGTAATGCTGCTACTTGCGCACTGCTGACACACTGCTCGGCGGCGGAAGGAGACTACGCGATTTTACGCTATTCAGGTACTAAAACGCGATGCTACAACTCCCAAATACTATAATACGCCAGAAATTTATAAATTAAACAATGCAAGTACCAAAAACACGCAAAGAAATTAAGAATTAAACTATGTAACAAATGAGTGAGCTAGGAGTATACGACTTGCTGCTGCAGCTGCTTATCCAACGGCGGCAGGGAGCACACTCTTCCACAATTTGGAGCACTAATCAAGAAGGCGGTACAGCAGTCATCGGACGAATTCAGAGACAAGCTGCTGGGATCTAAAAGTTGATATTTCCAATATCCATGTGTAGAGAAATGCTCATGCGGCTTAAAACAGACTCCTTAGAAGAAAGACGACGTAGATTTGCCGAAATCCTTTTCGATACTTCCAGAAAAGATTGTTCGACGATTGTGCTGCTCCCATTGTGTGGGAAACGAGAGAATAAAATACGGCAGATGCGTCACGTGCAGGAGCATATAAGAAGGCTTTTACTTTCTTTCCCAAAGTTCCGATTCGCCATGTGATGAAAATTACAGTGAAAATCCGATGTAGTTTTGGGCAGATGTATTGTGCAGCATCTGAAGTGTGCTCATCGATTGTGTCACGTTGCGATTTCCTGTTCTGAGCACGCAGTGAGCAAATAAATTGCCTAGAACAGTAGAGTCTGCCGCAACGTTTGGTTTAATACGATATTGCAGTCCCTGTATTATTCCGAATTACGCTGCAGTGTTCCTTCGTACACGCGTACATGCACAAAATAACAAGCACCGCGATGTCTATAGCCGTTATGAAATACATTAAATGTATTCGCAGGTGCGAATAGAACCATCAGCAGTATAATGGAATGATGACAATGAAACTTTGTGCTAGAACAGGACTCGAAATCGGATTTCCCATTTTTCGTGAGCGGTCGCCTTACCATTAGGTTATCCGAGCATAATTCGCGGCCAGATCCAAACTTCCATATGTCGCCAGCCATGTGTCAACAAGCTCTACTCGTACATCCATGATGTACATTCTCATTAAGGGGAGACACTTTAACTGAAAGTCACTTACCCGACGTCGGCAGATAAATACGATATTGCAGTGCCTTTTGTTACTCTGAAATACGAAGCAATGTTTCGTCGGACATGCATCTATGAAAAGTGTTTGGAGGACTGTGAAAGCAAGGCAGGTGACATCATGTTCGACATGTACGCCTGAAAATGGTGGTCGGTGGCTTGTCCACTACGTAAAGCAGTATGGGCGACGATCTGACGACCGAGTAAAATGCTACTGTAGGCACGAGTATTTCGGACACATCGTTCAGCACATGTTGCTGAACATAGGCTCCACAGGATACGCCCCGTACGTGTTCTGATGTTGACACAACGACATCGTCAGTTACGATTGCAATGGGTACGAGAACATCGAGATTAGACTGTGGATCAATGTAAACGTACCACTTGGTGGGATGAATCACGTTTTACGTTATACCATTTCTATGACTGTGTCCAGGTACAGCGTCATCCAGGGAAATGTCTGCTCAAAACAAGCAACGTGCCGCAGAAGTTAACGAAGGAGGGTAGTATTACGTTACGCCTGATCTAAAATGGGACCTGTGGAAGTAATCGAAAGTGCAGTAACAGCTGTAGATTACGTGAAAATTATTGCAGATCTCCTGCATATGACTGATGTCTTCAGCGACAGCGATGGCATCTTCTAGCAGGTCGACTGTCAATGCAACAAGGCCACAATCATGTTCTAGTGGTTTGATAGACATTGAATTAAACTAACGTTGATGACTTCGCTACCATATTCGTCTGACACGAACTCAATGGAACACATCTATAACGCTATTGGCCATAAGATCTGCCTCGACAAACCACCTGCTCGTAGTTTACAGGAATTATCTGCATACACATCTGGTGCCACATATCTCCAGGAACATATCAAGAGTGTAAATTGACACTGACTGATAGGGAGACAAGTTGTCTGTCATGTTAAAATGTTTGGATAAGAATCTCAACTCAAGATCTCAAACCTGCTTTACTATTATTTATCATATTCAGATCACAGCGATATTTACTCCATGACGTACAAAAGGAATATGCAGGAGCTCTGGGTGCAATTTACTTTGCAGACTGTTGTCAAAACAGTCTATCCACTCAATTGTTGTTGGAGAAGCATTGATGATATCCTTCCAGTTTCGAGTGAAACATCTCTTGGGGCATTCCTCGCCAATGTGGCCAATACGTAAAGAGTTCTTCTTACGTGGTAGTCGCACCTACATAAGTTCGTCTGTATAAAAAATAAAATCACTTAACTCATTTGGTTCCATGACGACAATGGGATGATGATGATCTCAGATGGTCAGGTGATTTTGTATTTTATACCAGACGATGGAACATTATGTGTTCCGAAATCATTTGTGTACACAACAAAGGACTGTGCATTAAGCAACTGATATGCGGTTTCTTCAATTCACAAATGTGGTCAATGGTCTGCTCTGAAGCCTTGCAGTCACACGTTGTTGAGTCTGAGGGTCCTCATTTGTACATGAACGGCTCCGTTTTTCTGTGACCATGTTGGATTCTGTTCAGTTGACAAGAGGTTCGTCTTAGCAGCTGCAAACCTGATATAAATGTGGGGTCTTCGAAGCCATGACAACGTAGGCTGGTGTTGTTTTTCCGTATCTCCTCCTACACTTGTTCAATCTTTAATGATCTGATATCACGAGTTGACCAGAATGGTTTCCTTGACTTGAGAGGCGTGCTGGGTGGATTGAGCACAATTTCTTGGACAGGTAGATACTGGTGAACTGTAAGAGTTACAATGTAAGTTATTAATCTTTTCCCATTCACAGATCACTGCTTCTTGTCATTTGAAGTGTAGTGGAGCAGTGTTACTGAGAGCAGACAGTCAAGGTCGAGGTTTTGATCTCAAGGTGCCCGTTATGTCTCTCGTGGTGTCGTTCAGATGAAAATTCACCTTATTAACATGCTCACTCTTGTATCACAACGGTGTTCAATATTTAGACACAGAAAATACAAGTTACAGTGGCACTGTATGGAGAGTGTCAACTTGAGCCCTCTTAAAGAAGTTCTCGGTAGTTTCCGGATAATGTTGTTCCTGGTTTTTAACTTTTCTGTAAGTGAGGTAGTTCCTGAATGACACTGGGCGATCCACTATCATTACCATACTTAGTGTGAGGCTTGTTCTTAACGGTTTTGTTACAGAAGATGACTTTTAGCGGCTGATTTACTAAGTGGTTGTTAAGGTGGATTATTACAGAAACTGGAGAATTTTTTAGGTTTAGTGCACAATCTCCAGTTTTTGTAATAATCACAAAGCATTCTCAAGTCTTATGTGGCCACATTTTCTCCATCCTCTATGTGCTTGCCCCGCAGTGCGATGGCAGTATCATCTGGTAGCAGTACTTTCTGGATACAGTCACAGGCATGATACGGGGTTAACGTTGTAAATTATGTAACCATGACGACCTTTTACTTCAGTTTATAAATGACAATAAGAGCGATTCAGCCCAACAGCTTATGTCGATATGTAGTAGGCCTACCTGGTGGTTGATACAACTGTACTAAGTAATAACTTTCACGTATCTGGAGATGGATCGTCAAAGAGCTGAAGCTAGTTGTTAATAAAGGACTTAGGATTTTTATCCACACATTTTAATCCATAGAGGACTTGTCGAATCCCTGAGACGTTCAATCTCTGGTGTATTGAATTCCAAAGGCGGATCGAACATGTTATTTAGCATGTGATCATTCTTTACTGGCTCTCGCTCAGTATAGGAATGGAATTGGAAAGAAAATAGATAATATTGGTGCGATGTATCCTTCACCATCGCAGGGTGTTGATATAGATGTAGAGAACTCCTAGTAGACGATATGGCGGTTTCCCGTTAGCTGTACGCCATCACATTTCGGATTTACACGCGCAGTACTGCTTCATTACCAAAGTACAGGCGAGGTCCCCGCCTATAATCCTTTCGCCGCCCTAAGTCACAGCGTCTCTCGGCCCCTCCCCCTTACGTAAACACTGTACGTGTTAATAGGCCCGGCCTGTGCCAGTGCCTCCGCTAGCGTTATCTGCCTGGTGCACTCTGCCACAGTAGGTAGTGCCCCTTGCAGGCGGGCCACCCCGCGACACCCGACTTGTCCGCTCGATATGCATATCCGCAGTCGCGATGCGAGCAAACGCGCGCCTGGCTCGTCCGCTTTACCCGCTTAGCTAGTGGTTGCTATAGCTGATACGGTAGTTGCGCGACAGAGTCAGCCAGACAGGGTCGTTGCGGTTCTCGATGCCTGGTTGCTAATTATCTGGAGCATTCAACACGACACTTTAGCTGTTCTGGGACCCTCTTCTCAGCACTGACTTTCTTACAATAGTACTGTTTTTACAACAATTTAGGGTAACGAAAATAAATTGGACTGCCTACCTAATATTTGGATGTTACACAGTGAACATATTAATTCACGAAGGCAATGAATTTCACTGAAAATGTGGCAGCGTTCTAATTATAACATACAGATGAGCAATGGGGCTTTCTCCTTGTTTCTGTAAGCATTAGTTCAGTATGCGAAACCGTTAATCAACAAGTGAAATCTTAAAGCCTGATTCACCTTTGCACATGAAAGCAAGTTCACGTAGCCCAAAACTCCGTACACATCGATCAGTAATGCAGCACACGTCGATCCACGTTTCTCAGCACCTAATAGTACAAATAAGAGAATGGCTAAATATATTCAAACGAAAGAGCAGACGGCGAAGAATTGTATTGGACGAGAGCAAACCGTCTCCTCAAAGACTTAATATTGTCACACTGACCGAGCAAAAAGGTTGCTACAGAGATTGTACCGACTGATCGAAACTGGTTAGAGCATATTTGCGTGAAGTGTAGCAAATAGTTCTCGTTTAGGGGAGTTCCTGCAGCATACATGCAACCCAGTGCGACCTCTATGTGGCTATGTAAACTCTAGTGTGTAGGGAACAGATCAGTAGGGCCTTCGAACGTAAACTTTGTGTTCGTTGTTCGTCTTTATGTAAGTACAGCGACCCACAGGAAAGAAGATGTAATGTGGGAAAATGGAAGAGTTGAATAATCAGTTCCTTTCCAACCTATACTGGCCAGTTACAAGACTGCGCACAAAATAGATGTGGACATACCATCCTCATAATCGGGCGACACTAAGGCAAGTTGACGATAGTGCAGGATGACTAAGTACTTATTCGAAGTTAATACTTCTAGGTAGCATCATCATAGGGATACTACTAACACTGAAAAGTCACACAGAGAAACCGCGGCCGCCAGTTCAGTGTGCTTAAGATAACTATTATGTACATTGCTAGATGTATTGTGATTTTTAAGGCATTGAACACAATTTACTGTGTAGTAACTGATATATTTGATTGTTCCTAATTATACGTCGCTAAACAGACAATATACGTTTCATTGTCATTATATACAAATGTCTTCTTCTTGTTAGTCCTAATCCAAAAAATCAAACATTTTAATGGCCAACCATGGGATGGGCAAAGTCATCTAATGAGCACTGCTTATTTCAAAGCACGTACACTCTGTAAGAAAAGTGGCGCGAGCTTCGATGAGAGATGTTTTTAATAGTTTCCATAACGAAACTCTATCTCCAAACCAGGACTAAAATCCAAAGAGATCCTGCTCGTATGTGAAGTACACCAGCGGTAAGACACAATCAGTACCGTCACTGCTCAACAGCAAAGGTAAGATTACCGATGACGTGCGGAGTTGCTGAATACAGGTTTCCAAAATTCCTTCGGCAAAGAAGACGAAGTAAGTATTCCAGAATTATAATTAAGAATTACTGCCAACATTAGTAATTTAGAAGTAAATATTCTCATTGTAGCTAAGCAGCTTAAATCACTTAGTAAAAGCAAGTCATCCAGTCCATACTGCATACCAACTAGAGTCTTTTATGAATATGCTGATATAATAGCACCGTACGTAACAGATATATACAACCGCTCGCTGGAAGAAAGATTCGTACGTAAAGATTGGAAAGTTGCGCAGGTCACACCAATACTCAAGAAGGAAAGCAGGAGTAATCCGATTAATTATGGACTCATGTCACAGACGTAGATCTGCGTTAGGCTTTCGGAACACATTCTGTTTTCTATACTACGAATTACCTGGAATAAAAAGATCTGTTGACACACCATCAGCACGAATTCAGAAAAGATCGTTCTTGTGAAACACAGCTAGCTGTTTATCCTCAAGAAGTAATTGGTGCTATCGACAGGGGATGTCAAGTTAATTTCATGTTTTCAGATTTCCAAAAGGCTTTTGATACCGTTCCTCACAAGCGCCTAGTAATTAATGTGTGATTTCCTGTCGGAAATTGAAGGAAAGTCATCAAGTAAAACAGAAACAGGTGCTATAGACCTGTACTATTGCTAATCAATCTTAGGATATAAATTAAGCAGCCACGATACATTGTTTGCAGATAACGCTTTCGTTTACCGTTTAGTAAAATCAGAAGACCAAAACCAACTACAAAATCATCTAGACAAAATATCTCTGTTGCAAAAAAATGGTAGTTAACGCTAAGTAATGGAAGGGGTGAGGTCATTCACATCAGTACCGAAGGAAATCGGTTAAATTTCAGTCTAAAGGGTGTCATTTCAACTAAATATCTTGGAATTACAGTTCCCATTACAATTTAAACTGGAACGATTAGGTAGACAATGTAAAGGGTAATGTAAGCCAAAGACTGCGTTTTATTGGGAAAACACTTAAAAGATGCATCAGGGCTACCAAGGTGACTGTCTGTACTAAACGTGTTGGTCCTCCGCTAGAGTACTGCTACGAGTATGAGATCCTTACGAGACTCAGTTGACGGAGGACACTGAAAAAGTTCAAAGAAGAGCAGCTCGCTTTATATTATCGTGCAACAGGTGAGAGAATGATACGGACACGTTACTCGAGTTGGAGTAACAGTCGTTGAAATAAAGGCGATTTCGTTGCGACGAGAACTTTTTGATAAATTTCAATCTTCAACGTTCAACTCCGAATGCTAAAATATGTTGTCGACACCCATCTGCAACGGTATAATTGGTCATTGTAACAAAATAAGAGAAATCAGAGCTCGCACAGAAAGAGTGAAGTGTTCGTTTCTCCCACGTGTTGGTAAAGAGTGGAACGGTAGACAAATAGAGTGAATGTGGCTGCACCAACCTCCTGCCCCGTAGTTAAGCGTGAATTGCAGATCTCTCATGTAGATGTACTGGGTTGAAGTCAAAGATCAAACCTGGTGACCTGCTTGTGTTTAATGAACATCACTTTGCTATTGCGAAAACAAAAGATCGTGTTCTTGTTACGGACGATGCAGAAACTAGAACCGTTCCTGCTAAGGCTGCAGCACCTATATTAATGTTCAATGTAGTGTTCCTTTTATTAAATGATATTTACTAAGAAATACATGTTTCCATTTATTCATAAGGTTCCTTGAAACCATGAGAGCTTGAGCCACCACACCACAGTAAGAGTCAATACATAGTTTACAGCATTCCAACTAAAAATTTATAAACAAGTGAAACAAAAGTATTAATAAAAGATGAAAAAATACTTGAGAGAGAATCCGAATGAAAAACACATTCAGAGGGTTGTCCTCAGCTGCTGCGTGAAACTCCTGTACAGAACAAGAGTGTGTGACAAGCAAAACTTTCAACTTAGATTTGAATGTTTCGGATTTGCCACTTAGTCTTTTCAGTTCTGCTGGAAGCCTATAGAAAATGAAGGCTGCTGAATAGTGCACACCTTTCCGTTCAATGCTTAAGGTAGTGTTGTCCAAGTGCAAATAATTTTTCCGTCAAGTGCTCCCTGAATGGATGTTGTAGTTTCTTCTGAATGACTAAATATTGTCAACAACTATGTAATGGAGTATACACTGAGGTGACAAAAGACATGAGATATGTTCTAAAATGGTTTCGGATCTCCTTTTGCCCTGCGTAGTGCAGCAACTCAGTGTGACATACCGAGCGAGATGGCGCGGTAGCTAGCACACTGGACTCGCATTCGGGAGGACGACGGTTCAATTCCACGTCCGACCATCCTGATCTAGGTTTTCCGTGATTTACCTAAATCGCTCCAGGCGCTTCCTTAGAAAGGGCACATCCGACTTCCTTCCCCGTCCTTCCCTAATCCGATGAGACCGATGACCTCGCTGTCTGACCCAAAAATAGCCCAACCCAATGTGGCATGGACTGAATAAGTCGTTGGAAGCCCCTTCACAAATAGGGAGTCATGCTGCCTCTACAGCCGTCCATAAGTGCCAAAATGTTGTCGGTGCAGAATTTTGTGCACGAACTGACCTCTCGATCATGTCCCATAAATATGAAATGGGACTAATGTCGAGCGATCTGAGAAGCCAAATTAATTGCTCGAACTATCGAGAAAGCTCTTCATGCCATTCGTGAACAATTATGACTTGGTGACATGGCGCGTTCTCACGGGAACGTGAAGTCCATGTACCACTGCAAATGATTTCAAGTAACCGAACATAACTATTTCCATTCAATGATCAGTTGGACAAGAGGACCCAGACCATTCCATCTAAACACAGCCTACATCATTACGGAGCCACGACCAGGTTGCGCAGTGCCTTGTTGACAAGCGTCGTCCATGGCTTCGTGGGGTCTGCACCGCACTCACAACGCTACCATCTGTTCTCACCATCTGAAATTGGAATCCATTTGACCAGACAATTGTTTTTCACACGCTTAGGGTCCAACCCATATGGTCAAGAGCCCATGAGAGGCAATTCACGCAATGTCGTGCTCTTAGCGAAGGCCCTCCCGTCGGTCATCTGTCACCATACCCCTTTAACGTCAAATTTCGCTGCACTGTTGTAACCATTCTGCAGTTATTTCAAGCAGTGTTGCTTGTCTCTTAGTACTTACAATTCTAAGCAAACGCCGCTGCTTTCGGTCTTAAGTGAAGGCTGTCGGCCACTGTGATGACTATTGTGAAAGGTGATGCCTGAAACCTTGTGTTTTCGGCACACTCTTGACACCGTGGGTCTTGGAATATTGAATTCCCTAACAATTACCGAAATGGAATGTTCCATGCGTCTAGCTCCAATTACCATTCCGCTTTCAAAATCTGTTAATTCCCGTCGTGCTGCCATAATCACGTCGTAAGCCTTTTCACACGAATCATCTGTGTACAAATGACAGCTCCACCAATGCATTGCCCTTTTATACCTTGTGTATACTACCGCTATATGTATATATGAATAACGCTATCCGACGACTTTTGTCACCTCACTGTATGAACAGGTATGGCACGGTTAGAGTTCCATAATACCTGAACCACCACCTACGTGAAATCAGCGAAGTGACACCGCAGGTCAGTTTTTTGCACTTTACTGAGCTAAGAATGTTCTTGGTGCGAGCACGGAATTTCTCCATATCAGAGCTCCGAAAGAAATAATAGTGGAAAAATAAGTGAGGTAAACAAGCCTTCGCGTGTTAGCGTCAGAGATAGTAGATATCATTCTTATAATGAAAATTGCAGCATTCAGTTTCTCCACATCTTGAACGGGATACTTCCAAGAAAGCCTTCGATCTACGCTTCGTCCTAAGAATTTAAAATGGTCGGTTTCACTGACTGTTTGACCAGTTTGGGATGGTAAAATTTCGCTTTTACTACAGTTGCGTGTGAGAAAGTCTATGCAGTGTTAAATTAATTAATATGCTTTCTTATATATACTTAAAAGATCTCCATCCCCCAGCTTGAATTCCCATCGATGTCGACCTACCGCCGTGCTACCCTTGTGGCGTCGTCAGGTTGAGGTATAGAGGGGCGTTTGGTCAGCACCTCGCTCTCCCACCCGTTTTGCCGACCTTCCAGACCGTGAAGCCACTGCTTCTCATTCAAGCAAATCCTCAGTTGGCATCACGTGGCTAAGTGCACCCTGTACCATTCCTCCCATCAAGGAATAATCCGAGGTAGTTCCGGGAGTTGAACCCGGGGCATTCCGCATGGTAGCCATCTGTATTGACCACTCAGCTACGGACGTGGATTGTTATATATTGACTAGGAAATGGAAGCACGTAGGAAACATTGCAGAATATTAAAGAAACTTTGTACACGTAGATACCATTGTGAGTATGTAAATGACAGTACTCGGACGGAAAAGAATCACAAAAAATTAATGTAAGGCAATGAAATTTCGCGAATACGTTTATCTAGTTAACATATTTAAGCGATTTACATAGCAAGATCACAGGTTAATGTAAGCGCGAGAGAAGCTATGGCAAATGTGAAATGCCGGTACATTAATCTTTTGAGAGATGAAATTTTGTGGGGGAAGGAAAATTTTTTACATGGTAATATGCTTGCGTGATTTTTTTAATGATTTATACAAATCTATGTACCCGTTTTCTAAACATGCTTTCTCTATCGCAATTAAAAGTAAAATAATCATTCAATAATTACCATGTAAAATAACAGTAGTAATATTCAGTTATACAGTGGAATATAGTGAACCAACAACATCCGTGTATTCGGGTCGTCACGAGCTACTCCTCACTGCTATACTGATTTGCTGATATTTTCGTAGACATGTCCAAAAGTTGGCAGCACTTGCACTTGATGAAAAGGTTGAACATTCAGAAAGGTGAACGTCAGGTATCCACTGGAAAAAAATAAACACTTCTGTTGCAGCTAAGACAAAGTAAAAGTTAATGCACTCAAATGCAGTCACAGGGTGTGATAGGGTTAATAACCGGTGTAACCGCCAGAATGTTGAGTGAAAGCTTGAAAACGTACACCCATTGTGTTGTACAGGTGCCGAGAGTCAATTTGTGGGATGAAGTTCCATGCTTGCTGCATTTGGTCTGTCAATACAGTGACGGATAATGCTGTTTGTGGAAGACGCTGGAGCTGTCATCCGATGAAATCCCACACGTACTCGATTGGAGGTAGATTTGGTGGTCAAGTGGGCCTAGACAACAAGTCGACATCCTGTAGAGCATGTTGGGTTACAACAGTGGAATGTGGGCGAGAGTCATCCTGTTAGAAAATACCCACCGGAATGCTGATCATGAATGGCAGTACTAAAGCTCGAATCAGCAGGCTGACGTACAATTTTGTGGTCAGGGTGCGTGGGATAACCACTTGAGTGCTCCTGCTGTTATACGAAATCGGACCCAAGACCATAACTCGAGGTGTAGGTCAACTTTTTCTAGCACGCAGACCAGTTGGTTGCAAGCCCTCAATAGGCTCCCTTCTAACCAAAACACGGCTATCACTGGCGCCGAGGTAGAACCTGCTTTCTTTAGAAAACACAACAGACCTCCATCCTACCCTGCAATGAGCTCTCGCTTGGCACCAATGAAGTCGCAAATGGCGATGGTTTGCAGTCAGTGCAATACACACCACAGGGTATCTGCTCGGAGCTGTCCTTGAGTAACCGAGTGACTGTGGTGCCAGTGCGACGTATCAGAGCCGTACGCCGATCACGCTGGCCTTCCCTGTCGCTGGTGCCATGTCGCCGTCCAGAGCCCAGTCTTGTTACGACCGTACATTCTCATGGTCACTGCTCTTAACAATCATGTACAGTGGTTGCATTTCGGCCCAGATTTTCTGCAGTATCGCAGAAGTAACATCAAGAATCTCGTACTCCTATTAGACGAGCTCGTTCAAACCCAGTGAAATGCTGATAATGGCGTCTTTGTTGCCTTAAAAGCGTTCTTGATTAACATCAGTTCACCATGTTCAACCTCAAAGGTAGCTACCAATCAGTACCGTTACAGCACGTATTTAAAGGAAGCCTCATTTGCACCCTCATAGTTGCGCTACTAGCGCCACTCACGCGACTGGAGGGAATTTGTGTAGACATCATGCTCCAGTTGTTTATATTCCACAGGTCCTTCCTTGTGTCGCGGTATTTGAGATGATTGTGTTGCTTTTCATACACTTCAGAACGGTTACATAAGTACATTAGTGGTGTCCACGTTTAGTTTTGTCACCAAGACAAGTGAAGTATATGAGTGGTGTGAACGGCGTCAGGTGTGTGATCGCTGTAAAGTATAGCAAGATGCCGTCTACTTCTGAGAGACAGCGCTATCAGCACATGACATAGTTAGAATGGGGCCTCATTGTGGATCTCCAAATGAGCGTTTGGTCGACCCGTGCAATATGCAGATTTGTGGGACATTCGTCTGTGAGAGTGGCCCGATGTTGGAGTGTATAGAAAAATGAGGATAAGCATACTCGTCCTCAAGGTTCTGGTAGAACGCGTCTGACCACGGCAAGGAAAACTCGACTTATTGTACACCACACACTCCACAACCATTTCACATCTGCGCATAACATCCGAGGACGAGTAACGGACTCCCTGTGGCAGTGTGTGTCATCCCCCGCCGTTGGTCGAGACTAGAACAGCCAGACTTAAAAATCACCGTCCTGTGCGTAGATTGCCGACAACATAATCGGCTGCATTTGGCGGGTTGAACTGCCTCGGGGTAATGGTCTGCTAATGAGTGGTGTAGCGTTGTGTTTAGCGATGAATCGCGTTTGTGCACTACCGCGGATGACCATCGTCAGTGGGTGTTGTGGCTGTCTGGTGAGAGCCATTCTTTCATTTTTTTGCTTATTACTCATGGTGTAGGGAGGTATCGGTTATGACTTCATGTCACGGTCAACAGTGATAGAGGGAGCTCTAGTACCACGTCGGATGTAATGAACATCCTGTACTCTCTTGTAATATCTCTCACGCAACAGTGTCGTGTTACCGTTTTTTCCCGAACACGCATGGCATGTGTCTGTGTGAGCTCTCTCCTTAATGTTCAGGTTCTCCTGCGCCCACCAGGATCTCCAGATCTGCCGCCGATAGAAGATACGTGTGATCAGCCTGAATGTCAGCTCCGTCCCTGTGTCAATATCCAGGATATCATGGAAAAGTGGGAAGTTGTTTGTCAGCTTGCCTCAGGAGAGCATACAACGAGAGCATACAACGACATCCTTCCTAACCGATTTAGTGCACGTTTACAGTCCAGAGTGGTGCAATGGCATTCTAATAAATGAAGTCATATCGCCAAGTTCTCTGTAATTTGTAAGTTCACCTAACTTCTCACCCCACGATATTTTATTTTGTTTGCTCTGCTGTTTCTGGGAACTTCAGGTCTCTTGTGAGACTTTGTATTATAAGAATAAAAATGTCCACCCCGATAGCTGACTGGTCAGCGTGACGGACCGCCGTCCTAAGAGGCCGGGCTTCGATTCCCGGCTGGGTCGGGGATTTTCTCCGCTCAGGAACTGGGTATTGTGTTGTCTTCATCATCATTTCATCCCCATCCGGTGCGCAGGTTACCCAATGTGGCGTCGAATGTAATAAGACCTGCACCAAGGCGGGCAGCGGACGCCAAACGCTCATTTCAGTTTTCCATTACAATAAAAATGGACTCCACTTTCATATTGGTAATTGTGACACGTAATGAAGCTTTTGAATTAGCTTTTAAACTGGCAAAATGTGATTCTATTAAAATAGATATCTATTCAACTATATAGACTACCAATGGTTCCAGACATCTTTTCAGATATCAAAAATCTACGAAAGAAAATTCTTACCAAGACCGTAGTTCCAACCTGGGTCTCCTGCTCGCAAGGCAGATTCAATTTCCACTATGCCACTGTGACACAGTAGGTTTCCACATCCGCAGAGACTACCCAGCACACCTTTCCTCCTGATATCAGTTTAGGAGGAATACCCATTGGGCTGAGGCATGAATGGGTATTTGGACTGAGAAGTGGGGGAGGGAGGGGGGCGAGGGGGCTTGCCACTGTGAGAGGATGCAGTAGTGGTCAGCGCATCTGCCTAGCGAGCAGGCAATCTGAACACCAATCCCAAGCTTGGTGCAAATTTTCATTCGTCGCTTCAGTCTGCAAATGTTCATATGTAGCATACAGTAAGGGGCAGTGTCTTAGTATGTGCAAAGATATACACACTATTTCCATAAACGAAATTCTCAAATATAGTTGTCCGCTAACATTGTCTACTTTTCCCAGGTATCCCCTATATAATTAAGTTCATGTCATGTACAGTCAGTTACAGATGGCATGGACACACCAGTGGAGACAACGAAGGAGTAAGTATCCATAAATGACACACACAAAGGCGGACAGATGGCTGAATTGTGTCATCCGTCTCCTGAGTTTTCAAACGAAGACACTCTGCGTGTCTATTCTTGATCCGATGACACATGATGCTGTCAACTGATAATAAGAAGAAAGAAAGGTACGTGCTACAAGACGCCAGTGCAAGATGAAAGGGATTATTGATACAGGAATCCCGTCTAACTAGGTCTTGCTGTCGGTAGATCTGTAAAACGAGTCAAAATTTCGTTCTGAGAAGCAGGAATCGCAGTTTAGCCGCACTGGGCTGCAGCAGCCATCGCTATACGAGGAAATGTATTTGAATCGTTAATTCTACGGACGAATTGCCCTTTAGAGGTAATTCAGGGAATTTCTGAGGCTCTTTCTTTTTCACTAACGGTGGGGCACTTGGCATTTAATTAGGTATTCCGACAATAAAACAATGAAAAGGAGAACAGTCTGGTTTTTAAAGCACTTCTGCGGTATAATCGTATTACCGATAATACTGTTCTTTAGATGCTGTGCAACTCGTTAACAAGCGCGAACATTCCGCACGGAACTGAAACTCTGTTTAATTATTATGAGAGTCGAATGGCTAAAAATGTTCTTTAGCCGTACGCTACTGAAAAAAAAAATGGTGGGAGAGAGACGCGGTGAGAAGAGACGACTGGCGATTTGTTTCCAACGGATATGCTGTAATCCAACGAGTGAATTAATGTAGTACATTCGGCAGCAATTTTCATAAATGTACAACTGCACAAATTTAGCTGTCCCCATTTAAACAAACGACGACCATTGAGGGTATCATGAGCCCGTCCATTATGTTGCGCTGTTATGTATAGGCCAACACCCGTAAATGTTTCGCTTGTAGCACTGCGCTCAGAGAAATGGCTGTTACGCGTTTCCCTGCCCAAAGAAACGGCGACACCAAAAAATGAAGAATAGTAATTATTCAGATGTATAAATAACGCAGTAACTATTCCCCTTTTTTGCTGATTTAGGTTTGTAGAAAAGTCTTCTTCATCCATGCAGTAACGCTGACAGTTTGTGCAAGGACCGCATTTTAATTTTTTCAGAAGAAATTATCAAAAAATATTTTTAGAACAAAATGTTTAATTTTTTACTTTTAAAATTTACGCGCTTTTGAGTGCCTTTGAACCAATACTGGAAACTTGTTTTCCACTTGTAAGTTGCCCCCTATATAGTGAACTAGAACATAGAAGTGACATACTGTAGCTCCTGCAGCTTGTAACAACCCAACCACAACAAAGGTCAGCATTTTAATAACGATTGTGGTGTTGCTCACGCTGCTAAATACTGCATTTTCGGGCAACAACAGTCATATTATGTGGCAGGTGTCATTAGAGCACAGCCAATAGTCATTTCATGTAATAATGAAAAAACTAGGCACTCATCTTTTTGTGTTTCCCACGCTGGTCTCGTTGTATTATCATGGCTCAATCATCGAAAATCTAGGTGGTTATGATTCCAAGCTCGGATGCAAAGAGGCCTAGGTTTTATTCTGCTCTATTCAGAAATTTTGTAGATGCCTCACAGTCACTGTTAAAGTTCACATTTTATAAGCTGACTACGTTATGCGTCTTTCCAACATGACGTACAAGACTTTCTCAAGGTCCGACTCTCTAACAAGTTAACAACTAACTAACCATCGCTTACGCGCCCAAAAATCAGAGTTACAAGTACGTCAAAGATCATAGTGACAAAAGAAAGAATACACAGAAGAATAATGTCATTGCAATATAAAGATATCGATGTATGAAAAGTGAAATCAAATCTGAATGTGTCTCAGAAATATGTTAAGTAGTTAACAGAAATACAGTAGAATATTACTGGTATCGAGAGGTTCAGGTGAAGTACCATAATGGTTACGTAATTCAAGTACTATTACAAGCTGCTGACTAAGATTAGTTGCATGACCAGTTTTTAGTGAGAAATCGCTTCCTAGTACCTGCTGTACAATGTTATGGATACAGAGCAAGTTCACTGGAAAAGGATATTTGAAAATTGTAGTGTCATACACAACAAGTCATATTGTTAAGTAATAGTTGGGCAAAAGCAGCTTTCTAGCAACATTTTATTTCACCGGTCTAGTTTCGGACATTGTCTATCATCAGCGATGTGAACATTACGCGAAAGACACATAGTTATTAAATAATTTACTTACTGTATATATTGTAGTGTTTTATGAGTATGTGATTTTCCAGTTAATTGTAATTCGA
Organism: Schistocerca piceifrons; assembly: GCF_021461385.2. NCBI lineage: Eukaryota > Metazoa > Arthropoda > Insecta > Orthoptera > Acrididae > Schistocerca > Schistocerca piceifrons. Next base: position 310,253,027 of record NC_060143.1, on the reverse strand, counting down.
CTTGCCGTATGTGTGATCTTCTAAAGTGCATCCTAATGACGATATTTATTAATATTCATTCATAATTAGGTTATATGTCTTACATAGACATATATGCAATCAGAATAAGGAAGTATTTACGAAATATATGCAGCTGCCATTGGCAACTGCTGTACATGCAAAGATTTCTTTTGATATGCATCACAGACTATATACAAGGCTACCACTAATTTGTATTATCTGAGCTATAAGAACAAAGAAATGTTTTTTTATTAAAATACTAACGAAAATTTCGACGAATCTTTGTTTTTAGATCACTGTGTTCGTTTAAAGTAATGTCAGGAAGTTTCTTTACAAACGAGAATGTGGAAAGCTGTGTTTCTTCTAAAGTATTCAGTAAGCAGCCTCTTTCGGGCAAATGTAGAACTGATAGGTATTGTGCCACGTCACTGGTTGTGTGGTTTTGTTCTTTAAAGTGTGTACTACTTGAAGATTGTTTCGTACCACTTAAGTTCAGAAGTTCTTCAAATCTAGTTTCATAATTTCCCCCAGCTTGTCCTATGTAAATTTTCTCAGTTGTAGCATTACAAAATCAAAAGTAGCATTATATTCGTTTTATGATGTATACCAGTATACCAAAAGCCATCTTTACATGTACAGCAATTGCCAATGACGACTACATATCTTTCGTTTCAGACTGTGCCATGGAACTCCACCGCTTAGTTAATTTTAATTTTAATAATTCAGTCGAGTGAGCGCTTTCGATCAATATGCTCTTTTCAGTTCAGTGCTCTTGTATTTGTTACAACAAATTAATTTTTTATTACTCAAGTTACGCGATGCTATAGTGAGAATCACACAGCATAAAATAATGAGGTCATAGCATAGTCTGTAAAATGTTAGCGCAGTGGCACCAGAACCAGTAAGAGGACTGTGCTCAAAAGACACGCAGGCTATACAAAGCTTATGCGGCGTAATTGCATCGTATACACGACATATGTACAGCGTTATGTCGGAGTAGTTTGGTGCTCGAATGTACCTGTATTATTTCTCAATAACGCACTATTGTCCTCCATTTAGGGCTTGTGCTCTCTAGTGAGGGATCAGGTGCTGTAGAGTTAAAAAGTGGCGAAATAAGATACTTTGACATTGCAGTGTGTCAGCTTACAAGAATTTATGGCTTATATGTCTCAATTAACACAATTAGCAGCAAGGTATCGGATATTTGCTGTAAGTACTCCACAGATATCCGCTCTAAGTGCGAGACTGTGTAATAACTTTACATTAAATAATCGGGGTCTGTGAATATGCGTTAGTGATCATATGCGTTCGTCAAATCATATGTAAGTATAAGACAAGACGGGGAGTACAACGATAAAATTGGTCTCAATTCTTTGTGGTAATCTTGCTCCTTTTTCCAGTGGCTACAAATCCTGCTCCGGTGCTCGGATCATTGTCCTTCTGCAGTGGCCAACCTTCATTTTTGTCGATGAACCAACTTTTGCATTCGGCATCAAACATCTTCGATAAACGCAACGCATAAGTTGCACCCATGTCTCTTATTGTGTATCTCATTCAAGAATTCAAAGTAAACTAATGCTTTATGAACATTGCAAGAATATCCTTCCCTCTGCTGGAGTGTGAAAGAACTAAGGCGATATCTTTTATCACCTGTGCATAATGCCGACCACGCTCTTACTTAACAGACTATAAGTTCAAAAGGAACAAAGAAGTGCAATTTATTTTTATACATAAAATTCTATGGATTATATAAACTCGTTGAGTGACTTCATTCAGAATTCAAATATGGATGCCGCACCAAATGGCAAGTTTGTGATTCGGGAAAAGGCGAAATAACCTAGTGAAGGTTTGTAGGTGAATTACATTGAAGCTGTAATTGGAAACGGAATCAAGTACACAATTCAGCTACGGAGGCAGTGTTCACACAGGGAGAAGACGTGGCTTTAAATGGTTTTTGTACAGTATTCCACAATTACACTATAAAACTTACGTCTCATATGGAATAAAGACATCATTTCAAGTGAGATAAACTGCGTTTAGAATATTTATCCCTGAAACGGATTTCGAACCACACGTGTTATATAACCTAGGTTAAGTCAAACAAAGATATACACTTAGCACACAAAATCATAAAATTTATAATGTGATAATCCCGTAAAGCTTCGAGTGCGACGATACGAATCTCGCCGTATTACATTGAAGTGCTACGCTCAAACGCTTCCATCTTGCGCTTTACAAGGGTCTGCGTAGCTGCTTGACATGGAGTGCAGCAAATGACGGCGAGAGAACAGTCAGCACGCTTGGTCCACCGGATGAAGACTGCCCAAAAGTAATGTGCTTTGTGTGCTAGGAACGCGTTACTGGAAAAAGCGGAACAATCGCTTGGTGATACGATAATGTGAACTGGGTTCAAATAGCGTCTCAGAAGAGATCATCCCATTCTTGCAGTATCAAATAAGCGCTGCCTCCGCGTTTTGCAATCGACACACTGACAGCCTGACCAAGCAAGTGGTGGAAGCAGTGCATGTTGCAGATTGAGAAGCATTGAAAAGGCGCTCGAAATTACGTGACTTCCTTTCACACTCCCACTTTGGTTCCCAACAAACGTGGTTTTAGAAGAATTTAACTGCTTCTGTGTACCTCAATCCAGTCCTGAAATGAACCCGCCTTCTCCACATAGTAACTACATAAACTACATAATTGTTGGACGTAGTGGGCTGTTCCTTGTATTGTCATTAGAAAGGCCTATGTGACGATTTTAGTTGTTTCTGACTTCATCCATGACTCGGGTCAGTATTCAATTTTGTTTCAGGCATCCAAGCTTTCACTACTCTCCACTGATAAAATAATGTTTCAGGGATTAATGCCAATACGCTGTTATTTTCTTTTGTCTGTTGTATCCAGATGGTACTGTAAGTAGAAGGGGAGTGAGAGAATGAGGTCAAAAGTTGCTGATATCAGCATCACCATACCTACAACTGCTGACATCAGCATCAACATTCCTGGAATTGCCGACATAAGATCGTCATTCTGTGAATACCCTCACCCTTCCCTATTTCCTAGAACTCTCTCCTTCTCTCTTCTGCCGGCCGGTGTGGCCGAGCGGTTCTAGGTGCTACAGTCTTGAACCGCGTGACCGTTACAGTCGCAGGTTCGAATCCTGACTCGGGCATGAACGTGTGTGATGTCCTTAGGTTAGTTAGGTTTAAGTAGTTCTACGTTATAGGGGACTGATGACCTCAGAAGTTAAGTCCCATAGTGCTCAGTGCCTCTCTCTTCCTCCTGCCTCCAGTACTACCTATTCCACCTGCCTTTAATCCTACCCCAACCCATATCCAGGGGTAATACATATTTTTGTGCTCTCAGCCAATTGCGTAGGTGCCCTGTAGCACTGACATTCAAGCCAGTGGCGTACAAGTTCTACTCTCCACCCCCCCCCGCCCCCCCAACCACCCAACCAATTTTAATTTTTATAATTCGATTATCTGGTGGGTGCCATCATTTGCAGTCTGAGCTTCGAATACGAATGAGCCCCATTCCTTTCAAGAAATATGCTCTCCATTATACCTCAGTACTCAGGTATTTCTTATAACAAATGATTTCTTTCATTGTAACTCCAGTTACATGATACTGTAGTGAGAAAAACACATTCTGAAATAAAGATGTCGTAGCACAGCCTACAAAATGTTAGTCCAGTGGGACCAAATCCAGTGACGGAACCAGTACTCAAAATTAACTGAATGATCTGATGATGTGACACTGGCGAACACACAGCGTACGCAGCATAACTTTCATACACACGATATATGAACGGCTTACGCTGGCGTAATTTATTTCTCGGACGTACCTGTATGATTTATCATTCATGCGCTGTTGTACTCCATTGGAGGCCTGAGCTCTGTTGTGCGGAGACCAGGTGCTGTAGTGAAAGACAGAGTTAAAATGCCTAGATAAGATACTTTGACACTGCTGTGTATCACCCTACACAGTTAGTTATAAAGTATTAGACATTTTCTGTAACTGGTCTGCAAATACTTTCTCTGAGTATGAGTCTGTGTAATGCAGTTACATTAAATATTCAGTTGCTGTGGATATGTGTTAGTGATCGCCCAAGTTCAATTAGTATACCAGCCTGTCTCGACACACATGCATTTTGGTTCAAGCCCTAGCTTGTTAGGACTTTTTGCAACAGGCATTCTATTGCCGTATGTAAACCAATACCACTATGCTACTAGACTCAGTTAAGTCGTACCAAAATACGATCGTTTAGGCGTATTGTTTACGTAGCTGGGGGATATCCTGCTTTTAAGATAATTGTCGGCACTGTTACTGTAATTAATGGCTGCATTTGTGTTTCGTATCTAGCAGCGAAATACAGGGAAGTTTTTCTGTAAGCATAGCAAAAATATCAATACTGTACAGCAAGCACGTCATTAGAACACTTTTCTGGTTCTATCACTTTGGTACTGTTTTACCTGGAGGAAACACCTAAGCAGCTTTCTTAAAACATGGGGAGGAGTGCGCAGTGTGATTTTAGAGATGAAGCTACAGTAATCCCCTATACGTAAACCATAGTGTGTCACCAACAATCATATAGGAAAAACAATGTGATCTATCGCTGTAATATCAGACATTCTTATTATGCGTGACGACTGCTGTCCATATGTGAAAGGAAGTGGTGGTGATGGAATATTACCTTCCTTTGCACACCCATGGAAACAAAGAACCACATGAGCTGTTCGCATAATGTTATATATGCTTATTTCACATGACGACTTCCATTCATACGCGCAACTAAGAGGTGGTAGTGTTTTTCGCTGACCTGTATATGTGTATACTTATCAAGCGTGTCAACTTCCGTTCACATGTGCAACTAAATGTCGGTTATGCAATATTAAATATTTTTCACACACACAAACACAAACACACACACACACACACACACACACACACACACACACACACACAGGTGATATGCACAAGCTGGCAGACAAGCAAAATGATTTGAAAGAGGAATTTTATGTGCTCATTCGACAGAACATTTCCCCAAATTTGTCTAAAGGTTTATCCTCAGACATAAGACATAAGATAGTTCTTACCAATGATACTTTGTTAATAACAATCCGACACCCTGACATACATTCCCTAGTCATCTATATAATGTTTCATGCAGTAAGGTAAACAAAGAATAGGAAATGAAATGGTACTTTCCCCATACAAATAAACTGCCTTGGCTTTGCACACTACGCCACATGTTTTTACATCCTTTGTCAACCCCCAGTCGTACAACTAATCATCGATCAGCTGTAGTTCCCTGCATTCTAAAAGCACTGCTATAAGCAGCATACCTATCTTTCTTTTATTCACACATCATTACACTATTTCAAAACGCCTACCTAAGCAGTATATATACAGATGAATCCAGTGAAACATCATACTTCCTACAGCACCGTGGTCGGAAAAAGATCCTGCAAGAACAGGACCGGCGACGACCGAAGAGACTCGTTCAACGTGACAGAAGTGCAGTCATTCCTTAAACTGCTGCAGATTTCAATGCTGGGCCACCGACACTTGTCAGCATGTGAACCATTCAACAAAGCATTATTGATATGGGCTTTCGGAGCTTAGGCCTACTCGTGTACCCTTGATGACTGCACGACACAAAGCTTTACACCTCGCCTGGGCGCTTAAACACCGACATTAGACTGTTGATGACTGAAAACATGTTGCCTGGTAGGGCGAGTCTCGTTTCACATTGCATCGAGGGGATGGACGTGTACGGATATGCAGACAACCTAATGAATCCATGTACCCTGCATGACAACAGGGGATTGTTCGAACTGATGGACGCTCCGTAATGGTGTGTGTGATGGGTGAGGATGATGTTTGGTTTTTGGGGCCCTCAACTGCACGGTTATCAGCGACTGTAGAAATTCCCAACCTGTGCTCAGTCCAGTCTCGCCATGTTCATGAATGATGATGAAATGATGAGGACAAAACAGACACCCAGTCACCTCGAGGCACATGAAAATCTCTGACCCCGTCGGGAACCGAACCCGGGACACCGTGCTCGGTAATGGTGTGGAGCATGTGCAGTTGGAGCAATATGGGACCCATGATATGTATAGACACGTCTCTGACAGGTGACATGTAGGTGACATGTACGTAAGCATCCTGTCTGATCACCTGCATTCTTTTATGTACATTGTGCATTCCGACGGACTTGGGCAATTCCAGCAGGACAATGTGACATCTCTTAAGTCCAGAATTGCCACAGAGTGGCTCCAGGAACACCCTTCTGAGTTTTAACACTTCGCTGGCCACCAAACTCCCCAGACATGAACATTACTGAGCATCTCTGGGATGCCTTGCAACGTGCTGTTCAGAAAAATTCTCCAACCTCTCATACTCTTACGGATTTATGGACAGTCCTGCAGGATTCATGGTGTTATTTCCCTCCAGCATTACTTCAGACAACATTCCTGTCCATGCGATGTCGTGCTGTAGCACTTCTGCGTGCTTGCAATGGTCCTACACGATATTAGGCAGGTGTACCAGTTTCGTTGGCTCTTTGGTATACATATTTAAACATGCACGTCATTACCTAGTAAAGTAAATCATACTGCAAAATTGAATCCATTTGGAGCATTTTAGGTGGATGTGATCTGCAATACTGTGTAGCACCCACCATTCTCGTTTCATTATTTATAGGGCGTCCGCCCCTGGTAGCTGAGTGGTCAGCGCGAAGGAGTGTCATACCTAACGGCCCGGGTTCGATTCCCGGATGGGTTGGGGATTTTCCCCGCTCAAGAACTGGGTGTTGTGTTGTCCTTATCATCATTTTCATCCCCATCGCCACGGAAGTCGCTGAAGTGGCGTCAGTTCAATAGACTTGCACCAGGCGAACGGTGTACCTGACGGGAAGCCCTAGCCACACGGCATTTCCATTTTTATTTATAGGGAATTGACACGATACTTCATATTTCACTGGTATAAACGCCATTTTTTAGAAAGACGGTGATGCATTTATTCCACTAACCAAACACCAGTAATAATGCAACTTCACATAATATAACTGTTAACCTCAGTCTGTTTCGTACACGTGATACTATTCTACAGCACTAAACATGTACTTAGGTAGGGAAGTTAGAGCCAATATATTTATTTAAAGTGTAGCCCTAGATGTATTTTTTTATTAAGTGTGACATGTCACCCAAAAGAGAACGTACACTTTATAGAACTACTGAAGGAGCTAACTTTCAACGGTGGCTATCACCTTATGACGGGATTACTATAATGCGTGGAGCTTTAGTGCGATTTTGTTGTAGGAAGATGAAATATGTGCAACTGTGTTTATCACTTGCATGTAACTCAGAATACTATTTATGATCCATAACATTTATAATTTTTTGCATCTTGAAGACTAATATCGTTATTTACAATCGCGTTGTAGTCTCCTTGCATGCAGAAGTCACAGATTTCCATTTTTGTTAAAATTCTTACATTATATCAAAAAGTCGGGAAGGTAATAGTTGTCTATACATAGTAGTTCAATTTTTTCCAGTATTGCTCTTGAAGTTCCCATGTATGCCTCACAGTGAAGAATTTAACACTATTTATCACCCCTTTTCTACTTGTTCGTGACATTCCATTGGATCACAGATCTCTTAATCACTAATAATAATGAGAACTACGTCAAGCCAGAAGACAAGCATAAAGAGCTTACACTATGGCTTTGTAAAACCTCTAACTGAACTATAATATAAAACATCCTGAGATATACAATGGTCAATATACATAATACTTCTAATTTGATCATCAGTTATCAAAGATAAGTTCGTATTCGACAACGAACTTGTAAGTTACTCCATGCACACCGCACATCAGCAGCGCTGGTCACCACTGTACTCAGTGTGTTTCTCCCATTTCAACTCACCCCTCGTATACACACATACGGAGATGGCACACGGCAGCCGGTGGACATGCTGATTGTCACGAGCGAGTAAGCCAGCTCTGTGACGCAACTGAGGGGAAAAAGAATTACTCCACAGTTTACCAAAATGCGAGCCGCATGGTAGACATTAACATGAGAACTGAATGTACTGACTTAATTATAAAGCCTTTGAGAGCCCTCCATGTTAAAATTCTAACAATTACATATACGTTAAGAATAAACACATGGATTGCTGATTATTTCCATATACTAAATATAGCTTTATGTCTACTGATACTTACAAAATATGACTCCATGACCGCATAACAACGTGGTTAAACATCAGTAACTCTGTAAGTCTTGGTAGGGTGGAGGCCCTACTAATTCTTTGTTCTGTGTTCTCATTATTATTTAAGATACTGAAAGATGGTGCTCATACTTTTCTACAGTAGGTGTATTTTTTGACTGTCCCTTCCAGAGATGTTCCTGTTAGAATTCGCACTTACATCGACTCAGTGTTTACAGTTATTTGGTGTGTATAGATTATGCTTGTCTCCTAGCATCACGTAGTTGTCGTGATTATCAATGATTTATGAATCTGTGATCAAGTGGACTTTCAAGAACAAATAGACAAAGTGAACACACAATTTTTACGTCATGGGAACAGAAGAGTAAAGCTGGGAAGAAAAATCGAGTATCTTCGTGCAGACAAATGTTACCCTTTGGAGTTTTTGACATAACACAAGGTTTTTGATAAAAAAAATGGAGATTTGCGACTTCTTCGTAGACGGAGACTACAATGCGATTGTGGAAAACGATATTAGTCTCCCAGATGCAGTAAAGTATAGTCGCTATGGCTCACCAACGATATTCTCAGTTACATGTAAACATTAAACTTAACTGTACTATATTTCATCTTGTTACAACAAAATTGCACTACGCTTCCATACATTATACTGATCCCACATCTCATGCTACGCTAACTTCTGACATTGACAGTTAGTTGATAGTATCTGCTCTTCCTTATCCTTTAGCCGGCCGGGGTGGCCGAGCTGTTCTAGGCGCTACAGTCTGCAACTGCCCGACCGCTACGGTCGTAGGTTCGAATCCTGCCTTGGGCATGGATGTGTGTGATGTCCTTACGTTAGTTAGGTTTAAGTAGTTCTAAGTCCTAGGGGACTGATGACCTTAGAAGTTAAGTCCCATACTGCTGAGAGCCATCCTTTTCCTTTTGCGTGGTAGTTGTATAAAGTTGTTTGGGTGACTTCCTCAGGAGGGTGACATCTCACACATAAAGAAAGATATGAAAAAGAGAGACCAGGGCTGTACTTTTATAAATATATCACGCTAACTTCCACTTACGTAGGTGTTTAGTAGTTTACAGTCGTACTACGTATTTAGGTCAGTACGATATATTTCGACATGTGTCGCCATTCTCTCAAACAAAAAAATATGGAGTCTATACTGCTGCCATAAGCAGAGGAACACACAGTACGGTGTCATTCACCTATAAACAATAAAACAGGAATAATGAGTGCTACATACAATAGAACACATGTCTGTGAGTGATTGCAGATCAGAACCGTCGATAACGATGCAAACAGATTGGGTTTAAAATGGTTGAAATGGCTCCAAGCACTATGCTACTCAACATCTGAGGTCATCAGTCCTCTAGACGTAGAACTACTTAAACCTAACTAGCCTAAGGACATCACACACATCAATGCCCGAGACAGGAATCGAACCTGCGAGCGTAGCAGCAGCGTGGTTCCAGGCTGAAGCGCCTAGAACCTCTGGGTCACAGCGGCCAGCAGATTGGGTTTATGTGGTGTGTTTACATTTACTGGAAAACAACCTTATATAGCTGTCACATAAAGTGCGCAATACAATTAACTGCCAAACATAAATTTTCAAGCTAACACTATGATGCCTACAACCTTCATCTGTGTTGGTGCAAAAGCGTGGCTCCCTGTGAGATAACCCTCGGGCGCGGCAACACTTCGAACAGTAAGGTGTCGACACATGCAAAAGAATACCACAGCTCAGAAGATCGTGTGAGGTCTAAAGTCGGTCATTATCTCACATCTCCACCAATTTCACTACAATTTAGCACCACGCGATTAGATGCTCGTCACAATCCCTGTTACCCACATTTCAGCTCTTCTTTTGACGCTTCGGTGGTGGTGGTCAGAGCCGCGACACCCAGCGTTAAAATCACACGGTTTTCCTATGGATGGCCGAGGAAAACATTCCACACACACTACTTCTCAGAATCGACACAAAAAGTCCTCAGGGCTGCCAAGGGAACCAGCCCTTCCATTCGGGCGTTGATTCGCTCAAGCTGCACTCGAGGACGACAGTTCACAGTGCCATGAGCAACAGTACGACGATCTGGACAACATTCTACACTGCTGACAATCCCCGAACGATTGAACCCTACTCTAAGGACAACGTGGGGCTACAACCCCGCTGAAAATGATCTCATACCTGTGAAGCGGAGTGCGACCGCAATTTTGCTCTGGTATACAGGGTGCGTCCAATAGGAATCATTCAAGTAAATCTGAACGTGACCCGATGCAGCAAAGGGAGTTTACGATTTTTTCTTTGCCCTCCTGTTTCGTGCCCTCCTGTGGGGTGAGCACAGGGAACTGCACCATCGACAAGTGAGTGAATAAAGCGGCAAAGGGGCCCTATAAGGCCCTTCTGTGCTACCCACACACTTTAGTTGGCCACGTTAAAAATGTAATTATCAAATATTTCGAAACCTGTTCAGCTGGGTGATGCTTCGCTGCTGCTCTAGCGCCTAAGGGCAGGTAACCCTTCGACAACCGTTAGGTCGTCGAATAAGCACGTACATGGTCCAGTCACAGTAGTGTTACCACCTCTGAAAATCCGGAATAACCACCTTTTGCAGTGCGGACATGAAGACAGGCGGTGAGGCTGTGGAAGGTACCGAAAGGGATGTAAGTCCGCGTCGGCTTCACTGCAGTGGCTAGCTGTACTATGTGTCAGTGTCGAGGATCAATGGTACGAAAAGCCTCATCGAGGTGTTCCCACAGTTGTGTTTAAGGGAAGACGTATGCGAAAGCGGTCAAAACTGTGAAAAAATGTTGTAGTGAATTTTCATTTACTATATGTTATTGAAAGATCAGTTCGTGAACATTACGTTCGAATTCCACTTCTAAGTATGATAAAAATAATAATTAACAAAAGGTTGCAGGGGTTATGCTCCTTTGTTGCTCTGCATTTTCTCTTTATTTATACCTGTGCCGTTTTCTTCTAGTTTTATGCAGTCATACTGCAAGGAATATTTCAGTGTTTAGAAGATCCAGAACATCTACAAAAGTGTGTGCATGGGAAAACTCAAAAGCCTAATGAAAATTACAACTCTCTGATAGAGAAACCAAACCTCAAGACAACATTTTTTTCCGCAACTGCTGCTGATGTAGCAAAGTATGATGCTTGTTTAGTTTTTAACTGTGGTAATCTTGGCAGACTACCGACTGCACAGAGGGTAGGGTTTGGTCCAGGAGCTTTTGCACTGACGATACTGGAGGAAATCGATAACAGGAGAATTCGAGCAGCTGACGTCATTGTTACTCAATTTGAGAACCCGGTTAACCTAAGAAGACAATAAAACAAATGACTGCTTGAGGGTGAAGCAGAGAATGTATATGATTTTCTCTAGTTCAGCCAGATAAGGTATGGCCCAATACAAACAGTGCTACATCTTTTCATACAGGACTTAAATTTGACTTGCAACTAGTTGATACTATTCTGAAATATTCTGTGAAACGAATTTTCATTTACTACAATAGTAAGGGATTTATGTAAGAGAAAAATCTTAAGATTTTGTATTTTTCTTTTTCACAGAAATTTGGAGGCTGTATAAATCTATCAACACAAGATATCAATATTCCCTTTCACAGATATTTGTGATAATGGTACACCAAACTTCGTAAAAAAATACAGTAATTTCATTCTGACAGACTTTTCAAAAAGAAACGTTAGTACTCACCTTCTTGAAAAAGTTAGAATTGTATTCAATTAAAAACATATAACTTCAATAAGCATGAACATGTATGTATGTATCCAAATAAGATTCCTAAACAATTGTGCCAAATTTAGTTGCATTGCCTTGAAAAATTTGTAGTTTTTTTTTTTTTTTTTTTTTTTTTTTTTTTTTTTTTCAAAGTATTGCTACTTCGCATACGTCCTCCATTACATTCGGAGGTTTGGTAGACCGGTGAATACAGCAAACTTTGCGACACGTTGCACTGTCCTTCTGGTAGATGCAATCGTGCCGTGGACAACCAAACTGCATATACAGATGTGGACATTTCCCCTTAGACTAGAAGTGTACTTGTGCTCATCCAGAATGACGAGATCAGACAAGGAATGTCACAAATACATTTCCCAGACTACAACACCCTCTCATGGCCTGTAGCTTTCCGATGTCTGTTGGAGGTCTGTGAACGCGAGTGACCATCTATCCCATGGAACATAAAACGTGATTCATCTGACAAGTTCACCAGTCACCACTCAGTGGACTTGCAGTTGCGGTATTAGCGTGCAAATTTCAGCCTTCGTCGCTGATGAACAGCAGCCAGAATGGGTGTATGAATCATACACCTGCTGCAGAGGCCCAACCACACTAACATTCGCTAAACGTTCTCTGTTGGTAACTCCTTGGTTCACCTGGACGGTTAATTGCTCAACAGTAGCAGTCTCTTCACCCGTACTATGTTCCTACAACCTCGTTCATCCCTGTCATCTATGACCTGTGGTGCATCACAATTTCGTCGTGGCCGGTTTTCCATAGCGCCACTTTGCCATCCACGTTATACCTTAACCACGGCGGCGCGCGAACAGTTTACAAACTTCAACGTATCGGAAATGCTTCCACTCTCGGCCCCAAAGCCAATGGTCCTGCTCTTTTTCATGTCATATAAATCACTGCGTTTCTGCATTACGACAAGTTTTGTATACCCTCCACTGCTAGTGCCGTCACCTACCGTCTGTGAGTGTTGACTTCATGTTGACATCGAACATAATCTATGGTCACATTAACATGACTGGACCAGGTAAAACTAGTTGCATGAAAAGCAGACGCCAGAGTGAAATGAATTGTAAGAATGTTAAGGAAATTATGTTCATTCACGATAGAAATAGCATAAAATATGCTTTTTCGACCGATGTTTCAACACTGCTCATCAAATCGCAATACATCAAAATAGAGCAAGTTCTAGATTATCCGCATTAATGCGGACTAGAGGCTGCATGGATAATCCGGAAAACGACGATAATCGAAAACAGATACATCTTTACCGAAAACAGCTATTTACCTCAGTCATAAAACACGCTACAGGTCACAGTTGAAAGGTCACACCATTACTTTCGTGTTGTTCACAGGAATCTGAAAACTTACAAAATTACCCTTGAACACTAGTGTATTTCGTATCATATGCTTTCATTTCTCTTTTGGGAAATTATCATCCACTTTTTTGGTGTTTTTATTTCTAGTATCCTGCGGTCGTCAGGAAAGAACTACTGATCAAGTTTGAACACACTTTATTTAACTAAAACGCCTTCTTGGCGTGCACTAATTTCCAAACTCATGAACAACAAGAAACATAATAATTTTTGTGGTGGCAAAAGCCAGACAAAAGTTACAAGACGATGAAAAGAAATAATAGCAACCAAATACTACGCTACACAATAGCAAGGTGGCGTTGCGCCCAACAAAATACAAATTTCTACAGAAGACTACAGCGAGTGTCTACTGGGCTAGAGCCTGAGTAGGTATTGGCTACAGTTGTCCTAGCTGTTGCTACACACTGCCGGTCAAACTCTGCTACTGTGCTTATAACACCGATTCTGCTGTCTGTCACATGGCTTTTCATGAAGTGGTGCCGAGTTTACGCGGAACGTCTGTTGATGTTTACATTCACTGGCGATGTTTTGATACGAGCTCTTGAAGCTGGGTCGGCAACCCACCTTGATTGTCTGTTGTCCGGGCCCTCTAATTAATAAGAGGCTGCTACAACATTTCTCCCCCTGGAAAAAGAATGCACAGAATCAGAAACGTCCATAGGAGTGAGGACATCCTGGTCGATATCCAGAGGTTCGTGACCATCGTCTGCCAGAGTCAGCGACACCTCAGGAGCAGCTGGCGGCGGAGGCAGCGGCTGAGACGGAGGCGGTGGTTGCATCACAAGGCGGCAGTCGACAGGCCCTGGCTGCTCCTCCCAGGCATCGTGGTCCACCAGAGGGGGCGAAGCTGGTTGAGGTTCCAGCGGGCAGCAGAACCATCAGCCCACCAGAGAGATGCCATCGCACGGCCGCAGAGCTTGATAATGACAGCAGGCGCCCAGCGCGCCCGTGGATGAGAGAAGATTTATGCCCAGTCCTCCTGCCTGACACGGAAGGAGTGCGCCAGAGTTCGGGTGGGAAGGTAAGAAGTCTCGCGAACAAGGACAGATAAGGGACGGCAGAATGGTCGACCGTGCAGTATCTCTGCTGGACTTATACCAGGATGGAGGGTGGCGTGACATGTAGCCAAAAAAAGAAACACGACCACCTCCAGTGCGTGATGGTTCAGCAGCTTATCGAGTTGAGTCTTAAACGTCTGCACAAAACATTCTGCCTGACCGTTTGAAGCAGGGTGAAATGGGGCAATGTGGACCAGGGAAGCCGCATTGGCAGCACATAATTGCTTAAACTCGGTCGAAGTAAACCGTGGACTGCCATCTGTAACGATCGTTTTGGGGAGTCCCTTGACAGCAAAGAGGCGCCGGAGAATTTTAATAGTCGCAGCAGAAGCGGTGTTCATCATGCGGGGTATGTAAGGGTATCCCGGCCCGGAGTCGATCAGGATGAGCTACTGGTATCCATGAAATGGCCCCGCGAAATCCCAGTTGAGACGTTTCCGTGGACCAGCTGCATCTGGCCACGAAAAATACTAGCGCCGGGGTGCTCCCTGATGTGTTTGGCACATAACGCAGGCCGACGCGAGGGAGGCAATATCTTTATCCAATCTGAGCCAAAAAAGCTGTCGGTGGCCAACTGTTTGGTGAGGACGATTCCACAATGGCCAGCGTGGAGGAGATCGGGGACACAGCGACGCAATGCATGTGGTACGACCACCGGGGGAATATCCGAATCACTATAGAAAAGGATGACACCACTGTCGAAAAAGAGACTGTGCCGATGATCCCAAAAATGCTGGACTTAGGCATCGCGGACGCTACGACGTCTGTTCGTGCCGATTTGGCAGCAGAAAGCTTGCAGTGTCTGATCCTGAGCGGTGACCCGCAGGACCGCATCGGCATCCAACGGAAACGCGTCCATAACTGCATCCACGTAAGGATCTAGATGGAAACAAACCAAGGGGGAGGTGTCAAACTCACTGTCTGCTTCGGCAGGCAGCCGGGAAAGGAAATCGGCGTTTGCCTGCCTTTCAGAGGTGTGATAGACAATATAGAAGTTGAACATCGCCAGGGAGAGCGCCCAATGCTGGAGGCGGTGCGCCGTGCGGGTGGGCACTGCGGCATCCGGGTGAATCAAAGAAACCAGTTTTGTGGTCGGTTAACAGAGTGAAATGATGACCATACACAAATTCGTAGAATTTTGTTAGGGCGAAAACCAGCACCAAAGCTTCCTTTTCAATTTGACTATATTCAGTTTGAGTGTCAGTCAATTATTTGGATGCTAAGTTCACTGACCTCTCAACACCGTTTACCGCTTAAGAGAATACCGCATCCAGGCCATAGTCCGATGCATCAGCGGTGACGATGAGGGGCAGGGGAAGGGTCATTAAGGGACCAGACAAGGAGGTAAGGAGAGAGCCAACTTGAGAGTGGTGAAAGAAGCTCACATTCCATGTCCCAAACACAATACACACCCTTGTGCAACAACCCGGTGAGAGGCGCCGAAAACTCGGCGGCGTGGTGTATAAAACGCCGACTAATAGTTAATTCGAGTGAAGACAGATTGCAGTTGCTTCACGTTGCTGGGAGGAGGCAGGTTTTGAATCACCTCTACATATGCCTTAGAGGCATGTAGGTCGTGGGCATCAAGCGTGAAACCGAGATAACTGACCTCCCGCGCAAAAAAGTCGCACTTTTCTTTCCGGCAACACAGGTAGCCTCAGAAAAAACCCGAAACAGCCTGTTTAGCTCGTTCGCGAGGTCCACCATGGACGAGCCACCGACGATGACATCGTCCAGATAGTTTGTTACACCAGGTACCTGACTTGTACGTCGTTCCAAATAATATTGGAAGATGGCAGTGGCGCTGGCAATGTCAAAAGGAGACGGTTGTACCAGAAAAGGCCATACGGGGTATTGATGACTAGGATCTGCTGCGATTTCTTGTCCAATGGCAGCTGCAACAAGCAGCTCGTCCTGTACTGACAAACCCAGACGACCAAAAATCTCCAAACCCAGAAGGTTAGTAGCGTCGGAGACAGCCACCAAAAACTGAACGGAGAAGGAACGATTGTTGTAGGAGATTTTGTTGCGAAAACGCCCTCAAATGAGATATGGTGATTACTGAAACTACATAGGTCACGACTGTAGAGAGACAAAGCTTGCGAATCCAAGCAGTGGTATGTAGCACCATCGACAACAGAAACCGAAGATGCCATGTCAATTTGGAAGACCACAAGAATATGCGCGACCTCCAAGGTAAGGAGGAAACGGGCTCCCGACTGGGGAATGATAATACTTGTCTCTCAATGGAGTACGAGGCTTCCAGGTCCTGCGGTGACGATTCGCGATGAGCTGTGCGTCCACAGGAAGCGAGGCATCTACATGATGCTTCTGCGAAGCCTGACACATAACGACGAAACGGCCCGTTCGGCTGCAAGCCGTGCACCTTGCTCGCTGTTGGGGTTACTTCAACCGTTGGTGAGTCCGGAAACTGTCCGGAAAACGTGCGAATGACTTTCTGTCATGGACTGTAGCAACGGACCGACGAGACTCTCACTCAGCGTTAAGCAATTGGCGAGTCGTGAAGACAGCCGGATCAAAACGCAGTGGTTGTAACTGGTGAGACTGTTCAAAAGCACGAATGATCAGTAGACAGGTGTCGAGGGACGGGTCCTGTAACTTCAAAATATCGTCCCGAAGACCCCCCTCTGGTGCGTGAAACACCACCATATCGCGAATTAATGAAGAGGCAAAGGCTGCTTGCAGCCAACGTTGGCACACCGGATTTTGCAATCGAGGGAGAGACCCTGGAGCGTCGTAATCCATTCCCGATGTGTCTAACCTGGGGACTTTCGCAAGAAAAGAAAGTCTGACGGGTAGAGGTGACGTGTATTTGTTCGTCAAAGTACTCCAAAAGGCAGCCCTTAATATGGGTAAACGAGAGATCTCGATGTGACTGCCCAGGGTTCAATTTTTGAACTAAACAATACACCTTTGGACTGACTGTTGCTAAAAAAAGCCCGTCTTCGATTTTCGTCGTGGATCCGATATGCTAGTAAATGTTGTTCCAACTGTTCGACGTAATTTGAGCATGTCTTGACAGACATATTCGAAAGGCAGACACGTTGGTGGAGCCACGTGCAAAGTGTTCAATTTACAAGCAATGACATCAACTCTATGAGCTAAATCTTGCAACGCTGGGGAGTGGGGACAATGTTCTGACTTGGTGAGCTCTGTGAATCTGCTGTAGAGTTTCCGTCAAGGACTGAAGAAATTTCTCTAAGGTAGCCATTTTGACCGATAATGAAAGTTTCATCATCATCGCCAATAGCTGTGGTGTCCTGCGGTCGGCAGGAAAGAACTAACGATCAAGCTTTAACACACTTTATTTAACTAAAACGTCTTTTTGGAGTGCACTAATTTCCAAACGCAATAAAAACAAGAAACACAATAATTCTTGTGGTGGCAATAGCCAGATAAAAGTTACAGGACGATGAAAAGAAATAATAGCAACGAAAATACTACGCTACACAATTCCAAAGTGGCGTTACGCCCAACAAGATACAAATTCCTACAGAAGACTACGGTGAGTGTCCACTGGGCTAGAGCCAGCGTAGGTACTGGCTGGAGCTGTCCTAGCTATGGGTACATGCTGCCGGTGAAACTCTGCTACAGTGCTTATAACACCGATTCTGCGAAGTGCTATACTTAGTAATATTAGTTCCGATTGGTGGATCTCTGTCACATTGGCTTTTCACGTAGTAGTGCCGTGTTTTTGCGAATGGTCTGTTGATGTTTACATTCACTGGCGATGTTCTGATATGAGCTCTTGAAGGGAGGTCGGCAACCCACCTTGCTTGTCTGTTTTGCAGGCCGCTACGACAGTGTTCGTCATTTACTTCTTTCCTGACGACATCTCTCATTTTTTGGAGTGTCAAAACTTCGGCATAGTAACACAAATTATGTATTTTGCATTACAGTCGTAAGTTACAACAGGTTGCTCGATGGCCCTGGAATGTCCAGTTGCATCTGGGACTCCTTCATTCTGCGAGGGTACGACACGACAGTATTTCATAACTTCTAATTGGAAACCTCATTCGCAACGTTGTATTCTTCAAGCATATCAGACAGGGGACTACTCGACATCCCACTGTACCCGTGTAGCGAACTATGACGTATCATAACAGGCAGGACACAGCAGCTGCAGCTCACGTATCGGTAGACGTAGAAGAGATAGAGTCTCTAAACATTTCAGTACTTGCGCAGTTATCAAGGCCTGCTCACCTGCCTAGCACCTGGCGAAAAGACGTGAAAGTGGGCGATGAATTTTGCAACCATAGAAGAAAAAAATTGAAAGAACCTGATTTATGGAGAATACAGGAGAAATGATGAGGCTGCTGTTGCTTTGCATGTCGAGGGTTTTCCAGAGAAAGTTCGCTTTTGTTCGTGCTTTCACAAAGCTATGAACGTCTTTATGTCTGATGACAGCGTGCAGTCTGGCAGCAGGTAACGAAGCAAAGGTGTAACAGGAGAAGCTAATGAAATAGCAGTACTAGCGATAGTACAGCACAAGTCACGAATATGCGCCCTTCAATTACTCCAGGATTTCGATTTGCCCGTAGGTAGTATTGTCACAATCATCATGATTATCATACATATCACGTGTCACTGCTTCAAGAACTTCATGGGGCCTACTTCCATAGCCGGGTTGTGTCGGGCCCCCCTCCCACTGCTTTCCTTGCCGAGGTACTACTTTCCGATGAGTCTACATTGACAAACCATGGTAGCGTTAACTGGCGTAATACACATTGTTGGAATGTAGGCAGTCCCCACTATCAACGTCCTTGGTCGGTTAACGTATGGTGTGGAATCATAGAGTGGTCTGTATTTTATTGAGGACATGTTGAATGAACCCAAATATCGAAAGTTTTTAGAACAAGAGCTATCGGTACTACTGCAAGACGTTGCCCTGGTATGTGGTTTCAGAACGACGGTCGCCCAGCACAATACGCAACTGAAGCACGGGAGGTATTAGACCGTCTTTACATTAGTCGGTGGATTGGCACAGGTGGCCATATTAATTGGCCCTCTAGGTCGCTGCCATTGACGTCGCCGGATTTCTTTCTGCGGTGGTATTTGGAAGATAGGGTATACCAGCAAGTGGCAACAGGGGGTGAAGACATGGTCGATCGTATCAGAAAGGCCGGTGCTGACACAAGCTTCTGTCCTGTGTTCTGTCATTTGGAGAGCGGATCACTAAGTGTACAGAAGTAGGCGGTACTAAGTTCGGACACTTACTCCGGTTAGCGTTCACCTCGAGCCACGGTCACGGTGGCGCGTCGAGTAGTTCCCTGTTCGTACGTCGGAGGAATACAATGCCGTCAATGGTGTTTCCAATTATAAGCTATTAAATTATGGCCTGTCCTATCCTCGCAACACGGAGGTGGGATCCCATGTGGCATTGGATATTCAAATGCCACTGAGTAGCATGTCTTTAACTACAGTTGTATGTCCATTTCTATTCCTCCGATTACAGCGACATCTGTGGCGAAACGAAGAAAATGCTTCAGACAAAACGGAAGTAGATTTTGCTATATAATCGTATTCTGCAATAAGAAACGGGAGCATTAAATTTTCCCTGCCACTCTCGCACAAGGTGGGGTTGGGGGGTGGGGTGGGGTGGTCAAATGCGCTATCTCTGGGTGTCCCCCTGCGAGGCAAACAAATTGTAACTATTGCTTTTTTTGATTCGGTGTGTAGTTTTCGAGATATTTCAATGTCTTCAGTTAAAATGAACACCCATTTATGAATCGTAGTTTCTTTCTTTTATGTATTGGATAATTAATCTTGAGATCCGACTACACACAGGTTGATAAACATATCGAGTCGGAATGCATAAAATTAGTGCATTCACAATAAGGAGCCAAATAAGCTCCCTCGTTGTAACGTTATTTGATTATTTCTTGTTGAAAACTTCAAATACCATAACACGGAACAGTTCGAGTCTGTTGTTATGCTAAGTCTAGAAGTAAAACCAGACGCAATAGAAGATTCAGTAAAGAAAGTACATTCTTGTCTCTTTGGAAGACAAAAGGTTGTATGTCGCTTCATCATATCTTATTGTTTCTTTGCCTGTCGCCCAGCTTTAATGTGAGTTATATATACTCCTCTCTTAATGAATAATAATCCATTTCAAGGTTAATTGTTTCGGAAAACTTATTCAAAACTACCTTTCATAATAATTAATGAGATGAACAATCATGTGGCCTTATCTGAAACGGAATCATTTCGTTTCGTTTGATAATTTTGAGTGCCACTTGACTCCAGTTCATTCACTATAATTTTAAAAATTGAACCTGCAGAACTAACCGACTCACTCCAAATATTATACTAAATGAGAATTTCGTATAAAGGGTAATATTTAGTAACCATTTCCCAATTGTTAAACAGATCGATACCATACAGATTACGAGCTGAGCTGATGTTTACTAGTTCCATAAAACCTGAATGAAAACCCCACTGATATTTAAAGTATTACAGGTAATGAGGCCAATATCCACTGCAGTCATTGCACTTACACCTGTATCAAGGCAAAAATTTATTTTATATTTTTGCTTTAATATGTTTGTCCATTCTGTCATAAAGTTTAATTAAGGAAGGATTGGAATTCATATTCATTATTAGCAGTAGGTCATATTAAATGGTGTACGTATGAAATTAGAGTACTACATACACAGATATAATACGAGGCATACTGAATATGCGAAGCAAGAGGTTATACAAAAACTGTCTCTAATGGTCCAATGAAAACAGTGTGTTTCACATGTCATTTTTTTAAAATTATCCGTATTTAAATGAGTTACAGTTTTGCATTTTCACGTAGATTACCGGCTTTATTTAGAATTTTCTGTCGAGTGTACAGTCAACAAACTGAAAGATGTGTCTCACATACTTTCACCAGAGATCGATAGCTGCACAGGGCTCATCATCGCCCCAAATTCATCAACCATTGCCCTGATCTGGGGGAAGACATGGAGATTGCGGTGGAATCCCTCGTCCGAGCAGCAGCTGAACGGTTTCGTCGACGTAACGCTGCCGGGGGCTGCAACTCCCCTGAGCTCCACCGGAGAGTGTGGAAGATCGCCAGAGAGCGAAAAGTTGCTGCGGGGCCCGCGAACTCAACTCCTTCGGGGCGCAACTCTGGCCGCGGGAAACTTGTCGGCCCAGAAACACCACCGCTGCTACCCCGACGTGGGAGCTTCTGCACTTCTCGGACTTTTCTAGTGGATGCCGAGGCCAGGCCGCAGAATGTAGAGATCCACCTGGAGGTCATGAAGATTTCGTATTGCTGAGCGATACTGCCAAGTACTCTTCCTATTGGATTCATGGTTGTCCTTTCAGCAGTGTCACGTACCTTTTCATAATCGGGCCCTATATGCAATTTTTGACTGGAGTTTTAAATATTACGGGACCTGAGACATAACAGTACTTTTCTCGAGCCTTAGCGTAAGGTAAGCTGACAAGGGCCAAATAAATTACATACAGGCGACAATGATGGCCGGCAATTCTGGCCCGCGAAATGCATCAACATGCAATGTGCGCAGTGTTTCATTAAAGGGGCAGAAGTGTTAACATGGGTCAAAGTATTGCGGCGATGTAAGTAATTGTGGCCTTGTTCTGTTTTGTCTAAAACTGACATAGTGAGACCGTGGTTGTGTACAATTGATGTAGGTTGATCCTTACAAAGACAAAAAACTCTGAAACTGTTGTATTTGTAAATCTGCAATCTTTGTGCTAACTTCACATGTAGCAAATACTTTTTCGTGTGTGTGTGTGTGTGTGTGTGTGTGTGTGTGTGTGTGTGTGTGTGTGCGTGTGTGTGTGTGTGTGTGTGTGTGTGTGTGTGTGTGTGGTGCTTTGCACAATATGGTGATGTACAAATTATACAAGCGCTGCATATATTTTGGAATATTTGAAAAATACAATCCTGCAACTACGCAGCAAAATCTTGCGGAACACCAACACACCAAGAATATTTCGCCACAGTGGAAGAATAAAAATCGAAAAATGACGGTTATGTAAAGTGTATGTTGCAAATCATGTGAACAGCTTTTGCTGTACAATATTCTTATTGAGATCACTGTCATTGGCATATCCCCCAGGTATGGCCTGGTTTATTGTTACACATATCGAAAAGGGGTTCTCGACAAATGTTCCAGCGTCGAGGGACACGCATTTTGTTTGGTTGGTTAATGTTTATAGAGCTGGTATCAAAATATTGAAGCAAGTAAGTTTTTCTAAATTGAGCCATATACTTTTTATAACAGCATTTGATAGCTTTTGAGAATGAAGATAGACCCAAACGACCTAATGGTTAGCCTGAATGTTGTGTCACTTTTTACAAGGGTGCCAATACAAGATACGCTGGATCTTTTGGCCCAACATTTTCCATCTGGAATCATGAAGTTGTTCCGTCACGTCCTAACGACAACGCACTTTTTGTACTGCAATGAATATTATGAGATGACTGACGGCACATCCATGGGATCACCACTGTCTCCAGCAGTCGCAAATTTCTTCATAGAGCACTTTGAGGAGCAGGCTCTGCAAACTGCGACATTACGGCCACCTTGCTTTCTACGATACGTTGATCCTTCAAAGTTACGTCTTACGTGACTCACCCTGGAGATATATACAGTATAAGGGCTTTGGTGGGTAGTTTGTGCTAAGTAGAAATAATTTTTAAGAAAAACAATGAATACGTTGGGCGTTGCGACGTTTGTGGTATAATTAACATTGAAGTTATCGAATCATGCCGTTCCCTGTGCACATTGAAATGGCCCGCCAGATACAGTTGGTGACGGTTCATATAACTTAGAAGACAGCGCACTTAGATTCGATTTTCACTACCATCCTATGAGCAATTTTTGTACCGCTATCTTGATCGGTTTTAGGAAACCAAACGAAGAACATATATGGAAATGGTATCTGTTCTTTCTGACATCTTCATTTAGTTAAGGCTAACCGGCCATTGAGCTCATTCTTCTGTGCGGATGCAGACGTATTGCCCGAACTCTTACGGGACTCGGTAAGATTGTCTGCAGCGAGTAATGAGTGTAATGGCAGGGGCACTAAGAATGTAGTGTGTGGACACTAAGTTGGGAATGTGGGACTCACGGGGAGCGCGCAAGGGAAAATACCTGCAGTCGCACTATCCTCTGTGCTCTCGGTGGCTCAGATGGATAGACCCTCTGCTATGTAAGCAGGAGATCCCGGGTTCGAGTCCCGGTCGGGGCACACATATTCAACTGTCCCCGTTGATGTATATCAACGCCTTTCGACAGCATGTGGTCTTGATTCAATTACCATTTCAAACGAAGACCACGTCTGTGACCCCGTCTCTGGCGTGTCGATTGAATTTGCACAACTGACTTTAATGATAATTAGCTCGGAAATGGCGCTATGTAAGGAATTTTTTTCTCAACAATAACTTCTCAGCACGATCTACCCTGCAACTCCATTACAAGCTTCTCAAACTGTTTCTGACCACACTGTATATATAGCTATTAATATTTGTGTAGCATGTGCATTATTTATGCGATCTTCTTGCTAGTAGAGATATTTAATTATAGAAGTAACACGCGCGGAAGTGGACTGTGTTGGTAAATCCTAGCTGAAAACTTTCTTCAGTGTTCTGTGCTGTTAAAGTAATAAAAATGCGTTATATTCACTGATAACAAATTATCTACAGCGCCTCGCAGTACAACAACAATCATAACGCATTAGTAGGTCTGCAGCATAACTGGTCGGACTTCGACATGAAGATCAGTCTATCTTTCTTCCATTCTTTTATAGGTATTAAACCCCAGTGGCGACCCTGTTATTCAATAGTTAATTTGTTTGTTTAATATTTGTTTACTAACAGACTTTGTCAAGTTCCTTTTAGTTTCCCGCTTGATAATTACTCTTCTCCTCCTCAACGATGGATTGTTTCATCATTAGTATTATTTGATGATCAGTTTGGTGGAGTTCATGAAGCACATTGGATTGAAATTCCACTATTAGTTTATAATGTTACTGAATTATAGTATCGAGATTATGCCGCGGGATTCGAATAAATCTTCATCTTCCATGAAAGATTCAATCTAGGGCATTCCCTACTTGCAAATGAGGGTTATTCTTCCAACACGCGACCGTAAAATTCAGTGCACCGCTTGACTCTCTTTCGGATTCTCTTTCCCACCAAATGTTCACGATCGACCACGTCTGAAGACGCCACATTAACTACAGCCACGCTGACTCGCTCTCGACAACAATCCACCGCAAAATTCACAGCGGTTGTATTTATTCTCGTATCGATCGGACACGGCGACGGTGTTCTGGCAGCCTTTGGGGTAGTGTGCGACGGAAATGAAACTCTCCGCCAAATAGGAGGTGGTACTGAGAAAAAAGAGCTTACTCGTGCTGCACACGATGACAGGTAAGCTCACAAGTGAGAGAACTATGAATTTCGTAAATGCAATACATCTACATCTACAAGGATACTCTGCAACTCACATTTAAGTGCCTGGCAAACGGTTCATCGAACCACCTTCACAATTCTCTATTATTCCCATCTCGTATAGCGCGCAGAAAGAATGAACACTTATATTTTTCCGTACGAGCTCGGATTTCCCTTATTTTATCGTGGTGATCATTCCGCCCTACGTAGGTCGGTGTTAACAAAAGATTTTCACATTCGGAGGAGAAACAGGGTGATTGGAATTTCGTGATAATATTCCGTCGCAATGAAAAACGCCTTTCTTTTAATGATGTCCAGCCCAAATCCTGTATCATTTCTGTGACACTCTCTCCCATATTTCGCGATAATACAAAACGTGCTGCCTTTCTTTGCACTTATCCGATGTACTCCGTCAGTCCTACCTGGTAAGGATCCCACACCGTGCAGTAGTATTCTAAAAGAGGACGGACAAGCGTAGTTCAGAGTTATGAGACGTGAAACATAAGACATATGGAGACGGAAAAAAAATAATGATAGTTGGAAAGTTGCCGCCCAAGAACGGAGAAACACAAGTGAACAAGCGTAAAAGAGTTTACAAGTCCTAAACTATGAAGATTACAAATACCAAACAAAGGGAAGTACAGGACAGAATAATGACACGTCTGGGATGCAAGGGGAGGCGTAAACTTTCACACGAGACTACACAGCAAGTATATGAGATTAGAGCTAGAAATTCATCAAGATTGAATTCAGAGACTACCTGCTTTCATGTTACTACCGAAATATGAGTGTATTCATGCGTTTGGAAATCTTACCACACACTGATGTTGATGACCTCAAAAATAGACGTAGGTAATTATCTCCTAATTTACCTGCAGGTACATGTAAGCGAACCTGACACACATAGAAACTCACTTGGAGCAGTCGACACTGCCGATAGGAGACGCCAGAACTAAACAACGCAGCCCATTTATAAAGTGGAGTATCGAGCGACAATTTGTTTTTCACGTGATAATTAAAACATTATGACTATCCCTTCCACCGAAAAGCTTTAATTGCACGGCGATTCTCTCTCTCTCTCTCTCTCCCTATGTTGCTCTCTCTCTTTCACACACACACACACACACACACACACACACACACACAGGCTGACGTACGTGCACACACATTTTTAATTATTAGCTGATCCAACGTCTCCAATTGCTGCAAAAAATAATATAGTTTCTGTCCATTGATTCCGATAAAGATATTCTGGAGATTTCACTTGTTATCCGGAGACCAGCCGGAAATATTCCCACTATGGAAATCGTTTATCCCCATCCTAGCTGCAAAGAATAAAGTTCCACAAGAGCTTGACCTGCTTTTAAGTGGGTGGAATGTACTACGAAAAAAATCTTTTTTTTTTTAAATATTGCCCTGTTTACAAGCTAGAGAAAATACGCAGAGTTGTTGACTTCTACAGCCCCGTTGGGCTCTCCGCATCTGCATTCCTCATCCACAAATAATATTTTTAAATAATCAGGAATGTATAAATTCGACGAGAGAAACGTTCTACATGGTGAATGCCGAAGTATAAACGAATTAGAGTGGCGCTGATTACTGTTATCCTCCTGAGAAGTAGTGTGCGACCACAACGGGACGGAACATTTCACTGTTCATCAGCCGATCGAGTGTACGTTTTTCTCTCAACTACGTCCGGAGCAGGCTACGGCGTGCATGTCAAGTGTATCAAATTTCATTCAGTAAATTACTGAATGGGCCATTTATACTCCGATTAAATGAGTTTATTCCGTAATTTCTGACATGTTGTGTTTCAGTAGCAATTATATTTTATTAACTGATGTCAATATATTATTTGTTCCAATTATGACAGCATTTAAAATCTATACGTACTCTAATCGTCGTTTGCGATCGCATTTTGTTACTGTTAATTTTTAGAAACAAGCGATATATGTTCAACAAATGGCAGGGAGAACCTCATCATCTCATTCATCAATTCCGTACCCTTTTTTCCTACGCTTCCATCCAATGACAACTGGGTCCTACATTAACGAACAGTTCATCAAATGGACGCATACGCACCCCAGGAATGTCCTATATCATTCCCTCAAAATACGTTCGCTCTTGCTTCGTACGGGAGGTCTATATTTCGTCCTTTATTGAGGATGTTAACTGCTCCATGAACTAAAAGTGCAGTAATGAGCTGCGAATCGAACGATTAAAGTGGATCGCCTGGGCAGCATTTCGCTTTAGCTCCGTTGAAAGTCAGTCTCTTCTGTTCAAAATTTTTAAGCTGGTAGCGAAAGTGGTAACTAAATTTAATTTGTCAAAAGTAGTAAGCTACAAAGCTACCTATTGAAATCGTTTTAGGTAACACTGAGAGCGGTAGCTAAACTTGGAGCGATGCCTAGGAGAATTATGTAAAATGCCTTGCAACAAATATTCTGAATTTATCAAAATTTGGAATACTTGTAAGAGGGAGTTATTTATTGGTAATCATTTTGTAGAAAACAGGCTTCCTTTTGTCTGGCGATCGCTATTTTTGTTTCAAAATGAACGGTTTCAGGTAGTGTCGTCTATCTTTAAGTCGTGTCATATGACAGTGAAACTGACAGTTACGTTACAACTGGATACTCTGTAACTACGAGATATGATATGAAGATGGGTGAGATTTCCCGAATCCGGTCATTTTGAAATAAAAACTGCAATCGACAGACAGAAAACAAGCGTTCCTTGCTATTGTGATCTTTAGTCCGAAGACTGGATTTGAATGTAGAGGTTGACAGTTATTGAACTATATGATAAAACCGTGTATTAGTTACAAACTACGACGTGCAGACACTTTAACGTCACTACAGATAGATTTAGGTTATGACATGTTCGATATACCTGTCATCATTGGCGAGAATGTGCAGGCTGACAATTATTGAACTATATGAAAAAAAACATGTATTAGTTACAAACAACGACGCGCACACACTTTAACGTTACTACAGATACTCAGATTTAGGTTATGAAATTTTCGATATACCTGTCATCATTGGCGAGAATGTGGTGCAGACGAATAGCGAAATTTTGCGTGAGCCGCTGAAGTGTCGGAACATCGATGCTGTCGATGACCTCCTGAATAGCTGTTTTCAGCTCGCAATGGTTTTGGAGTTATTGATGTACACCTTGTCTTTAATACAGACCCACAAAAAGGAGTCGCATGTGTTCAGATGCGTAGAATATGGCGGCCAATCGAGGCCCATGCCAGTGGTTTCTGGGTACCCCAGAGCCAGAATTCGGTCCTCAGTGTGCTCCTCCAAGACATTAAACACTCTCCTGCTTTTATAGGGTAGAGCTCCGTCTTGCATAAACCACATGTCGAAATGCGGGCCACTTTCGATAATGGGGATGAAATCATCTTCCAAGACCTTCACGTACCGTTCGGT
The DNA here is from genome assembly GCF_021461385.2 of Schistocerca piceifrons. NCBI lineage: Eukaryota > Metazoa > Arthropoda > Insecta > Orthoptera > Acrididae > Schistocerca > Schistocerca piceifrons. Next base: position 310,224,728 of record NC_060143.1, on the reverse strand, counting down.
GGTCACCATGCCTTCAAGGAATATCTGATCGATTATTCTGTGATTGGACATTGCACCCGTTGAGGGTGAAGAGACTTCTCGATCACCAAATGCGGATTCTCAGTCCCCCAGGTGACCCAATTTTGCTTATTGACGAAACCGGCCAAGTGAAAGTGAGCTTCGTCGCTAAACCAAACCATACAGGCCATGCTAATTCCTATCATGTCTCACGGCAAACCGTGCAGTTTCAACGTTCTACCGCAAACCGTTCGGAAGTTATGACGATTTTATTTCGTATCTATCCTGTACGAGCCTCTTCATCTCCGAATAACTACTGCAACCTACATCCTTCTGAATCAGCTTAATGTATTCATTTCTTGGTCTCCCGTGATATTCGCCCCCCTCTCCCCACCTCGCCGAACCGCACAATAACCCTGGGGGTTCAGCGTGGGCCGCCGGTGGGGTGAGTGGACTGCTGTAGCCTGTTGGGGGGTTATGAACCACTGAGGGCTATGGCGGGGACGAAGCCTCTCCGTCGTTTCTACGTCCCCTGTTCCATACATTACATTGCAGCTAATAGGAAGTCTCTCTAACGAATGAATTGCCTTCGAACGAGGTCATGTGTCCAGGCAGTGAAGGAATTAGCATAATTCATGAAAATATGAGAGGTATTAGAGATGAAATGCAATGATCGTGTGATGGCGGAAGCTGCGAGGACGGGGCGTGAGTCGTGCTTGGGTTGCTCAGTTGGTAGAGCACTTGCCCGCGAAAGGCAAAGGTCCCGAGTTCGAGTCTCGGTCCGGCACACAGTTTTAATCTGCCAGGAAGTTTCGTCGTGTGACATTGTTGGCCGGAATGTCCCAGTCGGGCTCGGCCGCCAAGTGCAAGTCTTACTTCAGTCGGCGCCACATTGGGCGACTTGCGGCCGATGATGTGGATGAAATGATGATGAGGAAAACACAACACCCAGACCCTGAGCGGCGAATCGAACCCGCACACAGTGAATGGGAAGCAAAACGTTACTACCCACCTAAGCAGGAGGGCGGTATTATAGTTAGTGAACTGCTTATGGATGTTGATTCTGACATTATTGGTGTATCAAAGCATCAGTTAAATAATGTGGCGATTCAGAAGCTTCTTTTTTCGGATACAGACTAGCTGGATGTTATTCAAGAAGTTCTTTACTGAGTGAGGGAGTGGCCATGTAAGTAAAAAGCAGTATTCAATATGAGTCTGTAGATGTATCAAGGCACTGCACGGAACAGGTATTTGAATGCAGTGCAGGGTCACTTGAATTTAATGTAACTAAACTCTGAATTATATAATTGTTTATAGATCCCCTAGCTCTGACTTCAGAGCATTTCTGTTCAAGCTAGAGAGAGTTCTGGTTCACTTGTTAGGAAGTACCAAAAATTAGTTGTATGTGGTGTCTTCAATATTAATTTTGTATCTGATTGTGCAAGAAAGAGGATGTTACAAGATCTTGTAAATTCACATGATGAAGGAGAACTGTAGCACAACCATAGACAATATTTTTATTCATTCTGAATTACTAGATGGGCATTCTGTTAGTAAACGAGTGAATAACCTTTCAGTCATGATGCACTGATTTTAACACTAAAAGGATTTAGTACTTAGAAACATGCTATATATAGTTACAAACCACGAAGAAAAGCTAATCCAAAGTCGACAGAGTTTTTTGAACCTCGTTAAGGCACAAGAGTATCAGGATGTTTGTAGCGCTGATAACATAGATGAAAAATGTAATGCTTTCCTTAACACATTTTTCATGCCCCTTGAAAGCTGCTTTCCATCTCAACGTTCAAAACAGTAAAAACAGTAAAAGGCAGCCTGGGTGACTGACTAGTGGGATGAGGATATCATGTGAAACAACGTGGGAATTATATCAAAATGTTAGTAATCTCAATCGCGCTACAGCAGCGCGATACAAACATTACTATGATGTGCTTGAAAATGTTATTAGGAAGGCAAAGAGTAGATGGTACGCAAATGGAATAGCTAATTCACAAGATAAAATTAAAACAACATGGTCAGTCGTGAATGAATTCTGTGGTCGAGGATATGAAGTCAATACATAGTAAAAATGATTCTGTTAGCGCTAAGTCAGACAAATGTGCAATATTTAAAAATCCCTTTTTGAACATAGCTGATGAATTACATATAAACTTAGTTTCTACAGGGAGTCATATAACTCTCTATGGAAACGGCTTTCCAAGACAGGTATCTGAAACACTCCTCCATGATACTGACAGAAGGGGGATTGAGCCAATAATAAAATCACTGGAGACCAAGTGCTCTCATGGATATGGTGAAGTCTCTAGCAGAATTATAAAGTAATGTGCTGCAAATGGTGGCCATGTACTTAGCCATATTTGTAATTTTTCCTTTAGAATAGCCAGATTCCTGAACGATTAAAGTACTCAGTAGTACCCGCTTTATAAAATTGGATAAAAGGTTAATGTATACAATTTTAGATCTATTTCTACTCCATCAGAGTGTGCCAAAGTTATTAAATAGGCTGGTTATGTAAGAATAATTGATCATTTCATTTCACATAATTTGCTGTGAAATTTACAGTTTGGTTCTAGACGTGGTTTAACAATTGAAAAGGCAATATTCTCTTTTCTCTGTGAGTACTGAATGGATTAAACAAAAGGTTTCGAACGCTAGGCATCTTTTTTGATTTAACTAAGGTGTTTGATTTTGTTGATCACAAAATATTGCTCCAGAAGTTGGACCGTTATGGAGTACGGGGAGTAGCTCATAATTGGTTCAACTCTTACTTTAAAATCAGACAGCAAACGATCATTCCCGTCACTGTTGACAATGGCTATGATTTAGGGTCCAAGTGGGGAATGGTAAAGTGGAGGGTAGGGGGGGTAGGGGGGGCGCTCCCCAGTTATCAGTGCTGGGGGCACTCCTGTTCCTCATTTATGTAAATGATATGCTTTCTGCATTACAGGTGATTCTAAAATGTTTCTGATTGCTGATGACATTAGCTTGGTAATAAAGGATGCTGTGTGCAACGTTGGCACTGTTTCAAATATTGCAGTTCAAGACCTAAGTTCATAGTTTATATAAAATAAACCTATGCTAAATCACAGTAAGTCTCTATTTTTACAGATTCTAAGACACTATTCATCAAAACCTGACGTTCTAATTACACAGAATGGGCATGTGAATAGTGAGACTGAATAGTTCAGATTTCTAGGTGTTCAGATAGATAGTAAACTGTCGTGAAAAGGCAATGTTCAGGATCATGTTCAAAGACTTAATGCTGCCATTTTTACTATTGGAACAGTATCTGAAGCAGGTCATTGTTCGACACAAAAAGTAGTCTGTTTTGCGTATTTTCACTCGCTAATGATGTACGGTATTATATTTTGGGGTAACTCTTCCGATTCTCAAAGGCTATGTTTGGCTGAGAAACGGGCGGTTCGGATCATAAGTGATGTGAGTTCGCGTAACTCTTGTCGACCCCTGTTCATTAATCTGACCTTGGCCTCTCGAAAAATGCATATATTCTTCCATGTCGTTCCTTGTCAGGAATATCAGTTTATTGCGAAGAATTAGTAACTTCCACTGAGTTAGTACTAGGCAGAAAACTCATCTACATTTGGATCGCACCTCCTCGATTCTTGTGCAGAAATCCGTGCAGACTTAAGAGTTTCTTCATAGGTCACTCTTCCCATTCTGTCCAGGAGTTCTTAGAAAAATTAAGCTAATTCGTTGGTTACGCTGTTGAATGAGTTCATATAAACTTACAGATTCTCGTCTTTTTAGAATTCATAAAAATTTCATTTTATCTATTATTAGTTTTGTATTGTAATTTCATGTAATGGCACATTCAATGAGCATTGAAATTTGCTCCTAATTTGGTTCTGCGGAACTAGACGTGTAAAACGAAATTAGTTACTAATGAGTCATGAACATATAATGCTGATACCTCTGCTTACAGACTCATAATATGGAGTAATTCCTGCTCTTCCTTTCTTGTACACTGTCGAGTTACATTAAAGTGATCAACTATGAAGAGTCTGAGTAACCAGCTCTAGCAGACGGGGGACTGAGAGGCGTGCAGGGAGTAAGGTGCCGACAGCCACTCAGGATCCAGTGAGATGGCCAGCTGCGCTAGGTTTCTCTACTCACGATCCATGGCGTGACCAGCCCGATAGAGCTAGTCACGCAGATTCTCGTTTGTATTTAAATCTGGGGAGTTTCGTGGCCAGAGGAGTATAGTAATCTCATCCTGGTGCTTTACGAACCAGACACGTACACTGCGAGCTGTGTGACTCACTGCATTCTCCTGCTGGTGGATGCCATAATGCCGAGGAAAAACAAACAGCATTTCGGCGTGGACATGGTCCCCAACGATAAAGCCATACTTGTGTTGATCCATTGCGCCTTCCAAAATGATCACCCAGAGAATGCCTTCTGATGATTGTTGTAGGGAGTCTTCTTGCAGACGTTTCACGCCATACACACCAACGGCCATCTGGTGTGCAAATTCCATACTTCGTTGCCGATGCTCAGAAATGAGCGTGGTTGCATGAGCCAGGCACGTGCTGTGGAGGCCCATATGCAACAACGTTCGCTGAACAGTTATTGAGAAGACGCTGTTGGTACTCTTTTGGTTCATCTGGTGGTCTCAACAGTTGTACGTCTGTTCGTTCATACACATCTCCTCAGACGTCGTTCGCCGGCCGTGGTGGCCGAGCGGTTCTAGGCGCTTCAGTTCGGAACCGTGCGGCTCCTACGGTCGCAGGTTCGAATCCTGCCTCAGGCATGGGTGTGTGTGATGTCCTTAGGTTAGTTAGGTTTGAGTAGTTTTAAGTTTTAGGGGACTGATGACCTCAGATGTTAAATCCCATAGTGCTTAGAGCCATTTTTTCAGACGTCGTTCACCCTTGTCATGTATGTCCTGTGGTGCACGACAGTTCCCTTGCGCCAGTATTGGAAGCGCCATTTTGCCATGCACGGTATCTTGTCACCACAGTGGTACGTGAGCAGTTTACAAACACAGCCGTTTCGGAAATGTTTCTGTCCCTGGCCAGAAAGCCAGTGGTCATGTCCTTCCCAACTTCAGATAAACCGCTCCGATTCCGCATCACAGTTGCGCACTGTTTTCCATGCATACCGACGCGTTTCATATACCCTTCACCGCTAGTGGTGCCACCTTGGTCTGTGAGTAGTTACAGCACGTTCACGTCCACTATAGGCGGTGATCACGTTAATGTGACTGGTCCGTGTATTAATGTTGTGGCCAAATTCTTCTGTTTTGAATTTTAGTGGATCTGAGGGTAGTAGATTTTTGACTTGTCCTCTGCAACCATTTGCTTGACCTAATATTTAAAGTAAATGTGTGTCGCATTCAACTGGAACGAGTTCAAGTATGAAAGACTGTACTGTTACATCGAGGTGAGTGTATACTTCAGTTCCGACTCGTATGCTTCCTCTATGACTCCAACGTCAGATTATTATCATTATTAATATTGCACTAGACTTTGTCTCTTGGATTAGGGCACTCCAATAATTTGTCTGTATAACCGTTATCTACATTGCACTGTTTCTTCAGAAGTATATTGCATATAGACTTCATAGGAAGTTAAAGAACATCTACAAATTTTAGGAAAGTAACGAGTACATGCTCCCATAATTCTTAACGATACCGATGACTTGGGATATCGATTGATTTGAAGATTGAATGTCCAACTGTTCTCTACTACTTGTTTCTCATATTTCTTATTAATAGGTGCTATGAAGGAAAATTTTTGAGTGCAAATACACGGATCCTACGTGATTCCGGATAACAAATAATAACTTAATCATATACTGTTGTTAGAACATGGAGATGTGGTAGCTCAAATTTCTTTGTTAACGTGAGAATAATTTTTTGTATGTTGCTGATTCGGGCTTTGCGTCCAGAACACTGGTGAATCCCTCTTGTGTAATTTGAGCTTAACGCTGCTTTCCAACAGACTGAGTAGATTTAAAATTAAATTAAAACAGTTTAGAGCGCAATAAAATATTTATTGCCATCAGGAGTGTTTTTAATTCAATTTTAATTTTTTATTGAGGCCATCAATATTCTCGACAAGAAACGACCTCAAAAATTAAAAATTTAGGCTTGATTGTTCATTGGTCTAATGTCAGATGAGAGGCAGAGTTTCTGTTTCAATTCATAGCTGTCACAATAAACAGGTAGATGAGATTATGAGTAGTTTCCGAACCAAGCAAATCATAAAAGTGAGTAGTCCCAGCCGTTATTGATATCTTGTAGTTAACCTTTCGGTAGCGAACATAGTTTGGTTAGTTTTGGTCTCCTGGGTGCTGCGGTGTAGGGAGGTGAGCTGCCCCCGGTCACTGCAGGGATGCTGCTCCTTATGGATGGTTTTAGGACTGCCAGCGCATAACTTCACGTAAGGACGGTCACTTCCGTGACACATAATTTGTCACCCAGCCTCAGCCTGGGTCTGATACGCGTCATTGTGCTGCTCAGCTCCGCCATCGACACTACCTATCCTCATCATCAAGTATTCGGACGGCCCACCAAAGGTCATTTTTATGTTCTGTTACCAAAGTTGGAGACATTTACTGTCATGTATACTCTCCGATCCCCATCTTTCTTGTGTGTACCAGTGCCTGTGCTTCAAACTGAATCCATGGATGTGACCGATAACAGTGATCTTCCTTGTCTCTCTGTACGAAACTCTCTAACTAGACATACAGGTTTTTTGACTACCTAAAGAACTTATTCCTCGTAACATTATTATTTTTGAATTCATTTTTCAGTGTAATAGAGAGAAAACGTACATTCTTCTTTGAGTTTGCGTTTTTTTTTACAATAAACTGAATAAAAGTGTCTTTGTGTGCCACACGGCTACAACTATTTTAAATTTAATATATGTGTTTCTTGCAATAAACTGGAGAAAATGTGTTCCCCTCTGTCTTCCTCACAGATATATATGCTTTAATTGTAATGTTTGTTCTAATTTCTGTTTCTTGCTATGGGCTGAACAGAAAGTGCTTTCTCCATGGTCTACCAGTCAGGTGTATTCATTTTAAATTTACTGTGTTTTCTGATTTGTGTATCTCTCAATGGAATAGAGGGAAAGTACGTTCCCCGCTGTCTGCTTCGAAGACGTCAAAATCTAAAGATTATTACTGATGAGTGTACGGAAATTGATAACTTATTTTTTCATTATCGTTAACTAATGTGATCAGTCTTAGACTTAGATTATTGTCTGCTTCGCCGACTCCATTTTGTTCCAAGAATTTTTATAATGTGCTGAACACAAATTGGTCTGTTGTTAGATTGTGTAGTATGCGTTTAGGTACTTGCTTTTATTATTGTTTTGAAGCAAAGTAATTTTAGATCATATAGGAAACGTCTAATCGAACAGCCGCTGAAACGCTTCCTGTCACGTACAAAACAGAAGACATTAGGTGAAATTGATTAAGATGCAAGAGGGAGCAATGAAGGCCGTTGGAAGCTCGCGCTGACACTTCTCGATTGAGCGCTGCATTATGCCAAAGCTTCGTAATCTTCCAGGCGTTATTCCTGTAGGCAGTTCCTGAAATATCGCAGAGAGTGTTGCATGATGTGTATCGGGCAGCTCAAAGTCTTTGCCCTGGTCCGTCTCGGTAGCTGTGTTGTCAGCGCTGCGGGTTTCTAAGTGGAACGGCGCAGGTTCACTTCCCAGCTGGGTCAGAGGTTTTCTCTGCTCAGGGACTTGGTACTGTAATGTCATTACTTTCGTATGACCGCCCCTGGCAGCTGAGTGGTCAGCGAGACGCAATGTCATACCTAACGGCCCGGGTTCGATTCCCGGCTGTGTACGAGATTTTCTCCGCTCAGGGACTGGGTGTTATGTTCTCCTTATCATCATCATTTCATCCCCATCGACACGCAAGTCGCCGAAGTGGCGTCAACTCCAAAGACTTGCACCAGGCGAACGGTCTACCTGACGGGAGGTCCTAGCCACACGGCATTTCTGTTACTTTCGTATCGTCATAACTGTCATTACTACTGAGATGGTTGAACGAGCACGGCCCGAAAGCCAATAAATAGAAAAAAAGGAAAAAAGTTTCTTCACCTAGCCATAGCCAGTCAAAGGCTGCGCCTCTGAAATTCCATTCGAGACAACATTTTTGAACAGAAAAGCACTTTTGGGCAGGATTTGGTGTAGCATGGGCATTTTGATCATAGTTTGAGACGGATAATGCAGATGTGCTGTTGCACATACTTGGTCGAGGTTTCCGTATGATTTTGGTTTAGTCAGTGCTTTTCAATCGCATCACTTCAGCTTCCAGCAAATTGTGTCCCTTCTGAATCATGTTTATACTGGACAAATACTCGCGACAAAGACATGTTAAAGTAGTGACGAAAGCCTACCTCTCTTAGTGAGATTGGAATTTTGTGGCCAAGTGGCAATATTCATTTGAGATAATCACGTCCGTGAACGCCGGTGGTTAATAAACTCACTTTCTCTCAACCAAAGACGTGAAGAACCATTTTATTGTAAAATAAGCTGTCACCCGCGGCTGCACTCGCATATCAGTAGTTTTGTTTTGATGAGTAATAGTAAGTAACGTACGTTAGGTAACATCAGTTGCCCTCAAGTCTCTGCCTATTCGAGGAAGCATAGCTCATGGGGTGCGCCCCATTCTCCTTCCTTCCAAGCTCTCCCAAAGGATTATGCGTCGGCATGTGCACAGTTGCTGCCGAACAGTGCCTATAGAGCGGCATGGGCAGGAGTCCTCATTTATTCATCGTGCTAATGAAGTAGCTATACATTATACAACATGTACATTAAGCAAGAAATACTGTGGAACTATGAATAACACACATTGAGGATTACACATATAACACGTCAGCCTCAGTTGCAAATAGAAAACAATCTTTACCTAGGTTGCAGTCAAATTAATTTGGCCCTTTTCAGAAGGTACTGACACTAAACTATCGCATTCCAAATTTTGTCCACGTCCAGCATAAAACTATAGCACCGTGGTACCCAGTCATAACTCTACATTACTTAGCTGAAGAGAAGCAGCAGGCCCCACTGCGCGGACGAGGTCGGTAGGCCGCGAGAGCTGCACCGGAACTAATCGCAGCGAGCAGTTATGTGCCGAGCATCGCTGATGGTCATGCGCATGCGCGCGTTGAAATATAGATGCTTGGGACCATGAGCCAATTGAACTAGGTGCTCGGCAAAGGTCGAGCCACGCGTGCCATCACCACTTTCCGTGGGTATATGCTCTTTATATCAATCTGAGAGGGCTCTCCCTGTCTGCCCGAGTTATTACATATTAGTTGGTATATATTAATGCGATTCCTAACGTAAAGATAGGTACTGTTAAGCGTCTACTGTATATTTACACGCGCGCATGCGCATGACTATCATCGATGCTCGGTACATAACTGCTCGCTGCGATTAGTTCCGGTGCAGCTCTCGCGGCCTACCGACCTCGTCCGCGCAGTGGGGCCTGCTACTTCTCTTCAGCCCAAGTAATGCAGATTTATGACTGGGTAGTAGGGTGCTTACAGTTTTATACATGACACGGCCAAACCTTGGCATGCAATAGTTTAGTGTCAATAGTTTCTGAAGAAGCCCAAATTATTTTGGATGAAACCTAGGTAGAGAATGTTTTCTATTTGCAACTGAGGCTGACGTGTTACAAGTTTAATTATCACAGTTGCTGACGGGGCTGCACGATGTTAAAAATTCTTACATTGAAGATTGTATAAACATTGTGTTAAGTACTTTGAATCGTATCACGTAGCACATATCAGTCAATAAAAGCATTTACACCGATATGATGAAGATCAAATGCCAAAGAGTAAATAGCTTTATCAAAAAGTAAATATTTCTCCCCAACTCGTGTAATATTCTTCAAATCGATAAGTATCTTTACTGCACAACTTCCAAAGTGGCCTCAGGGTTCAAGCTACCTCCATAGCAAATTTCATCAAAATCAGTTCAGCTGGTTGGTAGTGACAACATAATAGATAAAGTTACTTTCATATTTACAATTTTAGTACGGATAAAAATGTCACGATATCTTTTTTTTCGTAATCCGATTTTGATGAAATAAAGACTGCACAGTTCCCCAAGCTATGCTTGTAAGTAGGCTGTTTAGGTTTATATGCCGGCCGGGGTGGCCGAGCGGTTCTAGGCGCTACAGTCCGAAACCGCGCGACCGCTACGGTCGCAGGATTGAATCCTGCCTCGGGCATATATGTGTGTGATGTCCTTAGGTTAGTTAGATTTAAGTAGTTCTAATTTATAGCTGACTGATGACCTCAGAAGTTAAGTCCCATAGTGCTCAGAGCCATTTTTTTAGGTTTTTATGTTGGTAACGCCATGTAGCGCTGTGTATGAAAATCACTGTCTGCGCTGTGTTCAGTCTGTGACTGGTTGGCATCGTTGAAATATTCGCTATTGTAGTGTTGGGCAGGGATGTGAACAGCGCGTAGTGTTGTGCAGTGGGAGGTGAGCCGCCAACAGTGGTGGATGTGGGGAGAGAGATGGCAGAGTTTTGAGAGCGGACGATCTGGACGTGTGTCCGTTAGAAAAAGGAAATTTGTAAGACTGGATGTCAATGTGTTTTGGACACTATTAAGGTAAATAAATTGTTCGTTCTCCATCAAAATCTTTCATTTTCTAACTATGACTATCAGTAGTTATTGCCTTCAGTAGTTAGAATCTTTTATTTAGCTGGCAGTATTGGCGCTCGCTGTATTGCAGTAGTTCGAGTAACGAAGATTTTTGTGAGATAAGTGATTCATGAGAGGTATAGGTTATTGTTTGTCAGGGCCATTCTTTTGTAGGGATTATTAAAAAATTGCGTTGTGCTAAAAATATTATGTGTAAGTTTAGTGTTGATCAGAATAATTAAAGAGAGAAATGTCTGAGTACGTTCAGTTTTGCTCAGCTGTTTGAAAATCAAATAACGTAGAGGTTTACCGGCACTGTCATTCATAAATTTTTCTAAGGGGATGTTTTATGCTCAAGTTACCTGAGGAAACCCCATGACAATTCGTCTAGTAGTTTTGGAGAAGTGTGTTCAAACAGTTACAGAGAGAGAAATTTTATTACTGGCGTAGATTTTCTGATCATTTTATATACAGACGTTTTTCAAAATTGTTGTGTCAGTTATAATCAGCCAGATGGAGGCATCTAGCGTGTACAGTATTTGTGAGCATTGGAGTATCTTTCATAAAACAATTTGGTGTTCGCCTTTTCGCTACACTAAGTGGTTTCCCTTGTCCGAATTTACACCAATGTGCCTTTGGGTACTTGCCCTCGTACTGGGTTTCCTTATGATACCTGGTTCTATTTTACAGTTTCACCACATTAATGAGCGCCTTTTTTACTTCTCCACGCGTTATACTGCTGTGTTTCGTGATACCTACAGCTCTCAAGTAACTCACCGAGTCGGAGATTACTGATGCATCCAGTTCGGAGCAACGATATCGCCAGATCAGTCTCTTCAACGTAAGTTTCGCCCCGTTTGTTAGGAGTTGAAAGTTCTTATTCTGTGTGCCTAATGTCATAGCATACAGGTTGCGAATGTCAACATTTAATTCTACGTAGATGCTCCGCAAACCACCGTACGACGCATGGCTGAAGGTACCAAGTACCACTACCCGTCATTTCTTCTCCTGTTCCAATCGAAAAAGAACAAGCCTCTGTGTGAGCCCTAATTTCTCGCTTGTTACCTTCGCAGTCCTTACGTGAAATGTACACTGGCGTCAGCGGTCTCAAAATCCAGTTATCTAAATTTCTGCAGTAGTGTCTCGCAAAAAGAGCGTCGTCTTCTTTCCAGAGATTACTATTTCACCCCCTCAGGGGACTCAGCATTTATGTGCTGGGTACGGGCTTGGCGAACCCGGGATCCCCGAGCTGGGGACTGGTGTGCGCCGCCAGTCCTCTGACACCGTAAGTTCTGGGCATGCTTCAGCGACCACCGTGTGGCGCAACGGTGGAACGTTGTGTGTCGCAGGGACCGGGGATCTTGGCTTGATTGCCTGGATCGCGAGGATGGTACATACCTCTCTAAAAAACCCTTCAATCTTAAGGTGTGCTGCGCGCCGATAAGATGCATGGCTGTTGAGGTGGAACAGTCGCTAGCGGGCGACCTCTGAGGAACCTGCCGCACCTCAGTTGTATAAGGCTTACCCAGGCATGCGGGGCTCTGTCTGGGCTGACGTTTCGTTCCCTAGCTGCTCGTGGGACGCACATGGCAACCACGTATTTCCCTTCACCAACTTCGCAATCAGTCAAGCGCATGAGGGAGGCTAGTCCTCCAGATATGCAGATGGAAAAGAGTAACAGGGCTCATGGAGTCGTAAATGACAATGTTTTCATCGTGATTAAGAGGAAGGAGGGCTCATTTGAAAAAGTGTCTCCTTTCTACATACATAAAGGTTTAGAAGGACTCGCAGGTACACTGAAATCTATCAAACGCCTGAGGAATGGTACCCTGTTAGTTGAGACTACTAGGGCATCGCAAGTGGAGCTGCTTCGGAAGTCACCCAAGTTAGGCGAGTATGATATTACTGTCGAGTTGCACAATTCCCTCAACTCCAGTAAAGGCGTTGTCACCTGCCGTGGTTTAATGGATATCGATGTCGACGAGCTGAAGCACGAATGGGCAACACAGGGGATTGTAGACGTGGAACAATGGACACGTAGGAATAATGGAGTTATTGAGAAATCTGCCACTTTCATTGTGACTTTCAATTCGCCTGTCTTACCTGAATACGTTCTGGCTGGTTTCCTCCGACTTAGGGTTCGGCCTTATATACCTAATCCTATGCGCTGTTTCAAATGTCAGCGATTTGGCCATACGACAATGAGTTGTGGGGGTGAACCAACCTGCGGTATCTGTGGCAAGGCAGCTCATGAAGCTGGGACCAACTGCACATCTCCAGCGCTGTGTATAAACTGCTCTGGGAGCCATCCCGTCTGGAGCAGAGACTGCCCCGTCTTTGCGGAAGAACGAAAAACTCAGGAGATCAAGGTGACAAAGAGGCTACCTTATGTGGAAGCCAAAAAAGAGGATAGGGCTACAAAACCCCCTGTCTTTGCCACATCCTATGCCTCCTTGGTGCACAACCGTGCGTCGCGAGTAGACGCTTCGACGCAGACCATGTCCAGCGTCGCAGTATCCTCCACCAATACCTGTACCTGCGTTTGTACCTGCCAGAGCACTCCCACTCACGATATAGCTATTCAGGCTGCTCCGCCTGCACCCACCGCTATTGCAGAGAAAGCTCCAGTGAAGCCTTCGAAGGCCCTCCAGAAACAGAGTGCCTCTCCACTTCCCCCATCCCCAGCTTCCACAAAGAAAACGGGACCAGGGAAAGGGGCACGGCGTTTGACGTCAAACCTGCCAAAGGCACCATCGGATGTCGTCATGGCATCCCTGACTGATGAGGAGGACATCGTCATGGATTTTGATACCTCTTCCCCAGAACCTGGCAGCCCCTCTGCTGCCACTCGCTCTACAAGTGCCTCACCAGCGCGGAGCAAAGACAGGGGGAAATCTAAACCGAAACGCTGATATGGCTCCCATACTTCAGTGGAATCTGAATGGAGTCAGACCTCGCCTTGCAGAATTGCGGCTGTTAGTACAGGCAAACCCCATTTGCATCTCTTTGCGAGAGACACATTTTAAAGAGACTGACACGCCTGTACTTGCAGGATATCACATGTACAGGAAAGACAACCTGACTGGTAATAGGGCTCAGGGTGGGGTGGCAGTGTTCATTAAGGACACATTCCACTCCTCACCTGTGACCTTAACCACAACGCTACAAGCGGTTGCAGCTCGGATCCTGGCCCAGGTTCATGTTACAGTGTGCTCCTTGTATTTACCACCCGCTGAGCTCATTGACAGCGAAGCCCTCGCACGGCTCATTGATCAGCTACCCCGTCCCTTTCTCATTTTAGGAGACTTTAATGCTCATAATGCATTATGGGGTTCCAACAAAACCTGCCCCAGAGGCCAAATGATTGAGCAGTTGCTCAGGACTTCCGACACCATACTGCTGAACACAGGTCAGGCCACGCATTTTAGCACCGCTTCAGGTTCGTCTTCTGCCATAGACCTCTCTATTTGTTCGCCTGTGCCGGCGGACATTGCTCAGTGGGTCGTCGACGACGACCTTCATGCCAGCGACCATTACCCTATCTGGCTCCATCTGCCAGTTGAAATGGGTCGTGTCGCACAGCCGCCGAAATGGTTGTTCCGGAAGGGAAACTGGACGCTCTACCGGCAGTTGGCTGTTTTTGAACGGTGTGAAGGCGTCCAGGATTGGGTGGATCACATTACGGCGGTGATGCACCATGCCGCTGATGTATCCATACCAAAGTCAAAGGGAACACCTGTGAGGCAGCCTGTCCCTTGGTGGAATGACGACTGTCGTACCGCCATCAGAGACAGGCGGGCGGCTTTGAGGAGATTCCGTCGGTGCCCCACTGCTGCGCATCTGGCAACTTTCCGGATAGCACGGGTGCGGGCGAGGAAAATCGTTAGGGAGAGTAAACGGAGGTCTTGGCGTGAGTTCCTGAACTCCATCAATAGGTCCACATCTTCAAGCAAAGTATGGGAAGCCATTAGCAGGATGTCAAGGCGATACTCGCGACCGCCACTAGCCGCTATACGTGAGCGGGGGTGTCTCCTAACGTCTCCGAGAGACATCGCCCGGGCGTTGGCAGAATCTTTTCAAACTATTACGGCCGATTCTAGCCAGGACCCCGAACTTCTGCGCTATCGGGGTACACAGGAGAGGGCTGGTTTTGATTTCCGTTCACAGAACGCTGAGGAATACAACCAGCCTTTCTCTTTGTGGGAGTTGGACTCTGCACTGTCCATATCTCGGGATACCGCACCTGGTCCAGACCTGATATCGTATAGCATGCTGCAGCAGTTGGATCTGCGGTCAAAGGAAGTCCTCCTTCAACTTTTTAATGAAATTTGGAAGACAGGCGACTTTCCTAGTTCGTGGAAAGAATCGATTTTAATTCCGCTTTTAAAACCAGGGAAGGATCGGACCGAACCCAGTAGCTACCGTAGCATTAGTCTCACGAGCTGCGTCGGAAAGACATTTGAGCGTATGGTCAATAGGCGCCTGGTGTGGGTTCTCGAATCTAGATCCTTACTTACCCGCTGCCAGTGTGGATTCAGGAGGTATCATTCCACCCTAGATAACCTGATCCTACTCGAAACAGCGATACAAGATGTTTTCCTACGTAAGCAACACCTTATCGGGGTTTTCTTCGACCTGGAGAAGGCGTACGATACTACTTGGAGGCATACCATTTTGCGGCAGCTTTATGAGTGGGGTTTCCGTGGGCGTTTACCCACACTCATCCGATCCTTTCTGTCGGACAGGTATTTTAAGTATAAGGTTGGGAATGTCCTGTCTGACCGTTTTAAGCAGGAGAATGGTGTCCCTCAAGGAAGTGTTCTCAGTGTGACAGCTTTCGCAATTGCCATCAATAGTATTGCGTCCACAGTACGACGGCCCGTGCAGTGCTCCTTGTTTGTGGACGATTTCTCCATTTTCTGTGCGTCTTCCTCCGTCACAGCTGCTACACGCCAATTACAGCTGACACTCGTGCGATTGGAGGAATGGTCTAAGACCACGGGCTTTAAATTCTCTTTGGAGAAGACCATTTGTGTAGATTTTAACCGTTCCCGTTCTCTTTTTAATCTCCCTGTTTTAAAACTTGGAGACACTGTTCTCCCCTTTATGGAAAAAGTGAAATATCTCGGGCTTATTTTTGATGAGAAGCTCACATGGTTGCCACACTTAAAGGATCTAAAGGTCCGCTGTTTCAAGGCTTTAAACGTCCTTAAATACGTCAGTCATAGATCCTGGGGCGCTGGCAGGGCACGTCTGCTCCAACTTTATAAGGCCTTTGTGCGACCTCGAATGGAATACGGATGTCAAGCTTATGGCTCTGCAAGACCTTCCTACCTCAAAATGTTGGATGTGATTCACCATGAGGGTATTAGGCTTTCAACGGGGGCTTATCGCACGAGTCCGGTTGCTAGTCTGTGTGTCGAGGCGTGAGAGCCTCCGCTGTCCTTTCGGCGTCTTCTCCTCGTGGTACGGCACGTGTACAGGGCCAAGTCCACTCCTCTTTCATTGGCGTCCGACACTTTTTCCCAGCCGGCACTGGCACGTCTCTTCCACCACCGTCCGGCGGCAACAAAGCCGTTTGGCATCCGTGCACAGGAGAGTCTCGAGTCGGTACACCTGGAGGGCATTAAGGTCCTCCACCAGGGATGGAGTAGGGGATCTCCCTGGCGACTACAAAGGCCAAGATTACTTCTTGATCTGGCTGCTTACAGGAAGTATTGTACCCCGGACCACCTTTTTAAAATTAAACTTACTGAGATTTTAGAACGCCATTCCGATTTTACTACTGTTTACACGGATGGTTCTAAACAGGGGGATTTTATGGGCTGCTCTGCTGTGTTTCCCGATACTGTCCATCGGATAGGGCTCCCAGAGCAGTTCTCAGTTTACTATGCAGAACTGTTTGCCATTCTGCAAGCATTAGAGCATATGCGCCGACATCGTGGCACGAAATTCATCATCTGCTCCGATTCCCAAAGTGCTCTACACGCTCTTGAACAAATGTACCCAGCAGATCGGATGGTGCAAGAGGTGCAAGACGCACTCCTGCTCTTGCAACAGCAGGGTAACGATGTGATTTTCTGCTGGGTTCCAGGGCACATAGGGATTCCTGGAAATGAACTTGCAGATGCGGCTGCCAAGGAGGCTTGCTCCATCCCACCTCCTGCTCGCTGTTCCGTCCCCCTGCAGGCCATTACGTCTTTCGTGACTCGGAAGGTCATGCGTTGGTGGGAGGCTCAGTGGCTGGACGTGAGGGATAATAAGTTGCGAGCGGTGAAGGATTCTGTCCGACCGTGGCTCACCTCCTTCCGACAACGACGCGCTGAGGAAGTAGCCCTTACACGGCTTAGAATAGGACATTGTCCTTTGACACATGGTTTTCTGTTACGTCGTGAGGAGCCACCAACGTGTCAGACATGTGGGACACAGTTGTCGATACGGCATATTTTAACTGAGTGTGTTTTATATGCGGGTTTGAGGGAAGATTTCAGTTTCCCACCAGACCTACCCTCTCTTTTAACTAATAATGAGGCGAGTGTCGCTAGAGTTTTACGTTTTTGTGTGATGTCTGGCCTTCTTCCCAAAATATTGGGATTGCAGTCTTAATGTGCTTTCCAGTGGTTTGGTCACCCATTATTTGTAAGTGGTCACTCAGCCACCGTTACTTATTTTTCCCTGTTTGTACTGCTATTTTGTTTTTAGTTTTATCTCCGTGTTTTGATGTGCTGTGTCCAATCTTGCAATTTGAACAATACCACTTCTCTCACGATTCGGCTCTGAATTGAACTTTTGGGAACGGGCGCTGTAACCTCGCTGTTGTGCGCCCTAAAACACTAATCATCATCATCATCATCATCATCACTATTTCACTTCACGAAGCATTTCCGTAATACTTGCGGGCTGATCGAACCTATCACTCACAAATCCAGCAGCAGACGCCTGATTTGCTTCGATGTCTTCCTTCAATCCAACCTCGTGGGGATCCCAGTCATTCACGCAGTACTTAAGAATAGGTCGCGCTAGTGTTCATACGCCTTCTTCTTCACACTTTCCCAAAGTACTCGCAATAAAACAAAGTCAATCACACGTCTTCCCTGTTACCAACATGACGTGCTCATTCCAGTTCATATCGGTCATTGTGTATGAGGTATCGGCCAAAGATCGAGGTGCCATACCAAAATCGACGAGTAGCATCGATGCCACAGAAGTTAGCTATGCACCGCTATCCGCACCGACCAATGTGAGGCGCTGGTGGAGCCAGACCTCCGATCAAGAAGACAACATCGACTAATTAGGGCTCATGTGTCACCCACTTCTTACGAGAAACTGAAGTTTCCAACAAGAAGGACTTTGTACTTCGAGTACAGATTTTAGCAAACGTGTCCATCAAGTGAAGCTATAATATTCAGTTATAAATATTCGGCTCATTCCTGTGGTTATGAAGTGTATAAAGTACACCTTTTTATCCATCTTGTAATAAAGTGATCTAACATTTCATACGAGAGCTATTCTGGTAATGTTTTATTTGCAACAGTTTGCTACATCTTACAGCTACTTGTCGACTTGGACATCAGTCGTAGCGTTGTACAAACTTTGCAACACCCTTGTAATAGCAGGCAGCCGCCTGTGCATCCTACCACTTCCCTACACTGGCCTGCAGTTCGTTGTCTGCGCCAAAATGTTGTATTCATAGCCAGCGGTTCACGTGAGTGTAGACGAACATCAGAAGGAGCCAAGTCTGTGCTGCATGGTGGGTGATCAAACACATCCTATCTAGAATGAGATTTTCACTCTGCAGCGGAGTGTGCGCTGATATGAAACTTCCTGGAAGATTAAAACTGTGTGCGCCGACCGAGACTCGAACTCGGGACCTTTCCAGAGGTCCAGAGTTCGAGTCTTGGTCGGCGCACACAGTTTTAATCTGTCAGGAAGTTTCATATCAGAGCACACTCCGCTGCAGAGTGAAAATCTCATTCTGGAAACATCCCCCAGGCTGTGGCTAAGCCATGTCTCCTTTCTTTCAGGAGTGCTATTTCTGCAAGGTTCGCAGAAGAGTTTCTGTAAAGTTTGGAACGTAGAAGACGAGATACTGGCAGAAGTAAAGCTGTGAGGGCCGGGCGTGAGTCGTGCTTCGGTAGCTCAGATGGTAGAGCACTTGCCCGCGGAAGGCAAAGGTCCGGAGTTCTAGTCTCGGTCGGCGCACACAGTTTTAATCTGCCAGGAAGTTTCACATGTTATCTAAAACGATGCAGTGGCGTCTTCATTACCCCGCAGTGTGCGGCCGCGGTGTGGTGAAGAAGAGAAGGAGTGGTAGGTAATTTATGTAGGGATCTACGTAATCGGGCGAAACGTTTCTGTGGTCACTCATACTTGGCGGGGACACCATTCTTTACGCGCGTCTTTACGCGCTTACTGTGTGCTCATAACTGAAAAGAGGGACGTGACACGATCCAGAGGCGTACTACAGACACTGCTCGACACATCTGTGCAAATTTTCATCGGATTTTCACTGTCGTTTCCATTTCGTGTCCTATCTCATGCTACTTTCCGAACAGAACTCATAGTTCCACCCAGCCGTCTCCCACATCAATCAAACAAGCCACAGTTATGACCGGACTATTGTAGTTTCTTCAGATCATAAGTGTAGCCCGAGTTTTATCTACAATTTGTAATTCAGTACAAAGTCATGCATTGACGTACAAGCATTACTGGTAAAAACCCATGAATATGCTTATTTCAGAAACTTTTGGATGAAATTCCTCGTTTTGCTTGTGAAAGTACTACTGTCATCTTAAGAATTTAAGAGTCACATTGTGATAATTCAATTAGCAGATCCACTTTTCAGCATAACAAATAATAGCTGGGGAAAATTGTTTTCACTGCACACCCTTGAGCGCGCTCGTCGCTGATTGGTAGTTTCTGAACTGCGGTTATCTGGAAAATTTAACTCAATTCGACGTCCTTTACTCTTTCGTACCCCTAACGTAACTTTCCTATGAAATTCTGTAAAAGAATCGACAGTTTTCACACTGTTTGCATGGCTCTAACTAAAAAAACATGAACTCTTCGAAGGTGAAAATTGTAGAATCATAAGAGTGTTTCGTGCTGAACACTTTGATGAAAAGGTCCCGGGTTCGAGTCTCGGTCCGGCACACAGTTTTAATCTGCCACGAAGTTTCAGTCCGCTGCAGAGTGAAAATCTCATATTGGAAACATCCGCCAGGCTGTGGCTAACCCATGTCTCCGCAATACCCTTTCTTTCAGGAGTGCCAGTTCTGCAAGGTTCGCAGGAGAGCTTCTGTGAAGTTTGGAAGGTAGGAGACGAGGTACTGACAGAAGTAAAGCTGTGAGGACGGGGCGTGCGTATTGCTTGGATAGCTCAGTTGGTAGAGCAGTTTCCCGCGAAAGGCAAAAGTCCCGAGTTCAGGTCTCGGTCTAGCACAGAGTTTTAATCTGCCATGAAGTTTCACTTTGATAAAAAAACTTTATCACATTAGTTCTCACGTTGACTTTATTATAATTTTTTGTCAAGACCAGTTAGTTACATTCTTCTGTACTAGCCCATACTTCGAATCTGTGCACTGACTAATTATCTTACTTTGATGCTTGAAAGTTTAAGTACTCATTAACAACATACTGTATAAATGTAGGCTACGGTTATGACATTTCTGCCATAAGTTTTTATTCTAGAAATATTTACGTCTGATAGTTACAATTAAGGCTACTTTTTTATAGTTAATCAGCATGTATTTTCCTTCTTGTTGACAGTACTTCAGTGTCTGTAACCTACTTTCCTCCAAATAGCACCCAGCGAAATTTCAAAAACCTTTCGCCTTCTAATTCATATAGATTTTTTGTGCATAAAATAAACATGTCAGAAAATTTAATTCACGGGAAATTCAGTTCAAATGTATATTTGATTGATAACTGATCTCTGTTGTTGCTAATACATTACACTTGCATAATCTTCTTGGTTTATATGTTCCTCATTTTCTCTCTTCCTTTTCTGTTCCTCCTTGTTATTATGGCGCCTTTGATTGTCTCAAGGACCCACCTTTCAGCTTCAGCAACCCTCATGGAATCAATTGCCAACATTGATTGTCTCGTGTTAAACACAGAATATATTCCTAGCGCCACTACAACTGCATACCTGCTGACTGTCTTATATTAAGAAAAAATACAGGCGTAACAAATTTCGAGAATGACAAAAGAACAGCAGCTCAAACTACAGAAAAGTATATAAAGAAAGCAACGTTCAAAACTAAATATATACAAGGGAAACATAAGAGCAAAGCAATGCGTATCTTGTAACTGGACCGTCAACTTGGAAAACAGTTGCGTAGCGTACGTTTCTCGAACTGGAGTCTAATTACAACGTAGATGTAAAAAGGCAGTGGAAACAAGGGTATGGACGCGCACCGAGAGATTTGATACTTAATTCTTAAACAACTTCCTGATATCCATTTCAGTTACTTTGACCACCATTTTGTTCAAAGTGCTCTGAACATCAATTTAAGGCAAAAAACAGTAAATCTGTATTTTGAAGTGCATACGCAGGCAAGTTACTTTGACATCATGTTCTCTCTCTCCTTCCTGTATAAACGCAGAGCGCACTTGCTGGATAAACTCATTTTAATTAATTCAGGCTATTGATTTCCAGTTCCGCGAGCCCTTCTTCCCGAATACTGCTCCGCAGCAGGGCTCCGCCCAAGGGCAGCTAGCCGCTGCTGCAGGAAACCCAGGACGGAAGCGGAGCCCCTAAATTCGGAGCGCGCCGCGGAGGCCTTTAGCGCCTCTTCGCCGCCGCAAACGACCCGCGACGGCGCAAATCGACCGGCGATGCGACGCTCCATCGGGCAGCGGTCGCGTTACGCCCCGCTGTCGAATAAAACTTCACTGCCGGGCCACGAAGCGGCACGGAATGGCCCTCACCTGTGCTCGGGGGGGAGGAGGAACAGCAAGAAGAACGACGACGCTAAGTATTGTGTTCCACCAGGAAAGCCGGAGAGCTCCGCTGCTCATGCTCCTCGTGAAAGACAGACTTTCAAAAGAAAGAGACTGTTCTACAGGTATACAGCATCGTCAGAGATGGCTGGCAAAGTACTGCGGTAAACAAAAAATCAAACCACGGTACCTCATACCACGATATACCGGGTGATTATAATTAAACTTTCCCTATTTAACACGTTATGATGCGGAAACTAATTACCGTACGAGAAACAAACTTGGTAGCAATAGTGTCAAGGATACAGGAAAGAGAAATAATGCACAATAAATTCAATTTTAATGTGCTGCTACGGTACATCATACCATTACATACCGAAACCATTACTGCTACAAATGGGGCTCCATATGGCACCCATCAGTTTCTAGAAGTCTGAATGCGCAGGATTGCATTCTCCACAACGGAACGAAGCATATCCGTAATTGTGCTGACTACCTCTCTTCATATTGCAGCGTTTAAGTTTAGCACATGAGTGAATGTTCCCCTGGTAAACCCTGTCCTTCAGGTAGCCTCACATCCAGAAATCACAGGTACTGAGATCAGGTGATCGTGCCGGCCAAGATTTTTGGAAACGATCGGCTGATAATTCGACTGTTTCCAAATGTGTTTCGCAGAAGCAGGTGAACTTCAACAGCGATGTGTGGTGGGGCTCCATCTTGCATCAAAGCTGTTGAGTTCAATGCGTCTCTCTCCTGTAGGGCGGTTACGACATTCTGGAGAAGCATATCGCAGTAATGCTAGCCAGTCACACTGCACCTCTTTGGTCCTTGAGCGCCAACCTGTTCATAAAAGAATGGGCCAATGATGAATGTAGCCGAGAAGCTACACCATACGGTGACACGTTCATCATACAGAGGATCTTCATGCACATTGACTGGTGGTGAAGATCCCCACACTCGGGAGTTCTGTGTGTTCCCCTCACCCATCAGAGAAAAATGAGGTAACGTCTCTCCATAGGATGGTTCAGGGACAGCCCTCGTCAACTCCAATCCTTGCGAGAAAGTGTAGAGTGAAGTCCACACATCGTTGTGCAAACTGCTGTACGATAGCGATCTTGTACGGATACCATTTGAGAATGGTGTGAAGCACCTTCCGTACAGTGGGCCACGGGATGTTCAACTATCGTGACACAGTACGCGCACTGCCTGACGATCGGGAATTGCACGCAGCGTTGCCAACAGCGATTTCATTAACCACCTGTGGTGCAACCGGTCGTCGGTCTCTTCCCAGAGGGACGCCAAGTTCTCCATTTGATTTGGACTTCTTCATTATGCTCCGCACAGCCGGTGGAGAAAAAGGACCCTTCCGTAATTCTATCAGCCAGCGATATTCTCGAAGTGCAGCTTCAGCATTACTGTTGTTTTGTTAATAGAGCTTCAGCAATAATGCCCCACTCCTTTTGTCCAACCTCATGTGACACGTCAACAAGAAGTCTGCGACTGCCCAGGTGTATGAGACTATGAATCACGAAGACTGATCACGGCACATGCTGACCATAGTTGGAACTGGACGGTGGCGTTTTGACGCATGGAAATCATGCACCCCATACTCTGCACATTAAAGCTACCAACGTTGGTCCTCGTAAAGTAGATTAGTTTCTGCGTTGTAATGTGCTAAATAGGGAAGTTTAATTATAACTACCTGGTATACATCTGATTTAGTGCTGGCAGTTATCATTTGCAATTTACTGCTTGATTACATAACTTGCTAAAAATGTAAGCACCGGGCATCATCCATTAGTACGTGTACCTATGGAGCATTTAAAGCGGAACAGCCACAAAAAAAAAAAAAAAAAAAACAAAAAAAAAACTCATCGTAGAAAGGGCAGATGTCAGACTAAGATTCACCGTAAGACCCCTCAAGAAATGTAGATCATCCACGAAGGAGTTAGCTTATAAAATCCATGATCGGCAGAGATTTGAATACTAGATATTTACCCACAGCTACACTCATGTATGGATATGTCACGTATATTATATATATATATCTCCTCGTCCGCCCACTCTCAGTCCAACTACTCTTCCTCTCTCTTTTGATGTGTCTATCTTCTCTTCCCATTTCATTCTTCAATGTGTCAGTACATCTCCTCCTCCCCCTTTCGCTTTCCATCTCTTCCGACCCCTATATCTGACCTGCTCCTCCCTCTCTCTGCCCATCTCCTCCTGCTCTCCTAATCCCCTCCGTCTCTCTGCCCATATCCACCTCTCCTTCCTTTTCCAGCTGCCCACTGCCCCTTTCCATCTGACTCATTCTTGGTACTCCATAAGTTTTCTACTAATACTGTAGGTTGGATTTTCTGCACAATTAACCTCTGGGCATTAGTGAGGTTTTTGTTTTATGGAACTTGGCATACTTTCGTACGATGATAAAAAGACAGATGAATCTACCGTTACAACGACGTGCTATACAGAAGGTATTAGAGATCCTTAAATACGTCACGCAACACAACTTCAGTCTCAACATAGTCAACCAAATGTATGATAATCACAACAAACCAGTATATATATATATATATATATATATATATATATATATATATATATATATATAAAGATACATAACCACTTAAAATTAACAGGGGGGAAGCCAACAACGCAGAAAAATATGTATGAATTATAGCAAACAAATTTAACACATTAGTAAAGAACGCCACAGTAGGATTTTCATATGACAATGTACACAACCTAACAACAAAAATCCACTTCCGAAAAACGAAACTACCAGTGCGCACATACCTAGGTGTATATAAAATTAATAGTAATGATTGCAAAAAGTTCTAGATAGGACAAACAGGCAAAAATTTGAAAGTTAGATACAGAGAACATACCAGAAACAGTTACACAAACCCATCAACAGCATTGAACCACATACAGCCAGAATGCCACAATGTAAATCAGATCGGAAATGAAATGCAAATTCTGCACATAAGACCAAAGGGCCCAAAAATGAAATATTTGAAAGAAATGAAATTCTACATATACGCAAGCAAGTGTCCAGACAAAATTCTTAGCAAACAAACAAACAAACTTTAAACATGGACATTATACTGACAAATTTATTGAAATTATAGAACACAATAATGAATAAAATAAATTTAAAGGCAAAGAGAACACCAGCGAAAATTAGCAAAGAATTTACTACTACGACACAAATCATATAAACATATAATATCGCTGACTTAGCTGTGAATTTAAGGTGTTAAGCTTACGAAAAATATTAAATAAGCTTTATCGTATGTTGCTCAGCAACAAATTCCACTGCTGAGTCATTACATATCTACAATTTAGTCTGCACTGCACCTACGATATGCAGCCTTACAAGATACTAGACAGCGACAGCGTTAGCGATGTGTTTTGAAAGTAATAAGTGCAACTCAGTACACAAAACTGTTATTGGTTACAAACAGCCACAGATACAAGTACAAGCATAAACAATTCCGTATGTTTGCAAATAGCTTGGTAATGGCTGTCAAGCCGAAATAAGCTTAAAGCATCGAACAATAGCATCGTAATAAAAAGTGTTTGAATGTTGCAGCGATTTGGCGTTCTAGATATATAGTGTCCTTAAACGACAAGTGCAACGTTGCAAACCCGAGAAATTCAAAATATTCTTGGAGGGAAAAAAATCAAACCTCCAAGAAGTATAATGAACCAAGAAAGACTGAGAGGACCATCTTACAGGAACCCCTCCGGAAAAAATTTAGATTTCTAAATAACTGGCAGAGGATGCAGGTAACTTCATATTATTTAGTATTTTTGTCCCTTAAGTTAAATCAGTTTTATCACTGTGTAAATCTATGTTGATAATTCTGTTCCTATAGTAGATGCAGAATGAAGTGCGTCTGAAATCTTGTTGATGATGAAGTGAAATTATTTAACAATTTGTACGTTCTTAAAACAAAGGATGAACGAGATATTTTTTTCAAGGGCTTAAATGATGCAGTAAATGTAGAGCGGGTACTATTACGACAGGGGTAAAGAAAAGACGACACAAATAATACATTTAAATATCATGTGTTAATGGGTAGTGAACGGAATGAGGTAGGCTTTAAGTAATTCCTTACCCTATATACTGTGACAGTAAAGTGAATTAGACGACTAAGGAATTTGCAGCTGAAGGGATAAAGCCCAAGAGACAACAGAGGTAAATATATCAGTTTTTCCTTTTCTTGTGCCTGCAAAAATTAAAAATAATGAACACAGAAACTCATCCCCATCTAAAGAAACTCACTATACTCGAAAGGTGCATATGTATCTAAGTACTGATTTAAATCTCAAAATTATGTCTGACGTTTATAGGCAAAATATATTGGTATGAAACGTTCGGGAAGATTTCAGTTAGATTACATATTGGTCAAGCTGAATTCCGAAATCAGATACTGGATTTTAAGGCATGCCAGAGACAGATATGGACTCATATCATAATTTTGTAATGACGAAGGGGAGGATTAAGTTTAGGAGACTAGTCGGGAAGAATCATTGATCAAATAAGTGGGATCCGGAAGTACTAATAAGATAAGCTTCAAGCTGTCTGAAGCTATATGTACTGCGATAAATAGAAGCCCAGTAGGCAGTTCAGTTGAAGAGGAATGGACGTCTCTAAAGAGAAAAATCACGAAGTTGGAAAGAAAAACAAAGGTTCAAAGAAGGTAACTACGAATAAACCATGGGTAACAGACGAAATACATAGTTGATACAGGAAAAAAGTAATACAAAAATTTCATCAGCTGAATATGAACAGTGATCCAATAGTGTCAAATGTTCTTTATTCCAGTCTTTGATCACAATATCAATTCCTTTGACTATGACCGGTTTCATTCCGTAATGACCATCCTCAGATCTTTTCTACACCATGTACTGAAGTGATAATGCCATAATGGCATCGTCAAAACATATAAATACAGTAAGCACAGCATATTTATATGTTTTGACGATGTCACTCTGGCCTTATCACTTTAGGACATAGTGTAGAAAAGATCTGAGGATGGTCATTACAGACTGAAACCGGTAGTCGTCAAAAGAATGGATATTGTGATCGAAGACTGGAGTAAAAACATTTAACAAAAACATTTAATACAAAAATGTTCAGGGAAATTCGTAAAAGAAATGGTTCTCGGAAGGTCTGACTCAGCATATAGAAAAATCCAAACAACTTTCGAAGAATTAAAAGCAAGGGCGGTAACAAACACTAACATTCAGAATGCAAAAGGAGTGCCACTGTTAAATGCAGAGCAGAGAGCGGACAGATGGAAAGAGTACGTTGAGAGTGTCTATGAGGGAGTGAACTTATCTGATGACGTGATGGAAGAAGTCGCTACTGAAGAGATAAGGGATCCAGTATTAAAATCAGAATTTAGAACTTTTGAAGACTTAGTGAAGTAAGGCACAAGAAGTCATTCTCATTATCCCAATGGCCTTGTCAAAGAGAGCGGAGGAGCGGACAAAGTTTCACGGCACCCTCTTGTCCTTGGGGTTAGGGACTGCCCCTAAAGGTGGCAGAATCAACGATGATGGACGCCATGAGGATGCAGAAGGCAATGGAAACTACTCCATTAAAGACACATATCGTGTATCCACAGGACATGTGGCATATCATTGAAAAGGTCTCATGATGATCTCTCCTTTGGCAAAAGTTTCCGGAATAGTTCCCCATTCGGATCTCCAGGAGGTGACTACCAAGGAGGACCATGAAAACAAGATTGAATAACTAACGACAGGATAACGTTCTACTAGTCGGGGCGTGGAATGTCAGAAGTCTGAAAGTGGTAGGGAAGCTAGAAAATCTGGGAAGGGAAATGCAAAGACTCAGTCTAGAGGCAGTGGGCTTCAGTAAGTGAAATGGAAAGAAGACAAAAATTTCTCGTTCGATGCGTATAGCGTAATATCAACAGCAGCAGAAAATAGTATAACGGGAGTAGAAATCGTTATGAATAGGAAGGTAGAGCAGAAAATGAGTTACTGTGAACAATTCAATGATAGTTTTGTTCTCATACGTATCGACAGCACACCAACACCGACAGTGACAGTTCATCTATGTATCCCGACTTCACAACCTGAAGATGAAGAGATAAAGAATATGAGGATATTGAGCAGCTAATTCAGTTACGTAAAGGAAGATGAAAATATAATAATCATGGAGGACAGGAATGCAGTTGTAGGGGGAGGAATGGAAGAAACGGTTGCTAGGAATGAAACAGTAGAAAACTAATTGTGTTCTGCAATAAATTTCAACTTGTAATAGCGAATAGTCTGTTCAAGAATCACAAGGAAAAGAGGTATTCTTGGAAAATGCAGGGAGGTACGGGAAGATTTTAGTTATACTGTATCGTGGTCAGGCAGAGGTTCCGGAATCAGATACTGGATTGTAAGGCATACCCAGGAGCAGATATAGACTCAAATGGTTCAAATGGCTCTGAGCACTATGGGACTCAACTGCTGAGGTCATTAGTCCCCTAGAACTTAGAACTAGTTAAACCTAACTAACCTAAGGACAGCACACACACCCATGCCCGAGGCAGGATTCGAACCTGCGACCGTAGCGGTCTCGCGGTTCCAGACTGCAGCGCCAGAACCGCGCGGCCACTTCGGCCGGCAGATATAGACTCAGATCGTAATTTAGTAATGATGAAGAGTAGGCTGAAGCTTAAGAGACTAGTTAGAAAGAATTGATACGCAAATAGGTGGGATACGGTGTAAGGTTACCCCTGTTCCTGAATTTTCGTTTATCTGTTGATGGATCACCGAATCTTTGCACATTGACAGGTTCACTCTGAATATTTAGGAGCGTTGCGTCCCATGGTTATCAACTCGTCTTTCAACAGTTCAGTTAATAGGTTCGATAATTAATTTACAACATTGGTCAATGCGAATACTCACTAAACATTTTGAAACGGACTAATATAGAAAAACATTGCAAGGCGTAACGCAAGACAAAGATCGAGTGACCATGGCACAAATCATACGCAGGTAACAACTTCTTTTGCGAACATGCCATAGCATGCCTTTAATAGCATTCTCACCTAGATTATTTAACAGTATAAAGAAATATCAAACGTAATGGCATTAGATGGATAAAATTGCTTTTCTTTGGATGAACTGGAATACCAATGAGAAAGGGATCTGTTCTAGATTTATATTTATTTTCATTCTTTCAGAGCAAGAAAAACACGATACTCACACACTATCAGTAGGTGACTCCACAGTTGGTGGAAGTCCAGGTAACGATTATCAGAATGGTCTCAATACGACTGTCTTTTGTCACACATGAGTCCTTGCTAGGAGCAGGGGTATAAATTTTAAAGTATCATGAAACATCGCGACTTCACGTACATACGCATGCAATTAAACATATGCAACAAAGGTGGTCAGGAATTTAAACAAGATTCTTTTCATTTCATCTCTTTTATCTCTCGTGAATGACTACGTATTATCTCAGGTCGGATGACAGTGCAAAGGCACACTGTCAGTATTGTTCTCGTCAGTATGTAATGCAGTTGTGTCGATTAGGTCCTATATGCTTGCTCCACCCAAATCACGATAAAATCTCATACTCATAAAGTCCGCTTGTTCAGTGATAACTGTGCTCGACAAAACAAAAATCATCGTCTGGTCCGGCTGTTCCTAGCATTAAGAAACACGAAAATATTTAGAAAGATTTAGCACTTTTTCTCATAAGGGGCCACAAGTTTCGTCCTTACGATTGTGAGTCTAGAATACTGAAATCAAAGTTAAGGAAGATAGACAGAACCGATTTTGTGCACTAGTTAACTAAATTAATAATACGATAGTAACACCATAAAATGTAAACGATGTAGATAGCTCAAAAGAAGTTCTGAATGTGAAGCATTGATGGCCCAAGTTCTGAACGAGGATAGCAGTCTCTCTAGAAACGTCATTCAAACAGAGGATTCATATAATTCATTTTGGCATAAGTTCCCTACGACATTTCATTTATGAATGCAACAACTCTGGCTGTATTGTGGGATTGCCATTCATCAATGCTCAAGTCAAAAATACCTTTCATATTGGCCTAAGTCAGCATGTTGAACTGCCTAGAAATTTATGTTATTCTTCTGGTAAAGTTCCTGTAAAATAGCGAAAGATGGAGAACCTTCACAAAATGATTCGGAATGTGGTAGATAGCTGCTGTGAATTTTATTCAGGAGGTTGCTTTGGTGGAAGACAATAACGAATGATGGATCTAATACGACCTTGTTATGCATGTTTTTCTTTTTAATTTTCTTTCCAAGCGTAATAAAAGAGTGAGGTCATGTGGAAGCATTAAAAATCCAATAAAATAACTTTGTGTGAATGTACTTCTTTGTTTGTTATTTTTTTCAAAATATGTTAAAAGGTCACAAGTATTGAGTCCTTTTTAAACGTAATAACATATCATTCTGCTCAGTATAAGAGTTTCAGATCAACCGTCATCATTAGGTGTAATAGTATTGTGTAATGGAACGAAAAAGTCGGAGAAAACTCATGAAATGTGTTAATAAATTTTTTTTTCATACCCGAAAATTCAATTCCGATGGAGATTTGCCCTTGTAACAAATGACTGTTCACGTGTTCTATAGGATACAGATCTGGGGATCCCACTAGCCTCAGGAGTACTTAATTATTCATACAGGCCATAAGGAAATGTCGCATGTGTGGAGGTGCACTGTCCTGTTGAAAAATGGCAACATGTAACTGTGGCGTGAAAGGTGACACATGAGGATGTAGGGTGTCTATGACATATCGATGTGTAGGCAATCTATCGATGTGTAGGCCACTACCTATATTGGTCTGAAGTCGTTCCCCACACCGTGACCCCAGGAGTAACACCGCTGTGCCTCTTCAAAATATTGGGAGCATGGGGCCTCCCAACATCTACTAGCCAACGGTGGCGATCTGAGAATGCAGAATCGCGATTAATCGTTGGACACAATGGGACGCTATTTATCAGCAGCCCATGCTTCCTGGTCATAACACCACTCCAAATGCAATCGTTTGTGACGTGGTTTTAAGGGCAGCCAGCGCATGGTGAGGTTATTCCCTAGTCAGGATGCTACTAGCCTCCGAGCATTGGTGCGGGATGGCGCAAGACGTTTCTCGGAGTCCATTACTTGTTCTCGGATAGCCACTGTGGATGCATTGCGATATGCTTGGTGCACTGTAAGGCAATGCTCCATTGTGGTGATCAGACGTGGTCCACCGGAATCTTGACGCCTAGTATACTCGCCCTCGCGTTCCCAGAAGATCCTGGGTCACTGTCACAACTGAATGCCCAAGAAATCTAAATATTACACGTTTCGACCAGCTGTCTAAATGGAAACCCACAATGAGGTCTATTTCAAACTCTGTCAGGTGCTGACATTTCTGTCTCACGCAAGTGTGTGGCATCACCGTGTCCTTCACTGGCCATCGCTGAACGTCTCATGATGTTCACGTCCTTTATGTATCCTAATAGGCCAGATAAAGGGAATAAACACGAACAACACTAATTATTCTGGTGTTAGTTTTAAGTAGCATAGAGAACTGCAATGGTAATCATTAATAAAACAGTAAACTGGAAGCCAAGAGTGCAGGAATTCTTTTTATACCATGGTTAACGGTTTCGGCGAAACTAAAGCCGCCATCATCGGATCTTAGGACACATACAGGTTACAAGGCAAACGCCTATGTGCTACTTACGACAATTTTGTAAGGACTGCGTGTTATAGGCAACTATTAATATTATCATTGTTTGTCTTGATGTTGTAACCTGTATGTGTCCTAAGATCCGATGATGCGACTTTAGTTTCGCCGAAACCGGTAGTCATGGAATAAAAAGATTTCCTGCGATCTTGGCTACCAGTTTATTGTTTTACAAACATCTAGATCACTCGCACATGAGTACAATGTGCTCCCTACAAGAAAGGTGATCATTTACTTACCCGCTGCTGATGTATACAAGTACGAAGTAACACTGATAGCGAAGCACGTCGCCTGCGAGCTTTACTGTTTTGTCAAACAGACTACCGGTTTCTATTGTCAAGGTTTTGGCTATCCTAGTTTCACGAATGCATTGCAAGTGCTATAACTAATAATTCTTGTATTTCACTGCTAAGTTAGCGATGCTCTGAAGTACTAGGTTTATATTTTAATTCCTTTGGTGATCAATGAATGAGCCGCCACCTATCGCAGGAACTTCGTTTCGGTTTCACGTTGGTTGATGATAGAGTTCTGTTTTCATTTACGTACTGCTATAATCGTACTGCATTTGCGTAATACAACTGAAGTGCAATGACTTGAAATATATTCACGGCTGCGAATACAAACAACCATCAGTTGTATATGGTGATGACGATGATGATGAGTATGGTTTGTGGGACCTTCAAAAGAGTGGCTGTGAGCGCCCGTACAAATGTCCAATTTGTTCAATTTCCAGTCTCGACATTTTCCTGAATGATGACGAAATGATGAGGGCAACACAAAGACCCAGTTCTCTGGCGGCGAAAATCCCCGACCCGGCCGGGAATCGACTGCGGGGGCTCGTGATTCAAAGCAGTAATGCCACGAGCTGCGAACGCTGTGTGAGAGAATGCGACAGCAAAAACCTCTGCCAGACCGGGACTCGAACCCGGGTTTTCTGCTTCACGCAAGCGGTCACCTTAACCGATTTGGCTATCAGTGCATGACTCATCCATAGGTCCGGATTTTAATGACAAGTCATATTTTTTTCTGAACTATAGGGTGAATTTTAGAACAATTTATACACAAATCTAGGCATTTTAGTGTCGAAAAATGTACGAGGGGCGTTCAGAAAGTAAGCTCCGATCGGTCGCGAAATGGAAACGACTATGAAAATCCGATAAAGCTTTGCACAGATGTGTTGGGTAGTGTCTCTAGTATAACCCCAGTTAGCATCACGTCGCTCTTCTCATTTCTGAGCTTGCAGTGAGTGCGTAAAGATGTCTAGAAAATAGTGTCTGCCGCCAAGTACGAGGGCCTGGTGAGAAATTTCGCCTGAAGCTATGCAGCTAACATTACATAACTGTCGTGCTGTTTCTTCTTCAAGACAATTCTCAACCGCATTCTGCAGGGGCAATGAAGATGCTCCTGCATCGTTTTCAAATGGAAATGTGAGATTACCCACAATACAGTCCGCAATTGTCTCCCCCTGAGTTTCATCTCTGGTCACATGAACCGCTGTCTTTGAAGACAACATTTTGGCACAGACAACGAGGTGTAGGCCAGCGTGGAGAATTGGCGGAAAGCACTGGCGGCTGCCTCCTATGATGAGGCTATTGAAAAGTTGGTACAACGCTACGACAAAAGTCTAAGTCAGAACGGCGACTACGTAGAGAAGTAGCTGAAAGGTGTAGCTAATTGTTACAAGTAAAACATTTCTGATGTTCACTGTGGTTTCAATTTGGCAATCAATCGGAGCTTACTTTCTGAACAGGCCTCGTATTTTGATTGTGCATATAAAGTCAGATTTCAACAAATTTTTGTAATAGGTCATATTGCGGCTAACTTTTAATATAATAGGTCATATTGCAGTCAACTTTTGCCAAAAATGCATGTATCGTTTTTCTCGTATCTTACCGGACACACGAGTAAGAAAATGAATATGTTGCTCATGAGACAATATTTAACGTGCTATTATGAATGATAAACAGGTAAATTAGTACACAGCTTTATTTCTCAGGACTGTAGCAGACAATTGGTGTACCGCAACAGTCGTTTCGCGAACATAAAACAAAGTTGCGTAGAGTCGACAATACGTTCTCAGAGCCAACATTGGCGGCTTCTGCCGTAATAATCACCGCAGTCGCAGAGGTGTTCCCAGTCACCAGTTTGAACACAGCCTTTGCCTTGTTCAACATGACTAAAGCAAAGTGCTCCGACAGCGTGAAGTTGCGAGGATATGTTCGAGAATTTAGAAAGAAGTTCTTTAGTACGGAAAGGAAAATATTAATTTGTAAATTGTGTGAAGTTAAAGTTAGTGGCGAAAAGCGCTTTAATGTGCAACAACACTGTAATACCGCTAAACACAGCAGCTGTGTGAAACGAAGTTCTGAAAATAACAGCTGGGAAACGCTGTTATTTGAACAGACAGGTCAATCGTCAATCGTGCAATCATTCTGCAAGGATTTGTGTGAGATGATGGTGCCCTGCAACATCTCATTGGAAAAGCTGAAGAATCCATGTTTCAGACGGTTCTTGGAGAAGTACGCAACACATCCAGTTCCAATTGAATCTACACTGAGAAAGAACTATTTATCTGTATGCTACAATGATGTGCTCAACAATATACGAATTACTATTTCCAAGCAAAAGATCTGGCTGTCGATAGATGAAACTGCGGATGTTATTGGGCGATATATTGCAAATGTTGTTGTTGGCGTTCTAAAAGTTGATGGCCATGGAGATATGTTCCTACTAACATGTGAAGCTCTTGATAGAGTAAACAGTTCGACGATTGCCATTTTGTTTGACAACTCTCTGAAGCTACTGTGGCCGGACGGTGTGAAAAGAGACAACGTTTTGCTACTTGTATCAGATGGTGCTACATATATGGCTAAAGCACCCAAAGGGCTTCAGATTCTCCATCCCAGTATGGTGTACGCCACTTGCCTTGCACATGCGTTGCACAGAGTTGCTGAAGAGGTGCGATCAAATTACCCTGACGTGGACAAGTTAATTTCCTGTGGCAAGAAAATCTGTGAAGGCTCCGCTACGGGGGCAGAAATTCAAGGAAGAAGCACCTTCAACGCCCCTCCCCCCTAAACCCGTTCTTACACGATGGGGTTCTTGGCTTAATGCTGCTGAGTATTACTGTACCAACTACACCCAAATAAAGACAATCTTCTGTGAGCTTGATAGCGATGAATCAAGTGCTACAAATTTGCAAAAGAGGTTTTTACAGATACATTGTCTCGAAACTTGGCACACATCAACGCCAATTTTTCAGTGTTATCAAAAGCCATCAAACGACTGGAAGCTGTTGGCACTCAGCTATGTGAGGCTATGAGTATTTTGCAACATGTGCGGAGTGAGTTGGGTCGAGCTCGTGGTCATGTGGCTGACAAAGTGAAAACCAAATTGCAAAGTGTTCTCCAACGGAATCCTGGATATTCTACACTGTGCAAAATTAGTGAGAGTCTTTCAGGGAATGCCGCAACATTTGAAGATAATGAAACAAATCTGAACCCCAGTGACCTGGCCGCCTTCAAATACGCTCCAGTGACGTCTTGTGAAGTGGAGAGGAGCTTTTCCAGGAAGAAAACTATCCTCAGCGACAACCGTAGATCTTTGACAATGGAAAACCTGAAAATGCACCTTGTGATCCAGTGCAACTTTGCAGATACTGAAGGTTGACATACGGTATTAAATAATGTGAAACGCTTTAAACACTATGTAGAAATAAAAACATTGTTTTACTGACATGTGATTACATTTTCACGCAATTTGGGTCCATAGATCCTGAGAAATCAGTACCCAGAACAACCACCTCTGGCCGTAATAACCGCCTTGAGACGCCTGGGCATTGAGTCAAACAGAGCTTGCATGCCGTGTAGAGCTACAGCTGCCCATGCAGCATCAACACGATACCACAGTTCATCAAGAGTAGTGACTGGAGTATTGTGACGAGCCAGTTGCCCGGCCACCATTGACCACACGTTTTCAGTTGGTGAGAGATCTGGATAACGTGCTGGCCAGGGCAGCAGTCGAACATTTTCTGTACGGGGCCTGCAACATGCGATCGTGCATCATCCTGCTGAAATGTAGGGTTTCGCAGGGATCGAATGAAGGGTAGACACACGGGCCGTAAAACATCTGAAATGTAACGTCCACTTTTCAAAGTGCCGTCAATGCGAAGAAGAGGTGAGCGAGACGTGTAACCAATGGCATCCCATACCATCACGCCGAGTGATACGCCAGTATGGCGATGACGAATACACGCTTCCAATGTGCGTTCACCGCGATGTCGCCAAACACGGAAGCGACCATCATGATGCTGTAAACAGAACCTGGATTCATCCGAAAAAAAGACGTTTTGCCATTCGTGCACCCAGGTTCGTCGTTGAGTACACCATCGCAGACGCTCCTGTCTGTGATGCAGCGTCAAGGGTAACCGCAGCCATGGTCTCCGACCTGATAGTCCATGCTGCTGCATACGACGTCGAACTGTTCGTGCAGATGGTTGTTGTCTTGCAAACGTCCCCATCTACTGTCTCAGGGATCGACGCGTGGCTGCACGATCCGTTACAGCCATGCGGATAAGATGCCTATCATCTCAACTGCTGGTGATACGAGGCCGTTGGGATCCAGCACGGCTTTCCGTATTACCCTCCTGAACCCACCGATTCCACATTCTGCTGACAGTCAAAAAATGGCTCTGAGCACTATGGGACTTAATAGCTGTGGTCATCAGTCCCCTAGAACTTAGAACTACTTAAACCTAACTAACCTAAGGACATCACACACATCCATGCCCGAGGCAGGCTTCGAACCTGCGACCGTAGCAGTCGCGCGGTTCCGGACTGCGCGCCTAGAACCGCGAGACCACCGCGGCCGGTTGCTGACAATCATTGGATCTCGACCAACGCGATCAATGTCGCGATACGATAAACCACAATTGCGATAGGCTACAATCCGGCTTTTATCAAAGTCGGAAACGTGATGGTAGGCATTTCTCCTCCTTACACGAGGCATCACAACAGCGTTTCACCAGGCAACGACGGTCAACTGCTGTTTGTGTATGAGGAATCGGTTGGCAACTTTCCTCATGTCAGCACGTTGTAGGTGTCGCCACCGGCGGCAACCTTGTGTGAATGCTCTGAAAAGCTAATCATTTGCATATCACAGCATCTTCTTCCCGTCGGTTAAATTTCGCGTCAGTAGCACGTCATCTTCGTGGTGTAACAATTTTAATGGCCAGTAGTGTAGATCCGATGGTTGTTCGTACTCGCAACTGCGAATATATTTCATGTATTTGATGACGGCTGTTGTCGCCACTGTGGCTGTTCCTTCGGACATGCATGCTTTGTGAAAGAACATTGCATCGTTTCTTCTAACAACACAGGCACTGCAATACCGTATTAACTCCTTTCTTTCCTTGTTTGTCAGCGTTTGTTGCATTATTTCCATGAAAAGCCAGAGTCCAGTAAACCTGCTGTGTACGAGGAATTTATTAGGTTGAGACGCTCCCAGATTACGCGTAACTGGAGTGGCGAGGTCGTTTCCGTACCTGACGCCGTTCCTCCGGCGCAGTCATTGCTGCCTGCCTCTCAAGCGACTCAATAAATAGCCAGCCGACGCTCGGAAAGCAAAGCGAATGCCGGTAAAGAAAAACAAAAAAGGGGGGAAGAAAGAAAGCGAGGGAAGTTCTCCAGACTGCGCCGCCGTACCTCCTAACAAAGTCACTCTCCAGTGTTTCCGAGACGTGAAGGGCTCGAGAACAAGCTGTGAGTTTCCGTCTCCGGTGACGATACGAACTCTCGCGGGACCATCGACTTTTGTAGAGACTGCACAAATAGCAAGCACTCGAGGGCAATCAGAAACGTTCTAAAACACACAACAAGAGGCGGTGTTGTAAGGAGAGGGTTTTAGAAGGTAAGCAGTTTGTATCATGTTGACTGTTATCGTCGGAAATTATAATTTTTTCAAAAATAACGAAATAAACATCATTTTTATTGTGTGTCAAAACACAGTCCTTAAAAATAAAACGTAAACACCACTCACCCGTCTCAGTCCTGCTCCGACTGGGCGACTGCCACCTACAAGGCAGTGCGCGGAACGGATATGTGATCTTGGGCCACGGGGTGCCGCCAATCCCTCAAGCCATTATGGCTGGTAGATGAATACTGGTGATGCCGCTGCTTGTTTCATTAAGCAGCTACTTATCTGGCCTCACGCGGCTGTGAGTACTCCATTGCAGACATTCTCATCTCAGATAATATCTGAGAAGTTACCGGGAATCTAACCAGTCTTTCCACACCGACGCTTGACTTCAGCAAGGCGTTCGATACAGTTACCCACAGTCGTTTAATGAACAAAGTAAGAGCATATGGACTATCAGACCAATTGTGTGATTGGATTGAAGAGTTCCTAGATAACAGAACGCAGGATGTTATTCTGAACGGAGAGAAGTCTTCCGAAGTAAGAATGATTTCAGGTGTGCCGCAGGGGAGTGTCATAGAACCGTTTCTATTCACAATATACATAAATGACCTTGTGGATGACATAGGAAGTTCACTGAGGCTTTTTGCAGATGATGCTGTGGTGTATCGAAAGGTTGTAACAATGGAAAATTGTACTGAAATGCAGGAGGATCTGCAGCGAATTGACGCATGGTGCAGGGAATGGCAATTGAATCTCAATGT
Source organism: Schistocerca piceifrons (assembly GCF_021461385.2). NCBI lineage: Eukaryota > Metazoa > Arthropoda > Insecta > Orthoptera > Acrididae > Schistocerca > Schistocerca piceifrons. Next base: position 310,186,712 of record NC_060143.1, on the reverse strand, counting down.
AGACAAGTGTAATGTGCTGCGAATACATAGAAAGATAGCTCCCTTATCATCTAGCTACAAAACAGCAGGTCAGCAACTGGAAGCAGTTAATTCCATAAATTATCTGGGAGTACGCATTAGGAGCTATTTAAAATCGAAAGTTCATATAAAGTTGATCGTCGGTAAAGCGGATGCCAGACAGATTCATTGGAAGTATCCTAAGGAAATGCAATCCGAAAACAAAGGAAGTAGGTTACAGTACGCTTGTTCGCCCACTGCTTGAATACTGCTCAGCAGTGTGGGATCCGTACCAGATAGGGTTGATAGAAGAGATAGATAAGATCCAACGGAGAGCAGCGCGCTTCGTTACAGGATCATTTTGCAATCGTGAAAGGGTTACGGAGATGATAGATAAACTCCAGTGGAAGACTCTGCAGGAGAGACGCTCAGTAGCTCGGTACGGGCTTTTGTTAAAGTTTCGAGAACATACCTTCACTGAGGAGTCAAGCAGTATATTGCTCCCTCCTACGTATATCTCGCGAAGAGACCATGAGGATAAAATCAGAAGCATACCGACAACCCTTCTTTCCATGAACAATATGAGACTGGAATAGAAGGGAGAACCGATAGAGGTACTCAGGGTACCCTCCGCCACACACAGTCAGGTGGCTTGCGGAGTATGGATGTAGATGTAGATGTAGATGATGGTGTTAAAATCTAAACCTGGTGTCCTAAACAGTCAACAGACCGCTCCACTTAATTTCATGTGAGTATTAAGACAATATTGCACAAGAGATATTGTTCAGCATCTTAACTTGAACAAGGGTGGCCCAATTAAACTTGAAATTGTAAGATGACAAGAACTATTCCCCTTACATGAAGTCATTAAAGATCACCTAACTCACGTTGAGCGAACAGTAGGGCTGAACAAAAATGACTGACAAGGCACAATGCATCTTGTAGAGGGTATAGTATGTTCGTATTGGAATAATTAATGTCGGGTGATGGTTTTAAAGTAATTCACATGACATGAAAACTTTGTGGAAACGCATCGATTTACGGGAGGCTAGTTTATCACAGGGAAGTATTCAGAACTGACCGTAGACGGCTGGGGAGCGGCGAAGAGAAGCGACAATAGGCAGCTTAGGGCGGCTCAAGCTCTGAGAAAGCGGCAATGGGGCGTGGCCTCCAGCTGCCTTAAGATGAGTGACAGTGAGTGGGTGGTTGACCCCATGCTGGTGTACCGGGAAGCAGACAGAGAACTTGTACACCTGTTGATAAATGTCCGTCGTCCCGTTTTCACTGAAACATGCGAGGAAGCCGCGCAAAGCTACGGTGGAACAGTCAACAGAGGTCAAAATATGCGTGTTAGTGACTATAGCAACTTCATGCCGAATTCACGGTCTGCAGAGTCTGAAGTAAATCAGGTGAAGAGCGACAGCATGGAATATGCCAGCCTCCGATGGGAACGTAGGAGCAAGGAATTTGAAGTACTCTCCTGAGAGTCAGAATTCTGGAAGAATTGGTGTTTTGTGCAGTCGCTAACCTTGATGGGTGGCCTGGGAGGAGCTAAATAACAGAAGTTGAGAGGAAGGGAAATTTTGTGGGGATTTGTTCACTTCCCAGAGCAGGCATTGGTCGACACTGGGAAGCAACGCATAATTAACGTGACTTGTGCTGCAATTGGCATAAGTGATTTTGCTGGAGGGGAAACCAAGGCGAAGAGGACTGGGGGAAGTCTCCATAGTGGTCTTCCATTCCCAGCTTTCCTAGAGTGTGAATGTGGCGTTCTTTACTCAGTTTGCCTGAGAGAGAGTGAGCATCTCTGCAGTTTAGGACTTAGCATACGGAATGATTGAGCTTAAAAAGTTTTCGTTCAGTTACGTACTGAACAAGATAGCTAGGAGTGAATAGACGAGCGCAGCCTTGCAGTACCATGAGGTCGGCCGGCATCTGCATAACGACACCGCCCCGCCGCGCTGAATTCAGTGATACTGCGCCCGCTCCGGCCGCTGATTAATTTGTTGGATCACGTCAGCAAAGTTTCCACAAGGATTTCATGGGCCGTGTACTGTAGAATTCTTCTCGCACTTCGCATTACGCCTGGGTCAGTCGATAGGAATTAATTTTGATTTAACGCGCTTTACTCCATGTAAACGCAATTTATTACCACTGCCTGATAGGAAAGACTTGTAATGTGATGATAGAAGGTCGGGAGTTAAAATAAATTCGTGCTAATCGACTGCATATGCTTTCAATCAAGTAGTTGAAATCCCAAGTCACTTTCTTAATTAATTTTATGTTCAACATTTGCATGTTGTGTTCAATAGCTGAATATAACATCAATGTGCACCCCTTTTTAATTAAAAGTGATCAATTTTGAATCAATTAATGTCAACACTGCCACCGCAGTTCAATCAGGAGTCACAGGGCCTTATTACTTTCTTTGCATTATCCGACATTGCGGCAGTTTTGCACTCTCTGTTGATCTGTTAGTCAGTTACCTGGGGTGAACACACACCAAAACCAGATAGGTGATGGATGGGGTGTTACAAAATATGGGCACCATAGTTTGCATAAAGATAATGAAGGGTTTCATCAAGTTATGGAATGAAACAACAGATAACATTAAAGTCCTCTTTAATGCTAAAACACTTATTCTTGACTCCATACACTGAACAGATCAAACAAGGAATTATTATTTTATGTACAATGGCTAAAATGGGTTGTTCGACATACACGATAATACGTTTCCGCGCGGGAGGGGGGGGGGGGGGGGGGAATTGAGCGGGAGGTGGAATAGGAAAAGAAAAGAAATGCTAATAATGTCATACAACTTGCTATGTCCACATAAACCATCAGTGATTGCTAAATAAGTTAACAGATTAAACGAAAGACCAAGAAGAATACAGAGGAACACCAGTATCTTTCACTAGTGGTAGCAGAGTGCGTAGATTAACTGAGGAAAGCAAGACTCTAATTTAAAACATTAACTTCGCATCCGCCTTGGCATATCATGTGCAAATGCTGCTCATTATTAACAGCGTTCTGAACCTAAACTGCAGAGAATGGCTGCACTAATAGGTGAAAGTTACGCGTTTGGCCCAGCGTCTGTGATCCGCTATGGGAAAAGTTCTCAGAACGACCACGAGCCAAAACGTTGTCTGCTAGAAAAACAGACTCGGAAAGAATGTTCGACTCGTGGAGTTCTAAGACCAAAAGTTCATACCTTCTCATTAAAAGAAACTTCACATCACTGCAAACTCGGTAGCCAATTATTGTGGACCTTCTGAGTTCAGTTAAATGAAATTGTCAGGAAGGCCCCAGTAATCGCCCCTCTCTAACATAAACTATTGTCATTAACTCTTAAAGAGAGAGCAAAAAGAATTTTTTTCCCACTATGAGTTTGGATCGAGGTTTCAGCAAATGAGTTTTCGTTCTCGCTACAAAATTTGGTGAGCCAATACTTGTTTCCCTTACAAAACTTATACATAAATTACTTCTGACTTCCTTTGAGTCCCGCAGATTTCTCTAACTTTGTATGCCTCATATTTTTCCATCCCCTTGCAGATCGCTACAGTTTTCGAATGCATTCTTTCCACTGCCGCTCCCAATGTCAGTTTACAACTTTCCGAGTTCATCATACTCCCTGCTGCTATGGCCGACAATGGGGAACCTTGGCTTTTTGGCCATCGCTCAGTGTACCGCTGCCAGCGACTGTGCCATATAGCGAAAGAACAGTTGTACGGTCGGTTACGTGTTACGTGATACGTGCCGCGTACCACTTTCAGAAAGTGAATTGGACGAGATTGTAGATTAACTGTACTCGAAAATTAAAAGCGATCCATAGTGACTTCGAATGCTTATCGGACGCAACCCTGAACATTATTCAAATGGCAGAAAAAGTTTCCCGTTACAATGCAAAACAAGCTTTGGTATCGAAGATGGCGCCTGAAGTCAGCCAAGGAACTCCCTCACATTATTCCGTCTGTGTGACAGAGATAATTGTATAGGTACTTTTATCAAAAGATTTCACATTCTTTTATGGAAATATGATCGCCAGGCAGAGACGCACACCACCGCGAAAACTGGTAGTAAAATTATAGGTATGAGAAATGCGATATCGTTACTTTAAGCGGCAGTCACCAGGCAGAAAATTCACTTTATATTTTGTGGCTGATGAAATTATGTTGAGAGTTAAGTAAATGGGAAAAGAGTTATAATCAGCAAAGGAAACAGAAAGATTAAAGACACCAACTGGGAAACACAAGAATCCATTCGTTTTTGAATGCGGTCTGCAATTCTCAAATATCTACCTCTAACAAACGGATCATACACACTACTATTATATCTAGAGCATATGTTACTTAGACTGATGAGCCAAAACATTATAACCACAGCTCCCCGCGAGGTTGTATGCTGTCTGGTGGCGTTGAGGGCACGTGACTCGTTAAGGTAAGTATATGAGAGGAACAGAGACGAATGGGGACTCATTCTAGCGACGATAAGTGGCGCAAATGTGACTTTGACAAAAGCCAAATTGTTATGGCCCAGTGCCTAGGAGAGAGCATTTCGGAAACGGCGCAGCTGGTCGACTGTTCGCGTGCTACTGTCGTGAGCATTTATTGAAAGTGGTTGAAGAATGTCGAAACCACAAGTAGGTGACAAGAACTTGGACGTCCATACCTCATCACAGAAAGCAGGGATCGGAGGATTTCCCAGTCTCTACAGCAGGACAGGAGCGATGTCTGGCAGACCTGAGGACAAAGTACAGTGCTGGCGCAGGAACAAGTGTATTGGAGCTCACCGTTCAGCGCTCAGTGTTCAACATGGTGTTCAACAGTAGAGGACCGCTACGTGTTCCTATGTTGACAATAACGTCGACGTTTATGATTACGGCGGCCACGGGATCATCGAGATTGGTTCGCGGATCAATGGAATCGTGTCGCCTGGTAGGACGAATATCTTTCATTGTTGAACCAGGTCGATGGTCATGTCCAGCTATGCCGTCATTCAGGTGAACTGTTGCTAGAAACATGCAGTGCTCCACGGGCACAGACCGCTAGGAGCAGTGTTATTTACGTGGGACATTATCCCGGGCTTCCCTGGAATCTGTGGTAGTAACCTGAGGCACCATGATAGCTGCAGACCACGTGAACATCACTAGAGGCCACCTGTAACCCCTTATGCCTCCTGTCTTCCCCAGCAGCGGTGGCATTTTCCAGCAGGATAACTGCCCGTGTCAAGGCCAGAACCATGCTGCACTACTTAGAGGAGCATGAAAGTGAATTCACGTTGATGCCTTGGCCGTCAAATTCGCCTTACCTGAAACCTACGAAACATAACTGGAACGCTATGGGGCGCCAGCTCCGCCCCCAAAACCCAGCAACCCGTAATTTATGGGAAATGTGTGACCTGTACGAAGGCATCTGGTGCCACAAACCTCTGGAAAACAATCAAGAACTTGTCGAATCGACGGCACGCAGAATCACTGCTGAATTGCGTTCCAGAGGTGGACCAACATGCTTTTAAGCAGGTGGTCATAATGTTTTGGGTCATTGGTGTATCACAGAAGTAACTGGGAGGACGTTTTGCAAATATTACGAAAACAAAACGCGATGATTTTCACGAAGGTCTTAAGAAAATCATGACGTTATTGGTTTTATATTTCCAGTAGAGACTGGGAAACAGCTGAAAACTGTAGTTGATTGTTTACTAGGCTATCATTTGCACATATGGTCCTGCTCACTTATTCATAAACGAGAATTTAACCGTTCTGTTCACAGCACTACTATAGCCGTTTGGGTCCAAAATCGCGGTACTTTCCCTACTGAGGGCTTTACAGCACAACGGCCTTACGCTCCACAAGTGGGGGCGGGAATGTAATTCCTTGCGAGTGACGAGCACTCGGCTCAGTACTGAAAATAAAATTTTTGCTACGCCCGCAAATCGTTAGACAGGCAATCTGCAACTAGATTTGTGTGACCAGGTCTTCGTTTTATGCGTTCAGTAATACAGATGCCAGTTTATAAAACCAAACGTTTGTAAATATTAGTAATTGCAGTATACCTACTTCTGTGGCGGTAATTCTTATATAAAAGATAACTGGCCATTGTCCATAAGAAAATAGAAAAATTCAGATTTACCTTTCGACCGACGACAAGGTCATTAGAGAGGTGCTATCACCTCGGAAATATTGTGTATGCCTGAAGGAAATCGTGTTGTTTTTCAAAAGCGACTTTCCTTAAGTATGCCTTAAAGGATTTGCAGAAAACTTTAATCATGATGGCTATAGAAGTCTTTACCCACTACTCCTGAATGTGGCAAACACTCCTTCGGTAGCTAAATAGTGGAAGAACAAGTACGAATTCCTAAGGGAAAGCATATAGTTGTACGACAAGTTTATGGCAAAAGAATGTATGCCAGAGGCTGTACTTAGCGTATTACCTTCCAATAAATATTCTTGCTCTTCAGCAATTAGAACTGCTGACTTCCCCTGAATAAGTGGCTACGTTTATTATAGTTACTGCGAGAACTATTCCTGCTATCTGGAACACCGCAAACTAATCGTTTTGCGTTTACATTTGCAACAACTGCAACACAATTACAAAAAAATTAATACACTAACTGTAAGACAAAGAACAAAAAAGAAACGACGCACCACGAAAGAATTATCCGAACGGGACGGAAACCGGTTGACGTGATTTACACGTACATACAAACAAAAAATTACAATTTCAGAGAAACTGGATCATTTATTCCAGAGAAAGAGCTTTGCAAACTGAACAATGGCGCGTTAGCCCACCTTTGGCCCTTATGCAACTGCGCGATTCGGCTTAGCATTAATAGTGTGTGTGTGTGTGTGTGTGTGTGTGTGTGTGTGTGTGTGTGTGTATGTGTGTGTGTGTGTGTGTGTTGATATCGTACAAAATTCTGTCCGACTGGGGTGTTAGAGCGTCAAAATCCATAGCTGGTTTAAGGGTACTGTCCATAATGCTTCAAACGTTCTCAATTGGGGATGGATCTGGTGACCTTGCTAGCCAAGGTATGATTCAGCAATAATGAAATTCTCACCTTGTGCTGGCAGGCACCATCTTGCTTAAATATAAGACCAGGATGGCTTGCCATGAAGGGCAACAAAGCAGGGCGTAGAATGTCGTCGTCGTACGGCTGTGATGTAAGGGTGGCAGGGATGACAATCAAATTGAAAGAAATAGCATCCCAAACCATCGCTCCTTTTTGTCGAGCAGGATACTGGAAGGCAGTCAGATTGGTATCCAATCTTCGTGTAGGGCATTTCCAGACACGTCGGTTGTCATCGGTCAAAGACAACCAATTTTACTCCAGTCAATGCGATTCGAGGCCGAAGACGTGTCGGGAGACACAACAGCGATGGGATTCCAACCCGACTATGGCCTGCCATACGGGCCGACAGCAAGGTCTGGGTTGCCATTTCTTTTCGTAGTAAGACACATTTGACTGTCATCTGTTGCACCTTTGCATCACAGCGTTCGTCGGCGACATTCTACGCCCTGACTTTTGGCCATCATGGCAAACCACCCTAGGCTTACATTTCAGGAACGTAATGCCCGCCCGCACACGGCGAGAGTTTATACTGCTTGTCTTAATGCTTCCCACACCCTACCATGGCCAATAACGTCGTCGGATACCGCTCCAATTGGAAAAGTTTAGAGCATCATGGGCAGAGCCCTACAACCATCTCCAGATTTTGACGATCTAACACTCCAATTGGACGGTATTCGGCACTATATTCCTCCGGAGGGCACCCGACACCTCTGTCAATCTGTGCCAAGCTGAATAGCTGCTCGTATAACGGCAAAAGGTGAACCTATGAGCTATTGACTTGCTCAATTTGAGAAGCTCTTTCTCTTGAATGGGTCATCCAATTTTTGTGAAAGTGTTCTCATTTGTTTTTCTGTACATGTACATCACACCTATCGATTTCTGGCGCATTCGAATAATTCTTCCACAGTGCGTGGTTTTTTTCCTTTTTTATCTTAGAGTGTACATAGCCAAAATACTTCCCTTTCCGTGTTATTCCGTTGCTAGAAACAAACTTATTTAAATGAAAATGAAATCATTTGTTCCTTAGGTTAAGGAGTAAACAGCTGACCAGACTGAAGCTAGATTTCATCAGATAATGAGCAGGAAATACTGTTTGCAGGGTTCATTTATTCCAAGAGTTTAACATTTTCGGTTTCATAGTCTTCCTGTGGAAATAATTTTTTCTTCGATGACTTTTAAGTAAGTTGTCCTCTATTTAATTGCATTACTTTATAACTGAGAATAATAGCAACTGTTCCTCCTGAAGTAGTGCATAAGATTTTCATACAGAATGATTTATATTTTCATAATGCCACAGGTACTGGAGGAGATTTAGTACGGATTTAAATGGAACACGGGAGCCATAAGCGTATACGACAGACTGTTGATGTGCAAGTCACTGTTTTTCATGTGGAGATTATATATTTTGAATATGTTGCCAGTGCCATAAAGACAATATACATGGACTGTCCCTCCTTAACGATAAATATTCTTCTAAGTACAATTATTCGATGAGATTTACGTTTCGCAACGTTTTCAAGTTCGTAAATAGGCTTTTCTGTTCCTATTATTAAGTAAGCACCTTGCTGTATGATTTGTTCTTCGAAACAGTAGCATATATCTAGGAATCGAAACTTCTAATCACATGAGATTCATTTAATGTCTTTGAATTGTCATGTGCACGGGTCTATTATGTTCGTAATAAATGAATGACAGCCTTATTTTCTTCGTTGAATTCTTCAGTCTGCTCCTATACTTTGTTCACATCCTCTGCATCTTATGCTGGCAAGTAAGCTTCAGTAATCAGCGTATCCACAACCTTATAGTTTCACTGCTAACGCCCTGCCACTAACTGGTATACCCGTTGTTACGTTCTTGCCTAAAAGTTTCCTGTATATAACTTCAGTCCCATTTTCCTTCCTTTCCGACACCTTGTAAATAACCTTTCATACTCGAAATTCAAATTCACCTTCTGCTTCCCATCGAACCTCCCTTTACAGTAGTTGACAGATTTTACGTCACTTCATTTTTCAAAGAAAATGGCTCTGAGCACTACGCGACTCAACTTCTGAGGTCATCAGTCGCCTAGAACTTAGAACTAATTAAACCTAACTAACCTAAGGACATCACACACATCCATGCCCGAGGCAGGATTCGAACCTGCGACCGTAACGGTCACGCGGTTCCAGACTGAAGCGCCTTTAACCACACGGCCACACCGGCCGGCCCACTTCATTTTTCTCTTTAAGTTTTATAATTTTCCTTTCTTAGTCGTCTTCCTCACGTTCCCTTTTCCCTTCTTATTTTGCTTAATTCAGTGCTTGGTTCTCCTGGGTAAGGGCCCACTCGGAGATTCATATGTAGACCCATTCCGGAATTTTTGTTCTCAGGAACAACTTTGGAGCATAGCCCAATGCCACTATGGATTCAACATGAACCTTCAATACGGTGTTTCCCATTGCCTCCAGTATCCTATGCTGTTGGCCATGTCAGGCTCCTCTGCCATTGAGTGTAATTTCTCACTTTAGCGGGAAGAGAGAGCCCTGCTTCTAGCTGCCCATCCATCCTCCATGGAGGCTGTTGGCACTTGCAGAGGGGGACTCCTTCTCCCAGGTGAGATTCGGTCCTTGTGTCGTTAGCCGTTTATGAGCAAGCATTGCCCCTTCCCTACCACGCTGAGGTGACGTCAGGATTCTCCTCTCATCAAGTATATGACCAAATGACTTTTTCCCAAGATTCTCCAGTACTTCCAGCGAAGTGTGAATAGTACGTGGAAAAGGGAAGAAGGAACGACATAGCTGGAGACTGTGCACTGTGAATGACTAGTGAAAGGGGAGGAAAACTGAGAGCCTTCCGTGAACGATTTTATCTCTGGATCGCCAATACCTGGTTTAAAACATCAACAACGATGACTATACCATTGGAAAGCTCCGGATGATATTGGTACATACGAAATAAACTTTCTCATAACCAGTCAGAGATTCGAAAACGTTATCAAGATGCAAGAAATCTTTCTATGAACAGACGCCAATATGGACCAACATTTACACGTAGCAGATATCAGGAGAAGGTTAAAGCATATTAAAAAAGACAAAGGATAAAGAAATGAAATGTTGGCAAATTCAAGAGTGAAAACTCTAAGCAAGTGTATGGTTACGTCGAAAAGAATTTAGAACATCTAAGACGAAGTGTAGAATTCGCTGAAGAGTGGAAAACATTGAAAATACATTGGTGGAGAAAGAACAGTGTATTGGCTAACGTTGACAAGTGCGGGAAAGGAAACAACGGCAATTTGGAAGAAGGTAGAAAACAGTACAGAAAAATGAACAGTGAGCTAAGAAGCTTAATTAACATGGTTAGAGAAAATGTGAGGGGACAAATAAGAAGAGGTGTCAAACAATTGGAAGGGAAAGAAAAATTACGAGAAATGTATAGAGCCGTGAAAACTTTAACAAAAGGAAAAGTAAGGAAAATAATCAAACAAGGGGTGGTAAATGTACATTGGAAGAAGAAAATATATAGAAAAGAATGAGGAAGACCGATACCCTAAGATACTGAAATGAGAATTTGAGAGAGCAGTTAAAGAATTCCGAGAAAAGAAAGCACTGTGGTGGGACAGAATATCAATTGCGAAACAAAGTTTTAGGTCGAAATTCAATATCCATATTGACTCAGGTACAAAATATGATTTGTAACACAAGAATTAGGCCCCAAGATATACTTAAGATCATTGTATAGCTTTATACGCAACGCAAAAGAATAGCCCGTGCAACGAAGGCTATAGACGGTCGAATAATGGAAAATAATTAGTTTAGTTCCAAATTTCGCTATAGTGGTTGGAGGGTGTCCCAAGAATAACATGTTAATAAAAATGACCAGGGGGGAGGGGGGGGGGGTTAGTGTGGGGCGGGGGCTGTGTTTGAAGGTCACTTTTGTACATTTTTCTATAACAACACTAAAACTGCGGCCTTTACCAAAAACGTATCCAAGGTGAATCTCAAACTACACTAAATTTGGTACAAAAAGGTCCTAGTCGTATTTCTCTAGGACTCGTATATCGCGCGAAGAGAGCAAGAGAATATTGAACACACTGCAAGGCGAACTTGTCGTGAACATCCATGAAAAGTAGTTGAAGGATGGTGAAACAACGAATGGGTGACTGGGTGTTGAACGTATACGCCTCACCACAGAACGTGGAGATCAGACTATCCCGCACTCTGAAGCAGTATAGGCAGCGGTCTGTGACACAGTACATTGCTGGTACAGGCACATGTGTTTCGAAGCACAACATTCAACGCACATTGTTGAACGAGAGGCTCCGAAGCAGATCCTGCTAAATGTTCCCATGTTGACCCAACGACACCGCTAATCACGATTACAGTGGATCAGAAGGAACCTTGAGCCGCAGTAAGCTTTGAAAAGCGCGCCGCAGCGCCTAGCGTGAAACAGTCGCCCTCCGTTTTCTGGCTTTGACGCCTTTGTCGCAATTGAAGGCTTCGGTGGCTCCCTCTAGCGGGAAAGGGGAAAAGTGGGCTGTTCGCGTGGGTTTAAGAAGTGGCTCTTTCTAAACCACTGGAACGATTTCAGATTTGTTACAGATATATACAATCTGGGAATATATACTCTAGGGATGGGAACAATCAGCCACCTATTGGGGTGAGAGAGAGGAGGGGGGGGGATGAGGAGATAGACAAACATCGAAGAGGAAGGAGGAGATGGGTACAAATAGGAGGAGGAGATGGAGAGAGATAGGGGAGGGGAAAGTGGACAGATAGAGAGGCAGAAGGAGATGAAGGAAAGAGAAGTTGTTGGATAGAGACAGGGGCAGGAAGACATAAGCAGAGAAATCGAGGAAGAGGGGATTAGCAGACAGAGGGGGAGAATGAAATTGACAGAGAGAGGGATGGAGGAGGAAGTAGACAAAGTGAGGGGAAGGAGTTAGAAGGGGATGAGGACCTGAACACAGGGGAAAAGAGCAAATGGACAGAGAGGAAAGGCGGAGAGTGGGGCAGGAAGAGATGAATAAGGGAGGGGTGGAGGAGGTGGACAGAGAGTGGGAGTGGTTCAAATGGCTCTGAGCACTATGGGACTTAACTTTGAGGTCATCAGTCCCCTAGAACGCAGAACTACTTAAACCTAACTAACTTAAGGACATCACACACATCCATTCGAACCTGCGACAGTAGCGGTCGCGCGGTTCCAGACTGTAGCGCCTAGAACCGCTCGGCCATCCCGACCGGCAGCGTGGGAGTGGTGGAGATGGATAATGAGACAGGGAAAGAGGAGATGGTCGAACAGAAGATCAGTCTGATGTTGTGTGTTTAATTTTAATTTTTGACTTGAGCATTTCTGCTCTAAACTTCGACCATTGCCTTCTCGCAATGCAATGATTTCTTAAAATTTCATTCTGATGAAGTCATCCTTAGAAGTGTCGAAACCTAGGTCAGTGTACAAAATATTTGCAACCGGTTGGCTGTATGATTCCTATGTTGTGCAGTTATGTTCATAAAAACAGAATACCTTGAATGACTAGAGATAGGACTTTCATATTCACCGGGCATGTGCATTAGTACGTCTTGCAGAAATGATTAGAATTTCAGTAACCCTGGTTCAGCATGTGTCCTGTTGTCTATTAGGCACAGGATGCGCCATGGGCACTAATAACTTGTTCATGCGTGATGGCATCGATGAGTATATGACGCGAATGGCGTCCTGTGGTATAGTCATCCATACTGCATTCACCCTGTTCCAAAGTTCATCTGTTGTGTTTGGCACTGATGTAATATTTCTGGTATAATCAGTGGTATATGTGAATACAGTATACAAAATGTGTCACTAATACAGTTAGTAGTAAAGAAGTATTAAATTAAAACGTCGTGATTCATGTTGTAGTTTTACTGCATGAACAGCAAAAATTCAGTACGCGATAAACTTTTTTCCCTTCATCATACTGTGGGGGTCGAAAGGTGTGTACAGTCACTTGCAAGTCTCTATGCGCCCTCATTCTAAAATACTGCAAAAGTGAAGTATGGATAATCCCGCGTCGTGGGGTACACTGCTTTTCAACCTCCACTTCCTAGACAGTAAAAAATGTGTGTACCAAGTCTGGTTGAAATCGGTCCTGTGGTTTAGGAGGGGATGTGGAGCACACATACACACAACAGACTCTGGCGTGACGAAAGTCACGGGATACCTCCTACCACCGCATTGGACCTCCTTTTACCCGGCGTAGCGCAGGAACTCGATGTGGCATAGACTCCCCTGCAGAAATATGGAGCCATGCTACCTCTATATCCTTTCACACGAAAGTGTTGCCGGTGCAGGATTTTGTGCACGAACTGACCTCTCGATTATGTCACGTAAATGATCGATGGGATTGATGTCGGGTGATCTGGGTTCATTCGCTCGCACTATTCGGAATGTTCTTCAGAGAAATCGCGAAGAGCTGTGGCCCCGTGACAAGGCGCGCTGTAATACATAAAATGAATGGCTGAAGATAGTCTTTAAAGTCGCCGAATACAGCCATTTCTAGTCAGTGATCGGTTCAGCTAGTCCAGAGGACCCAGTCCATTCCTTGTAAACACAGCCTATACCATTATGGAGGCACCACCAACTTGCATAGCGTCTTATTGACATCTTCACACCATGACTTCAGGAGGTCTTCGCCATACTCGAACCCTACCATCAGCTCATTTTTTTTTTTTTTCATCAGTCTTCTGACTGGTTTGATGCGGCCCGCCACGAATTCCTCTCCTGTGTCAACCTCTTCTACTCAGAGTAGCACTTGCAACCTACGTCCCCTATTATTTGCTGGATGTATTCCAACCTCTGTCTTCCTCTACAGATTTTGCCTTCAACAGCTCCCTCTAGTACCTTGGAAGTCTTTTCCGCATGCCTTAGCCGATATATTATCCTGTCCCTTCTCCTTATAAGTTTTTTCCACATATTCCTTTCCTCTCCGATTCTGCACAGAGCCTCCTCATTCCTTACCTTACCAGTCCATCTAATTTTCTACATTCGTCTATAGCACACACCTCAAATACTTCGATTCTCTACCATTCCGATTTTCCCACAGTCCATGTTTCACTACCATACAATGCTCTACTCAAGACGTACATTCTCAGAAATTTCTTCCTCAAGTTAAGGCTGATGTTTGATATTAGTAGATTTCTCTTGGCCAGGAATGCCCTTTTGCCATTGTTATTCTGCTTTTGATGTCCTCCTATCTCCGTCCATCACTCGTTATTTTACTGCCTAGGCAGCAGAATTCCTTGACTTCATCTACTTCGTGACCATCAATCCTGATGTTAAGCTTATCGCTGTTCTCATTTCTGCTACTTCTCATTACCTTCGTCTTTCTTCGATTTACTCTCAGTCCATACTCTGTTCTCATTAGACTGTTCAATCTATTCAGCAGATCAAGTAATTCATCTTCACTTTCACTCAGGATAGCAATGTCATCAGTGAATCGTATCATAGATATCCTTTCACCTTGAATTTTAATTCCACTCCTGAACCTTTCCTCTATTTCCATCATTACTTCCTCTATGTGCAGATTGACAGTTGGGGCGGAAGACTACATCCTTGCCTTACACCCTTTCTAATACGAGCACTTCGTTCTTGGTCGTCCACTCTTATTATTCTCTCTTTGCTGTTGTACATATTGTATATGACCCGTCCTTGTCTATTTTTCTCAGAATTTCGAACATGATGCACCAGTTTACGTTGTGGAAAGCTTTTCCCAGGTCGACAAATCCTATGATCGTGTCTTAAGTTTTCTTCAGTCTTGCTTTCATTATTAACCGCAACGTCAGAATTGCCTCTCTCGTGCCTTTCCCTGTGCGATAACTCTCAAACTTGCCGTTTTCGGAGTTGTGTGGATTATGTTTTTCCGAAGGTCAGATAGTACATTGCCAGACAGTATGTTGAGTCCGTCCTAACGACAATCATTTCTTTTTCGATTTCATCGCATTTTTCATGCAGCCATTTCGTCTTAGCTTCCCTCCTCTTCCTATTTATTTCATTCCTTAGTGACTTGTATTTCTATATTCCTGAGTCTCCCGGAACATTTTTGTACTTCCTCCTTCCATCGATCAATAGAAGTATTTCTTCTGTTACCCACGGTTTCTTCGCGATTATCTTCTTTGTACCTCCGTTTTCCTTCCAAACTTCTGTTATCGCCCTTTATCTTGATGCCATTCATCTTCAACTGTACTGCCTACAGAGCTATTCCCTACTGCTGTATCTATGGCCTTAGAGAACTTCAAGCGTATCTCGTCATTCCTTGGTACTTCCGTATCCCACTTCTTTGCGTATTGATTCCTCCTGACTAATATCTTAAACTTCAGCCTGCTCTTCATCACTACCATGTTTTGATCTATATATCTGCTTCTGGGTTCGCCTGACAATCCATTATCTAATTTCGGAGTCTCTGTCTGACCATGACGTAATCTAAGTGAAATCTTCCCGTATCACCCGTCCTTTTTGAAGTATACCTCCTACTCTTGTGATTCCTGAACAGATTATTCGCTGTTACTAGCTGAAATTTATTACAGAACTCAATTAGCCTTTCTCCTCTCTCATTCCTTGTCCCAAGCCCATATTCTCCTGTAACCTTTTCTTCTACTCCTTCTACTACAACTGCATTCCAGTCCCCCAAGACTACTAGATTTTCATCTCCCATTACATATTAAATTACCCTTTCAATATCCTCATACACTTTCTCGACCTCTTCATCTTCAGCTTGCAACGTCGGCATGCATACCTGAACTATCGTTGTAGGTGTTGGTCTGCTGTCGATTCTGATAAGAATAACCCTATCACTGAACTGTACACAGTAACACACTCTGTGCCCTACCTTCCTATTCATAACGAATCCTACTCCCGTTATACCATTTTCTGCTGCTGTTGATATTACCCTATACTAATCTGACCAGAAATCCTTGTCTTCTTTCCACTTCACTTCACTGACCTCTACTATATCTAGATTGAGCCTTTGCATTTCCCTTTTGAGATTTTCTAGTTTCCCTACCACGTTCAAACTTCTGACATTCCACGCCCCGACTCGTAGAATGTTGTTATTTCGTTGATTATTGAATCTTTTTCTCATGGTAACCTCCCCTTTGGGGACTATTCCGGGATCTTTTGCTAAAGGAGAGATGGTCATGAGACTTCTTCCATTACAGGCCACATGTCCTGTGCATACACGTTACATGCCTTTAAGGCAGTGGCTTCCATTGCCTTCTGCATCCTCATGCCGTTGATCTTTGTTGATTCTTCCGCCTCCAGGGCTAGTTTCCCACCCCTAGGACAAAAAGAGTGCCCTAAACCTCTGTCCGCTCCTCCGCCCTCTTTGACAAGGCATTTGGCAGAAAGAGGGTGACTTCTTATGCCGATAGTCTTCGGCTGCCAATGCTGATAATTAATGAAAATTTAGGCAGCGGTGGGGTTCGAACCTGAGACAGAAGACGTTTCGATTATAAATCTTACCAACTGAAACTGAATGCTCATCCGGCCAGGCCACGTTTTACCTGTTGTCTATGGTCCAGCGGATATGGTCACGAGGCCAGGAGAGGCGCAGAGGCGATATCGTGCTATTAGCAAAGGCACTCGTCGCGTCGGTTGTCTGTTTCCATAGTCTCTCAACGCGAAATTTCGTCTCACTGTCCTAAAGGATACTTTCGTCATACGTCGCACATTGATTTCTGTGGTTATTTCCCGCAGTATTGCTTCTCCGTTACTACTGACAAATTTTCGTAAACGCCACAGGTCTCGGCCGTTAAGTGAAGGCCGACGGCCACTGCGATGTCCGTAGCGAACGACAAAGCCTGTAATGTTGTATTCTAGTCACACTCTTGAGACTGTGGGCCTCGGAATACTGAATTCTCTAAGGATTTCCGAAATGGAATGTCCCATGTGTTTAGCTCCAAATACCATTTCGCAATCAGTCTGTTAATTCCCGCCGCGGGGCCATAAAATCACGTCGGAAACCGTTTAACATGAAATAACCTATGCAGAAATGACAGCTCCGCCAATTCACTGCGCTTTCATACCTTGTGAACGCGACACTGCCCCCATGTGTACTCGTGCATATAGCTATCACATGACTTTTAGCCCCTCGGCGTACATACATCAATTTTTATAATTTGTATGGATGCGCCACACACTAAGCTTAAGCGCACCGTCCATCGGCCAAATACGTACAGGTTTACTGTCGCACTAGCAGGGAGAGGAAATTGATTACCCTACGCCTTTATAAGCATTTAGGGTTTTTAGAAGTCATAGATGACATAAGAACCAAAATACCGGCATATAACTGAATAAGTAATAGCTGCCGTTCATCAGAAAGCATTTTCTTTTTCATAGTGCCATAGGTTTAACTTTAAACTTTAAGAGGATTTTTCTATGTTACAGAGTGTCGACGAGGTCAGTTTTCTCTTGAGTTGTGTTATATGTCGGCGTTACAAGAATCATGCTATCGGCCAGAGTTGGTATCACAAAATTTTCTTTTCTTTAATCCGAATTCAGTAGACTTATTAACCTATTTCTTATGGCAGAGTGCAACACGATGTGTCGGCATATTTTGTGGAGTGGGTGTTGTAGTGAGTCTATAGACGTCGATCACAGTTGTGTGATCCGCGAACACAGAGATAGTTAGTTAGCAGGCTGGAACTCGCATCTCGGTAATGCCTCGTGAGTGCCGTGACCCTAATCCAATAGCGGACAGTAGCCGGCTCAAACTCGGGACCAAGTTGGCGCCACTGCAACCACGCGTTTCAAACGTGGCTTCACAGGGCTCTGATTAGATTAGTACTTTACAGGGCAGCTGTTTGCCAACCCTTACTGTCAAAAGCCCTTGCGATACGTTAGCCGAGCCCTACACGCTCCACGCGTAGTTAGCGACTTTGTGCCGCGAGCAGAGCGCGTTGGAGATGGTCAAAGGGTGTACCTCAGCTGGGACAGGTAAGTTTCTTACTGGCGAACTACCTATAATCCATCCCCGCTTTGGACCTTTGAGGGCAGAAGCTTGATGTTCCACGTTCGCAGAAAAATTCAATTAACTTGTGCTGTGACTAAAGACAGCCTTACAGCAGGCTTTGGCCCGGTCGCTTAAGAGCTTCAAGTATAGTTACGCGTTGCATTATGAGGTGTAAAATCTCTTACATGGCATTTATATAATTTCAGCCATGTATGACCGTACTGTAATGAGCGGGTGGGGTGGAAGGGTGGCAGGGCGGAGGGGCAACAGTATGAAAGGTAACTAACTCTACTGTTGTTTTAGTGTTAAGCGTATTTATGATCCGTCTAATTATTCTTCAACATTTAAGTCGCTTGTAACAGGAGCCGCTAACGAGGGACCTATAGGTATGGCAATAACACACACGCTCCAGTCACAGTAATATGACCGCCGACTATACAACACGTCAACGTGCAATAAGCACTCACACACTGCAAGTGACAGCACTAGCCTGGGATGGTATATTAAAGCGTGTCGGCGGCAAGGGTGAGGGGGCGGGGGGAGGGGGGACGCAGAAAACAGTGCAGTCATTGTCGTAATGTGGAAACGGAGCCATTTATCTGACGTCCAAAACAGCATGATCATTGGCTTTCAGGCCAAGAGTCTAAGCATTTCCGAAACGGTGAAATATGTAAATTGTTCGCGTCCTGTCTTGGTTAAAGTGGACCGCGCATGCCAAAATGGCGCTGTCCAAACCAGCCGCCGTGGAAACTATCGTGGAACACGGGTCACAGATGAGAGGGCTGAACGACGACTGCGGAGATTTGAACGTACAATTAGATGTGACCAACTGATCGCTCGGATGAAACAAGGCACTACGATCAGTGTCTCCTCAAAGACCGCTCAGCGAACGTTGCTGCAAATGTGCCTTTACAGAAGCTGCCTGGTTCAAACAGCCATGCCGACTGGTGTTTGACCAGCTACGAAGGCTGGAATTTGCACGCTTATACCACAACCGGACGTCCACTGAGTGACGACAGGTGGCCTTTTCAAATGAATCATGTTTTAAGCTCCATCGGATAGATGGCCGTTGCCGTACAACGCGTGAAAGCACACACCCTGCCTCAACCGTTGGAAGGCTCACAGTCGGAGAGCATTCCTTGGGTGGGACCGTCATTCTGGAAGGCACAATGGACCAACACAAGTATGCGTCTTGAGACCTTGTCCATCCCTACATGCAGTCTGTTTTTCCTCGGCAATGAATCAGCACGTGCGACGTGTCACACTGCCCGGAGTGTACGTGCGTGGCCTGAGGAGCACCAGGACGAGTTTTCCGTACTCCCCTGACCACCAAACCCAACGGGAATCTGTCACATAAATCTGACTGAACACTGTATAGCGCTACAACTAAACTTGCATTGTATCTACTGTGTGTATACGATATAGTATGGATGATTAAATTTCATGATGATTTGAGGGTCTACAGCGTGAGAAATTTAGTACACAGGGTTGCCACCTCCGTCAGCAACAATGCAACCCGCCAGTGCACCTGGTCGAACTGAGCTTCGGTGACATATAGAGATACGTCATTTTGCAGTGTTCAAGGTCTGTGCTAGAGCGCATCAGTGGTGGAGAACGGTTGCCTGACAATCTCTCCGCAACATGTGACCTGATATTTTCGGTGGGTGACAGATTTGAAGGCCGGGCCGCCCATGGTAACAGTCGAAAACCCTATTTATTGAGGTAAGTCAGAAGTCTTACTGAAGAGATAACATCAAGAACCCGTTGATGATAGGGCACTGACATCGGCAACAGAGAGTCTAAAATTAATGGTTGCTGTCCAAATTACGGGCTACGCGAAAGACATTGAATGTATTGTATGCCCAATGGCAGCCATAGCATAAAACCAGGTGCTGAGTCCATATGACAGTGACGCCTGAAATCTGGCAATGTTCGCCTCGGAGTCTAAGCTTCGTAGGTTGTGTTCCAAAAATGAACAGTATAGAGACAGAAGAGATGACACTTTCTGCAGGACCTGACCATCATTTTGGAAGACAATGCTCAAGCACGTACGGTGCAAGCTGTTACTGATTTGTTTCACTGATGGGGCTGCTAAGTGCTATACCTACTACTGCACTCCCCTGACTTAAGCCGTCGTGAGTTCAACTCGATTTCTAAAAAGGAAACACTTCACGGCATTCGCTTCAGAACTGCTATAAATTCATCAGGCAATAGACCGCGCCTCTCAAAATGTCAACACAATTGGCACTGCTAAGAGTAGCCTATGACTTTCACATCGCTGGTAACGGATTATACACAATGCTGGTGACTACTTTGAAGGTCAGTAAAACTTTGAAACACGTATATATTTTGTACGATCTTTAAATAAATAGTTGCCACTATTAAAGTTCCAACCCTCGTAGTTGACGTTAAAAGTCCGGGTAATTTGCGCTGCGTTTTAAGGAAAGCTAGTTTTTCACATATCTCACTGTTTATGACGTCATATTTCCTCAACTACCTGTCGTCCAAAGGTGTAATTTTGCGCGTACACTGACTGATACATGTTCATACTATCTGCAGAATACAGTGACGAGCCAAAACATTATGACCACCTGCTTAACAGCTTGCTTGTCTGTCTTTCGAACAAAATAGATTACTGATTTTGCGTATCAGGAATCCGAGAGATCGTTGGTATGTTTGTGGATGTATGTGGCATTAAATGTCTACGCACAGGTCGTGTAATTTCCAGAAATAACGGGCCGCTGATTTTCGTACGCGGTGATGGCACCCTACAGCGACCCAAACAGGTTCCATAGGATTTACATCAGGTAAATTTGGTAGCTGAGACATCAACGTGAATACTTCTTAAACCACTGTAGCGCTATTCTGGCTCCGTGACACGGACAGTTATAATACTGAAAGGTGATATCGCCGTCGGGGAAGACATTAAACACGGAGGCATCGCCGGCCGGGGTGGCCGAGCGGTTCTAGGCGCTACAGTCTGGAACTGCGCAACCACTACGGTCGCAAGTTCGAATCCTGCCTCGGGCATGAATGTGTGTGATGTCCTTAGGTTAGTTAGGTTTAAGTAGTTCTAAGTTGTAGGGGACTGACGACCTCAGAAGTTAAGTCCCATAGTGCTCAGAGCCATTTCTAACGGAGGCATGCAGGTGATTCCCAGCTGTCAGCGTGTCTTCCACAGGCACAATGCAAGCACAGGAGAATGTCTCCCGTAGCATGATGCTGCTCCCACAAGCCTGCGTTCATGGCGCGCTGCACGTTTCGATCCGCCGTTCACCTCGATGACGGCGTTTGTGGAGACTAGCGACCTAGTGTGGCAAAAATGAGATTCACCCGAAGAGCCGACACGTTTCCATTGGTCGACGGTCGAATCTCGATGATCCCGTGCCCACTGCAATCGTAACTGACCATCTCGTTTGGTCAAATGTGAACACATAGGGGTAGTCTGCTGCGGAGTTCAATGTCAAATAATGTACGATGAACGGTGTCCTCCAGAACACTTCTACGTGCACTTGAATTATGCTGTTTCGAGAAACATGCCACAGAACACCATCTACTTTACAGAGGAGACAAGCCTCCGAATCCGAAGTTCTTTGAAGAGTCGTGGACGTCCAACCACTTAGCGCCTAGTGGTTGTTCCACTGTTCTTCTATATTTTTCCGTAGATGCTCACGACAGTTACACGTAAATATTCGACCAGCTTCGCCGTTTTCGAGGTATTCGTTGACAGACTTCGCGTAATAATAATCTACCGTTTGACGAAGTCGCTTACCTCAGTGAATTTCACCATTTGCAGCCCAAATCTTCGCTAGGGTGATCCCCCGTCCGTCTCTGCTGTGTTTATATGCTTTTCATAGATCGTAAAGTGCCCGCAACGTCACCAAGGAACATGCAGCCCTGCGGTGGATAGCGGTCATAATATTTTGGATTGTCAGTGCATGGTGCGATTTTAAGTAACACTAAAGAAGCAATGAATTAAAACGCCGTTCCTGATGATGAAGTTTTAGTGCACGAACGAAAATATTTTAAGCCATAAACATTTCAATCTTTGATTATTTTGTGGAGAGTATCAGAATGAAAAAGTTTCGAAAATGACTGAAATTTCGTGTTATGTTTCTTGGAATGTTCTAACCGCTCTCATTCTCAGAAACTGAATGAACAGAGTCTGAAACAAATTACACACCGTGAGTTACACGACCTTAGGCTATGTACACAGTTTCTAACTTTAATACTTGACTTTTTGGGTCAAACTTTTGACATAACATTATACCTCTCAACAAGCAGATTTGTTTTGTGGTGGTGTTCGTAGCGACAAACACTTGGCTGTAGAAATGGCTTACGAAGTCACCGCCACACTTTTAATAGCGGGCCGACCGGTCCGCTGGAACAGTAAACAGAAAGATGAAACCCCAAACACTCTGATTAAATAAAAGTCGGTACTTATCTTTATTGATGAAGATACAGAAACACAATAGTGAACTCGGTGTCTACAGAAACCTGTCTAGTTCGAGTCGGAGCGGCTAGGTCAGCGTCGGCTGACGACAAACAACAACTCTGCCGCGATGAACACACAACTGACTTGCAAGTACACAATTCGGTGGCGAGTATACAACTGAGCGGCGAATACAGAACTGTCCTAGCGCTCGCGACTCCAGCGCTTAAGAAAACCAGAAGCCAGCGGTGGCGCGCGCAGACTTGCGGCGATTTGCTGTCTCGCTGGCGCTGCTTATGCGGACGGCGTCCGGACTTTGATGCTGCCAACCTTTTGGCAGCGGGCTCGGGTGGCATTACTGGCTAGGACATAACAATTTGTGAGTGGACGAATAAAGGTCCTGTATGGTTTACAGGGGAGTCTTTCACCATTTTTCCTGCAAAATACTGGAAACTTCGTACAATTATGATGTAGGTGGGTAGCAGTCAAGCACCCATCTCTCCAAAGTAGACCACAAAGGCACAACAATACTGAGATCTGGTGACTCTGCTGCCAGGGAACATACAACAAAATTCATCCTTGTGCTCATAAAACCAGTTCTGGACGATGCGAGATGTGTGAACAGGGGACTGTGACGTCTTGGAACACAGCATGACCACTAGGGAACAAATAGTGTACTACTATACTTACCTGACCAACAGATGTGGTTATACAGTTCTTGACAGTAATGCAACATTGCAGAGTAACCATGGGAGCCATGGAATACAACGCTATGGCTGACCAAATCATCAGCTAACATTCTACGTGTTTCACTCTTGAGACGGAAACGGCCAGAAGTTGGAAATGGTATGAAACAAGATTCATCCGACCCAGCCCTGTTCTTCCACTGCAACATCGCCCAGGTGATACGGCTTGGGAACCACGTTTTCCTTTACGGGCATTTTCATAACTGACGAGTGGTTTTTGAATTCCGGTTCGCCCTGTAGTTTCCTGCTTCTGGTTTTCCCTTAGTACTGTTTTAGTGCTGACAGCTTTCACGAGTGAGGCATTCAGTTGCACGGTGACTTATTCAGCTGCCATCTTCTTATTTTGCGCCACAGTCCTCTTGTATGATCGTCATTCCCGATCACTCAAGACACATTTTCGTCCGCGTTACGACTTAGCGGATGATGTTTTTCCGCCCTCTGTGTTAGTTGTATAATTTTTCGATACGGTGCCGCTTCAGACACCAATCACTACAGATGCACACATCATACGAGCACCAGCAATTTCCCCAGCAAATTCACTTAGCTCCGACACAGTGCACTCACAACTGCACAGAACTCTATCCTAGCCACGGCTGTCACTACTTGGTCGAATACATCATCTCAACCTACAGGCTTGGCTATCATCTGCATTTACATTCATGTTTGTATTTCTCGCGGTGTTTCTATACTTTTGTACAAACTATGTGGCACTAGCCTTTATGTTATTAAATAACATCTTTGTGAAACAGTATTGCACGCTACCGATAAACGAAATGTAACAGCTATGCATCAAACACACGTCTTATATTCGGTAGAGTGTAGACTCGAATCGTCATCTGCTCAACCTAATTTAGTTTTTCTGTGGTTCCCATAAGTTACTTCAGGGAAATGCCGGGATGTTTCTTGCTATAAGGCCAAGACCCACAATCTGGCCCATCCTTGTCAGACTAGACATATTAGTATTTACAAGGACGAGCCGACTTGTTGCCAGGTTGCTACGTAAGTTTCGCCGGGAAGCCCTTAACATCCTCCATACAGTCCCGATCTCTCGATTTCCACATTTTATAGCCCTGAAGAAGGAATTCGTGGCCTTCGCCTTGCCTCGGACGAAGAGAAGCACGCTTGGATACAGTCATGTTTCTGTAGGCAACTTATCACCTTGTCTCGTGGTGAGATGAATATATGAGCAGATAAGGTGATTACTTTTGAAATGATACATAGTTTACTTACTTTCTTTCATCTGTTTCTTTTTCACTTGTCTGCTCTTTATAAATACTTGGTAGTTACATTATTTTTGCTGTACGCAAATTGCAATACCAAGCATGTCGAATATCCTTGTACAAGCGATCTACGGATGAATATTGCTACTTCTACTACTACTGCTACTACTACTACTGAGTTAACATTACAAATTATTAAGCACGACCAGTAATTACGAAGGCGTGCTTGAAAGTAATGCCTCCGAATTTTTTGCGTGGAAACTATTTATTTTTTTATAAAAAATCAAACAAGTGTTATTAACATTATACATCTTGAATGAGATTCTCAGTCTGCAACAGAGTGTGCGCTGATATGCCTCATGACCAGTTAAAACTGTGTGCTGGACTAAGACTCGAACTTGGGGCTCTTCCCTTTCGTGAGCAAGTGCTCTACCAAATACATTGTACAGTGAAGGCACCAAAAAACTGGCCTCCCTTAGGGAGAAATGTGTTCGTCGTCAGGGTGACTATGTTGAGGAATAAATACGTAGACATGAAGAATAAAGATATTGAATGTTAATACAGTTTGCTTTAATTAAATTGTTTTAACAGTTTTCACATGCAATATTCAGAGTCATTTCTTCTCAGCTCGCCGCCGTATATAAAACACCGAAACTGAAATTTTTGTAGACAGCCTGTAATTGGGGCCACATGATAGTTTTGGCCATTTAATAAAATAGATCAAGTGTGGAAAGTAATCCACGATCCTCCATTGACGACGTTCCCGCTGCGGTGCTACTCTGTTTCCCATGGGATAATTTCTGGCAGTAGTGTTGGGAAATCATAAGTGGAAACAACAATAGAAGTCAAATACGATATTGCAGTGCCTGTGTTATCGTGATTACGACGCAAAGTTCCTTTGGACATGTGTGCATGTCCAATACCGGGCAAGTGACTTTCACGTACAGCGTCCCACCTGTGAGGGAATACACATAATGGATGTACAAGCACAGGTCGTAGACGCCTAGTTTGGCTCCGGCCGTGAGTCGTGCACAGTTAACCAACCCCTACTGATGTTGGTCGCATAAATTATATAAGTTAAAACATATTCGTGACGTCTATCTTGTGATGAGCTATTTAAGGGCTGACATTTTATGGAGACCCGTCCTCAGCATGAAATTCCTACAGACTCATAGGAAAGCCGTCCCTTCCCCGAACCTCGATGAAAGAGAATCGCCGCAAACAACCTGGATGACAGTTTGGGGCAACATTAGTCTTCCGATTTTGCCGATGAGCGTAGCGTCCTCTTCGTATACGGTAGTAAATAACTTGATTTCATCGAACGAGCAACTTTTCCGCATTGCGCTTAGCGACACGGATTTATATAGTCGTTGTACGTCTACAGAAACGAAACGCCATCGCTTTACTTGTGGAGGTCATATAGAAATTTGGTCTTGGATTAGGACGCAGCTGCCCTTCCTTACCCGATCTTCGGTGACTTTATACACTACGGACGTCATACTTCGCCAAGATTCTTCCTTCTCGCCACGGTCGAAAACCCATACCGTTATGTGGTTGCAAGGACACTTCGTTCATTATGTTGTATAAGGCGAGAGGGAAGATCACGTGAACTTGATGCAGTACACGATCACGGCCAAATGGATATGCTTGCGAATGCCTCGATGTAGAGACCTCTTCGGCAACATGTTGATTCTTGTTTTAGTCGGCAAGGTGTTGGTTAATTTCATTTTTCTGATGATAAGTGTCTTCTTTGTTATGTATATTCCCATCTCGTTTGCTTCGGCTTGTTCTCTCTGTTTTTAACTACTTGTTTCGTTTTTGTGTTTTGACCATGTATGGCTCCAGTCCTATTGTAAAATGGGTATAGATGAAAAATATATTCACATGAGTGTATACAATCCTTGCAACCAGATTGGAATTTTTCTGAGTTCGGTATACGGAATACAATCTGCAAGATGTTCGGTAGACCACCGCTGCTCGCACTATGCGTCTATCTTACTACGCAGACATCCTAAACCTGATGAACATGTGTGGGAATGTTCCACAGACCACTATTGAAAGCAGGAACACACCACTGATAGGCTGTGCCCAATATGTGCAGCACTCACTGGATGCGTCCATCCACCTTTCCGCAAACATGGAGTGCGACCCCTTTATTCAACAAGAGTATGTGCGCTTCAGTAGGACATGGTTAAAGCACAGAACGCACGTTCGACTCTAAACTCAGTTACTACAAGTAGACTCCAAACAGAGGATGCACAGAGAGGCCTTTTGAGTGCCATCTAATCACCGGTGACCAAAACAAATGAATCACTACTATTACAAACCCTCGGTATTTCGCGCTCCCTGGTGCCACTGACCACTGAACACGGACTCTGAAGGTGTCCGTTTTTTTTTCTTATTTTCTTCCAGCTGCGTCCTACGCCAGCCAAGAGATGGACAAGTATCTTAAGTACTTCATCCGTGTCCTGCATTCTGTAATCCTGAAGAGTGGACTGGCTGTTAATGGGAAATGGAAATAACGCCTCGGTAAATGCAGGATATTTCCAAGAAAGGGAAAAGTCTTTTCCTTTACAGCTCTGCTTGAAAAACCTCAGCGAGCGCTTCAATTCTACAGAGACAATCAGAGAGAAAATTCGAGAGTCGTAATCGGAAATGGCGACTGGGTCCGGGCAGGCCTTCATTACGGTCCAGCAGCGTTAGGACGGCGCGCCATAACGGCGAGAGGACAACCGCGGTGGACGGCGCGTGAAGGGAAGAGAAGAGAAGAGGTGTGGTGGGAATACCAAGTAGCGCGGGGCAGCCAGTCAGCCCTCAGGGTGGAAAATGTGGCGCTCCGCGAGAGAGGCGCAGTTGGCATGCAGTTACTCCGCAAAGCGGAAGACGTTTTAATTGATTTTTATAGCAGGAGTCTATCAATTCAGTGAATTGCATATTAAGCCCCATAAAATGGACTGGTCGGTCAATGAAGGCATTGTCTTCCAGTCGGAAGTAATCCACAGAAACACAGAAGATGTCAGAGCTCAGGAACGCTCCACAGAAGATGATGATGTTGGTATGTGGGGCACTCAACATTGAGGTCATCAGCGCCCGTACATGTAATCAATCTTTGAAGTTCCAATCTCGCCACTTCCCGAATGATGATGATATGTTGAGGACAACACAAAAACCTAGTCCCCAGACGGAGAAAATCTCCGACCCGGCCGGGAATCGACCCCGTGATCCAGAAGTAGCAACGCTAGCCACTACACTGCAAGCTGCAGACTCCACTGAAGAATTGTCGAACACTTTCCACAGTATATGGCAAATATGAGGGGCCATAAAATGAAAAGCAAACACCCGCGACAACAGGACCATAGAATGGCTCCATTCAAAAGTAATCACCACACGCATTACGCCATTTATCCCACAGGGAGGCGAGACGATCAATTCCTGCCTCATAGAACGCAGTCGACCGCTGACGAATCCACAACTGCACCCAGTCTTGCACTTCCTCGTCCGATGGAAACCGACGTCCACGCATGTCTTTCTTCAGATTGTAAAACACGGACGATGTTGCAGCGTCTCCCAACCAACCCTTCGTCCAATTGGCAGTATGGAGGCGGGCATTATTGTGCAACAAGATCATTCCATCCGACAGCACTCTGACAGCTAGAGGTCAAACGGCAAAGACAACAGTGGGAACATCCCACATCTTCCCGCGCCAAAGAAATCCAAAGCTGCTCACACAAGTTCCTGTAAGGCCTTGATGACCTCCTTCTCTGACTGCACGGGTCCTTTTTTCGCCGAGTTCCTTGAGTGTAGAATCACAATCAATGTGCAGCGCAAGGAAGACTCTTTGCAGAAACTGCAGCATGCCAGAAAGTCAAAACGAACAGTAATGCTGCCAGACGGTGTCAGACGGAATAATCCTATTACGCGATGTCGCCTGACCCCACTCTGCCAGCCCACTGAAGGCTACACTTCAGCGATTTGGCTGCGAAACACTGCATCATCCTCCATACAGCTCAGATCTTCCACTGTGTGATTTTCACATCTCTGGCGACCCGAAGAAAAACATGCATGGACACCAGTTTCAGTCGGACAACTCAGTGCAAGAATGGGTACAGTTGTGGATCCGTCAGCAGCTGACGGCCTTCTAAGAAACAGAAATTGGTCGTCTCGTTCCGCAATGGTATAAATTTCCTGGCACATTTGGTAGTTAGTTTTAAATGGTACCATTCCTTAGTGTATTCTTGGGGGTGTTCAGTTTTCATTTCACTGCCTCTTGCAGTGTTCGATTGTTGATAACTTCATAAAATCGACAGGATAACTTGAATCTTCTATCCTGTTTCCATTTATGCCTCTACAATTTGTTAGTTGGGAGGTGATTCCCAAACTGCCACCCAACGTATTGGGTAATGCATTACGCACATCGTATAGTCAATGCAGTTGACCTTTCAACGCTGTGTCATAACTGCGTTTGATGTACCAGTGACTGCCCAGATTACTTCTCTCTCCTCTTCGTTTTGTCATCGTGACGAACCTGTCACTTTTCTGCAGCCTTGGAGAACTACTTCTAGCTGGCTCAGATCATGGGATGTTTCTGAAAAGAACCAGAAAGAGTCATAAATGTGTTCAGAGCAGATAAAGTACTTAAAGTACTAGAATTTGCTTTGCCACAAGCCCGTGAAAGGGGTTGAAAGGTGAAATCTAAACGATGTGTAGCCTAGGGAAGTGGTAGAGCATGTGACTCAACGTGTCCCTCGGCAGCCACGGCATGGAATACTATTTGACTAAAAGCGTAGCAACTAGTTTTCCGACTGACTCATAATATTCATTTCTGTACAATGCGTACTTTCTCGTATGTGTTTATATTCTGATTTTCTGTCTTCCTCCCAACATCAGGCTATCAATGGTTAAATCTTTGATTGCAGGAGTTTGTCTAACTTATCCACAAACTCATTAGCAGTCAGAACCCGAAAGGTCTGCTGAAATTGGCTAGTATGATACCAGCACTTACAGGAATAGCCTAGTTTCGAAAAGTTGACACAGAGAACACTTGCTGCCAGACGATCGAAGAGAGCAGACTTAGTTTTGGGAGACTGAGGCACCACATAGACAGATGTCTGCATATTTGAAATGAATACAGAGGGCAAGATATACTCTGTGTTGCTAGCCATTGTTCCCCCTTTTTTCAACATTGACGTCACATAAGAGGGCTAAGAATGAGCCATTGATGAACGCACCAGTTTTAGGGGGAACAGGGTTCTTTAACTTTCCTGTGGGTTAACTGCACAGTATTAACTTTAGCACCCAGATAGTTGCTTCCATCATGCACTCTGGCGATTCTACTGGTATTTGTCTCATTTTCTGGGTTCTTTCTTTAAACCACTAGCGTACTTGCAGTCATTGATCATATCCACGATTTAGTTTCATGTTTGTCCTTTTATTGTGGCCGCCCAACTGTACCAAGGTTAAACTTCATAATTACAGTTCCTTGCCCATTTCTTAAATGTTCACACACATATATCTGCTACCGTATTGAGTGATGTGCACCCACCCCTCCACCGCAGTGAAGTCTCTGTGGTATGTAACAGCGACTGGCAACTTTCCCAGGCCTCGACGTTTATACTCTACACATCTTGCCGAGAAAACTCTCTGCCCAGAAGCGCCCCTGGAAACTCCGACATGCATAGTTTCCTTTTTAACAATGCTTCCGACTGCTGGCTCCTCACACGCCTCATGTTGGCATTGTTGTTGCGTCGGTCGCCTCAGTCCGTAGAGCCCACCGAACTGATTCACCCTTACGTCACTCACTTCCCTGCTCCTCGATATAATGCCACGGTATGGGTTAAAAGTATGTCGCTGTCATACTTTTTTAATGAGGGCGTTTTTGGCACTACTTAACGATCTTACGGCACAAGGTGTCGTATGGTTCGCTCTCTGCAAATTACTTGGGATCGTTCCTTACGCATCCTACAGAGCATTAGGGGTGTACCGAGTGTGAGACCAGATTGAAGGTATAGCACAGGATGGACTGTCATGAGACATATTCGATAACCAAAAAGGGTTAAGAGAAGACGATCAGGACGCCCTGCCGACTGGCCGCTGCGGACAGCCCCCCCCCCCCCCCCCCCTCCAAGAAATAGAAAAAAAAATTATACCTTCTTTCTCCCTCCTTTTTGGCAGGACGATCTGAGGCACGTTACGTATTTGTTCGCGGCCGGCGCCTGAAGTGGTGGCAAAATTCCGTTCTAGTTAATTAGCTTTAGGGTGAAAATGAGGTGGCATTACGTATTGTTTTTGTATGTAGGTTAGATTTTGGGGGCAGTGTGGGTGTCAGAGTGAAATGGAAGAGATCCCGGAAGAAAAAAGCGTTCGAGGCATTAGATTACCAGATAATCTCAATCATAAAAAAAATTGCTTAAATTTTATATGACCGTTATCAACAATGGTGGCCAAAGATTACCAATATAGGCAGTCACACTCGTTCTGCTAGCGGCGTTGTCAAAGAGTGCGGAGGAACTGTCAGCGGCTTAGGACACTCCTTTCCCTTGGTGTGGAAAACTATCCACTATCCACAGAAGGTGAAAAATCAACAGTGATCAATGGCATGCAAACGCAGACGGCAGTGGAAACCATTGCGTTAAAGGAACACAATGTGAATTCACACTTCATGTTGCTTATAACTGAAAAAGCATCAACATAATTTCTCCATTAGCAAAATATTGCACCTGTGTTTTCCATTCATTGTCTCAACGAGGGAACTACAATGGAGAAAGTAACATGTGACATTACAGCCTTTATCACTGCGATTTTTAACATGTAAAAGTTTTTTTTCTGTATTCGCGTCAGTATGTGCGAACTTTTAACATATACCAATGAATGTTGTAACCAGATATCTTTGCCGCGCTCCTGAAAAGCGCAGAATATCACGATAGCTATAAACTGTTATACGCTGCTATCGATCAGTGAAAAAAAACGATGCACCTATGTTTAAAAATAACAATTGCCAATTTTTACTTCTGCAGGGAGCCGCGCAGCTCTCTAGCTGTTCTGTGAATGTGTTGCGAGTCGGACGCAAAAGTATTGTGCTCCATACTGATATAATCATTTTATTGTAACTTTAAGAGTTTAAGTGATTAAAAAATATATGTAGCCACAAACAAGCGAGAATGTATATCACAAAAATTCGCTCCACCGCCACAATGGGTGGCCATGTTAATGTAAGTTTCCGTTTCATAATATAATACTTGAAGCCTTGAAGTTTGTTTAATTTCAAAGAAAATCTCTCAACCTTATTTTCATTAATTATACTTGTGATAATCTTTCCTGTTTAAAAGATTTATGCAGCTTATGATCCAGCGTGTGTTCTGTCGGAACAGGAGGCTGTCGTGACGACATCGTTATAGTATTTATTCCAAGTTCTTTCAGTTCCGTTTATATGTTCGTACAAATCCAATTAGTTGGTCCCTTAGGTTTCTTTCATGTAACTTCCGTCTGTTTTCTCCGCGCGATCTTCCTCCGAAAAAAATCTTTGTTCATTTTTTTAGTAATTTTCGATATCGGGAATGAGAAAAGACAGCCGCCTCCTGCTCCGAACGGAACACCGCGACTTTTCTAACGTCGGAGAGTACCGCACGAATTTTCCGTTAAAAGGTAATAGAATTTCTTACAGCTGGATCAATTACACATGTTGCTGCTGTTCTCCGACAAATCTGGTGTGATTAATAGTAATTTATTCTGTCACGACAAAAAGAACAATCTTACCACATCTGGCGCCCGAACAGGGACTTGACTAAAATATTGAAAGTGTCACGGTACTAATATATGATTGTCTTATTTCATGTATCGCTCTTTGGAACCCAATGCTGCATAAAATTACGGATGAGCAATAAATATACGCAATATTGAAGGACGCGGTAGTTACACAAATATCTTGGGATTTAATAAGACGCAGATTTGCAGTTTTGAAGACAACGCCGAGTGAGTACCAAATTTTCGTTTGCCATAGTTCTGTCTAAAGAGTAGCTCATTTGACCTTCAAATTCGACCTCACTCTATCCTTTCTGTAGCTTAACGTAAAAAACCACTTTTTTTCTACGTAAATATTTGAACATTTTCTGTAACCTTTTGCTTGACTATTTGTTTTATACTGTAGTTAGTATTCTCGTGTAAGTTCAAGATGGATGCCATTTCAGTCTTTTCTGTGTAACAGCGTTGGCAATCAATTGTTTCAACGGCGTGGACTCCATCTTGTCTTTTTGCTACAGACGTGTGTCAGTTATTACCCACGTAACATTAGACATTTGACGAACGCGCCGCGACTTTAACTTGCGCGGCAAGAATAATTGACAATCAGAATTTCAGTTGGCAGTACCCATTTTAAGTTGGCAATAGTTGAATTTCATTATGGCGGACAGACAATCGAGCGCGAACTCTGCAGACGAAAGCGACGGCACTGTTAACAAACATTACCGACTCCGCTCACGCGGAACGACGGCCAGGACAGACGACAGACAAGAGGTAGTTAACGTGGACGACACTCAGCAGGAAACACCCATCTCCCCGATAACGGTATCAATTGACATTGTCAAAATGTTACAGGAATTGATACTAGACAGACAGGAGAGGGAACAGCGCGAACGTGATCGCGAACAACGTGAGAAAGACAGAGACAAGTTTTTATCAGAGTTGAAAACGGATATGACAACACAGATTGACTCAGTTAGGAATGACGTAAATACCACCATTGATACGAAAGTAGGTACCCTCACTACGCAAGTAGGCTCTCTCACAGCAGAGATAGATTCGGTTAAGGGTGACGTCACGGCGCAAGTAACCACTTTGACAACACAGATAAGCACTCTGAATAACAAAATTGATAACATTGGTCAGAATCTCACAACTCAAATCGAAGCGTGTCGCAAAGAAACCGATTCGGTAAAACTTGCGTATAAAACAGTTGCACGACAGGTAGACGAGTTAGCGACAGCGGTAGCCACTGTAGAATCAAAAGTAAGTGCAATGGCGAATGACATTTCGGACCGAACTATTGAGGAAAGAGTTAACAGTAGTGTTGCTTCGCACACTAAAGCACTTACCGAACATTACAAAGAATGGATTGATGTACAAGAGAAGCTTGTTGAGGAGAAGGTTACACGTGACTTGAAAGATGTTGTCAAATCCGCAATCTTAGACATATTATCTGCAGCCGGCAGTTCAGGAGACACTGTTTGTACTGAACTAGGCCAAACTAGACGAGTGTTTACCCGGGGTTTGCCGGAATGGCGGAAGCAAGTAACAGATGAGATATCCGACCTGAAACAGCAAATTCAAACACTACAGTATGATAACCAGAGTGACGGGAAACACTCACTACCTTCTGAGCCAGATGAACATCAATACCAGACAACACAACAACACAACACACCACAGTACATTCCGCGACCGAAAAATGAATTTAACGATTCACACAACAACAACACTGAACAATTGACACTCACAACCGTCATGAAAGAGGAGAGTGTATTGAAACACAGAGTTTTTCAACCATTCCAACCGGAAAAGCGAAATATTCATCCAGTCGTTTTCCTAAAGAACTTTTCAGGAGTCTTTCCAGCTGCCTGGAATGACAAACAGAGAATACAATTCATTACCGGATACATACAAGGAGAAAGTGCTATATGGGGAACCGAGATGGTTGATAAGTGCAAAACATTTAGCGAGTTTGAGAAGAACTTTTTAAGCAAATTTTGGAGCGCAGGTGTTCAGCAACGCCTACGCAAAGAGGTCTACAACGCCGAACCTTTCCATTCGAACAGTGGCGGACCTCGCCGGTACTTTGAAAAGTACTTGAGAAAGATACAATATTGGGACACTCCCATAACAACAAAAGATGTTATTATGATTCTTAAGTCAAAACTACCCATTTCCATACGCGAAAAATTAGTGAACGTGTCAGAGGAAGATCAGGACGCATTTTTATCCGTCGTTGATTCGCTCGATCTTATACACGATGACGCGCGTGCGAATGCTAACCGTAAGAACAACAACGCAGGCACGTATTCGAATGGAAACGGTAGTAATGGAAATGGTTCACACGAAACACAATACGGAAACAAACAGTACAATAACCGCAATAGAGGCCGAAACAATGGTTACCGTAATGGTAAACACAAAAACAAGCATTACGGCAACGAACGGTACAATCCAATATACAACACGCAACAACAGTATTACGGGAATGCCCCATACCAATCAAACAATAAAGTTAGTAACTTCTACCAGAATGGGAACAAATACAAGGGTAAACGTTGCTACAATCAAAATTGCGGAGGTCAGCTACCTCCACCACAACCCTATGGGCAGCCACAATACCAGCAACAACAGCAATACACGCCTCAGCAACAACCATTCATGCAACAACAACAGTACACGCCACCACAACAGGACTTTAGATACAATAACAATAAACCAAGAAAGCAATACAATCCACCGGTATATTTTACGCAGGCAAGTAATGTACCGATTTTTCAGCCTGGTAACCAAGTGCAGTACCAACAAGGGTTTGATACAAATCAACACACACAATGGGTAAAAAACCAGCGAGAATGGTCAAGTGATGTGACAGAAGAATCGAATCAGTCGCATCACAAGAAAGCGGAAAACTAAAGGCAGCACCTTTTCGCCTCCTTGGGGATGCTGCGGGACATAATGGGGGCAAACTCGACCTTGAACGACTTAACATAATACGTTATGATCGCGACACTGACTTGAGAGACGATTTGTTGCAGGAAAATATTGAGACGGACTTGAATGACGTATGGGAAGACGAAGTACAAGCAATGACTAAAATTTACATAGCCAATACACCAATAGATGCTATTATTGATACTGGTGCAAACGTAAATGCTTTATCACTATGTATGTTTAAGAAAGTTTCTGCTGGGATGAAAATTTTAACGTTACCAGTACAAGGTTGTTCAGTAACAGGAGCGGTAGGATCTTTATCACAGCGAGTCAATTTGCAAGCTCAGGTACCGATAAGGATTAATTCTACTTCTTTCATGTGTGTATTTCTAGTAGTTAAGAATTTGTCAGTGTCATGCTTATTAGGAATGGAGTTCCTGAGGAAGAATAAGGCAGTGATTGATATAGAAAAGGGTATCTGTACAATCCGAGTAGATGAACAGGAGGTAACGCTGCAATTGTTGCGCGGCAAGGTCAAAAGAGTTAACACTGAGCACAAAGTTAAGGTACGCAGACTGGTACAGCGAATATTTTTGAACCAAGCACACATGACAAGACAGGGTAACAGTTGGACGGATTTTGATACTGATGACGGACTTCCGACTAGAGTAGAGATTTTGAATAAAGTAAGCGAATCAAGTGAACTTGATTACATACAAAGGCAAGATTTACTGCACTTACTTATGAGGTATCTTCATGTCTTTTCTTCGAAACCTGGAGTAATACGTGACTACGAATATGACATGAAGGTCGCTCCCCATTCTACTTTTTGCAAGACAACGTACTCTGTCCCGTATGCAAGGCGCGAGGCTGTGAAAAATGAAATACGTAAAATGCTTAAGTGGGAGATCATTGAACCGTCAGACTCACCTTACAGTAGTCCGTTATTGCCAGTTTTGAAGCAGGATGGTAGTGTACGTATAGTTTTGGATGCAAGAAACATAAATAAAATAATTATTCCAGTAAGAACTCGACCTGAGACTATGGATGAACAATTACAAAGGTTTCATGGAGTAAAATTCCTCACATCGCTAGACTTGAGATCGAGCTACTGGCAGGTCAAGATGACATCACAGTCTCGAAAATATACAGCGTTTATATTTGCAGGTAGATCATACCAATTCAAAGTAGTTCCATTTGGTTTGAATGTGAGTTCAAGCGTATTCATAGCTGCACTTGATCATGTATTAGGACCTGAACTGTTGGATCGAGTAACAGTGTATGTTGATGACTTACTGATTGCTACAAAATCTTGGGAAGAACATTTAGACATAATAAGCAAAGTTTTCCAGGGGTCTGTTGACTATGGAGTCACAGCTAATCTACATAAGTCTAAATTTGGTAAAAGCGAGATTAAATTTTTAGGACATCTTGTATCATCACAGGGAATTACCCCAGATCCAGACAAACTAGCAGCTATTAAAAACTTTCCTGTGCCCTCTTCTAAACGCCAGTTGAAAGGCTTCCTCGGAATGACTTCCTTTCTCAGAAAGTTTATTTCGGACCAGTCGATGAACAGTCAAGCATTTCATGATCTTCTAAAGAAAAATACTCACTGGCATTGGACGCCAGAGTGTCAGGCAGATTTTGATCGCATTAAACAAGCACTTCTTAACAGCAATATTTTGTTCCATCCAGACATGGATAAAGAATTCTGTATTTCGTCAGATGCTTCATTTCAGGGGCTTGGTTCTTGTTTGTTTCAAATAGAAGTAATTGATGGAAAAGAAGAGATAAGAGTTATCAGCTTTGCAAGTAGGGTTCTCACAGAATGTGAGAGGTCATACTCGGTGACAGAGTTGGAGGCTCTGGCCACTGTATGGTCCTTTAAAAGGTTCAATTACTACATCCATGGTCGGAAAATTAAGGTCTTTTCTGATCACCAAGCTCTTAGTTTCTTGCTCTCGTGTAAACTTCTTCATCCTCGTCTTACACGATGGAGTCTCTTCTTGCAAGAGTATGATTTCGAAATAGTATACATCAAGGGTAAAAACAACATTATCGCGGATGCTTTGTCACGCATGCCGCAAGGACTTCCCGAGTCCAGTGAACTTATCGAGCAGATGTCTAACTACCGAATTCTTCTAATGAAAGACCCACTACATAGAAAGTATTTCCTTCAGCTCTGCAAGCAGATGCGTATACTCCAAGAAACAGATCCCAAATGGCGTAAGGTCAAACAACTTCTTCTAACAAAACCCGATCACCACTTGTCCAAATTTTATAAACTACACAACGATGTTTTATTCCATCGAACTTCTCTCCTCTCTGGTAGATGGTGTGTGTGTATACCACACGCATACGTTGAACACCTTATCTGGTACACACATCTTTCCTGGGGTCATTATGGACCTGAAAAATGCAAACGAAAGATTTCTGCGTATTGCTATGTACCAAACTTGCACCATCGAATCCACAAATTGTTAAGTACATGTCTTATCTGCCAGAAGGCAAAACCCTTCAACCATTCGAACCTAATTCCTCTGAATCCAATTATTACTGAGAGACCAAATCAAGTTCTGGCCCTTGATCTCACCGGCCCCCTGCCGCAATGGAGGGGAGGGGTGAAATACCTAGTCGCATTGATGGATCTTTTCACAAAACATGTGAGACTTTATGCAGTGAAATCATCCAGTGCACTTCCGATCATCCGTCGAATCGAACAAGACTATTTTCCTCGATTTGGCAAGCCGGATCAGATAATGCATCGAATTTCACTGGCAGACAATGGCGCAATTTTCTTGCCAGACATGGCATCAAACAAATACTTATATCTCGTTTCAGACCGTAATCTAATCCCACCAAACGTATCTTCAAAGAGTTCAATAGATTCATTCGAACCTACATACCTAATCGACAAACCCGTTGGATTTACTTTGTATCTTCATTCGAGCAGATTGTCAACAATCTTCCACACTTCTCAACTGGATTTACACCTGCGGAATTAATGACGAGTCATCGGGAAAGAAATGAATGGTTAGATCCCATATCTAAAATTGTAGAACCAGAATTAGATTTAGATGCAAAACTTAGGCAAGCATTGGTATCCTTAGCTGTACAGGCGAATCTACGCAAGAAGTCTTATGACAAGAAAGTATCTAAGGCTCTTACATATGATATTAATAAAAAGGTGCTTTTACGGACACATTTTAAGCTATCGAAGTTGTTGAAAAGAAATCGGAAATGGAGGCTATTGTACGACGGACCATTTGTAGTAATTAGAAAACCTCATACAGGATGTTATCTAATAGCGGATACAGCATCTGGCAGAATTAAAGGATTGTATCACCACCAGGATCTCAAGAAGTATAACGAGGCAAAGTAACAAGCAAAGGAACATTAGCCTAAGGTTTAACCTGTGAAACACTTCGGTATTCAAACACACCAATACGAGTACTCACACTTTGGCGAAAAACTATGGAGGTAATGGAAGATTTGATTTATTATGGCGTACGAAAAAGAAATCACATTCCATTTGAGAGGACAGATTCTCAGTTAGTTTTAAGTTAGTCATAGGAGTGTAGCGACGCTGCCGCGCGCTAATTCAAGCTCGCCGGTGTGTGTGTGTGTGTGCTGCGCGCGTGTGTCAGTGCAGTGGTGTGCGGTCGCAATTACTTTACGCGACGTTGGTGTAGTTCCGCGCCCAGCCTCTAGAGGCGCTGTGTTTTCTATCTTTTATATACGTTCTGTTTATTGTTATTTTTCCTTGGTTTTTGAGTTAGGGAGTAGTTCCGTGCCTCCTGACTTTTGTGGACGAGTACTGTTTCCTCTCCTAACTACGGAAGTTTCCGAGGATCAAGGATCCTCTGTATAGGCCGGAAGCAAATTTTATAGCTCCGATCTGTCCATGCATGCCGGGCGTCGTCAGGTACGCGCTCGCAATAAAGTTATCGTTGCTCAACTGAAGGTCTTCATTCTTCCAAATCACGTTAAGCAAAGGTCGGACAGCCACCAGTTTAGCTCAACCCGACAGGTGTAAGCAGTCCAAGTTGGCTGTTGGCATTGAGAAATGCCGTTATTGGTGAAATGAGATACGGAAGGAAGTAACAGATTGCCACCTTCCAACTCCAATGAATATATATGTATGTGAAATATTAGGTTAAGCAATTTCTTTTTCAGCCCTAAAGATGGAATGTTAGTCTTTAAGTGTACAGAGTACAGCCTATTGCGTGTAAACTGTGCGTTATTGTAACACCGCCATGAACTATACCTTTAGTTAGCGCGATCTTCAGAATTAAACAGATTTGTGTAGCCAAGTGTTTGAACTGTCAAAAGCAGTAAATAACAGAGAGAGAGAGAGAATCACGTAGTATTTGATAGTTTTCAGGAGATTCAATCTCAGATTCAAAGTATCATCTACGAACAGTAAGCCTCATAAAGATTTAATAGCTAAGCAACAAAGCATTTCCTTTATTCTGTTTTACAACAGCTGTTAGGTCATGTAGTCGAGAGTGCCACTACATGGAAACATATACGTCGTACTGACAAGTCTGAAGTATTCCTGATGATAAACGTTTCTTCTTTAAACATGTAAGATGCACTAAAGTAATTAGTTATTTCACAGCCAAGCCCGACAATCGCCCAGAAGGAAGCGTGAGAAACTAGAAAGCTGTCACCAGATATGACTCACATTATAATAATAAAACTAAGATCTGATATTAGATTAAAGAATAGCCACTTGAAGGCACACGTGACGCATGTCATGCATCTAAGGTCACAAAAATATCCTAGTGTAGTTGTGCTAGAATTTGTATATGTATATAGTGTATTTATGTTCATATTTGATCCTCTCCTCTTCCACTTCCCCATCCTATCCCATTAAAAAAAAGTGAGGATTAGAATTTGACAGGCTCATCTGAGTGCTCTTTAGACGGTTGAAGTGGAAACGAAATTTGTGGGAGAGATCCGTTAGCGAAAGTTTTGTTCTAATCGCGTTTCGCGAGTAGCAATGTTGAGAGATTATAATACATTCCGCGAGTAGTACTTGCAGCCAGTAACTTTATGAAGCATGAATCTTCCGGAGAGAAATGCATGAGTATGCTCGACCAGTAGAGACAGAATTTGTTCAATCTGTGCTCTACATAAACAGTGACACTAAATTTTGAAGAGAAACGAAATAACAAGCTGCTTAAAAGATTTGTTTTAAAAAAAAATTTACCTTTGTATAAGGGAGAGAGAATAACCGAAATAATCGTGCCTTGATGCACAAGTAGTGGTATTCAATACGCTAATCCGGCGTGGCGTGACTGAAAAGGTTAACAGAATTTTGTGACTGTAAGCAAACTTAAGAAATGTATGTATGTATGTATGTAATTTATGGACATTGTTTAATCTTGTAATGTATTTACCTGTGAGTAACTTGAACTGTGAACTTTGAAATCACAATGTGAGATGGGAGATGTGAATTTGCAGACACTCTAAGACGTTCTAAACAAAATGCGAGTGATAAAGTGTACAAAATACGTGTGCAGTGACATGTGGACACGCAAGTGCAGGTAGTGACAGCGATCACAGCAAAGCATTTGCAAACTATATGTAAAACGTTGGCCTCACTTACCTGTGTGTAAGCAGCATGGCAGGTCGCAGGGACTGTCGTGTGAAATCCTCGAAACAGACGGTAGTATTTTCTACCCAACTTTTCGATACGCCGATCGACGATGGAAAAGGACACTAGACGTGTGTTTTCCGCGTGTTCTCATTTTAGCAGAGCGCGAGTGACGCACGTTAAACTTCATACGAGCATACACGAGCGCGTGTTGCACTGGACTAGTAACCGGCAACAGCGCGGAGCTGCTTGCAATTGGACTCAACAATTAACATTTGAAACACAACCGACGCGCGCGCTGTGGAGGCGTGTCATTGACCTTAGAATGTTTTCCGTCTCACAACTACGCAAGAGACATTGCTAAAGCTATCACAGTGAAACTTAATTATGAACTTTATTTATTCTGTAAAAAGAGAAGTCTTAGCTTCAAATTAATTTCCATTTAATCAGTCACGTCGGATATTTTGCGATAGATAGTTAAATAAAGACAAGGCATTACTGAGTGCTGAAACGTTAACTGGAAGGGAAGGTTATCAATCCTGTCCAGAATCCTATAAAACCTTTACCTGTAAGTCTACATTATAGCACGAATCTAACACAGGTTTCTTTCTGTTTATTTGCATGTAAACGACATGACGCTTGATGCGAGACACTAGAGAGGCAACACGAGCGAACACAAAAAAGACGCTACCCAGGGTCGTGACCTCTCGGACGACGCCGCTCACCGAACGAGAATAGACGTTGCAGACTCCGGTTAAGTGAGCGTGTGACAAATAAAAGTGTACAGTGTAGTGTCAAGTGAAACGTCCTGATTAACAACGACATTCTAAAAGAATCTAATGAAACAGATAAAAAAACATTACGAGACCAAACAGGTCACAGAAAATTTTAGAGGACTGTTTAAGTAATTATTTCAATGTATCTGTGTATGTTTGTCTACTGACATGTTTTGTTTTCTATATAGAGTATTATTCATTTATCTTTGTGTGTGTTAGACTTAAGATTGTTTTTTGTCATATTTTGTTTCACAGGAACAGCAATTAAGATGACAGTGCAAGGACACCTTACAATGAACTGAGAGAAGTACCAAACTGCACAAAAGACACTGAAAGACTATTTGTTTTCATAACTGTACTGGAAGCATAAAATAACTAGATGACAAACTCATTCCAATTTTATGTTAGAACGAAAGTAAACAGATGATAAAACACAGTAATGTCTTGAAACTACATGTGAGACCTGATGATCCTTCCGGAATCATCATGCCTCACATGGGAGGCATTGTGACATTACAGCCTTTATCACTGCGATTTTTAACATGTAAAAGTTTTTTTTTCTGTATTCGCGTCAGTATGTGCGAACTTTTAACATATACCAATGAATGTTGTAACCAGATATCTTTGCCGCGCTCCTGAAAAGCGCAGAATATCACGATAGCTATAAACTGTTATACGCTGCTATCGATCAGTAAAAAAAACGATGCACCTATGTTTAAAAATAACAATTGCCAATTTTTACTTCTGCAGGGAGCCGCGCCGCTCTCTAGCTGTTCTGTGAATGTGTTGCGAGTCGGACGCAAAAGTATTGTGCTCCATACTGATATAATCATTTTATTCTAACTGATATAATCATTTTATTGTAACTTTAAGAGTTTAAGTGATTAAAAAATATATGTAGCCACAAACAAGCGAGAATGTATATCACGAAAATTCGCTACACCGCCACAATGGGTGGCCATGATAATGTAAGTTTCCGTTTCATAATATAATACTTGAAGCCTTGAAGTTTATTTAATTTCAAAGAAAATCTCTCAACCTTATTTTCATTAATTATACTTGTGATAATCTTTCCTGTTTAAAAGATTTATGCAGCTTATGATCCAGCGTGTGTTCTGTCGGAACAGGAGGCTGTCGTGACGACATCGTTATAGTATTTATTCCACGTTCTTTCAGTTCCGTTTATAGGTTCGTACAAATCCAATTAGTTGGTCCCTTAGGTTTCTTTCATGTAACTTCCGTCTGTTTTCTCCGCGCGATCTTCCTCCGAAAAAAATTTCTGTTCATTTTTTTTAGTAATTTTCGATATCGCGAATGAGAAAAGACAGCCGCCTCCTTCTCCGAACGGAACACCACGACTTTTCTAACGTCGGAGAGTACCGCACGAATTTTCCGCTAAAAGGTAATAGAATTTCTTAAAGCTGGATCAATTACACATGTTGCTGCTGTTCTCCGACAAATCTGGTGTGATTAATAGTAATTTATTCTGTCACGACAAAAAGAACAATCATACCAGAAACAGCGCGAAAAATACTGAATAAACCAACGAAAGGGTAACATATGAGTGATACGTTGAGGAGTGTGAAATGTCGGAAGTCTGAACGTGGTAGGAAATTAAGAAAATCTGAAAAGGGAAATGGATGGAGTGGGGGGTCAGTGACGTTAAATGCTGGTCAGATGAATAATGGGTAATATTAACAGCAGCAGATAATGGTACAATGGGAGTTGGATTTGTAGAGAGATGTGAGTGGGCTATTGTGAACAGTTCAGAATCGACAGCAAACCAACGTCAACAACAATAGTGCATATATAAATTACGGAATAAGAAGCAGAAGATTAAGAGGTAGAGAAAGAATATGAGATACTGAACACATAATTCAGTATCTAATGATCATGGTGATTGGAACGCTGTAGCAGGGGAAGAAACAGAAACAGTTACTGGAGAACATGGAACCAGCAGCAGAGAAGAAAAGAGTTAATTGAGTTATGCAACAAAATTTAAGCTACTGAAAGCGAAAACGCAGTTCAAAAATTGCAATAGTGGAACGTGTACTTGGAAAAGTCTGGCGGACATGGAAAGTTTCCAGCTGGATTACACAATGGTCAAACAGAGAATCCGAAACCTGATATTGGATTATACAGCATACACGGCAGCAGATGTAGATTCCATAGTTCTCAACTTTAAGGTGATGACAAGTAGAGTAAAGTTTAAGAGAATCTTCCAGAAGAATCAGTTTGGAAAGAAGAGGGATACAGATGTATTGAGGAATCATGTAATGGTTTCCAAAACTCTTATGTTGTAAGTTATGTGATAATGGGTACCGAAGTAGCCAG
This sequence comes from Schistocerca piceifrons, assembly GCF_021461385.2. NCBI lineage: Eukaryota > Metazoa > Arthropoda > Insecta > Orthoptera > Acrididae > Schistocerca > Schistocerca piceifrons. The sequence continues at coordinate 310,142,903 of NC_060143.1, read as the reverse complement.
GGAACTGACATATCTAAGAAGACAAAAACAGAACTTAGATAGACAAACATAAGCACGAGGAAGTAAATTCCGAACAAATCTTAGGGAACAGAAGAAATACTTAAGCTAATCGACGAAAGAAGGAACTACAAAAAATGTTCACCGATAGATAGGAAAACATCAATACAAGTCAGTTAGGAATAAAGTAAACAGGGAATGTAGAAAATCTAAGGCGAAATGGCTTCAGGAAACTTTCGCAGAAATAGAGACAGCAATGATCGTCGGAAGTACTGACTCAGCACATAGAAATGTTGCAATTAAATGCAAGAGCAGCAATATTAAGAGTGAATCGGGAGTTTCACTGTTAAGCAGAAAAATGAGAGAGCGGATAGGTGGAATGAGTATGTTGAGCTATGTAAAGACGTGACAGAAGAAATAGAATCGATATAGAAGCCGTAGGGGATCCGGTATAAGAGTAAGGGCTTAACTCAGCTTTGGAAGACGTGCGATTATATAACGCTGAAGGGATAGATAACATATCTTCGGACTTACTGAAATCATTGGTGGACGTGGCAACGATGACATTTAAATTGCTGTGTAGGATCTATGGGACCGGCGAGACACCACAAGACTTACGAAAAATATCGTACACACGGTAACAAGGGCAAATCAGTGAGTACAAGCAGCCTAAAGTCCATTGCATGAAAGCTGCTAGCAAGAATAACATACAGAAAAATGGGAAAGAAAATTAAGGATATTTCAGACGACAATCCGTTTGGCTTGCAGAAGGGTTAAAGCAGCATAAGTGTAATTGAACTGATGCGCTTGATAATGAAAACATGAATTTAAAAAAAGTGGCACATCTATATAGGGCTTGTCGGCTCAGAAAATGGTTTCTGCAATGTAACAAATGTTGCAAGTTGCTGTAAATTCCGAGAAAAATAAGAGTAAGCTAAAGCGGAAGAAGGAGAATTGGTGCCCATGCGACGGCATGTGCAACATTTAACACTAGGACCGCCGAGTGGTCAATTTGACCACTTTTTATATTTTAACATGTTATTATTCGGTCAATTTCTAATCTATGCTGTTGTGAGTTAATGACTTTTCCTAAATGTTTATGTAGATGATATAAATAGTCCAATATTTATTTTATCTTCATTAGTTTTCTTTGAATGACCACTTATACTTAAAACCGCCGAGTGGTCACTTTGACCACATTACATGTATATTTGAAAACAGATTATTTAAAGATTGTTGTGCGTCACTCCCCGGATTTATTCTTAGCACTCGTCAACAATGTACTAAATATGTTGGTTACTGAAGTTTATTCGCGTTGTTTGAATTTAAAAGATCAAGAATGCAATATGTCATTTATTGTTTGCTATTGGGTTTCGCATAAACAAGTCTGATTATTTGAGTACAGGTCTCAGAGCAGTAGACATTGCTCAGATGTCACAGCGCTACAAACCAAGGCCACGGCAACTTTCGGATGAAGAAATTGTCACACTTTTGTATAAATCGGATCCTGAAGTTGAGGACCTTGTGGTTCTACAGATGAAGATTACCGACCTGTCGCTAATGTGGAGAGTGACAGCTCCGAGACTGAAGACGAAAGTAATTTACATTCACTTATATTATTATTATTATTATTATTACTGTTATTATTATTATTATTGTTTCTGTATGAATAACGATCACTGTTATAATCGAGCTGAGACTTCTACTGCTACTTCTGTTACTGCTATTTTATTGTGTGGTATGTTATCTTTATAATGAGTTGCAGCTTTCTAATTGTCTCTTTCTTCACGCATTTGCTGAAACAGGACCAAGCAGTAATATAAACAATGCTAGAGAAGGACCTACCCTGGGTAAAAAAAGAACTGCACCTCCTGTAAGTGGACCAATATAGAATCGACGTAGGAGAGGAGAACGAAGTGAGGGTTCAAACCTCCTGGGGAAGGACGGGATCACGGAGTGGACTGTAGCAGACTTCGGTGTTACTACCCCAGGTAGGATAGGTCAACAGAATATATTGAAAGAAACACGGGGACCAACTCCACACGCAAAGCGGCACGTCTCAAATGATAATGTTTCGAGTGCCTGGCGCCTTTTAGTTGATCAATCAATATTGGAACACACAAAGAAATGCACAGAAGCAGAGGCACAACGGCTTCTTGGAAATGATTCCTGGAGTTTGCATTTAGAAGAACTAGCTGCATTTGTTGCTTTATTATATGTTCGTGGTGCACTAGGTGCCAGATGTATTGAAGTAGATGAGTTGTGGTCGAAAAAGTGGGGAGCCCCATTTTTCACTGACACAATGAGTAGAAACAGGTTTCGAGAAATTTTGAAATATCTGCGTTTTGATGAAAAAAATACACGGTAGGAACGTTTGAAAAGTGACGAGTTTGCTCTTATATCAACTACTTGGAACCATTTTATAGAAAACTGTCAGTTGAATTACATACCTGGATCAAATGTCACTGTGGACGAACAACTTTTCCCCAGCAGAACCAGGTTGCAATATATGCCGAATAAGCCTGATAAATTCGGAATCAAATTCTGGCTTCTAGCGGATGTAGAAACAAAATATCTTTGCAGTGGGTTCCCTTATGTAGGAAAGAACGAACAGAGGGCACCTAATGGGAAACTTCCAGAACAAGTAGTAATGAAATTGGTAGCTCCATATCGCAATATGGGGCGAAATGTGACTACCGATAATTCTTTCACTTCGGTCACACTTGGGGAGAGACTGGAAAAAAAGAAAACTAGTCTTGTCGGCACCATCAACCGTGCAAGAAAAGAAATTGCGAACACTATAAAAAATGAAAACTCCTCTTTATACGTCTGTTTTCTTGAAAAGGGAAGGTGGTACTCTGACTGTTTACCAAGGGAAAAAGAACAAAAATGTTCTTCTGTATAGCACCATGCACACATATGTTTAAATACAAAATAATTCGAAACACCTTCCCGAAACAGTGAGCTTCTATAGCAGCACAACATTTGCTGTAGATGTCTTGGACCAGATGACGAGGAAATATTCTGTCCGCTCTGGTACTCGTCGATGGCCTATACACGTATTTCACAATATCCTTGATTTAGCAGCCATCAACGCATGGATCATTTTCAAGCTAGTGACAGGGATCAAAATAAGTAGGAGGAATTTCATCCTAAATCTAGCAGAAGAATTACGTAGAGCCTATATGGAAACTAGAAATCAGGAAAGGATGCCAAGGGATGGAAAAGAAAAGGAAGAAAAGGACGATGGTGATGAACAAAAGGGAAGAAGCGTAAATTCCTGCGAAAGTAAGAAAACTATGCCAAACGAGGAATTGCAGAAACAAGACAAATGAAGTGTGCAGTAAATACAAGAGATATGTTTGTGGGCCGTGTACATATAAAGTAATAAAGACAGTAATTTGTAATGCTTGTAAGTAGGATTAGGTACTATACATGGTCATATTTTAAGATTGGTGTTTCTCTTAACATATTCATGGGTACTTAGTTTCTCCAGTAAGATTAATTTCTATTAATTTTAAAACTACTGCAATACAATTAGTATGGTTGCAGATAAATATTGTGAACTATGTTCTTTAATATTAGTAATATTATGTCCCCACTGTTGTTGTAAAATACAATGATACTGTTATTAAACGTAATTAAAGTGATACATTGTTATCAAGGTCATTAATATTTACATTAAACAGCACACCATGTACTTACAAAGAAAGTGATCACTTTGACCACATCGGCGGTTCTAAGTATAGTACTAGATCCGGCGGTTCTAGTGATATATTCCAAAACGCCGAGCATAAAAACGGTGATTTTTCGGAGCTCAGTCTTCTACTGCAGTAAAAAGGTAGGGTTAAGTGTTTTGGATAGCCCTTGGGCTAGGGACCATCTCTGTACCGAAAACAAGGGTCAATTACTGTAACTGTCATCCAGGTTAGGCAAATGGAGCATACTACTTGGATCTTTTTTCAGTAGATCTAGATGTGGTCAACGGTTCGCCTAAAGGGTTTTAAGGAAGAATGATTCAGTTTATCGGTGGTTTCTGAGAAATATTGAAGAAAGTGTTTTCACAATTTTTTTCCCGACAGAATCGAATTTCTAAGTAGCTAACTGCAGCAAATTGCTGAGATTTTAACGTTGTATTCTCTGGACACTTATCTAGAAGCGCCATTCTCCCAAAATGGTTCAAATGGCTCTGAGCACTATGGGACTTAACATCTGAGGTCATCAGTACCCTAGAACTTAGAACTACTTAAACGTAACTAACCTAAGGACATTACGCACATCCATGCCCGGGGCAGGATTCGAGCCTGCGACTGTAGCGGTCGCGCGGTTCCAGACTGAAGCGCCTAGATCCGCTCGGCCACAATGGCCGGCTGCCATTCTCCCGTTTTCAAAAATATATACGTCACTGAGAAAAACCCAAAAACCAGGTGTTTAGCATGAAAACGGGTCGTGGATTCCAGAGGCTGTAGTTTTTATTCGATAAATTCCTAAGATATACATCTCTGACAGACTTGAAAATGTTCTTAATACCTTCAGCCGTATCGGAGATCCAGAAGCTCAAAGTTAAACTAATTGTACACCTACGCATGTAACATTCGGTGTGAGGCGATAACGTAGATTATAAAGTGACATATCACGGAGAAATATGCTATAAAGTGTCTTCTTATCATCATGTTATAATATTGGTGCACGTGCAAAATTTTTGTGCATATAAAATCCAATATGAGATGTAAAATTTGTTTTCTTTTATTTCAATTTCAAATAAGTAAATTATCGAATTTTTACTGATCCCTAAAGTTCTTTTCATATGAGCGACATTCCCTGCTGTAGCAGGGAAAAGAAGCGAACCGGGGAGAAAATACTCCTATTGGAGCACCAAAAAGGCGAATACGCTCCTCTTTAAAATACTGACTCAAAAGTGTAGTACCAGCTGCCTCATTTAATTTTCCTCAGCACCTTTACAGTTTTCCCAAAAATTTCGCTACGCAGACATTATCGCACGTTTTTGTGATGAGGGAGGAGGAGACAGTGGCAGTGGGAAAGAGAGAGAAAAGTAATAAATGTGTGCTGGAGGATAATTAGGCAGTAATTCTGGTACAGAAAGATCGAAGGAGACAGTGACATTATGACAGAAAGAGAGGGACATAGTGGCAAACGAACGTAGTTGACAATGACAGAACAGTGCTAGAAAAAGAGTAAAGCAGACAGTGTCAGTTGGAGAGGCATGGAAAGAAGGAAAAAGTGGAAGAGAGTCAGAGCCAGTGATATTGAAATACAGAGTCTATATCAATGACGACGAGGAAGAGTGAGAAGAGACAACAGCAGCGGGAAGGAATGAATGAGATAGTAGTAGTGAGAGTGAATGAGCGAGTGAGAGAGAGAGACAGAGGGAAAGAGCAAGAGTGATACAGTGACTGTGTGATGAGACAGTAGTAGTAGGAGAGAGCGAAGGAAACTGTCTGTGATACGGGAGACAGTGATGATTACAGAGATACAAACATATAATGACAATGAGTTGGGCTGATTGAGTGAGTACGAATGAGCAACTGGGAGTGGATGGGTATGAACAAGTCCCAACGGTGGACTAGTGCGTATAAGAGAATTACATCTAGGGGAAATTGTGGGAGTGGGAAGTGAGATGTATTTTAAAAACAGCGCGAATATGTTTGCATGCCAGAACTTTTGGAAAAATTTTTAAAGGTGGCGAGAAAGGCAGATTAAGGCCGTTAGTACTCCACTTTTCAGTCAGTCTTTTAAACAGGAGCAATTTTGTAGGAAATTTAATAAGTTTAATTTTGTACTATGACAAGTTTTCGCTGGAGGGTGGGGTTTTCGAGTTATTCAAGATAAACTTACAAAAGTGATATTAAGTGTGTTCTATCTCGGAAACCATCGTAATAGGGCATACGTCCGTATGAAATTTTTTGTTCAGAATCACTAATACTATCACCTCTGAAAGCATGTACCTTTCCTCCTGACTCATCCTATATATGAACGGAATGAACAGCTAAATAAGTACAAAATATTGAATGAGACTAAAACGAAGAAAGACGAAAGAAACGAGGAGTAGTAAAGATGAAAGTAGATATGAAATTGACATCAACATGATGACCACGAACTTAAAGTGTTGTGCTACCTTGGAAGAAAAATAACACATGACAGACAAAGCAAGAAGGACATAAAAACTAGGCCAATAGATTCAAAGAGGACATTCCTGACAGGGAAGTCAAGTGCTATTTAGCACTGGGCTTAATTTAAAACATACAATTTTATGTGCAGACCATCAGGCGCTACTGAAGTTCATCATGAACGAAAACACAACTGACAGCTGGTAAAACTTGTTTTCATCTGACCGCATTACTGGTTTCACGGCTGACAGCCGCATATCCATGGGGAGCACTACATATTTAAGAACTGAAATATCATTGTAAACCGTACTGCAAATTTGTGCTATTACATAAATAAATTTGCAAACTCATACAAAAATTATTGCATGAACCCATCACAGGTGTACCCAACATTCATAGTCAAAATATTGCCATTCTGAGAATACTGTCAGTATTTGCCATCCCAAGTAGCGTTGGTTCGTCTACACTTGTACATGCTGACAGTATTCTCAGAATGGCAGTATACTGACTAAGAACGTTGGGTTCACCTAGGAGGGTTTAGTGTAACAATTTTTGTGAGTATAAGTCTGCAAATAATCTTTATGTAATAGCACAAATTTGAGATACAGTTTCTAATGATATTTCAGTTTCTTAAATCTGTAGGCTGCACCTGAAGATGTGGCTGTAAACCGTGAAATCGGTAGTGTGGTCCGTTAAAGTGTTTTCATTCATCGTGATTAAATCTAAAAAGTAATTTTATTCAGCCCGATTTTAGAAATGTGGAACAGCTGGTAACATCACCTACCCCAACAGTGCGCACAACGTAACCTTCTTTTCCCACGAGGGCTTCTGGCTGGCTCCTGTTATTCTTCATTGATGTCGCTTTGTTTCAGTTTCTCTATTCTTCCGCGAATAATTTGTGCCAATATATTTCAGTCGTTATCTATAAAACCGGTAATTCGACAATATCGACACTCATAAGCAAGTGACTTTTGGAATTCGAAATATTACTTTCTTCTTGTAGTCTGAAGGTATTGCACCCATCTCACATCTGTCCGGCCATGTGGAGCGCAAGCGCACTGATGAGCAGAGAAACGCACCGTGTGGACTCACATTGAGAACGCTGTCGTGCTTCCCTACCTGCTGACAGCTCATCAGAGCTGTCGCTACCTTCATCAGGCCGTGTGTGTGCGTGTGTGTGTCTGTCTGTGTGTGTGTGTGTGTGTGTGTGTGCGCGTGTGCGCTCTGGGTACCGCACAAAACTGGCGGGCAGTTTCCGTTCCGCTGTAAACGATCCTCTGCAGCCGGCCGAATCGAGTTAGCCGTCCAGAGTCCGGAGCCGGGCGGCGCATAAGGCCGCTGCTAGCGTGCCGCCGTCCGCGTCCCACATTAGCCTGGCTAATGCAATTTTCGCAATGGTCTTCATCAGCGCTGATGCAATTTGTAGTCCGTGCCGGCCGGCGCGGGGGGCGTGAATCAGTGGGGCCAGCTGTTAACGCAGCCTTTTATAAGCCGGGGGCGCTGCCACCCTCGCCAGAGGGGGCGGGCAGCTTCCCCGCCGTGCTGACCGCTGACCCCCAGGGCCTGTCGGACTGCAGCGTCCCAGCGGGTTACGCTGTATATAAATAATGTCAAAACAACGGAGAAACGCAGGGAAACGCAGTTACTGCAGCGTTAGGTTACTTTCAGCCCATGAACGAGCAGCTAAATGTCATCCAACGGCTTTGCACATCTAGTAAATATAGTCCAGTGGAATTTTATACGAACTACCTCTACATAGATTAGGACACAGACCGTCATCTAGGGGTAAGCAGTATAACACTATCACATTTTAATTAATGTGAGGGAGAGGGTTTGTCTTTGCGGCGCCTGTAGGACGCGTTTTACTGCAAACTTCTCGGAAGGCGGGGTGGTTCCATCTCAGCCTTCCATTTCTACCAATAGCGGTGGCGCCCTCCCGGTGTCAAATGGTACCCAAGCATATTTCGTATTAGATTTAGTGTCACGTGCTAGTGCAATCGCTGTCCCGCCGTACACACCCTACGACGTCGATTTACCTACCATGGACACGAAGCGAACTGGCACTGGCTCAAAACACAATTAACATTTCTGACTTGATCCTCTGAGACTGCCTATTCGGCTGATTCTCTATAGCGTCCAGACTCCTAACTTCCAAGGACCAAGTAAAATCCGACTGAAAGGTTGTACGGGCACTTTCTTCATTACTTCGTAGTTGGAGGCGGCGATAGCGACTCACTGGCTTCCCACTAATATATGGCCACTGCATATTAAAACTGAGTCTGCCACGGTTATGCGACTTATTGGGGGTTATGTTAACCGGTCTTTGAGATATTCTTGTCACGGCTCCTTTACAGGTGTATTGTTACACAGTTAATTTCATTTTTGGGGCTTCGTTCGTATTGTTTTAATTATTAAAAAATACACAAATCGTTGCCAGCAGAGACCGATCTTTTTAAAAGTAAACGTTGCCGATTCGTATTTTTAAATAAAAATTATCAATTTTTAATGGTACTTGAATTACGTAACCATTACTGCACCTCAGCTCAACCTCTCGATACCAGCAATATTCTACTGTGTTTCTGTAAAGTAGTTAACATGTTTCTGAGACAACATTCAGATTTGATTTGATTAATGTAGAGGTACTGTGATACATCGATATGTTTATATTGCAATGATGTTACTCTTATTTGAATTCTTTCTTTTGTCACCAGATCTTTGACGTACTTGTAACTCTGATTTTTGGGCGCGTAAGCGGTTATTGGAGAGTCAAGTCATGGTCGTCATGTTGAAAAGACGCAATATGTAGTCAGTTTATGAAATATGAACTTTAACAGTGAGGAAGATATTTTCAAGTGCGTTTTATATTGTGAAGTGATGTTTTGTGAGTTACGTGATACTGCAACAAAAGTAATAAAAAAGAAGTCTAACTTAAATTCGAAGTGCTGATTACTTTTTTATATCACCATTGTGCTAACTTGCAAAAGTTTAATCTTCAAGAATGGTTTATGAAACACATCTATAAAACTTTTGAATATCGCAGAATAACACCTAGGCCTCTTTGCATCCGACCTTGGAATCATCACCACCTAAATTTTCGCCGATTGAGCCATGAGTCCACAACGAGACCAGCGTGGGAAACACAAAAAGATCAGCGCCTAGTTTATCCATTATTTCATGAAATGACTTTATTAACTGTGCTCTAATGACACCTGCCGCATAATATAACTTTGTTGATGCTGAAAATGCATACAAATCATAATTAATTTTTAACCTTTGTTGTGGTAGGGTTGTTAGAAATTGCAGCCGAAGACTTCCTACATAAGAAGTCTCCCTCTTTCTGCCAACGACCTCAACAAAGACGGCGGAGGAGTGGACAGAGGTTCAGAGGACTCTCTTGCCCTCAGGCTGGGAAATTGCACCTGAAGGCAAAAGAATCAGCAATGATCAACGGAATGATGATGCAAAAGGCAATGAAAACCACTGCACTTAAGACACATGATGTGTATCCATTAGAAATGTAGTACGTATCTGAGAAAGTGTCATAGTGTCTTGATGATCTCACTACTAGCGAAAGATAACGCACTAGTCCCAAAACCGGATCTCCGGGAGGGGACAGCCAAGAAGGAGGTCAACATGAAAAAAACAAAGACTGAATTACCAACAAAAGGGTAATTTTCTAGGAGTTGAGGAGTGAAGTGTCAGACTTCCCAATGCGGTAGGGAAGCAAGGTGTCCGCAATTCTAAGAAAAATAGGGATAAACTGTAGTGAAACACGAGAAACATACAATACGTACAGGAACCAATAGGGAACAAAACCAAGGAAAAAAGGCTCAGATTAAAAAGAATCTAAGACAGGGATAAAGTCTTCTGCCCGTAATGTTTAATCTGTACATCAAAAAAGTAATGACGGAAATAAAAGAAAAGTTCAAGAGTGGGCTTAAAACTTCAAGGTGAAAAGAGAACAATGATCATAATTGCTGGTGAGATTCCTATCCTCAGTGAAAATGAAGAATTACAGGATTTGTTGAATGGAATGAACAGTCCAACGAGTACAGAATATGGATTGAGAGTATACTGGAAAAAGACAAAAGGCAATGAGATGTAGCAGAAATGAGAACAGCAAGAAAAGTAACATCAGAATTGGTGATCAGGAAGTAGACGAATTCTGCTATCTAAGATGGAAAATAATCCATGGTTGACGGAGTCAGGAGGACTTAAAAAACAGACTAGTAGTGGCAAAAAGGGCATTCATATCCAAGAGAAGTCTACTATGTTAAACATAGGCCTTAAATTGAGGAAGAAATTTCTGAGACTGTGCGTTTGAACCACAAATTTGTGTTTCTGTGAAATATGGATAGTGAGAAAATCGGAACAGAAGAGAATCGAAGGGTTTGAGATGTGGTGCTACAGAAGACTGTTTAAAATTAGGTAAACTGATGAGGTAATAAATGAGGAGGTTCTTCGTAGAATTGGCGAAGAAAGAAACAACTGGAAAACGCAGACAAGAAGAAGCGACAGGAAAATAGGCCATCTGTCATGACATCAGAGAATAACTTCAGTGGTGCTATAGGGAGCTGTAGAGGGTAAAAACTGTAGGGGATGACAAAGACTGGAATACAGTCAGCAAATAATTGCGAATGTAGGATGCAGGTGCTATTATGAGATGAAAAGGTTGGCGAAGGAGAGGAATTGGTCGTCGGCCGCATCAAAACAGTCAAAAGACTGATAACACAAGTTCTACATCCATTATCTAAAACATGTGTGAAGTGTGTGGCAGAGATTAATGTATTAACGTTTTTTCCGGTTCCATTCGCACATGGAGGGCGGGAGGAATGACTGTTTACATGCCTCTGTACACACAGTAGTTAACTGAATCTTCTTCTCCTTGTCCCTACGGCAACGATGACTAGGTGGCCGTATTTTTATTCCTAGATTCTTTTACTTATTACTGGTACTTGAAATTTATTAAATCGGCTTATGCGGGATATTTGATGCCTATGTTGAAGCACTGACTAGTTCAGATTTATACACATAGGTAAACATATCTATGAACATTACTGCTGCCTTTCTTTGGATCAACTCAGTTCTGTTTGGTGTCGGTCCCACGCGCATGGGCAATATACACAGAAGACCCAAACAAACTGGTACACCTGCCTAATATCGTGTAGAGCCCCCGCGAGCACGCAACAGTGCCCCAACACGACGTGACATGGATTCGACTAATGTCTGAAGTAGTGCCGGCTGAAATTGATACCATAAAGCCTGCAGGACTGACCATCTATCCGTGAGAGTATGAGGGAGTGGAGATCTCCTCTGAACAGCACGTTGCAAGGCATCCCAGATATACTCATTAATGTCCATGACTGGGGAGTTTGATGGCCAGCGGAAGTGTTTAAACTCAGAAGAGTATTCCTGGAACCACTCTGCAGCAATTCTGGACGTGTGGGATATCGCATTGTCCTGTACATGTCACCTGTCAGAGTCGTATCTAGACGTATCAGGGGTCTCACATCATTCCAACTGCACACACCTCACACCATTACAGAGACTTCAACAGCATGAACAGTCTCCTGCTGATATGCAGAGTCCATGGATTCATGAGGCTCTCTCCATAACCCGTACACGTCCATCCGCTCGATGCAATTTGAAACGAGACTCGTCCGACCAAGCAATACGTTTGCAGTCATCAACAGTCCAGTGTCGGTGTTGATGGGCTCTGGCGAGCCGTAAAGCTTTGTGTAGTTCAGTACACACGGGTACACTAGTGTGCCTTCGGCTCTGAAAGCCCATATCGATGATGTTTCGTTAAATGGTTCGCACGATGACACTTTTCTATGTCTTAGCATTGAAATCTGCAGCAATTTTGCGGAAGGATTGTACTTCTGTCACATTGACAGGTTCTCTTCAGTCGCTGTTGGTTCCGTTCTTACAAGATCTTTTTCCGGCCGCAGTTAAGTCGGAAATTTGATGTATTCCTGATATTCACGGCACACTCGTGAAATAGTCGTACGGGAAAATGCCCACTTCATCACTATCTCGGAGATGCTGTATCCCAGCCGGCCAGTGTGGTCGAGCGGTTCTAGGCGCTTCAGTCTGGAACCGCGCGACCGCTACGGTCGCAGGTTCGAATCCTGTCGAGGGCATGGATGTGTGTGATGTCCTTAGGTTAGTTAGGTTTAAGTAGTTCTAAGTTCTAGGGGACTGATGACCTCACATGTTAAGTCCTATAGTGCTCAGAGCCATTTGAACCATTTTTTGCTGTATCCCATCGCCTGTGCGCAGACTATAAAACCACGTTCAAAGTCACTTACACCTTGATAACCTGCCATTGTAGCAGCTGTAACCGATCTGACAAATGCATCAGATACTTGTTGTCTTATATAGGTATGGAATACCGCACCACCATATTCTGATTGTTTGCATGTCTCTGAATACTGATGCCAGTACCATTTTCTATGGCGCTTCAATGTATTATGTTGTGTGCGAATGAATGTATATGACCGCTCTACTTCATATCCCTACAAACTACTGAACTTTGATATTTCTACGGCTTGACTGTTTTCAATGAAGCCAGTTACCAACCTTTGCACCAATGTCAAATTTTATCAGTATTTGACACAGCATCTGAGAAACTTTTTCAGAAAGTACTTCGTTAGAGGAAAAATTGTTGTCTATATAATTGCTGTTAATACTACTTGACAAATCATTAATATAAAACGTGAACAGCAAGGGTTCCAATACTTTGAACCTGAAGTTTACTTCCATACCTCTACGTAACACTTTATCCATGACAGCACGCTGTGGTTTCCCTAACGATAAGTTCTCAATCCAGTTACAAATTTTGTCAGGGGGCGTCAGAATCATGTTCGCCGATGTCATACTTGCATGGTACTTTCGCCCTTTCAGTAAAGTACAGAGTGTTACCGTAAGAGCGTGCAAACATTTAACAGGACATAGAGGATGCTCCACTGAACAATGTAAATTTAAAAAAATGTAATGTGTTTTTATTTCCATTTTCATTTCTATGCTAATAGAAAACATATTACTGTGCACTTTTTATTTAGATTAGTTACAGTTAAATGAAATACCGTTACCAACGCAACGGACGTACCGTGTACAGTATCTTACAAAATGTGCTGAAACTGACGGCCATGCAAGTGTAACATCGGCTAACAACATTCTGACGCATTCTGACAAATATCCATTTCATTAACATTGAGTTCAGATAGCTCCTTAGTTAATAATCAAGGGGGTTGAGGTCAGATTATCTCTCAGGCCCTGGAATAGGACCACCCCTTCCATTCCAGCGACTACGGAATACAGACTTGATATGGTTTCCGACATCCTCAATGAAGTGAGGTGGTGAACCGTCGTGTCGTATCCACATCTTCTCATAAACAACCAAGGGTACGCTCTCCAACAAGCCGACCGTTGTGGCCGAGCGGTTCTAGGCACTTCAGTGTGGAACCGCGCTGCTGCCACGGTCGCAGGTTCGAATCCCACCTCCGACATGGATGTGTGTGATGTCCTTAGGTTAGTTAGATTTAAGTAGTACTAAGTTCTAGGGGACTGATGACCTCAGATGTTAAGTCCCATTCTGCTCAGAGCCATTTGAACCATTTTCGTTCTCCAACAACTCCAGTAGAACTCTTTGCCCGAGCCTCAAGTGCACGCTGCCATTCAGACGGCCTACTACATCATGACTTCCTAGAAATCAGGCTCGTCCTCCTTATTTCCTTGCAGGGAATAACGAACGTACATATAAATAAACAGCTCAGTACGTGTAAACTTGTACGCATGTTAGTCGTAAATAAGCAGGAAAACATTAACACTAGACAAAGCGGTAGACAAGTTTACTTCTATATCTTCTTAAAAACGCAAGAAATATCACGTCATGTGCTACTTGTAATGGAAGAGTTCATAAATCAACAGTTACTGGACCATATTATGCGGAAAGTACCAGTCCTTCCGGAGCGCCATTGGTGATCATTTCAAAAAAGAGCATGGATGGCACTAAAGCATATTGGTTTTATTGAAAGCAGAAATATCTCAGCAGTCCTATGATTACAGGAACTTACCCGATCTTAAATTCGACTGAACTTTGAATAATGTGGAACAGTACAGGTATTTATCAGCTATGGATCTAAGGAGTGGCTATAATTAGTTGGAAGCGGCGTCAAAATCGACGTTTACGACTGCTTTGTGACACATGCCATTTAGATTAAACAATGTGCTAGCCACATTTCAGTATTTATCTGATGAAGAGCGCAAGGGTTAAAACCAAGACAGTGTGTGATATACTTTGATAAAATAATTGTCTTTGTGAAGTGTATGTAAGAATATATGCTATGGCTAAAAGAGGTGTTTAAACGGTTAGACATACCACACCTCCCACTCCGTTCAGAGGAACGTCACTTCATGCTATGGGAAGTACAATGTTTCGGACTTGGGTTTAGTCATGAGGGAGTCCACACAGGCCACGCATTAGTAAAAGCCATGTAAGATGTTCCAATACCGTGCAAGGAGAAGCAGTTACAGTCTTTTTGGGTTAGTTATTTTTATTGTAGGAAATTTGTTCCGAAATTTGCAGAGATAGCACAGCTTATCACTCACTTATAGAGAAAAGGAATAGTTTCGTTAGACATCAGAGTCTGAGGATGCGATCAGATATTGGTCTGATGCTGGTTTCTCCAAATTATGAACAAGAAAACACATTGTCATGTGACACAAGCAACTATGTGCTTGGCTGCGTATTCAGTCACGATGTCGATCGAGTGGAGCATCCGTTGGCCTATACCGCATACCAGTTGAATGAAGTGGGAAGAAATTACGAAAAAGAAGGAAACGCAACTAGCGGATTATGCAGCATTTTAGTTTTTGTAAGGGCTAAAAAAGCTCTCAGGCTGGTTAAGATGTTGGGATCAGATATTCAGCAAGTTCTATTTTGGATTAATTCGTCTGCCACGCAGAACACATGGGAATGCAGATGGCCTCAGTTGGAAGGATTATGTGTTACGAATAGTGGGTCATACTACAGAGTGGCACAAAGTGCCAGCACCCGACGTTGACTGTAAGCCTTTTCAGTGCTGCCACGATTCATTGTACACGATAGGTTGTAACGTGAGCAAAGAAAACTCCTCATGTTGTGATTCCAGCTGCTTGTGGAAACCAATATTCAAACAGGTGCATGATCATGTGTGACGGGCCATGGGGTCGAGAACCATCGGGCACAATGTTGACGCAAAGTACTGGTCGCGAGTATGTAAACAGGATGTAGAACAATATGTAAAGAACTGAATACCATGGTCACAAAATGCTGAACTGAACTTTCAGTATGTTCTGTGGCAAAGATTGCCAAAGGCTAGTAAATCTTTTGAAATGATCCTTTTGGACCGACGCCACACGGAATTGAAATGTACTGAAAATTGTAGATCATTCCTTGTGACGATGCGTGATTATGACGGTTACCCCAGCATGCTAAACAATTGGTTGTTGCAATTCAGTGTTTCAGAGACGATAATTTTTGATCACGGCACCTATTTCATGTCAGAGCTACTGAAGCATCTTTGCCATTTATTACACATTTGTAAATTAAAGACAAGCCCATTACCCATAGGCAAATGGGAGAACAGAGTGAATTCATCGAAGAATAGGAATGATGTTAAGTCATTATAAATAGTGTCCGTAACAACTGAGATACGCTGTTAACCATACGTTGTAGTGGTGTATAGTTCAATAGTTCTCGAGAATATGGCTCTATCGCCATATGAGGTATTATATGTCCAAAAAAGCCATCACTGTTCGAGTCAGTAAAGCCAAAAGTAGGGAAAAATGGAGACACGTTAAGGAATTTTGAGAGAACTTTGCGGAAGGTATGGAATCAAGTTTAGAAAAAAAGCCTTGGCCCGAATTGGACAATTGAACGTTAACTCACTTGAATACCGACAGGGTGTAATGTTAATCAGTCTTTACATCCTGAAAAGAAAGACGAAAAGATTCTTCACTTTTTATCGATGTCCGTATCAAATAATCCCGATGACATTAGCAGTGTACGTGAAACTGCAACGCCCGACTCGAACAACAGTCCTCCACGTTTGGTATATCCGCCCCTTCCAGGTGTGCTGAACTCTTTACCGCTGTTATCGGCATCAGTCACAAAAAGGGGGGCAGAGGAGAAAAGAAGCGGTAAGGAAAGATAACACCGCAACAGTAGCAGATCAGTGCAATGTATGTGCACATTGCCTTATGCATTAAGAATTAGGGTGAAGCCAACATAAGGAGTAGAGGATGGTGTGAATGATGTGCATATAATAAAGGATATCCTTTTGTTTGAAAGTATTTATCGTGAGCTGATAATTTGAAGGTTACAACGAGTGGAAGAAATGCATTCTTGTGGTATGTCATGTAGGTTTTTTCCATGGGTCCTCTGTCTTAGTAGACTAATAATTTCGAGGATTTCTTTCTGTTATGCTATGAACTTCAGCTGGCTGGAGATGGTTTTTGTCTGTTTTGATCTATAAATAGAGAGTGAAGTTTAGCTAGGAGTATTTTTAGAGTGTAGATTTAGATGGAACATTGGTATCTCACAGTTGGCATGTAGTGTAATGTTAGTTTGGTGGTCGAGATTGTGAGGCAACGGGCGAGTCGCTGCGCCCTGAAAATATTCTAAGTTGGGAGTTGGCGTGGCCGACCTGGGGCCTCTCAGCGGGTCGTGGCCCGGCAGAAAGCACGTGGTGCCGAGCGTTGGCTTAGCAACCGCTTGATGCCACACGACGGCCGGAACATGTGGCTGGGAATTCCTTGGTGACGCTGTGTCAGTGAAGGAGACTTGTACGCCGAGAGTGCCAAAGATGGTGGACTTTGTGAAACCATCATGGCAGACATTTCACAGTTTGTATGGAAATTAATAGTAGCCAGATAAATCATGATACCTCAAAAAGAAACATGTACATTCCCATTATTTCCACGACGATTCTGATAGTGTATCAGAATTTCAATATCTTAGTTTAAAGTTTAGTATCTGATGGGTAATTATACAAGTAACACCCAGCAACGAATTTTCAAAATCTAAACGCTTCGTCCGATTTCATCGCTCGATGTGTCTTTAGAAAGCTGTTAGTGTAAACCTGCATTGGTATAAATTACAGGCATGTAACTTGAATAGTACTTGAGTTAATCGAGGTCAATGTGACCGATTACTATCGATCGCATCAGGCCACAAGTAGTCCACAGTTAAACGAAATAACGGTAGCAGCTTGCTTATAAATATATTTATTCATCTATGTCTTTGTTTATATCCGATATATACTATTCATGAAGATATTGGTGAAATATTTACTGTGTTTTAGAAAGCACAGAGACATAAGGCTACTGGCCTACCTTTTGTTCTATTACTTTGATATATGATTATTTAATTTGTTTATGTATTTAATAATGTGTGTTATAGCGTGTTTATGGTCCAGCCGTAGGAATATTTATTTAATTTCAAGTTATTTAAATGTAAATCCAGTATTTCGAAAGCGGTTCATTATGTTTGTCTGGGTGCGTTGGCTTGAAGACATCGTGCGAGCGCTCTAGCCAATCACAGCGCTCGTCAGTGGGGCGACTGGATGGAAGCGCAGAACACGAAAGTACGGGATGGGATACAGGAAGTGCTGGACGTGATGGCGCGACTAACGCACAGCGGCAGAAGAGTGTGGAGCAGTTTGCGCGTGATCGTGACAGATAGAAATACTTCGGAGTGCCAACTTATGCACTTGTGAAATTTCCGTGGCTTCTACAGTGAAGAAATAGTGTGCGTTTAGAAGTGAATGTCTCGCAACCTATGTTGTTGTTCATAACTAATTACATGCATTAGGAATCTATTGTTTCTCTGTTATTCAATTTATGATTTATTTAATTGGTGGAGCATCGACACTAATAAGTGGTTTTCAGAGATTTACCACATTCTCAAAAGTACTTTTACTAGCGTACTCACCATTTAAGGTCGTTAAGATAGTAGCTGAAGATTTCATTTAATTGCAGTCTTTCATTTATAAATTTCTACGTTACATTCGCAATTGCCGACTGATAGGAACCTTCGACCATTTTATTCATGTGCATATTCATATTGTATATACTGTAGACTAAGCAGTATTTTGATTGTAATGCGGAAATTGCATATCCCAGCCCCTAGACAACGAAACCAGCCAAAACTTTCAATATTTCAACTCTGAGTCGGAGGGTACGTAGTTGAGGGCCATACACCATCACATCATCATTTACTATTGAAACCCCGCAAGATGGTCACTGAAACGTGCTATTTCTCAGGGGACAAATGCGGGACGATGACCGTTGGACATCCTCACGATATTTTTAGAAAGGAGGACCTCTCTGGCTGTAATCCGTATTTGCCCCAGTTGTAGTTATCACCGTTTGGCATAAGCAGGGCCGTTCAAGAAGAACAGAACGCTTTAGAAATACGGAACAGCGGGATAACGGGGTGGAATGAATTGTGACGTCCCAGGTCCGACTTTCCAGCTTTCAGCAACAATAGCAGACGCTTCATCTATGAACCTTACAAACCCTCTACTGTATTTGGCCATTAATCCTTTATACAAGCGTTGCAACTTTAAAAATGGCAACTATTTATTTATAGCTCGTAAAAATAGATACATGTTTTAAAGTTTTACGGACCTTCAGAGTAGTCACCAACATTGTGTATAACTCGTTACCAGTGATCTGGAAGTCGTGGGATACTCTTAGGAGTGTCAGTTGTGCTGAAAGTTCGGGCAGCGGTCTATTTCCCGAAGAATTTATAGCAATTCTGAATCGAATGCCGTGAAGTGTTTCCTTCAGCTTGGAAATCGAGTTGAACTTACGAGGGCTTAAGTCAGGGGAGTGCAGTAAGTGGTATAGCACTTAACAGCCCCATAAGTCAAACAAATCAATAACAGCTTGCACTGTACGTGCTTGAGCATTGTCCTGCAAAATGATGGTCGCATCCTGCAGAAACTGTCATCACTTCTGTCTCTATGCTGTTCATTTTGGGAACACAACCTACGACCACCTTAGAGACAGAAGTGATGACACTTTCTTCAAGACCTCGTAAGTTCAACTCGATTTGTAAACTGAAGGAAACACTTTACGGCATTCGCTTCATAATTGCTACAAATTCGTCCGGAAATAGACAGCGCCGCTCGAGCTGTCAACACAACTGGCAGTGTTAAGAGTATGCCACGACTTACAGATCGCTGGCAACGGGTTATACACAATGCTGGTGACTAGTCTGAATGTCAGTAAAAATTTGAAATACGTAGCCGCACAGAATGAGAGCATTAGCGCGGAACAGATATTTCTACACATTAAGAAACATCACGGAAGAGACCAGAACAAGACCATGGTAACAGGAATTTCAACCTCAAGTACCTTCTTAATCCTGATTCTCGTTTGTGTAGCTCATATAGTCAACGAGATCACAGAAGTCATGCGATACCTCCATGTATCGTGTCGGACCTCCTTTTGCCCGGCGTAGTGCATCAGCTCGACGTGACATAGACTCCGAAAATCGTTGAAATTCCTCTGCAGAAATACGGAAGGATGTTGCCTCTTTAGCCGTCCATAATTGTGAAAGTGCTGTCGGTGCAAGATTTTCTGCACGAACTAACCTCTCGATTATGTCCCATAAATGTTCGCTGGGTTCTTGTCGGGCGATCTGGGTGATGAAATCATTCACTCGAACTGTCCAAAATGTTCTTCACCCAACTTCCAGACAATTATGGTCCGTTAATTTCATGCATTGTTATCCATAACAATTACATCGTCTATGGATGGCTGCAAATGGTCTCCCAGTGATTCTATAGTGGAGCCACAACCAGCTTGCACAATGCCTTGTTGATAACTTGGGTCCATTGCTTCGTGGGGTATGTGCCGCTCTCTAACCCTACAATCAACTCTTAACAACTGAAATCGGGACTCATCTGACCAAGCCACGGTTTTCCAGTAGTATAGGGACCAACCGATACGGTCACAAGCCCAGGAGAAGCGCTCCAGGCGATGTCGTCCTGCTAGCAGGGGCACTCGCATCAGTCGTCTGCTGCCATAGCCCATTAACGCCAAATTTCGCTGCACTTTCCTAACGCAAACGTTCGTCGAACGCCCCATATTGATTTCTGCAGTTATTCGCGTAGTGTTGCTTGTCTGTTGGCACTGACAACTCTACACAAACGCCGCTGATCTCGGTCGTTAAGGGAAGGCCGCCGGCCACTGCGTTGTACGTGGTGAGAGCTAATGCCAGAAATTTGGTAGTCTCTGCACATTCTTGACACTGTGGATCTCGGAATATTGAATTCCCTAACGATTTCCAAAATGGAATGTTCTATGTGTATGGCTCCAACTAACATTCCTCATTCAAGGTCTGTTCATTCCCGTCGGGCGACCATAATCACGTTGGAAACCTTTCCGAACGAGTGCACATGTCAGCTCCTCCACAACACTGCCCTTTTATACGTAGTATATGCGATATTGCCGCCATCTGTATATGTGCATATAGCTAGCTCATGACTTTCGTGATTTCAGTATAGCAGAGATCTGCCCACCCATATTAACTCCAGGTCCATTACATATAAACCCAGTGGTTCAAATCCAAGATTTGAACAGTTCTGGGTGTTTCACCAACCATGCACAATGTGAGGGAGTGAACAGAGAAGGATAGTCAGTGCAGAAAGGGTAAATAAGAGCCTAAGAGAATATAAACAGAACAGTACTGAGCTATTTCAGGGGTTCGCAGGTTTAGCTGCAGTATGGAAGTTGGAGGATCGAATCAACCTAACACGGGAGGCATAGTATAGCAATAGCCACCTGGTAGAGAGGCATTCAGGAAACAACGCTACCGCTTCACTAATTACTGCTGAAACTGCACCCTACAATGCAGCGAGTCTGCTACAGCGGTGTCCCGGAGTTGAAGTTGCTGTGGCGCAACAATTCACTCCCATCGGCAGCTGCGTGAGCAGCGATGAACTCCTGGCACAACAAACCTGGACCAAATTATTATAAAGAATTACCGCTGAGCCCATAGCAGCTCTTGTATTCGTTCTGCGACTAGTTATGAGGCTTCTGACTCCTGTTGGACTGATGCTGTCGCTGTTTCCAAGCCAGCTGATGGTCGAAAGTGAGCCAAGTAGCTGCAGATCCACATAGCACGTCAGCCTTGCCGCTGGTCTACGGCCTGCTAGTAGAACCATTGCTTTCGGGTCTCGAGCCGGTGCCACGATGAGAAGACATCCCCTAGGGCCTAGGGTATCTTTGTCCAGCCCTCCAGGTTACTCCAATGTCCCTAGGTTCAGCACTGGATACCTGCGTGCTGCACCCGTTATTTATGGCCCCTGTGACTTCTGTCCGCGGTCTTCCAGAAGGGTTTACCTTAGGTCAGCGCAGCCACCGCCCCGGTCGTGGTCTTGCACCGAGGCTGCGCCACTGCCCTGCGTAAGCACACACTGCCCTGAGCCGAGAACGCAGCTGGGAGCTGAGCGCCCACGCCGACGAGACGGACTCGCATATGGAAGTCTTGCAGAACAAAGCGTGTTGTTACCAGCTGAGCTTTCCTGATTCCGTGATCGCTGTCGACTGATAGAAATCAAGCTACCGTCTAGCACACGAATTCCTGGGGCTGAAACAATCATCTTAGCCGATAATGATATCCTCATTGGCATTACTAAACAGTGTAGTTCTGCAGCAGGTTAGTACTTTCTATTCCTGTTGTTGTGGCTTAGTTGTTGGCCGACAGAAGAGTTCACAGGATATCAAAAACATTTAAATGCCAGACTTAAAAATCGCATAATAAATTATCCAGAAAGTGCAGTTCGAATTTTGCAGAAATACTGATAGAAGTTTTTAAGTATGGCAGTAAGTGTTGCTATAGCACTTACCTTTAAATCAATATGTGACTGGTATCTGTGTTTTAATTGCAGTTCATTATTTAAACACACTTGACGGTTGGTCCGAATTGAAAATAAACACATCAAAAATTTTTTTGCATCACCTCGGTTCCGAGAGTTCCGGAACCTGTACAAAAACTTGGAATAGAGGTCAACATAAACATCATTTCGGCCCTTTTTATTGCTCATGAAAACCACAAATTTCTTGTTGTACCATCGTACAGCGAGACCTTTAGAGGTGGTAGTCCAGATTGCTGTACACACCGGTAGCTCTGATACCCAATAGCACGTCCTCTTACATTGATCCAGGCCTGTTTCGTCGTGGCATACTATCCACAAGTTAATCAAGGCACTGCTGATCCACATTGTTCCACCCCTCAACGGAAATTTGGCATAGATCCCTCAGAGTGATTGTTGGGTCATGTTGTCCATAAATAGCCCTCTTAAATCTATCCCAGGCATGTTTGATAGGGTTCATGTCTGGTGAACATGCTGGCCACTCTAGTCGAGCGATGTCGTTATCGGGAATGAAGTCATTCACAAGATGTGGACGAGGGGGCGCGGACTATCGTCCATGAAGACGAATGCCTCGTCAATATGCTGCCGATATGGTTGCACTATCGGTCGGAGGATGGCATCCACGTATCGCAGAAAAAAATGGTTCAAATGGTTCTGAGCAAAATGGTTCAAATGGCTCTGAGCACTATGGGACTTAACATCTGTGGTCATCAGTCCCCTAGAACTTAGAACTACCTAAACCTAACTAATGTAAGGACATCACACACATCTATGCCCGAGGCAGGATTCGAACCTGCGACCGTAGCGGCCTAGCGGTTCCAGACTGTAGCGCCTAGAACCGCACGGCCACTCCAGCCGGCCACGTATCGTAGAGCCGTTACGGCGCCTTCCATG